>NW_025728287.1:3600919-4227992 GCF_021461385.2 Schistocerca piceifrons
GCAGTAAAGAAGGATTAGTGGATCGGAAATGAGATTGTCGTATCCCAAAAGAAAATCCTGTCGTTTCCATAGATACGTTACTCGATTTAGAAGGAAATGTCTTAGAACACATAGTATTTCATAGCGGACGCAATTTCCGTGTGAATTCGTCAATGTTTGGGAGTGAGGGATGCAGTAAAGAAGGATTAGTGGATCGGAAATGTGATTGTCGTATCCCAAAAGAAAAACCTGTCGTGTCCATAGAAACGTTACTCGATTTGGAAGGAAATGTCTTAGAACACATAGTACTCGTTTTTCATAGCGACGGAATATCCGTGTGAATTCGTCAATGTGTGGGAGTGAGGGATGCAGTAAAGAAGGGTTACTGGATTGGAAATGAGATTGTCGTATCCCAAAAGAAAATCCTGTCGTTTCCATAGAAACGTTACTCGATTTAGAAGGAAATGTCTTAGAACACATAGTATTTCATAGCGACGCAATTTCCGTGTGAATTCGTCAATGTTTGGGAGTGAGGGAAGCAGTAAAGAAGGATTAGTGGATCGGAAATGTGATTGTCGTATCCCAAAAGAAAATCCTGTCGTTTCCATAGAAACGTTTACTCGATTTAGAAGGAAATGTCTTAGAACACATAGTACTCGTATTCATAGCGACGCAATTTCCGTGTGAATTCGTCAATGTGTGGGAGTGAGGGATGCAGTAAAGAAGGATTAGTGGATCGGAAATGAGATTGTCGTATCCCAAAAGAAATCCTGTCGTTTCCATAGAAACGTTACTCGATTTAGAAGGAAATGTCCTAGAACACATAGTATTTCATAGCGACGCAATTTCCGTGTGAATTCGTCAATGTTTGGGAGTGAGGGATGCAGTAAAGAAGGATTAGTCGATCGGAAATGTGATTGTCGTATCCAAAAGAAAATCCTGTCGTTTCCATAGAAACGTTACTCGATTTAGAAGGAAATGTCTTAGAACACATAGTACTCGTATATCATAGCGACGAAATTTCCATGTGAATTCGTCAATGTGTGGGAGTGAGGGATGCAGTAAAGAAGGATTAGTGGATCGGAAATGAGATTGTCGTATCCCAAAAGAAAATCCTGTCGTTTCCATAGAAACGTTACTCGATTTAGAAGGAAATGTCTTAGAACACATAGTATTTCATAGCGACGCAATTTCCGTGTGAATTCGTCAATGTGAGGGAGTAAGGGATGCAGTAAAGAAGGATTAGTGGATCGGAAATGAGATTGTCGTATCCCAAAAGAAAATCCTGTCGTTTCCATAGAAACGTTACTCGATTTAGGAGGAAATCTCTTAGAACACATAGTACTCGTATTTCATAGCGACGGAATTTCCGTGTGAATTCGTCAATGTTTGGGAGTGAGGGATGCAGTAAAGAAGGATTAGTGGATCGGAAATGTGATTGTCGTATCCCAAAAGAAAATCCTGTCGTTTCCATAGAAACGTTACTCGATTTAGAAGGAAATGTCTTAGAACACATAGTACTCGTATTTCATAGCGACGCAATTTCCGTGTGAATTCGTCAATGTTTGGGAGTGAGGGATGCAGTAAAGAAGGATTAGTGGATCGGAAATGTGATTGTCGTATCCCAAAAGAAAATCCTGTCGTTTCCATAGAAACGTTACTAGATTTAGAAGGAAATGTCTTAGAACACATAGTACTCGTATTTCATAGCGACGCAATTTCCGTGTGAATTCGTCATTGTTTGGGAGTGAGGGATGCAGTAAAGAAGGATTAGTGGATCGGAAATGTGATTGTCGTATCCCAAAAGAAAATCCTGTCGGTTTGCATAGAAACGTTACTCGATTTAGAAGGAAATGTCTTAGAAAACATAGTATTTCATAGCGACGCAATTTCCGTGTGAATTCGTCAATGTTTGGGAGTGAGGAATGCAGTAAAGAAGGATTAGTGGATCGGAAATGTGATTGTCGTATCCCAAAAGAAAATCCTGTCGTTTCCATAGAAACGTTACTCGAATTAGAAGGAAATGTCTTAGAGCACATAGTTCTCGTATTTCATAGCGACGCAATTTCCGTTTGAATTCGTCAATGTGTGGGAGTGAGGGATGCAGTAAAGAAGGATTAGTGGATCGGAAATGAGATTGTCGTATCCCAAAAAAAAGTCCTGTCGTTTCCATAGAAACGTTACTTGATATAGTATGAGAAGTCATAGAACCCATAGTAATTCATAGCGACGCAATTTCCGTGTGAATTCGTCAATGTGTGGGAGTGAGGGATGGTGTAAAGAAGGATTAGTGGATCGGAAATGTGATTGTCATATCCCGAAAGAAAATCCTGTCGTTTCCATAGAAAGGTTACTCGATTAGAAGGAAATGTCTTAGAACACATAGTACTCGTATTTCATAGCGACGCAATTTCCGTGTGAATTCGTCAATGTGTGGGAGTGAGGGATGCAGTAAAGAAGGATTAGTGGATCGGAAATGAGATTGTCGTATCCCAAAAGAAAATCCTGTCGTTTCCATAGAAACGTTACTCGATTTAGAAGGAAATGTCTTAGAACACATAGTATTTCATAGCGACGCAATTTCCGTGTGAATTCGTCAATGTTTGGGAGTGATGGATGCAGTAAAGAAGGATTAGTGGATCGGAAATGTGATTGTCGTATCCCAAAAGAAAAATCCTGTCGTTTCCATAGAAACGTTACTCGATTTAGAAGGAAATGTCTTAGAACACATAGTACTCGTATTTCATAGCGACGAAATTTCCGTGTGAATTCGTCAATGTGTAGGAGTGAGGGATGCAGTAAAGAAGGATTAGTGGATCGGAAATTAGATTGTCGTATCCCAAAAGAAAATCCTGTCGTTTCCATAGAAACGTTACTCGATTTAGAAGGAAATGTCTTAGAACACATAGTATTTCATAGCGACGCAATTTCCGTGTGAATTCGTCAATGTTTGGGAGTGAGGGATGCAGTATAGAAGTATTAGTGAATCGGAAATGAGATTGTCGTATCCCAAAAAAAAGTCCTGTCGTTTCCATAGAAACGTTACTTGATATAGAAGGAGAAGTCATAGAACCCATAGTAATTCATAGCGACGCAATTTCCGCGTGAATTCGTCAATGTGTGGGAGTGAGGGATGGTGTAAAGAAGGATTAGTGGATCGGAAATGTGATTGTCATATCCCAAAAGAAAATCCTGTCGTTTCCATAGAAACGTTACTCGATTTAGAAGGAAATGTCTTAGAACACATAGTACTCGTATTTCATAGCGACGCAATTTCCGTGTGAATTCGTCAATGTGAGGGAGTGAGGGATGCAGTAAAGAAGGATTAGTGGAGCGGAAATGAGATTGTCGTATCCCAAAAGAAAATCCTTTCGTTTCCATAGAAACGTTACTCGATTTAGAAGGAAATCTCTTAGAACACATAGTACTCGTATTTCATAGCGACGGAATTTCCGTGTGAATTCGTCAATGTTTGGGAGTGAGGGATGCAATAAAGAAGGATTAGTGGATCGGAAATGCGATTGTCGTATCCCAAAAGAAAATCCTGTCGTTTCCATAGAAACGTTACTCGATTTAGAAGGAAATGTCTTAGAACACATAGTACTCGTATTTCATAGCGACGCAATTTCCCTGTGAATTCGTCAATGTTTGGGAGTAAGGGATGCAGTAAAGAAGGATTAGTGGATCGGAAATGTGATTGTCGTATCCCAAAAGAAAATCCTGTCGTTTCCATAGAAACGTTACTCGATTTAGAAGGAAATGTCTTAGAACACATAGTATTTCATAGCGACGCAATTTCCGTGTGAATTCGTCAACGTTTGGGAGTGAGGGATGCAGTAAAGAAGGATTAGTATATCGGAAATGTGATTGTCGTATCCCAAAAGAAAATCCTGTCGTTTCCATAGAAACGTTACTCGATTTAGAAGGAAATGTCTTAGAACAAATAGTACTCGTATCTCATAGCGAAGCAATTTCCGTGTGAATTCGTCAATGTGTGGGAGTGAGGGATGCAAATAAGGAGGATTAGTGGATCGGAAATGAGATTGTCGTATCCCAAAAGAAAATCCTGTCGTTTCCATAGAAACGTTACTCGATTTAGAAGGAAATGTCCTAGAACACATAGTATTTCATAGCGACGCAATTTCCGTGTGAATTCGTCAATGTGTAGGAGTGAGGGATGCAGTAAAGAAGGATTAGTGGATCGGAAATAAGATTGTCGTATCCCAAAAGAAAATCCTGTCGTTTCCATAGAAACGTTACTCGATTTAGAAGGAAATGTCCTAGAACACATAGTATTTCATAGCGACGAAATTTCCGTGTGAATTCGTCAGTGTGAGGGAGTAAGGGTTGCAGTAAAGAAGGATTAGTGGATCGGAAATGAGATTGTCGTATCCCAAAAGAAAATCCTGTCGTTTCCATAGAAACGTTACTCGATTTAGAAGGAAATGTCTTAGAACTCATAGTACTCGTATTTCATAGAGACGCAATTTCCGTGTGAATTCGTCAATGTGTGGGAGTGAGGGATGCAAATAAGGAGGATTAGTGGATCGGAAATGAGATTGTCGTATCCCAAAAAAAAGTCCCGTCGTTTCCATAGAAACGTTACTTGATATAGAAGGAGAAGTCATAGAACCCATAGTAATTCATAGCGACGCAATTTCCGTGTGAATTCGTCAATGTGTGGGAGTGAGGGATGGTGTAAAGAAGGATTAGTGGATCGGAAATGTGATTGTCATATCCCAAAAGAAAATCCTGTCGTTTCCATAGAAACGTTACTCGATTTAGAAGGAAAAGTCGTAGAACACATAGTATTTCATAGCGACGCAATTTCCGTGTGAATTCGTCAATGTTTGGGAATGAGGGTTGCAGTAAAGAAGGATTAGTGGATGGGAAATGAGATTGTCGTATCCCAAAAGAAAATCCTGTCGTTCCATAGAAACGTTACTCGATTTAGAAGGAAATGTCTTAGAACACTTAGTACTTGTATTTCATAGCGACGCAATTTCCGTGTGAATTCGTCAATGTGTGGGAGTGAGGGATGCAGTGAAGAAGGATTAGTGGATCGGAAATGAGATTGTCGTATCCCAAAAGAAAATCCTGTCGTTTCCATAGAAACGTTACTCGATTTAGAAGGAAATGTCTTAGAACACATAGTATTTCACAGCGACGCAATTTCCGTGTGAATTCGTAAATGTGTGGGAGTGAGGGATGCAGTAAAGAAGGATTAGTGGATCGGAAATGAGATTGTCGTATCCCAAAAGAAAATCCAGTCGTTTCCATAGAAACGTTACTCGATTTAGAAGGAAATGTCTTAGAACACATAGTATTTCATAGCGACGCAATTTCCATGTAAATTCGTCAATGTTTGGGAGTTAGGGATGCAGTAAAGAAGGGTTAGTGGATCGGAAATGTGATTGTCGTATCCCAAAAGAAAATCCTGTCGTTTCCATAGAAACGTTACTCGATTTAGAAGGAAATGTCTTAGAACACGTAGTATTTCATAGCGATGCAATTTCCGTGTGAATTCGTCAATGTGTGGGAGTGAGGGATGCAGTAAAGAGGGATTAGTGGATCGGAAATGAGATTGTCGTATCCCAAAAGAAAATCCTGTCGTTTCCATAGAAACGTTACTCGATTTAGAAGGAGAAGTCATAGAACCCATAGTAATTTATAGCGACGCAATTTCCGTGTGAATTCGTCAATTTTTGGGAGTGAGGGATGCAGTAAAGAAGGATTAGTGCATCGAAAATGTGATTGTCGTATCCCAAAAGAAAATCCTGTCGTTTCCATAGAAACGTTACTCGATTTAGAAGGAAATGTCTTAGAACACATAGTACTCGTATTTCATAGCGACGCAATTTCCGTGTGAATTCGTCAATGTGTGGGAGTGAGGGATGCAGTAAAGAAGTATTAGTGGATCGGAAATGAGATTGTCGTATCCCAAAAAAAAGTCCTGTCGTTTCCATAGAAACGTTACTTGACATAGAAGGAGAAGTCATAGAACCCATAGTAATTCATAGCGACGCAATTTCCGTGTGAATTCGTCAATGTGTGGGAGTGAGTGATGGTGTAAAGAAGGATTAGTGGATCGGAAATGTGATTGTCATATCCCAAAAGAAAATCCTGTCGTTTCCATAGAAACGTTACTCGATTTAGAAGGAAATGTCTTAGAACACATAGTACTCGTACTTCATAGCGACGCAATTTCCGTGTGAATTCGTCAGTGTGAGGGAGTAAGGGGGTGCAGTAAAGAAGGATTAGTGGATCGGAAATGAGATTGTCGTATCCCAAAAGAAAATCCTGTCGTTTCCATAGAAACGTTACTCGATTTAGAAGGAAATCTCTTAGAACACATAGTACTCGTATTTCATAGCGACGGAATTTCCGTGTGAATTCGTCAATGTTTGGGAGTGAGGGATGCAGTAAAGAAGGATTAGTGGATCGGAAATGTGATTGCCGTATCCCAAAAGAAAATCCTGTCGTTTCCATAGAAACGTTACTCGATTTAGAAGGAAATGTCTTAGAACACATAGTACTCGTATTTCATAGCGACGCAATTTCCGTGTGAATTCGTCAATGTTTGGGAGTGAGGGATGCAGTAAAGAAGGATTAGTGGATCGGAAATGTGATTGTCGTATCCCAAAAGAAAATCCGGTCGTTTCCATAGAAACGTTACTCGATTTAGAAGCAAATGTCATAGAACACATAGTATTTCATAGCGACGCAATTTCCGTGTGAATTCGTCAATGTTTGGGAGTGAGGGATGCAGTAAAGAAGGATTAGTGGATCGGAATTGTGATTGTCGTATCCCAAAAGAAAATCCTGTCGTTTCCATAGAAACGTTACTCGATTTAGAAGGAAATGTCTTAGAACACATAGTACTCGTATTTCATAGAGACGTAATTTCCGTGTGAATTCGTCAATGTGTGGGAGTGAAGGATGCAGTAAAGAAGGATTAGTGGATCGGAAATGAGATTGTCGTATCCCAAAAAAAAGTCCTGTCGTTTCCATAGAAACGTTACTTGATATAGAAGGAGAAGTCATAGAACCCATAGTAATTCATAGCGACGCAATTTCCGTGTGAATTCGTCAATGTGTGGGAGTGAGGGATGGTGTAAAGAAGGATTAGTGGATCGGAAATGTGATTGTCATATCCCAAAAGAAAATCCTGTCGTTTCCATAGAAACGTGACTCGATTTAGAAGGAAAAGTCGTAGAACACATAGTATTTCATAGCGACGCAATTTCCGTGTGAATTCGTCAATGTTTGGGAATGAGGGTTGCAGTAAAGAAGGATTAGTGGATGGGAAATGAGATTGTCGTATCCCAAAAGAAAATCCTGTCGTTCCATAGAAACGTTACTCGATTTAGAAGGAAATGTCTTAGAACACATAGTACTTGTATTTCATAGCGACGCAATTTCCGTGTGAATTCGTCAATGTGTGGGAGTGAGGGATGCAGTAAAGAAGGATTAGTGGATCGGAAATGAGATTGTCGTATCCCAAAAGAAAATCCTGTCGTTTCCATAGAAACGTTACTCGATTTAGAAGGAAATGTCTTAGAACACATAGTATTTCACAGCGACGCAATTTCCGTGTGAATTCGTCAATGTGTGGGAGTGAGGGATGCAGTAAAGAAGGATTAGTGGATCGGAAATGAGATTGTCGTATCCCAAAAGAAAATCCTGTCGTTTCCATAGAAACGTTACTCGATTTAGAAGGAAATGTCTTAGAACACATAGTATTTCATAGCGATGCCATTTCCGTGTGAATTCGTCAATGTGTGGGAGTGAGGGATGCAGTAAAGAGGGATTAGTGGATCGGAAATGAGATTGTCGTATCCCAAAAGAAAATCCTGTCGTTTCCATAGAAACGTTACTCGATTTAGAAGGAGAAGTCATAGAACCCATAGTAATTTATAGTGACGCAATTTCCGTGTGAATTCGTCAATGTTTGGGAGTGAGGGATGCAGTAAAGAAGGATTAGTGCATCGAAAATGTGATTGTCGTATCCCAAAAGAAAATCCTGTCGTTTCCATAGAAACGTTACTCGATTTAGAAGGAAATGTCTTAGAACACATAGTACTCGTATTTCATAGAGACGCAATTTCCGTGTGAATTCGTCAATGTGTGGGAGTGAGGGATGCAGTAAAGAAGTATTAGTGGATCGGAAATGAGATTGTCGTATCCCAAAAGAAAATCCTGTCGTTTCCATAGATACGTTACTCGATTTATAAGGAAATGTCTTAGAACACATAGTATTTCATAGCGACGCAATTTCCGTGTGATTTCGTCAATGTTTGGGAGTGAGGGATGCAGTAAAGAAGGATTAGTGGATCGGAAATGAGATTGTCGTATCCCAAAAAAAAGGCCTGTCGTTTCCATAGAAACGTTACATGATTTAGAAGGAGAAGTCATAGAACCCACAGTAAATCATAGCGACGCAATTTCCGTGTGAATTCGTCAATGTGTGGGAGTGAGGGATGCAGTAATGAAGGATTAGTGGATCGGAAATGTGATTGTCGTATCCGAAAAGTAAATCCTGTCGTTTCCATAGAAACGTTACTCGATTTAGAAGGAAATGTCTTAGAATACATAGTACTCGTATTTCATAGCGACGGAATTTCCGTGTGAATTCGTCAACGTGTGGGAGTGAGGGATGCAGTAAAGAAGGATTAGTGGATCGGAAATGAGATTGTCGTATCCTAAAAGAAAATCCTGTCGATTCCATAGAAACGTTACTCGATTTAGAAGAAAATGTCTTAGAACACATAGTATTTCTTCGCGACGCAATTTCCGTGTGAATTCGTCAATGTTTGGGAGTGAGGGTTGCAGTAAAGAAGGATTAGTGGATGGGAAATGTGATTGTCGTATCCCAAAAGAAAATCCTGTCGTTTCCATAGAAACGTTACTCGATTTAGAAGGAATTGTCTTAGAACACATAGTACTCGTATTTCATAGCGACGCAATTTCCGTGTGAATTCGTCAATGTGTGGGAGTGAGGGATGCAGTAAAGAAGGATTAGTGGATCGGAAATGAGATTGTCGTATCCCAAAAGAAAATCCTGTCGTTTCCATAGAAACGTTACTCGATTTAGAAGGAAATGTCATAGAACACATAGTATTTCATAGCGACGCAATTTCCGTGTGATTTCGTCAATGTTTGGGAGTGAGGGATGCAGTAAAGAAGGATTAGTGGATCGGAAATGAGATTGTCGTATCCCAAAAGAAAATCCTGTCGTTTCCATAGAAACGTTACTCGATTTAGAAGGAGAAGTCATAGAACCCATAGTAATTTATAGCGACGCAATTTCCGTGTGAATTCGTCAATGTTTGGGAGTGAGGGATGCAGTAAAGAAGGATTAGTGCATCGAAAATGTGATTGTCGTATCCCAAAAGAAAATCCTGTCGTTTCCATAGAAACGTTACTCGATTTAGAAGGAAATGTCTTAGAACACATAGTACTCGTATTTCATAGAGACGCAATTTCCGTGTGAATTCGTCAATGTGTGGGAGTGAGGGATGCAGTAAAGAAGTATTAGTGGATCGGAAATGAGATTGTCGTATCCCAAAAGAAAATCCTGTCGTTTCCATAGATACGTTACTCGATTTATAAGGAAATGTCTTAGAACACATAGTATTTCATAGCGACGCAATTTCCGTGTGATTTCGTCAATGTTTGGGAGTGAGGGATGCAGTAAAGAAGGATTAGTGGATCGGAAATGAGATTGTCGTATCCTAAAAAAAAGGCCTGTCGTTTCCATAGAAACGTTACTTGATTTAGAAGGAGAAGTCATAGAACCCACAGTAAATCATAGCGACGCAATTTCCGTGTGAATTCGTCAATGTGTGGGAGTGAGGGATGCAGTAATGAAGGATTAGTGGATCGGAAATGTGATTGTCGTATCCGAAAAGTAAATCCTGTCGTTTCCATAGAAACGTTACTCGATTTAGAAGGAAATGTCTTAGAATACATAGTACTCGTATTTCATAGCGACGGAATTTCCGTGTGAATTCGTCAACGTGTGGGAGTGAGGGATGCAGTAAAGAAGGATTAGTGGATCGGAAATGAGATTGTCGTATCCTAAAAGAAAATCCTGTCGTTTCCATAGAAACGTTACTCGATTTAGAAGGAAATGTCTTAGAACACATAGTATTTCATTGCGACGCAATTTCCGTGTGAATTCGTCAATGTTTGGGAGTGAGGGTTGCAGTAAAGAAGGATTAGTGGATGGGAAATGTGATTGTCGTATCCCAAAAGAAAATCCTGTCGTTTCCATAGAAACGTTACTCGATTTAGAAGGAATTGTCTTAGAACACATAGTACTCGTATTTCATAGCGACGCAATTTCCGTGTGAATTCGTCAATGTGTGGGAGTGAGGGATGCAGTATAGAAGGATTAGTGGATCGGAAATGAGATTGTCGTATCCCAAAAGAAAATCCTGTCGTTTCCATAGAAACGTTACTCGATTTAGAAGGAAATGTCTTAGAACACATAGGATTTCATAGCGACGCAATTTCCTTGTGAATTCGTCAATGTTTGGGAGTGAGGGATGCAGTAAGGAAGGATTAGTGGATCGGAAATGTGATTGTCGTATCCCAAAAGAAAATCCTGTCGTTTCCATAGAAACGTAACTTGATTTAGAAGGAAATGTCTTCGAACACATAGTATTTCATAGCGATGCAATTTCCGTGTGAATTCGTCAATGTGTGGGAGTGAGGGATGCAGTAAAGAGGGAATAGTGGATCGGAAATGAGATTGTCGTATCCCAAAAGAAAATCCTGTCGTTTCCATAGAAACGTTACTCGATTTAGAAGGAGAAGTCATAGAACCCATAGAAATTCATAGCGACGCAATTTCCGTGTGAATTCGTCAATGTTTGGGAGTGAGGGATGAAGTAAGGAAGGATTAGTGCATCGAAAATGTGATTGTCGTATCCCAAAAGAAAATCCTGTCGTTTCCATAGAAACGTTACTCGATTTAGAAGGAAATGTCTTAGAACACATAGTACTCGTATTTCATAGAGACGCAATTTCCGTGTGAATTCGTCAATGTGTGGGAGTGAGGGATGCAGTAAAGAAGTATTAGTGGATCGGAAATGAGATTGTCGTATCCCAAAAGAAAATCCTGTCGTTTCCATAGATACGTTACTCGATTTATAAGGAAATGTCTTAGAACACATAGTATTTCATAGCGACGCAATTTCCGTGTGATTTCGTCAATGTTTGGGAGTGAGGGATGCAGTAAAGAAGGATTAGTGGATCGGAAATGAGATTGTCGTATCCCAAAAAAAAGGCCTGTCGTTTCCATAGAAACGTTACTTGATTTAGAAGGAGAAGTCATAGAACCCACAGTAAATCATAGCGACGCAATTTCCGTGTGAATTCGTCAATGTGTGGGAGTGAGGGATGCAGTAATGAAGGATTAGTGGATCGGAAATGTGATTGTCGTATCCGAAAAGTAAATCCTGTCGTTTCCATAGAAACGTTACTCGATTTAGAAGGAAATGTCTTAGAATACATAGTACTCGTATTTCATAGCGACGGAATTTCCGTGTGAATTCGTCAACGTGTGGGAGTGAGGGATGCAGTAAAGAAGGATTAGTGGATCGGAAATGAGATTGTCGTATCCTAAAAGAAAATCCTGTCGTTTCCATAGAAACGTTACTCGATTTAGAAGGAAATGTCTTAGAACACATAGTATTTCATTGCGACGCAATTTCCGTGTGAATTCGTCAATGTTTGGGAGTGAGGGTTGCAGTAAAGAAGGATTAGTGGATGGGAAATGTGATTGTCGTATCCCAAAAGAAAATCCTGTCGTTTCCATAGAAACGTTACTCGATTTAGAAGGAATTGTCTTAGAACACATAGTACTCGTATTTCATAGCGACGCAATTTCCGTGTGAATTCGTCAATGTGTGGGAGTGAGGGATGCAGTAAAGAAGGATTAGTGGATCGGAAATGAGATTGTCGTATCCCAAAAGAAAATCCTGTCGTTTCCATAGAAACGTTACTCGATTTAGAAGGAAATGTCTTAGAACACATAGGATTTCATAGCGACGCAATTTCCTTGTGAATTCGTCAATGTTTGGGAGTGAGGGATGCAGTAAGGAAGGATTAGTGGATCGGAAATGTGATTGTCGTATCCCAAAAGAAAATCCTGTCGTTTCCACAGAAACGTTACTTGATTTAGAAGGAAATGTCTTAGAACACATAGTATTTCATAGCGATGCAATTTCCGTGTGAATTCGTCAATGTGTGGGAGTGAGGGATGCAGTAAAGAGGGAATAGTGGATCGGAAATGAGATTGTCGTATCCCAAAAGAAAATCCTGTCGTTTCCATAGAAACGTTACTCGATTTAGAAGGAGAAGTCATAGAACCCATAGAAATTCATAGCGACGCAATTTCCGTGTGAATTCGTCAATGTTTGGGAGTGAGGGATGCAGTAAAGAAGGATTAGTGGATCGGAAATGTGATTGTCGTATCCCAAAAGAAAATCCTGTCGTTTCCATAGAAACGTTACTCGATTTAGAAAGAAATGTCTTAGAACACATTGTACTCGTATTTCATAGCGACGCAATTTCCGTGTGAATTCGTCAATGTGTGGCAGTGAGGGATGCAGTAAAGAAGGATTAGTGGATCGGAAATGAGATTGTCGTATCCCAAAAGAAAATCCTTTCGTTTCCATAGAAACGTTACTCGATTTAGAAGGAAATGTCTTAGAACACATAGTATTTCATAGCGACGCAATTTCCGTGTGAATTCGTCAATGTTTGGGAGTGAGGGATGCAGTAAAGAAGGATTAGTGGATCGGAAATGAGATTGTCGTATCCCAAAAAAAAGTCCTGTCGTTTCCATAGAAACGTTACTTGATTTAGAAGGAGGAGTCATAGAACCCACAGTAATTCATAGCGGCGCAATTTCCGCATGAATTCGTCAATGTGTGGGAGTGAGGGATGCAGTAAAGAAGGATTAGTGGATCGGAAATGTGATTGTCGTATCCCAAAAGTAAATCCTGTCGTTTCCATAGAAACGTTACTCGATTTAGAAGGAAATGTCTTAGAACACATAGTACTCGTATTTCATAGCGACGGAATTTCCGTGTGAATTCGTCAATGTGTGGGAGTGAGGGATGCAGTAAAGAAGGATTAGTGGATCGGAAATGAGATTGTCGTATCCCAAAAGAAAATCCTGTCGTTTCCATAGAAACGTTACTCGATTTAGAAGGAAATGTCTTAGAACACATAGTACTTCATAGCGACGCAATTTCCGTGTGAATTCGTCAATGTTTGGGAGTGAGGGTTGCAGTAAAGAAGGATTAGTGGATCGGAAATGTGATTGTCGTATCCCAAAAGAAAATCCTGTCGTTTCAATAGAAACGTTACTCGATTTAGAAGGAATTGTCTTAGAACACATAGTACTCGTATATCATAGCGACGCAATTTCCGTGTGAATTCTTCAATGTTTGGGAGTGAGGGATGTAGTAAAGAAGGATTAGTGGATCGGAAATGAGATTGTCGTATCCCAAAAGAAAATCCTGTCGTTTCCATAGAAACGTTACTCGATTTAGAAGGAAATGTCTTAGAACACATAGTATTTCATAGCGACGCAATTTCCGTGTGAATTCGTCAATGTTTGGGAGTGAGGGATGCAGTAAAGAAGGATTAGTGGATCGGAAATGTGATTGTCGTATCCCAAAAGAAAAACCTGTCGTGTCCATAGAAACGTTACTCGATTTGGAAGGAAATGTCTTAGAACACACAGTACTCGTTTTTCATAGCGACGGAATATCCGTGTGAATTCGTCAATGTGTGGGAGTGAGGGATGCAGTAAAGAAGGGTTACTGGATTGGAAATGAGATTGTCGTATCCCAAAAGAAAATCCTGTCGTTTCCATAGAAACGTTACTCGATTTAGAAGGAAATGTCTTAGAACACATAGTATTTCATAGCGACGCACTTTCCGTGTGAATTCGTCAATGTTTGGGAGTGAGGGAAGCAGTAAAGAAGGATTAGTGGATCGGAAATGTGATTGTCGTATCCCAAAAGAAAATCCTGTCGTTTCCATAGAAACGTTACTCGATTTAGAAGGAAATGTCTTAGAACACATAGTACTCGTATTTCATAGCGACGCAATTTCCGTGTGAATTCGTCAATGTGTGGCAGTGAGGGATGCAGTAAAGAAGGATTAGTGGATCGGAAATGAGATTGTCGTATCCCAAAAGAAAATCCTGTCGTTTCCATAGAAACGTTACTCGATTTAGAAGGAAATGTCCTAGAACACATAGTATTTCATAGCGACGCAATTTCCGTGTGAATTCGTCAATGTTTGGGAGTGAGGGATGCAGTAAAGACGGATTAGTGGATCGGAAATGTGATTGTCGTATCCCAAAAGAAAATCCTGTCGTTTCCATAGAAACGTTACTCGATTTAGAAGGAAATGTCTTAGAACACATAGTACTCGTATATCATAGCGACGAAATTTCCATGTGAATTCGTCAATGTGTGGGAGTGAGGGATGCAGTAAAGAAGGATTAGTGGATCGGAAATGAGATTGTCGTATCCCAAAAGAAAATCCTGTCGTTTCCATAGAAACGTTACTCGATTTAGAAGGAAATGTCTTAGAACACATAGTATTTCATAGCGACGCAATTTCCGTGTGAATTCGTCAATGTGAGGGAGTAAGGGATGCAGTAAAGAAGGATTAGTGGATCGGAAATGAGATTGTCGTATCCCAAAAGAAAATCCTGTCGTTTCCATAGAAACGTTACTCGATTTAGGAGGAAATCTCTTAGAACACATAGTACTCGTATTTCATAGCGACGGAATTTCCGTGTGAATTCGTCAATGTTTGGGAGTGAGGGATGCAGTAAAGAAGGATTAGTGGATCGGAAATGTGATTGTCGTATCCCAAAAGAAAATCCTGTCGTTTCCATAGAAACGTTACTCGATTTAGAAGGAAATGTCTTAGAACACATAGTACTCGTATTTCATAGCGACGCAATTTCCGTGTGAATTCGTCAATGTTTGGGAGTGAGGGATGCAGTAAAGAAGGATTAGTGGATCGGAAATGTGATTGTCGTATCCCAAAAGAAAATACTGTCGTTTCCATAGAAACGTTACTCGATTTAGAAGGAAATGTCTTAGAACACATAGTACTCGTATTTCATAGCGACGCAATTTCCGTGTGAATTCGTCAATGTTTGGGAGTGAGGGATGCAGTAAAGAAGGATTAGTGGATCGGAAATGTGATTGTCGTATCCCAAAAGAAAATCCTGTCGTTTGCATAGAAACGTTACTCGATTTAGAAGGAAATGTCTTAGAACACATAGTATTTCATAGCGACGCAATTTCCGTGTGAATTCGTCAATGTTTGGGAGTGAGGAATGCAGTAAAGAAGGATTAGTGGATCGGAAATGTGATTGTCGTATCCCAAAAGAAAATCCTGTCGTTTCCATAGAAACGTTACTCGAATTAGAAGGAAATGTCTTAGAACACATAGTTCTCGTATTTCATAGCGACGCAATTTCCGTTTGAATTCGTCAATGTGTGGGAGTGAGGGATGCAGTAAAGAAGGATTAGTGGATCGGAAATGAGATTGTCGTATCCCAAAAAAAAGTCCTGTCGTTTCCATAGAAACGTTACTTGATATAGAAGGAGAAGTCATAGAACCCATAGTAATTCATAGCGACGCAATTTCCGTGTGAATTCGTCAATGTGTGGGAGTGAGGGATGGTGTAAAGAAGGATTAGTGGATCGGAAATGTGATTGTCATATCCCGAAAGAAAATCCTGTCGTTTCCATAGAAAGGTTACTCGATTTAGAAGGAAATGTCTTAGAACACATAGTACTCGTATTTCATAGCGACGCAATTTCCGTGTGAATTCGTCAATGTGTGGGAGTGAGGGATGCAGTAAAGAAGGATTAGTGGATCGGAAATGAGATTGTCGTATCCCAAAAGAAAATCCTGTCGTTTCCATAGAAACGTTACTCGATTTAGAAGGAAATGTCTTAGAACACATAGTATTTCATAGCGACGCAATTTCCGTGTGAATTCGTCAATGTTTGGGAGTGAGGGATGCAGTAAAGAAGGATTAGTGGATCGGAAATGTGATTGTCGTATCCCAAAAGAAAATCCTGTCGTTTCCATAGAAACGTTACTCGATTTAGAAGGAAATGTCTTAGAACACATAGTACTCGTATTTCATAGCGACGAAATTTCCGTGTTAATTCGTCAATGTGTAGGAGTGAGGGATGCAGTAAAGAAGGATAAGTGGATCGGAAATTAGATTGTCGTATCCCAAAAGAAAATCCTGTCGTTTCCATAGAAACGTTACTCGATTTAAAAGGAAATGTCTTAGTAGAACACATAGTATTTCATAGCGACGCAATTTCCGTGTGAATTCGTCAATGTTTGGGAGTGAGGGATGCAGTATAGAAGTATTAGTGAATCGGAAATGAGATTGTCGTATCCCAAAAAAAAGTCCTGTCGTTTCCATAGAAACGTTACTTGATATAGAAGGAGAAGTCATAGAACCCATAGTAATTCATAGCGACGCAATTTCCGTGTGAATTCGTCAATGTGTGGGAGTGAGGGATGGTGTAAAGAAGGATTAGTGGATCGGAAATGTGATTGTCATATCCCAAAAGAAAATCCTGTCGTTTCCATAGAAACGTTACTCGATTTAGAAGGAAATGTCTTAGAACACATAGTACTCGTATTTCATAGCGACGCAATTCCCGTGTGAATTCGTCAATGTGAGGGAGTGAGGGATGCAGTAAAGAAGGATTAGTGGATCGGAAATGAGATTGTCGTATCCCAAAAGAAAATCCTTTCGTTTCCATAGAAACGTTACTCGATTTAGAAGGAAATCTCTTAGAACACATAGTACTCGTATTTCATAGCGACGGAATTTCCGTGTGAATTCGTCAATGTTTGAAAGTGAGGGATGCAGTAAAGAAGGATTAGTGGATCGGAAATGCGATTGTCGTATCCCAAAAGAAAATCCTGTCGTTTCCATAGAAACGTTACTCGATTTAGAAGGAAATGTCTTAGAACACATAGTACTCGTATTTCATAGCGACGCAATTTCCGTGTGAATTCGTCAATGTTTGGGAGTGAGGGATGCAGTAAAGAAGGATTAGTGGATCGGAAATGTGATTGTCGTATCCCAAAAGAAAATCCTGTCGTTTCCATAGAAACGTTACTCGATTTAGAAGGAAATGTCTTAGAACACATAGTGTTTCATAGCGACGCAATTTCCGTGTGAATTCGTCAACGTTTGGGAGTGAGGGATGCAGTAAAGAAGGATTAGTATATCGGAAATGTGATTGTCGTATCCCAAAAGAAAATCCTGTCGTTTCTATAGAAACGTTACTCGATTTAGAAGGAAATGTCTTAGAACAAATAGTACTCGTATCTCATAGCGAAGCAATTTCCGTGTGAATTCGTCAATGTGTGGGAGTGAGGGATGCAAATAAGGAGGATTAGTGGATCGGAAATGAGATTGTCGTATCCCAAAAGAAAATCCTGTCGTTTCCATAGAAACGTTACTCGATTTAGAAGGAAATGTCCTAGAACACATAGTATTTCATAGCGACGCAATTTCCGTGTGAATTCGTCAATGTGTAGGAGTGAGGGATGCAGTAAAGAAGGATTAGTGGATCGGAAATGAGATTGTCGTATCCCAAAAGAAAATCCTGTCGTTTCCATAGAAACGTTACTCGATTTAGAAGGAAATGTCCTAGAACACATAGTATTTCATAGCGACGAAATTTCCGTGTGAATTCGTCAATGTTTGGGAGTGAGGGATGCAGTATAGAAGTATTAGTGAATCGGAAATGAGATTGTCGTATCCCAAAAAAAAAGTCCTGTCGTTTCCATAGAAACGTTACTTGATATAGAAGGAGAAGTCATAGAACCCATAGTAATTCATAGCGACGCAATTTCCGTGTGAATTCGTCAATGTGTGGGAGTGAGGGATGGTGTAAAGAAGGATTAGTGGATCGGAAATGTGATTGTCATATCCCAAAAGAAAATCCTGTCGTTGCCATAGAAACGTTACTCGATTTAGAAGGAAATGTCTTAGAACACATAGTACTCGTATTTCATAGCGACGCAATTTCCGTGTGAATTCGTCAATGTGAGGGAGTAAGGGATGCAGTAAAGAAGGATTAGTGGATCGGAAATGAGATTGTCGTATCCCAAAAGAAAATCCTTTCGTTTCCGTAGAAACGTTACTCGATTTAGATGGAAATCTCTTAGAACACTTAGTACTCGTATTTCATAGCGACGGAATTTCCGTGTGAATTCGTCAATGTTTGGGAGTGAGGGATGCAGTAAAGAAGGATTAGTAGATCGGAAATGCGATTGTCGTATCCCAAAAGAAAATCCTGTCGTTTCCATAGAAACGTTACTCGATTTAGAAGGAAATGTCTTAGAACACATAGTACTCGTATTTCATAGCGACGCAATTTCCGTGTGAATTCGTCAATGTTTGGGAGTGAGGGATGCAGTAAAGAAGGATTAGTGGATCGGAAATGTGATTGTCGTATCCCAAAAGAAAATCCTGTCGTTTCCATAGAATCGTTACTCGATTTAGAAGGAAATGTCTTAGAACACATAGTATTTCATAGCGACGCAATTTCCGTGTGAATTCGTCAATGTTTGGGAGTGAGGGATGCAGTAAAGAAGGATTAGTATATCGGAACTGTGATTGTCGTATCCCAAAAGAAAATCCTGTCGTTTCCAAAGAAACGTTACTCGATTTAGAAGGAAATGTCTTAGAACACATAGTATTTCATAGCGACGCAATTTCCGTGTGAATTCGTCAATGTTTGGGAGTGAGGGATGCAGTATAGAAGGATTAGTGGATCGGAAATGAGATTGTCGTATCCCAAAAAAAAGTCCTGTCGTTTCCATAGAAACGTTACTTGACATAGAAGGAGAAGTCATAGAACCCATAGTAATTCATAGCGACGCAATTTCCGTGTGAATTCGTCAATGTGTGGGGGTGAGGGATGGTGTAAAGAAGGATTAGTGGATCGGAAATGAGATTGTCGTATCCCAAAAGAAAATCCTGTCGTTTCCATAGAAACGTTACTCGATTTAGAAGGAAATGTCTTAGAACACATAGTACTCGTATTTCATTGCGACGAAATTTCCGTGTGAATTCGTCAATATGTAGGAGTGAGGGATGCAGGAAAGAAGGATTAGTGGA
Organism: Schistocerca piceifrons; assembly: GCF_021461385.2. Taxonomy (NCBI): domain Eukaryota; kingdom Metazoa; phylum Arthropoda; class Insecta; order Orthoptera; family Acrididae; genus Schistocerca; species Schistocerca piceifrons. The sequence goes on from NW_025728287.1 coordinate 3,620,115, forward strand.
TCGGAAATGAGATTGTCGTATCCCAAAAGAAAATCCTGTCGTTTCCATAGAAACGTTACTCGATTTAGAAGGAAATGTCTTAGAACACATAGTATTTCATAGCGACGCAATTTCCGTGTGAATTCGTCAATGTTTGGGAGTGAGGGATGCAGTATAGAAGTATTAGTGAATCGGAAATGAGATTGTCGTATCCCAAAAAAAAGTCCTGTCGTTTCCATAGAAACGTTACTTGATATAGAAGGAGAAGTCATAGAACCCATAGTAATTCATAACGACGCAATTTCCGTGTGAATTCGTCAATGTGTGGGAGTGAGGGATGGTGTAAAGAAGGATTAGTGGATCGGAAATGTGATTGTCATATCCCAAAAGAAAATCCTGTCGTTGCCATAGAAACGTTACTCGATTTAGAAGGAAATGTCTTAGAACACATAGTACTCGTATTTCATAGCGACGCAATTTCCGTGTGAATTCGTCAATGTGAGGGAGTAAGGGATGCAGTAAAGAAGTATTAGTGGATCGGAAATGAGATTGTCGTGTCCCAAAAGAAAATCCTTTCGTTTCCATAGAAACGTTACTCGATTTAGAAGGAAATCTCATAGAACACATAGTACTCGTATTTCATAGCGACGGAATTTCCGTGTGAATTCGTCAATGTTTGGGAGTGAGGGATGCAGTAAGGAAGGATTAGTGGATCGGAAATGCGATTGTCGTATCCCAAAAGAAAATCCTGTCGTTTCCATAGAAACGTTACTCGATTTAGAAGGAAATGTCTTAGAACACATAGTACTCGTATTTCATAGCGACGCAATTTCCGTGTGAATTCGTCAATGTTTGGGAGTGAGGGATGCAGTAAAGAAGGATTAGTGGATCGGAAATGTGATTGTCGTATCCCAAAAGAAAATCCTGTCGTTTCCATAGAAACGTTACTCGATTTAGAAGGAAATGTCTTAGAACACATAGTATTTCATAGCGACGCAATTTCCGTGTGAATTCGTCAATGTTTGGGAGTGAGGGATGCAGTAAAGAAGGATTAGTATATCGGAAATGTGATTGTCGTATCCCAAAAGAAAATCCTGTCGTTTCCATAGAAACGTTACTCGATTTAGAAGGAAATGTCTTAGAACAAATAGTACTCGTATTTCATAGCGAAGCAATTTCCGTGTGAATTCGTCAATGTGTGGGAGTGAGGGATGCAAATAAGGAGGATTAGTGGATCGGAAATGAGATTGTCGTATCCCAAAAGAAAATCCTGTCGTTTCCATAGAAACGTTACTCGATTTAGAAGGAAATGTCCTAGAACACATAGTATTTCATAGCAACGCAATTTCCGTGTGAATTCGTCAATGTTTGGGAGTGAGGGATGCAGTAAAGAAGGATTAGTGGATCGGAAATGTGATTGTCGTATCCCAAAAGAAAATCCTGACGTTTCCATAGAAACGTTACTCGATTTAGAAGGAAATGTCTTAGAACACATAGTACTCGTATTTAATAGCGACGAAATTTCCGTGTGAATTCGTCAATGTGTAGGAGTGAGGGATGCAGTAAAGAAGGATTAGTGGATCGGAAATGAGATTGTCGTATCCCAAAAGAAAATCCTGTCGTTTCCATAGAAACGTTACTCGATTTAGAAGGAAATGTCTTAGAACACATAGTATTTCATAGCGACGCAATTTCCGTGTGAATTCGTCAATGTTTGGGAGTGAGGGATGCAGTATAGAAGTATTAGTGAATCGGAAATGAGATTGTCGTATCCCAAAAAAAAATCCTGTCGTTTCCATAGAAACGTTACTCGATTTAGAAGGAAATGTCTTAGAACACATAGTATTTCATAGCGACGCAATTTCCGTGTGAATTCGCCAATGTTTGGGAGTGAGGGATGCAGTAAAGAAGGATTAGTATATCGGAAATGTGATTGTCGTATTCCAAAAGAAAATCCTGTCGTTTCCATAGAAACGTAACTCGATTTAGAAGGAAATGTCTTAGAACAAGTAGTACTCGTATTTCATAGCGAAGCAATTTCCGTGTGAATTCGTCAATGTGTGGGAGTGAGGGATGCAAATAAGGAGGATTAGTGGATCGGAAATGAGATTGTCGTATCCCAAAAGAAAAGCCTGTCGTTTCCATATAAACGTCACTCGATTTAGAAGGAAATGTCTTAGAACACATAGTATTTCATAGCGACGCAATTTCCGTGTGAATTCGTCAATGTTTGGGAGTGAGGGATGCAGTATATTAGAATTAGTGGATCGGAAATGAGATTTTCGTATCCCAAAAAGAAGTCCTGTCGTTTCCATAGAAACGTTACTTGATATAGAAGGAGAAGTCATAGAACCCATAGTAATTCATAGCGACGCAATTTCCGTGTGAATTCGTCAATGTGTGGGAGTGAGGGATGCTGTAAAGAAGGATTAGTGGATCGGAAATGCGATTGTCGTATCCCAAAGGAAAATCCTGTCGTTTCCATAGAAACGTTACTCGATTTAGAAGGAGATGTCACAGAACACATAGTACTCGTATTTCATAGCGACGCAATTTCCGTGTGAATTCGTAATTGTTTGGGAGTGAGGGATGCAGTAAAGAAGGATTAGTGGATCGGAAATGAGATTGTCGTATCCCAAAAGAAAATCCCGTCGTTTCCATAGAAACGTTACTCGATTTAGAAAGAAATGTCTTAGAACACATAGTATTTCATCGCGACGCAATTTCCGTGTGAATTCGTCAATGTTTGGGAGTGAGGGATACGGGTAAAGAAGGATTAGTGGATCGGAAATGTGATTGTCGTATCCCAAAAGAAAATCCTGTCGTTTCCATAGAAACGTTACTCGATTTAGAAGGAAATGTCTTAGAACACATAGTACTCGTATTTCATAGCGACGCAATTTCCGTGTTAATTCGTCAATGTGAGGGAGTAAGGGATGCAGTAAAGAAGGATTAGTGGATCGGAAATGAGATTGTCGTATCCCAAAAGAAAATCCTGTCGTTTTCATAGAAACGTTACTCGATTTAGAAGGAAATCTCTTAGAACACATAGTACTCGTATTTCATAGCGACGGAATTTCCGTGTGAATTCGTCAATGTTTGGGAGTGAGGGATGCAGTAAAGAAGGATTAGTGGATCGGAAATGTGATTGTCGTATCCCAAAAGAAAATCCTGTCGTTTCCATAGAAACGTTACTCGATTTAGAAGGAAATGTCTTAGAACACATAGTACTCGTATTTCATAGCGACGCAATTTCCGTGTGAATTCGTCAATGTTTGGGAGTGAGGGATGCAGTAAAGAAGGATTAGTGGATCGGTAATGTGCTTGTCGTATCCCAAAAGAAAATCCTGTCGTTTCCATAGAAACGTTACTCGATTTAGAAGGAAATGTCTTAGAACACATAGTACTCGTATTTCATAGCGACGCAATTTCCGTGTGAATTCGTCAATGTGTGGGAGTGAGGGATGCAGTAAAGAAGGATTAGTGGATCGGAAATTAGATTGTCGTATCCCAAAAGAAAACCCTGTCGTTTCCATAGAAACGCTACTCGATTTAGAAATAGAAGTCATAGAACCCATAGTAATTCATAGCGACGCAATTTCCGTGTGAATTCGTCAATGTGTGGGAGTGAGGGATGGTGTAAAGTAGGATTAGTGGATCGGAAATGTGATTGTCGTATCCCAAAAGAAAATCCTGTCGTTTCCATAGAAACGTTACTCGATTTAGAAGGAAATGTCTTAGAACACATAGTACTCGTATATCATAGCGACGCAATTTCCGTGTGAATTCGTCAATGTGAGGGAGTAAGGGATGCAGTAAAGAAGGATTAGTGGATCGGAAATGAGATTGTCGTATCCCAAAAGAAAATCCTGTCGTTTCCATAGAAACGTTACTCGATTTAGAAGGAAATCTCTTAGAACACATAGTACTCGTATTTTATAGCAACGGAATTTCCGTGTGAATTCGTCAATGTTTGGGAGTGAGGGATGCAGTAAAGAAAGATTAGTGGATCGGAAATGTGATTTTCGATTCCCAAAAGAAAATCCTGTCGTTTCCATAGAAACGTTACTCGATTTAGAAGGAAATGTCTTAGAACACATAGTACTCGTATTTCATAGCGACGCAATTTCCGTGTGAATTCGTCAATGTTTGGGAGTGAGGGAAGCAGTAAAGAAGGATTAGTGGATCGGAAATGTGATTGTCGTAACCCAAAAGAAAATCCTGTCGTTTCCATAGAAACGTTACTCGATTTAGAAGGAAATGTCTTAGAACACATAGTATTTCAGAGCGACGCAATTTCCGTGTGAATTCGTCAATGTTTGGGAGTGAGGGATGCAGTAAAGAAGGATTAGTGGAGCGGAAATGTGATTGTCGTATCCCAAAAGAAAATCCTGTCGTTTCCATAGAAACGTTACTCGATTTATAAGGAAATGTCTTAGAACAAATAGTACTCGTATTTCATAGCGAAGCAATTTCCGTGTGAATTCGTCAATGTGTGGGAGTGAGGGATGCAGTAAAGAAGGATTAGTGGATCGGAAATGAGATTGTCGTATCCCAAAAGAAAATCCTGTCGTTTCCATAGAAACGTTACTCGATTTAGAAGGAAATGTCTTAGAACACATAGTACTCGTATTTCATAGCGACGCAATTTCCGTGTGAATTCGTCAATGTGAGGGAGTGAGGGATGCAGTAAAGAAGGATTAGTGGATCGGAAATGAGATTGTCGTATCCCAAAAGAAAATCCTGTCGTTTCCAAAGGAACGTTCATCGATTTAGAAGGAAATGTCTTAGAACACATAGTATTTCATAGCGACGCAATTTCCGTGTGAATTCGTCAATGTTTGGGAGTGAGGGATGCAGTAAAGAAGGATTAGTATATCGGAAATGTGATTGTCGTATCCCAAAAGAAAATCCTGTCGTTTCCATAGAAACGCTACTCGATTTAGAAGGAAATGTCTTAGAACAAATAGTACTCGTATTTCATAGCGAAGCAATTTCTGTGTGAATTCGTCAATGTGTTGGAGTGAGGGATGCAAATAAGGAGGATTAGTGGATCGGAAATGAGATTGTCGTATCCCAAAAGAAAATCCTGTCGTTTCCATAGAAACGTTACTCGATTTAGAAGGAAATGTCCTAGAACACATAGTATTTCATAGCAACGAAATTTCCGTGTGAATTCGTCAATGTTTGGGAGTGAGGGATGCAGTAAAGAAGGATTAGTGGATCGGAAATGTGATTGTCGTATCCCAAAAGAAAATCCTGTCGTTTCCATAGAAACGTTACTCGATTTAGAAGGAAATGTCTTAGAACACATAGTACTCGTATTTCATAGCGACGAAATTTCCGTGTGAACTCGTCAATGTGTAGGAGTGAGGGATGCAGTAAAGAAGGATTAGTGGATCGGAAATGAGATTGTCGTATCCCAAAAGAAAATCCTGTCGTTTCCATAGAAACGTTACTCGATTTAGAAGGAAATGTCTTAGAACACATAGTATTTCATAGCGACGCAATTTCCGTGTGAATTCGTCAATGTTTGGGAGTGAGGGATGCAGTATAGAAGTATTAGTGAATCGGAAATGAGATTGTCGTATCCCAAAAAAAAGTCCTCTCGTTTCCATAGAAACGTTACTTGATATAGAAGGAGAAGTCATAGAACCCATAGTAATTCATAGCGACGCAATTTCCGTGTGAATTCGTCAATGTGTGGGAGTGAGGGATGGTGAAAAGAAGGATTAGTGGATCGGAAATGTGATTGTCATATCCCAAAAGAAAATCCTGTCGTTTCCATAGAAACGTTACTCGATTTAGAAGGAAATGTCTTAGAACACATAGTACTCGTATTTCATAGCGACGCAATTTCCGTGTGAATTCGTCAACGTGAGGGAGTAAGGGATGCAGTAAAGAAGGATTAGTGGATCGGAAATGAGATTGTCGTATCCCAAAAGAAAATCCTTTCGTTTCCATAGAAACGTTACTAGATATAGAAGGAGAAGTCGTAGAACCCATAGTAATTCATAGCGACGCAATTTCCGTGTGAATTCGTCAATGTGTGGGAGTGAGGGATGCTGTAAAGAAGGATTAGTGGATCGGAAATGTGATTGTCGTATCCCAAAGGAAAATCCTGTCGTTTCCATAGAAACGTTACTCGATTTAGAAGGAGATGTCTTAGAACACATAGTACTCGTATTTCATAGCGACGCAATTTCCGTGTGAATTCGTCAATGTTTGGGAGTGAGAGATGCAGTAAAGAAGGATTAGTGGATCGGAAATGAGATTGTCGTATCCCAAAAGAAAATCCCGTCGTTTCCATAGAAACGTTACTCGATTTAGAAAGAAATGTCTTAGAACACATAGTATTTCATAGCGACGCAATTTCCGTGTGAATTCGTCAATGTTTGGGAGTGAGGGATGCGGGTAATGAAGGATTAGTGGATCGGAAATGTGATTGTCGTATCCCAAAAGAAAATCCTGTCGTTTCCATAGAAACGTTACTCGATTTAGAAGGAAATGTCTTAGAACACATAGTACTCGTATTTCATAGCGACGCAATTTCCGTGTGAATTCGTCAATGTTTGGGAGTGAGGGATGCAGTAAAGAAGGATTAGTGGATCGGAAATGTGATTGTCGTATCCCAAAAGAAAATCCTGTCGTTTCCATAGAAACGTTACTCGATTTAGAAGGAAATGTCTTAGAACACATAGTATTTCAGAGCGACGCAATTTCCGTGTGAATTCGTCAATGTTTGGGAGTGAGGGATGCAGTGAAGAAGGATTAGTGGATCGGAAATGTGATTGTCGTATCCCAAAAGAAAATCCTGTCGTTTCCATAGAAACGTTACTCGATTTAGAAGGAAATGTCTTAGAACAAATAGTACTCGTATTTCATAGCGACGCAATTTCCGTGTGAATTCGTCAATGTTTGGGAGTGAGAGATGCAGTAAAGAAGGATTAGTGGATCGGAAATGTGATTGTCGTATCCCAAAAGAAAATCCTGTCGTTTCCATAGAAACGTTACTCGATTTAGAAGGAAATGTCTTAGAACACATAGTACTCGTACTTCATAGCGACGGAATTTCCGTGTGAATTCGTCAATGTGTGGGAGTGAGGGATGCAGTAAAGAAGGATTAGTGGATCGGAAATGAGATTTTCGTATCCCAAAAGAAAATCTTGTCGTTTCCATAGAAACGTTACTCGATTTAGAAGGAAATGTCTTAGAACACATAGTATTTCATAGCGACGCAATTTCCGTGTGAATTCGTCAATGTTTGGGAGTGAGGGATGCAGTTTAGAAGGATTAGTGGATCGGAAATGAGATTGTCGTATTCCAAAAAGAAGTCCTGTCGTTTCCATAGAAACATTACTTGATATAGAAGGAGAAGTCATAGAACCCATAGTAATTCATAGCGACGCAATTTCCGTGTGAATTCGTCAATGTGTGGGAGTGAGGGATGGTGTAAAGAAGGATTAGTGGATCGGAAATGTGATTGTAGTATCCCAAAAGAAAATCCTGTCGTTTCCATAGAAACGTCACTCGATTTAGAAGGAAATGTCTTAGAACACATAGTACTCGTATTTCATAGCGACGAAATTTCCGTGTGAATTCGTCAATGTGTGGGAGTGAGGGATGCAGTAAAGAAGGATTAGTGGATCGGAAATGAGATTTTCGTATCCCAAAAGAAAATCTTGTCGTTTCCATAGAAACGTTACTCGATTTAGAAGGAAATGTCTTAGAACACATAGTATTTCATAGCGACGCAATTTCCGTGTGAATTCGTCAATGTTTGGGAGTGAGGGATGCAGTTTAGAAGGATTAGTGGATCGGAAATGAGATTGTCGTATTCCAAAAAGAAGTCCTGTCGTTTCCATAGAAACATTACTTGATATAGAAGGAGAAGTCATAGAACCCATAGTAATTCATAGCGACGCAATTTCCGTGTGAATTCGTCAATGTTTGGGAGTAAGGGATGCAGTAAAGAAGGATTAGTGGATCGGAAATAAGATATTCGTATCCCAAAAGAAAATCCTGTCGTTTCCATAGAAACGTTACTCGATTCAGAAGGAAATGTCATAGAACACATAGTACTCGTATTTCATAGCGACGGAATTTCCGTGTGAATTCGTCAATGTGTGGGAGTGAGGGATGCAGTAAAGAAGGATAAGTGGATCGGAAATGAGATTGTCGTATCCCAAAAGAAAATCCTGTCGTTTCCATAGAAACGTTACTCGATTTAGAAGGAAATGTCTTAGAACACATAGTACTCGTATTTCATAGCGACGCAATTTCCGTGTGAATTCGTCAATGTTTGGGAGTGAGGGATGCAGTAAAGAAGGATTAGTGGATCGGAAATGAGATTGTCGTATCCCAAAAGAAAATCCTGTCGTTTCCAAAGGAACGTTACTCGATTTAGAAGGAAATGTCTTAGAACGCATAGTACTCGTATTTCATAGCGACGGAATTTCCGTGTGAATTCGTCAATGTTTGGGAGTGAGGGATGCAGTAAAGAAGGATTAGTGGATCGGGAATGAGATTGTCGTATCCCAAAAGAAAATCCTGTCGTTTCCATAGAAACGTTACTCGATTTAGAAGGAAATGTCTTAGAACACATAGTACTCGTATTTCATAGCGACGCAATTTCCGTGTGAATTCGTCAAAGTTTGGGAGTGAGGGATGCAGTAAAGAGGGATTAGTGGATCGGAAATGTGATTGTCGTACCCCAAAAGAAAATCCTGTCGTTTCCATAGAAACGTTACTCGATTTAGAAGGAAATGTCTTAGAACACATAGTATTTCATAGCGACGCAATTTCCGTGTGAATTCGTCAATGTTTGGGAGTGAGGGATGCAGTAAAGAAGGATTAGTGGATCGGAAATGTGATTGTCGTATCCCAAAAGAAAATCCTGTCGTTTCCATAGAAACGTTACTCGATTTAGAAGGAAATCTCTTAGAACACATAGTACTCGCATTTCATAGCGACGGAATTTCCGTGTGAATTCGTCAATGTTTGGGAGTGAGGGATGCAGTAAAGAAGGATTAGTGGATCGGAAATGTGAGTTTCGTATCCCAAAAGAAAATCCTGTCGTTTCCATAGAAACGTTACTCGATTTAGAAGGAAATGTCTTGGAACACATAGTACTCGTATTTCATAGCGACGCAATTTCCGTGTGAATTCGTCAATGTTTGGGAGTGAGGGATGCAGTAAAGAAGGATTAGTGGATCGGAAATGTGGTTGTCGTATCCCAAAAGAAAATCCTGTCGTTTCCATAAAAACGTTACTCGATTTAGAAGGAAATGTCTTAGAACACATAGTATTTCAGAGCGACGCAATTTCCGTGTGAATTCGTCAATGTTTGGGAGTGAGGGATGCAGTAAAGAGGGATTAGTGGATCGGAAATGTGATTGTCGTATCCCAAAAGAAAATCCTGTCGTTTCCATAGAAGCGTTACTCGATTTAGAAGGAAATGTCTTAGAACAAATAGTACTCGTATTTCATAGCGAAGCAATTTCCGTGTGAATTCGTCAATGTGTGGGATCGAGGGATGCAGTAAAGAACTATTAGTGGATCGGAAATGTGATTGTCGTATCCCAAAAGAAAATCTTGTCGTTTCCATAGAAACGTTACTCGATTTAGAAGGAAATGTCTTAGAACACATAGTATTTTAGCGACGCAATTTCCGTGTGAATTTGTCAATGTTTGGGAGTGTGGGATGCAGTATAGAAGGATTAGTGGATCGGAAATGAGATTGTCGTATTCCAAAAAGAAGTCCTGTCGTTTCCATAGAAACGTTACTTGATATAGAAGGAGAAGTCATAGAACCCATAGTAATTCATAGCGACGCAATTTCCGTGTGAATTCGTCAATGTTTGGGAGTAAGGGATGCAGTAAAGAAGGATTAGTGGATCGGAAATAAGATATTCGTATCCCAAAACAAAATCCTGTCGTTTCCATAGAAACGTTACTCGATTCAGAAGGAAATGTCATAGAACACATAGTACTCGTATTTCATAGCGACGGAATTTCCGTGTGAATTCGTCAATGTGTGGGAGTGAGGGATGCAGTAAAGAAGGATTAGTGGATCGGAAATGAGATTGTCGTATCCCAAAAGAAAATCCTGTCGTTTCCATAGAAACGTTACTCGATTTAGAAGGAAATGTCTTAGAACACATAGTACTCGTATTTCATAGCGACGCAATTTCCGTGTGAATTCGTCAATGTGAGGGAGTGAGGGATGCAGTAAAGAAGGATTAGTGGATCGGAAATGAGATTGTCATATCCCAAAAGAAAATCCTGTCGTTTCCAAAGGAACGTTACTCGATTTAGAAGGAAATGTCTTAGAACGCATAGTACTCGTATTTCATAGCGACGGAATTTCTGTGTGAATTCGTCAATGTTTGGGAGTGAGGGATGCAGTAAAGAAGGATTTGTGGATCGGGAATGAGATTGTCGTATCCCAAAAGAAAATCCTGTCGTTTCCATAGAAACGTTACTCGATTTAGAAGGAAATGTCTTAGAACACATAGTACTCGTATTTCATAGCGACGCAATTTCCGTGTGAATTCGTCAAAGTTTGGGAGTGAGGGATGCAGTAAAGAAGGATTAGTGGATCGGAAATGTGATTGTCGTATCCCAAAAGAAAATCCTGTCGTTTCCATAGAAACGTTACTCGATTTAGAAGGAAATGTCTTAGAACACATAGTATTTCAGAGCGACGCAATTTCCGTGTGAATTCTTCAATGTTTGGGAGTGAGGGATGCAGTAAAGAAGGATTAGTGGATCGGAAATGTGATTGTCGTATCCCAAAAGAAAATCCTGTCGTTTCCATAGAAACGTTACTCGATTTAGAAGGAAATCTCTTAGAACACATAGTACTCGTATTTCATAGCGATGGAATTTCCGTGTGAATTCGTCAATGTTTGGGAGTGAGGGATGCAGTAAAGAAGGATTAGTGGATCGGAAATGTGATTTTCGTATCCCAAAAGAAAATCATGTCGTTTCCATAGAAACGTTACTCGATTTAGAAGGAAATGTCTTAGAACACATAGTACTCGTATTTCATAGCGACGCAATTTCCGTGTGAATTCGTCAATGTTTGGGAGTGAGGGATGCAGTAAATAAGGATTAGTGGATCGGAAATGTGATAGTCGTATCCCAAGAGAAAATCCTGTCGTTTCCATAGAAACGTTACTCGATTTAGAAGGAAATGTCTTAGAACACATAGTACTAGTATTTCATAGCGAAGCAACTTCCGTGTGAATTCGTCAATGTGTGGGAGTGAGGGATGCAGTAAAGAAGGATTAGTGGATCGGAAATGAGATTGTCGTATCCCAAAAGAAAATCCTGTCGCTTCCATAGAAACGTTACTCGATTTAGAAGGAAATGTCCTAGAACACATAGTATTTCATAGCGACGAAATTTCCGTGTGAATTCGTCAATGTCTGGGAGTGAGGGATGCAGTAAAGAAGGATTAGTGGATCGGAAATGTGATTGTCGTATCCCAAAAGAAAATCCTGTCGTTTCCATAGAAACGTTACTCGATTTAGAAGGAAATGTCTTAGAACACATAGTACTCGTATTTCATAGCGACGAAATTTCCGTGTGAATTCCTCAATGTGTGGGAGTGAGGGATGCAGTAAAGAAGGATTAGTGGATCGGAAATGAGATTGTCGTATCCCAAAAGAAAATCTTGTCGTTTCCATAGAAACGTTACTCGATTTAGAAGGAAATGTCTTACAACACATAGTATTTTAGCGACGCAATTTCCGTGTGAATTCGTCAATGTTTGGGAGTGAGGGATGCAGTATAGAATGATTAGTGGATCGGAAATGAGATTGTCGTATTCCAAAAAGATGTCCTGTCGTTTCCATAGAAACGTTACTTGATATAGAAGGAGAAGTCATAGAACCCATAGTAATTCATAGCGACGCAATTTCCGTGTGAATTCGTCAATGTTTGGGAGTAAGGGATGCAGTAAAGAAGGATTAGTGGATCGGAAATAAGATATTCGTATCCCAAAAGAAAATCCTGTCGTTTCCATAGAAACGTTACTCGATTCAGAAGGAAATGTCATAGAACACATAGTACTCGTATTTCATAGCGACGGAATTTCCGTGTGAATTCGTCAATGTGTGGGAGTGAGGGATGCAGTAAAGAAGGATTAGTGGATCGGAAATGAGATTGTCGTATCCCAAAAGAAAATCCTGTCGTTTCCATAGAAACGTTACTCGATTTAGAAGGAAATGTCCTAGAACACATAGTATTTCATAGCGACGCAATTTCCGTGTGAATTCGTCATTGTTTGGGAGTGAGGGATGCAGTAAAGAAGGATTAGGGGATCGGAAATGTGATTGTCGTATCCCAAAAGAAAATCCTGTCGTTTCCATAGAAACGTTACTCGATGTAGAAGGAAATGTGTTAGAACACATAGTACTCGTATTTCAAAGCGACGAAATTTCCGTGTGAATTCGTCAATGTGTGGGAGTGAGGGATGCAGTAAAGAAGGATTAGTGGATCGGAAATGAGATTCTCGTATCCCAAAAGAAAATCTTGTCGTTTCCATAGAAACGTTACTCGATTTAGAAGGAAATGTCTTAGAACACATAGTATTTTAGCGACGCAATTTCCGTGTGAATTTGTCAATGTTTGGGAGTGAGGGATGCAGTATAGAAGGATTAGTGGATCGGAAATGAGATTGTCGTATTCCAAAAAGAAGTCCTGTCGTTTCCATAGAAACGTTACTTGATATAGAAGGAGAAGTCATAGAACCCATAGTAATTCATAGCGACGCAATTTCAGTGTGAATTCGTCAATGTTTGGGAGTAAGGGATGCAGTAAAGAAGGATTAGTGGATCGGAAATAAGATATTCGTATCCCAAAAGAAAATCCTGTCGTTTCCATAGAAACGTTACTCGATTCAGAAGGAAATGTCATAGAACACATAGTACTCGTATTTCATAGCGACGGAATTTCCGTGTGAATTCGTCAATGTGTGGGAGTGAGGGATGCAGTAAAGAAGGATTAGTGGATCGGAAATGAGATTGTCGTATCCCAAAAGAAAATCCTGTCGTTTCCATAGAAACGTTACTCGATTTAGAAGGAAATGTCTTAGAACACATAGTACTCGGATTTCATAGCGACGCAATTTTCGTGTGATTTCGTCAATGTGAGGGAGTGAGGGATGCAGTAAAGAAGGATTAGTGGATCGGAAATGAGATTGTCGTATCCCAAAAGAAAATCCTGTCGTTTCCAAAGGAACGTTACTCGATTTAGAAGGAAATGTCTTTGAACGCATAGTACTCGTATTTCATAGCGACGGAATTTCTGTGTGAATTCGTCAATGTTTGGGAGTGAGTAATGCAGGAAAGAAGGATTAGTGGATCGGGAATGAGATTGTCGTATCCCAAAAGAAAATCCTGTCGTTTCCATAGAAACGTTACTCGATTTAGAAGGAAATGTCTTAGAACACATAGTACTCGTATTTCATAGCGACGCAATTTCCGTGTGAATTCGTCAAAGTTTGGGAGTGAGGGATGCACTAAAGAAGGATTAGTGGATCGGAAATGTGATTGTCGTATCCCAAAAGAAAATCCTGTCGTTCCCATAGAAACGTTACTCGATTTAGAAGGAAATGTCCTAGAACACATAGTATTTCATAGCGACGCAATTTCCGTGTGAATTCGTCAATGTTTGGGAGTGAGGGATGCAGTAAAGAAGGATTAGTGGATCGGAAATGTGATTGTCTTATGACAAAAGAAAATCCTGTCGTTTCCATAGAAACGTTACTCGATTTAGAAGGAAATGTCTTAGAACACATAGTACTCGTATTTCATAGCGACGAAATTTCCGTGTGAATTCGTCAATGTGTGGGAGTGAGGGATGCAGTAAAGAAGGATTAGTGGATCGGAAATGAGATTGTCGTATCCCAAAAGAAAATCCTGTCGTTTCCATAGAAACGTTACTCGATTTAGAAGGAAATGTCTTAGAACACATAGTATTTCATAGCGACGCAATTTCCGTGTGAATTCGTCAATGTTTGGGAGTGAGGGATGCAGTAAAGAAGGATTAGTGGATCGGAAATGTGATTGTCGTATCCCAAAAGAAAACCCTGTCGTTTCCATTGAAACGTTACTCGATTTAGAAGGAAATGTCTTAGAACAAATAGTACTAGTATTTCATAGCGAAGCAACTTCCGTGTGAATTCGTCAATGTGTGGGAGTGAGGGATGCAGTAAAGAAGGATTAGTGGATCGGAAATGAGATTGTCGTATCCCAAAAGAAAATCCTGTCGCTTCCATAGAAACGTTACTCGATTTAGAAGGAAATGTCCTAGAACACATAGTATTTCATAGCGACGAAATTTCCGTGTGAATTCGTCAATGTTTGGGAGTGAGGGATGCAGTAAAGAAGGATTAGTGGATCGGAAATGTGATTGTCGTATCCCAAAAGAAAATCCTGTCGTTCCATAGAAACGCTACTCGATTTAGAAGGAAATGTCTTAGAACACATAGTACTCGTATTTCATAGCGACGAAATTTCCGTGTGAATTCGTCAATGTGTGGGAGTGAGGGATGCAGTAAAGAAGGATTAGTGGATCGGAAATGAGATTGTCGTATCCCAAAAGAAAATCTTGTCGTTTCCATAGAAACGTTACTCGATTTAGAAGGAAATGTCTTAGAACACATAGTATTTTAGCGACGCAATTTCCGTGTGAATTCGTCAATGTTTGGGAGTGAGGGATGCAGTATAGAAGGATTAGTGGATCGGAAATGAGATTGTCGTATTCCAAAAAGAACTCCTGTCGTTTCCATAGAAACGTTACTTGATATAGAAGGAGAAGTCATAGAACCCATAGTAATTCATAGCGACGCTATTTCCGTGTGAATTCGTCAATGTTTGGGAGTAAGGGATGCAGTAAAGAAGGATTAGTGGATCGGAAATAAGATATTCGTATCCCAAAAGAAAAACCTGTCGTTTCCATAGAAACGTTACTCGATTCAGAAGGAAATGTCATAGAACACATAGTACTCGTATTTCATAGCGACGGAATTTCCGTGTGAATTCGTCAATGTGTGGGAGTGAGGGATGCAGTAAAGAAGGATTAGTGGATCGGAAATGAGATTGTCGTATCCCAAAAGAAAATCCTGTCGTTTCCATTGAAACGTTACTCGATTTAGAAGGAAATGTCTTAGAACACATAGTACTCGTATTTCATAGCGACGCAATTTCCGTGTGAATTCGTCAATGTGAGGGAGTGAGGGATGCAGTAAAGAAGGATTAGTGGATCGGAAATGAGATTGTCGTATCCCAAAAGAAAATCCTGTCGTTTCCAAAGGAACGTTACTCGATTTAGAAGGAAATGTCTTAGAACGCATAGTACTCGTATTTCATAGCGACGGAATTTCTGTGTGAATTCGTCAATGTTTGGGAGTGAGTAATGCAGGAAAGAAGGATTAGTGGATCGGGAATGAGATTGTCGTATCCCAAAAGAAAATCCTGTCGTTTCCATAGAAACGTTATTCGATTTAGAAGGAAATGTCTTAGAACACATAGTACTCGTATTTCATAGCGACGCAATTTCCGTGTGAATTCGTCAAAGTTTGGGAGTGAGGGATGCACTAAAGAAGGATTAGTGGATCGGAAATGTGATTGTCGTATCCCAAAAGAAAATCCTGTCGTTCCCATAGAAACGTTACTCGATTTAGAAGGAAATGTCCTAAAACACATAGTATTTCATAGCGACGCAATTTCCGTGTGAATTCGTCAATGTTTGGGAGTGAGGGATGCAGTAAAGAAGGATTAGTGGATCGGAAATGTGATTGTCTTATGACAAAAGAAAATCCTGTCGTTTCCATAGAAACGTTACTCGATTTAGAAGGAAATGTCTTAGAACACATAGTACTCGTATTTCATAGCGACGAAATTTCCGTGTGAATTCGTCAATGTGTGGGAGTGAGGGATGCAGTAAAGAAGGATTAGTGGATCGGAAATGAGATTGTCGTATCCCAAAAGAAAATCCTGTCGTTTCCATAGAAACGTTACTCGATTTAGAAGGAAATGTCTTAGAACACATAGTATTTCATAGCGACGCAATTTCCGTGTGAATTCGTCAATGTTTGGGAGTGAGGGATGCAGTAAAGAAGGATTAGTGGATCGGAAATGTGATTGTCGTATCCCAAAAGAAAACCCTGTCGTTTCCATTGAAACGTTACTCGATTTAGAAGGAAATGTCTTAGAACAAATAGTACTAGTATTTCATAGCGAAGCAACTTCCGTGTGAATTCGTCAATGTGTGGGAGTGAGGGATGCAGTAAAGAAGGATTAGTGGATCGGAAATGAGATTGTCGTATCCCAAAAGAAAATCCTGTCGCTTCCATAGAAACGTTACTCGATTTAGAAGGAAATGTCCTAGAACACATAGTATTTCATAGCGACGAAATTTCCGTGTGAATTCGTCTATGTTTGGGAGTGAGGGATGCAGTAAAGAAGGATTAGTGGATCGGAAATGTGATTGTCGTATCCCAAAAGAAAATCCTGTCGTTCCATAGAAACGCTACTCGATTTAGAAGGAAATGTCTTAGAACACATAGTACTCGTATTTCATAGCGACGAAATTTCCGTGTGAATTCGTCAATGTGTGGGAGTGAGGGATGCAGTAAAGAAGGATTAGTGGATCGGAAATGAGATTGTCGTATCCCAAAAGAAAATCTTGCCGTTTCCATAGAAACGTTACTCGATTTAGAAAGAAATGTCTTAGAACACATAGTATTTTAGCGACGCAATTTCCGTGTGAATTCGTCAATGTTTGGGAGTGAGGGATGCAGTATAGAAGGATTAGTGGATCGGAAATGAGATTGTCGTATTCCAAAAAGAACTCCTGTCGTTTCCATAGAAACGTTACTTGATATAGAAGGAGAAGTCATAGAACCCATAGTAATTCATAGCGACGCTATTTCCGTGTGAATTCGTCAATGTTTGGGAGTAAGGGATGCAGTAAAGAAGGATTAGTGGATCGGAAATAAGATATTCGTATCCCAAAAGAAAAACCTGTCGTTTCCATAGAAACGTTACTCGATTCAGAAGGAAATGTCTTAGAACACATAGTACTCGTATTTCATAGCGACGCAATTTCCGTGTGAATTCGTCAATGTGAGGGAGTGAGGGATGCAGTAAAGAAGGATTAGTGGATCGGAAATGAGATTGTCGTATCCCAAAAGAAAATCCTGTCGTTTCCAAAGGAACGTTACTCGATTTAGAAGGAAATGTCTTAGAACGCATAGTACTCGTATTTCATAGCGACGGAATTTCCGTGTGAATTCGTCAACGTTTGACAGTGAGGGATGCAGTAAAGAAGGATTAGTGGATCGGGAATGAGATTGTCGTATCCCAAAAGAAAATCCTGTCGTTTCCATAGAAACGTTACTCGATTTAGAAGGAAATGTCTTAGAACACATAGTACTCGTATTTCATAGCGACGCAATTTCCGTGTGAATTCGTCAAAGTTTGAGAGTGAGGGATGCAGTAAAGAAGGATTAGTGGATCGGAAATGTGATTGTCGTATCCCAAAAGAAAATCCTGTCGTTTCCATAGAAACGTTACTCGATTTAGAAGGAAATATCTTAGAACACATAGTATTTCAGAGCGACGCAATTTCCGTGTGAATTCGTCAATGTTTGGGAGTGAGGGATGCAGTAAAGAAGGATTAGTGGATCGGAAATGTGATTGTCGTATCCCAAAAGAAAATCCTGTCGTTTCCATAGAAACGTTACTCGATTTAGAAGGAAATGTCTTAGAACAAATAGTACTCGTATTTCATAGCGAAGCAATTTCCTTGAGAATTCGTCAATGTGTGGGAGTGATGGATGCAGTAAAGAAGGATTAGTGGATCGGAAATGAGATTGTCGTATCCCAAAAGAAAATCCCGTCGTTTCCATAGAAACGTTACTCGATATAGAAGGAAATGTCTTAGAACACATGGTATTTCATAGCGACGCAATTTCCGTGTGAATTCGTCAGTGTTTGGGAGTGAGGGATGCAGTAAAGAAGGATTAGTGGATCGGAAATGAGATTGTCGTATCCCAAAAGAAAATCCTGTCGTTCCCATAGAAACGTTACTCGATTTAGAAGGAAATGTCCTAGAACACATAGTATTTCATAGCGACGCAATTTCCGTGTGAATTCGTCAATGTTTGGGAGTGAGGGATGCAGTAAAGAAGGATTAGTGGATCGGAAATGTTATTGTCTTATCCCAAAAGAAAATCCTGTCGTTTCCATAGAAACGTTACTCGATTTAGAAGGAAATGTCTTAGAACACATAGTACTCGTATTTCATAGCGACGAAATTTCCGTGTGAATTCGTCAATGTGTGGGAGTGAGGGATGCAGTAAAGAAGGATTAGTGGATCGGAAATGAGATTGTCGTATCCCAAAAGAAAATCCTGTCGTTTCCATAGAAACGTTACTCGATTTAGAAGGAAATGTCTTAGAACACAAAGTATTTCATAGCGACGCAATTTCCGTGTGAATTCGTCAATGTTTGGGAGTGAGGGATGCAGTATAGAAGGATTAGTGGATCGGAAATGAGATTGTCGTACCCCAAAAAGAAGTCCTGTCGTTTCCATAGAAACGTTACTTGATATAGAAGGAGAAGTCAGAGAACCCATAGTAATTCATAGCGACGCAATTTCCGTGTGAATTCGTCAATGTGTGGGAGTGAGGGATGCTGTAAAGAAGGATTAGTGGATCGGAAATGTGATTGTCGTATCCCAAAAGAAAATCCTGTCGTTTCCATAGAAACGTTACTCGATTTAGAAGGAAATGTCTTAGAACACATAGTTCTCGTATCTCATAGCGACGGAATTTCCTTGTGAATTCGTCAATGTGAGGGAGTTAGGGATGCAGTAAAGAAGGATTAGTGGATCGGAAATGAGATTGTCGTATCCCAAAAGAAAATCCCGTCGTTTCCATAGAAACGTTACTCGATTTAGAAAGAAATGTCGTAGAACACATAGTATTTCATAGCGACGCAATTTCCGTGTGAATTCGTCAATGTTTGGGAGTGAGGAATGCGGGTAAAGAAGGATTAGTGGATCGGAAATGTGATTGTCGTATCCCAAAAGAAAATCCTGTCGTTTCCATAGAAACGTTACTCGATTTAGAAGGAAATGTCTTAGAACACATAGTACTCGTATTTCATAGCGACGGAATTTCCGTGTGAATTCTTCAATGTTTGGGAGTGAGGGATGCAGTAAAGAAGGATTAGTGGATCGGAAATAAGATATTCGTATCCCAAAAGAAAATCCTGTCGTTTCCATAGAAACGTTACTCGATTTAGAAGGAAATGTCTTAGAACACATAGTACTCGTATTTCATAGCGACGCAATTTCCGTGTGAATTCGTCAATGTGTGGGAGTGAGGGATGCAGTAAAGAAGGATTAGTGGATCGGAAATGAGATATTCGTATCCCAAAAGAAAATCCTGTCGTTTCCATAGAAACGTTACTCGATTTAGAAGGAAATGTCTAAGAACACATTGTACTCGTATTTCATAGCGACGCAATTTCCGTGTGAATTCGTCAATGTGAGGGAGTAAGGGATGCAGTAAAGAAGGATTAGTGGATCGGAAATGAGATTGTCGTATCCCAAAAGAAAATCCTGTCGTTTCCATAGAAACGTTACTCGAATTAGAAGGAAATCTCTTAGAACACATAGTACTCGTATTTCATAGCGACGGAATTTCCGTGTGAATTCGTCAATGTTTGGGAGTGAGGGATGCAGTAAAGAAGGATTAGTGGATCGGAAATGTGATTGTCGTATCCCAAAAGAAAATCCTGTCGTTTCCATAGAAACGTTACTCGATTTAGAAGGAAATGTCTTAGAACACATAGTACTCGTATTTCATAGCGACGCAATTTCCGTGTGAATTCGTCAATGTTTGGGAGTGAGGGATGCAGTAAAGAAGGATTAGTGGATCGGAAATGTGATTGTCGTATCCCAAAAGAAAATCCTGTCCTTTCCATAGAAACGTTACTCGATTTAGAATTAAATGTCTTAGAACACATAGTACTCGTATTTCATAGCGACGCAATTTCCGTGTGAATTCGTCAATGTGTGGGAGTGAGGGATGCAGTAAAGAAGGATTAGTGGATCGAAAATGAGATTGTCGTATCCCAAAAGAAAACCCTGTCGTTTCCATAGATACGCTACTCGATTTAGAAGGAGAAGTCATAGAACCCATAGTAATTCATAGCGACGCAATTTCCGTGTGAATTCGTCAATGTGTGGGAGTGAGGGATGGTGTAAAGAAGGATTAGTGGATCGGAAATGTGATTGTCGTATCCCAAAAGAAATTCCTGTCGTTTCCATAGAAACGTTACTCGATTTAGAAGGAAATCTCTTAGAACACATAGTACTCGTATTTCATAGCGACGCAATTTCCGTGTGAATTCGTCAATGTGTGGGAGTGAGGGATGCAGTAAAGAAGTATTAGTGGATCGGAAATGAGATTGTCGTATCCCAAAAGAGAATCCCGTCGTTTCCATAGAAACGTTACTCGATTTAGAAAGAAATGTCTTAGAACACATAGTATTTCATAGCGACGCAATTTCCGTGTGAATTCGTCAATGTTTGGGAGTGAGGGATGCGGGTAAAGAAGGATTAGTGGATCGGAAATGTGATTGTCGTATCCCAAAAGAAAATCCTGTCGTTTCCATAGAAACGTTACTCGATTTAGAAGGAAATGTCTTAGAACACATAGTACTCGTATCTCATAGCGACGGAATTTCCGTGTGAATTCGTCAATGTTTGGGAGTGAGGGATGCAGTAAAGAAGGATTAGTGGATCGGAAATGAGATATTCGTATCCCAAAAGAGAATCCTGTCGTTTCCATAGAAACGTTACTCGATTTAGAAGGAAATGTCTTAGAACACATAGTACTCGTATTTCATAGCGACGGAATATCCGTGTGAATTCGTCAATGTGTGGGAGTGAGGGATGCAGTAAAGAAGGATTAGTGGATCGGAAATGAGATTGTCGTATCCCAAAAGAAAATCCTGTCGTTTCCATAGAAACGTTACTCGATTTATAAGGAAATGTCTTAGAACACATAGTACTCGTATTTCATAGCGACGCAATTTCCGTGTGAATTCGTCAATGTGAGGGAGTTAGGGATGCAGTAAAGAAGGATTAGTGGATCGGAAATGAGATTGTCGTATCCCAAAAGAAAATCCCGTCGTTTCCATAGAAACGTGACTCGATTTAGAAAGAAATGTCTTAGAACACATAGTATTTCATAGCGACGCAATTTCCGTGTGAATTCGTCAATGTTTGGAGGTGAGGGATGCAGTAAAGAAGGATTAGTGGATCGGAAATGTGATTGTAGTATCCCAAAAGAAAATCCTGTCGTTTCCATAGAAACGTTACTCGATTTAGAAGGAAATGTCTTAGAACACATAGTACTCGTACTTCATAGCGACGGATTTTCCGTGTGAATTCGTCAATGTTTGGGAGTGAGGGATGCAGTAAAGAAGGATTAGTGGATCGGAAATAAGATATTCGTATCCCAAAAGAAAATCCTGTCGTTTCCATAGAAACGTTACTCGATTTAGAAGGAAATGTCTTAGAACACATAGTACTCGTATTTCATAGCGACGGAATATCCGTGTGAATTCGTCAATGTGTGGGAGTGAGGGATGCAGTAAAGAAGGATTAGTGGATCGGAAATGAAATATTCGTATCCCAAAAGAAAATCCTGTCGTTTCCATAGAAACGTTACTCGATTTAGAAGGAAATGTCTTAGAACACATAGTACTCGTATTTCATAGCGACGCAATTTCCGTGTGAATTCGTCAATGTGAGGGAGTAAGGGATGCAGTAAAGAAGGATTAGTGGATCGGAAATGAGATTGTCGTATCCCAAAAGAAAATCCTGTCGTTTCCATAGAAACGTTACTCGATTTAGAAGGAAATCTCTTAGAACACATAGTACTCGTATTTCATAGCGACGGAATTTCTGTGTGAATTCGTCAATGTTTGGGAGTGGGGGATGCAGTAAAGAAGGATTAGTGGATCGGAAATGTGATTGTCGTATCCCAAAAGAAAATCTTGTCGTTTCCATAGAAACGTTACTCGATTTAGACGGAAATGTCTTAGAACACATAGTACTCGTATTTCATAGCGACGCAATTTCCGTGTGAATTCGTCAATGTTTGGGAGTGAGGGATGCAGTAAAGAAGGATTAGTGGATCGGAAATGTGATTGTCGTATCTCAAAAGAAAATCCTGTCGTTTCCATAGAAACGTCACTCGATTTAGAAGGAGATGTCTTAGAACACATAGTACTCGTATTTCATAGCGGCGCAATTTCCGTGTGAATTCGTCAATGTGTGGGAGTGAGGGATGCAGTAAAGGAGGACTAGTGGATCGGAAATGAGATTGTCGTATCCCAAAAGAAAATCCCGTCGTTTCCATAGAAACGTTACTCGATTTAGAAAGAAATGTCTTAGAACACATAGTATTTCATAGCGACGCAATTTCCGTGTGAATTCGTCAATGTTTGGGAGTGAGGGATGCGGGTAAAGAAGGATTAGTGGATCGGAAATGTGATTGTCGTATCCCAAAAGAAAATCCTGTCGTTTCCATAGAAACGTTACTCGATTTAGAAGGAAATGTCTTAGAACACATAGTACTCGTATCTCATAGCGACGGAATTTCCGTGTGAATTCGTCAATGTTTGGGAGTGAGGGATGCAGTAAAGAAGGATTAGTGGATCGGAAATGAGATATTCGTATCCCAAAAGAAAATCCTGTCGTTTCCATAGAAACGTTACTCGATTTAGAAGGAAATGTCTTAGAACACATAGTACTCGTATTTCATAGCGACGGAATATCCGTGTGAATTCGTCAATGTGTGGGAGTGAGGGATGCAGTAAAGAAGGATTAGTGGATCGGAAATGAGATTGTCGTATCCCAAAAGAAAATCCTGTCGTTTCCATAGAAACGTTACTCGATTTAGAAGGAAATCTCTTAGAACACATAGTACTCGTATTTCATAGCGACGGAATTTCTGTGTGAATTCTTCAATGTTTGGGAGTGAGGGATGCAGTAAAGAAGGATTAGTGGATCGGAAATGTGATTGTCGTATCCCAAAAGAAAATCCTGTCGTTTCCATAGAAACGTTACTCGATTTAGAAGGAAATGTCTTAGAACACATAGTATTTCATAGCGACGCAATTTCCGTGTGAATTCGTCAATGTTTGGGAGTGAGGGATGCAGTAAAGAAGGATTAGTGGATCGGAAATGTGATTGTCGTATCTCAAAAGAAAATCCTGTCGTTTCCATTGAAACGTCACTCGATTTAGAAGGAAATGTCTTAGAACACATAGTACTCGTATTTCATAGCGACGCAATTTCCGTGTGAATTCGTCAATGTGTGGGAGTGAGGGATGCAGTAAAGAAGGATTAGTGGATCGGAAATGAGATTGTCGTATCCCAAAAGAAAACCCTGTCGTTTCTATAGAAACGCTACTCGATTTAGAAGGAGAAGTCATAGGACCCATAGTAATTCATAGCGACGCAATTTCCGTGTGAATTCGTGAATGTTTGGGAAAGAGGGATGCAGTAAAGAAGGAGTAGTGGATCGGAAATGTGATTGTCGTATCCCAAAAGAAAATCCTGTCGTTTCTATAGAAACGTTACTCGATTGAGAAGGAAATGTCTTAGAACACATTGTACTCGTATTTCATACCGACGAAATTTCCGTGTGAATTCGTAAATGTGTGGGAGGGAGGCATGCGGTAAAGAAGGATTAGTGGATCGGAAATGTGATTGTCGTATCCCAAAAGAAAATCCTGTCGTTTCCGTAGAAACGTTACTCGATTTAGAAGGAAACGTCTTAGAACACATAGTATTTCATAGCGACGCAATTTCCGTGTGAATTCGTCAATGTTTGGGAGTGAGGGATGCAGTATAGAAGGATTAGTGGATCGGAAATGAGATTGTCGTATCCCAAAAAAAAGTCCTGTCGTTTCCATAGAAAGGTTACTTGACATAGAAGGAGAAGTCATAGAACCGATAGTAATTCATAGCGACGCAATTTCCGTGTGAATTCGTCAATGTGTGGGAGTGAGGGATGGTGTTAAGAAGGATTAGTGGATCGGAAATGTGATTGTCGTATCCCAAAAGAAAATCCATTCGTTTCCAAAAAAACGTTACTCGATTTAGAAGGAAATGTCTTAGAACACATAGTACTCGTATTTCATAGCGACGGAATTTCCGTGTGAATTCGTCAATGTTTGGGAGTGAGGGATGCAGTAAAGAAGGATTAGTGGATCGGAAATGTGATTGTCGTATCCCAAAAGAAAATCCTGTCGTTTCCATAGAAACGTTACTCGATTTAGAAGGAAATGTCTTAGAACACATAGTACTCGTATTTCATAGCGACGAAATTTCCGTGTGAATTCGTCAATGTGTGGGAGTGAGGGATGCAGTAAAGAAGGATTAGTGGATCGGAAATGAGATTGTCGTATCCCAAAAGAAAATCCTGTCGTTTCCATAGAAACGTTACTCGATTTAGAAGGAAATGTCTTAGAACACATAGTATTTCATAGCGACGCAATTTCCTTGTGAATTCGTCAATGTTTGGGAGTGAGGGATGCAGTATAGAAGGATTAGTGGATCAAAAATGAGATTGTCGTATCCCAAAAAGAAGTCCTGTCGTTGCCATAGAAACGTTACTTGATATAGAAGGAGAAGTCATAGAACCCATAGTAATTCATAGCGACGCAATTTCCGTGTGAATTCGTCAATGATTGGGATTGAGGGATGCAGTAAAGAAGGATTAGTGGATCGGAAAGAAGATATTCGTATCCCAAAAGAAAATTCTGTCGTTTCCATAGAAACGTTACTCGATTTAGAAGGAAATCTCTTAGAACACATAGTACTCGTATTTCATAGCGACGGAATTTCCGTGTGAATTCGTCAATGTGTGGGAGTGAGGGATGCAGTAAAGAAGGATTAGTGGATCGGAAATGAGATTGTCGTATCCCAAAAGAAAATCCTGTCGTTTCCATAGAAACGTTACTCGATTTAGAAGGAAATGTCTTAGAACACATAGTACTCGTATTTCATAGCGACGCAATTTCCGTGTGAATTCGTCAATGTGAGGGAGTGAGGGATGCAGTAAAGAAGGGTTAGTGGATCGGAAATGAGATTGTCGTATCCCAAAAGAAAATCCTGTCGTTTCCATAGAAACGTTACTCGATTTAGAAGGAAATGTCTTAGAACACATAGTACTCGTATTTCATAGCGACGGAATTTCCGTGTGAATTCGTCAATGTTTGGGAGTGAGGGATGCAGTAAAGAAGGATTAGTGGATCGGGAATGAGATTGTCGTATCCCAAAAGAAAATCCTGTCGTTTCCATAGAAACGTTACTCGATTTAGAAGGAAATGTCTTAGAACACATAGTACTCGTATTTCATAGCGACGCAATTTCTGTGTGAATTCGTCAAAGTTTGGGAGTGAGGGATGCAGTGAAGAAGGATTAGTGGATCGAAAATGTGATTGTCGTATCCCAAAAGAAAATCCTGTCGTTTCCAAAGAAACGTTACTCGATTTAGAAGGAAATGTCTTAGAACACACAGTATTTCAGAGCGACGCAACTTCCGTGTGAATTCGTCAATGTTCTGGAGTGAGGGATGCAGTAAAGAAGGATTAGTGGATCGGAAATGTGATTGTCGTATCCCAAAAGAAAATCCTGTCGTTTCCATAGAAACGTTACTCGATTTAGAAGGAAATGTCTTAGAACAAATAGTACTCGTATTTCATAGCGAAGCAATTACCGTGTGAATTCGTCAATGTGTGGGAGTGGGGGATGCAGTAAAGAAGGATTAGTGGATCGGAAATGTGATTGTCGTATCCCAAAAGAAAATCTTGTCGTTTCCATAGAAACGTTACTCGATTTAGACGGAAATGTCTTAGAACACATAGTACTCGTATTTCATAGCGACGCAATTTCCGTGTGAATTCGTCAATGTTTGGGAGTGAGGGATGCAGTAAAGAAGGATTAGTGGATCGGAAATGTGATTGTCGTATCTCAAAAGAAAATCCTGTCGTTTCCATAGAAACGTCACTCGATTTAGAAGGAGATGTCTTAGAACACATAGTACTCGTATTTCATAGCGGCGCAATTTCCGTGTGAATTCGTCAATGTGTGGGAGTGAGGGATGCAGTAAAGAAGGACTAGTGGATCGGAAATGAGATTGTTGTATCCCAAAAGAAAATCCCGTCGTTTCCATAGAAACGTTACTCGATTTAGAAAGAAATGTCTTAGAACACATAGTATTTCATAGCGACGCAATTTCCGTGTGAATTCGTCAATGTTTGGGAGTGAGGGATGCGGGTAAAGAAGGATTAGTGGATCGGAAATGTGATTGTCGTATCCCAAAAGAAAATCCTGTCGTTTCCATAGAAACGTTACTCGATTTAGAAGGAAATGTCTTAGAACACATAGTACTCGTATCTCATAGCGACGTAATTTCCTTGTGAATTCGTCAATGTTTGGGAGTGAGGGATGCAGTAAAGAAGGATTAGTGGATCGGAAATGAGATATTCGTATCCCAAAAGAAAATCCTGTCGTTTCCATAGAAACGTTACTCGATTTAGAAGGAAATGTCTTAGAACACATAGTACTCGTATTTCATAGCGACGGAATATCCGTGTGAATTCGTCAATGTGTGGGAGTGAGGGATGCAGTAAAGAAGGATTAGTGGATCGGAAATGAGATTGTCGTATCCCAAAAGAAAATCCTGTCGTTTCCATAGAAACGTTACTCGATTTAGAAGGAAATCTCTTAGAACACATAGTACTCGTATTTCATAGCGACGGAATTTCTGTGTGAATTCTTCAATGTTTGGGAGTGAGGGATGCAGTAAAGAAGGATTAGTGGATCGGAAATGTGATTGTCGTATCCCAAAAGAAAATCCTGTCGTTTCCATAGAAACGTTACTCGATTTAGAAGGAATTGTCTTAGAACACATAGTATTTCATAGCGACGCAATTTCCGTGTGAATTCGTCAATGTTTGGGAGTGAGGGATGCAGTAAAGAAGGATTAGTGGATCGGAAATGTGATTGTCGTATCTCAAAAGAAAATCCTGTCGTTTCCATTGAAACGTCACTCGATTTAGAAGGAAATGTCTTAGAACACATAGTACTCGTATTTCATAGCGACGCAATTTCCGTGTGAATTCGTCAATGTGTGGGAGTGAGGGATGCAGTAAAGAAGGATTAGTGGATCGGAAATGAGATTGTCGTATCCCAAAAGAAAACCCTGTCGTGTCCATAGAAACGCTACTCGATTTAGAAGGAGAAGTCATAGGACCCATAGTAATTCATAGCGACGCAATTTCCGTGTGAATTCGTGAATGTTTGGGAAAGAGGGATGCAGTAAAGAAGGAGTAGTGGATCGGAAATGTGATTGTCGTATCCCAAAAGAAAATCCTGTCGTTTCTATAGAAACGTTACTCGATTGAGAAGGAAATGTCTTAGAACACATTGTACTCGTATTTCATACCGACGAAATTTCCGTGTGAATTCGTAAATGTGTGGGAGTGAGGCATGCGGTAAAGAAGGATTAGTGGATCGGAAATGTGATTGTCGTATCCCAAAAGAAAATCCTGTCGTTTCCGTAGAAACGTTACTCGATTTAGAAGGAAACGTCTTAGAACACATAGTATTTCATAGCGACGCAATTTCCGTGTGAATTCGTCAATGTTTGGGAGTGAGGGATGCAGTATAGAAGGATTAGTGGATCGGAAATGAGATTGTCGTATCCCAAAAAAAAGTCCTGTCGTTTCCATAGAAAGGTTACTTGACATAGAAGGAGAAGTCATAGAACCGATAGTAATTCATAGCGACGCAATTTCCGTGTGAATTCGTCAATGTGTGGGAGTGAGGGATGGTGTAAAGAAGGATTAGTGGATCGGAAATGTGATTGTCGTATCCCAAAAGAAAATCCATTCGTTTCCAAAAAAACGTTACTCGATTTAGAAGGAAATCTCTTAGAACACATAGTACTCGTATTTCATAGCGACGGAATTTCCGTGTGAATTCGTCAATGTTTGGGAGTGAGGGATGCAGTAAAGAAGGATTAGTGGATCGGAAATGTGATTGTCGTATCCCAAAAGAAAATCCTGTCGTTTCCATAGAAACGTTACTCGATTTAGAAGGAAATGTCTTAGAACACATAGTACTCGTATTTCATAGCGAC
Source organism: Schistocerca piceifrons (assembly GCF_021461385.2). Taxonomy (NCBI): domain Eukaryota; kingdom Metazoa; phylum Arthropoda; class Insecta; order Orthoptera; family Acrididae; genus Schistocerca; species Schistocerca piceifrons. Next base: position 3,648,343 of record NW_025728287.1, read on the forward strand.
GAAATTTCCGTGTGAATTCGTCAATGTGTGGGAGTGAGGGATGCAGTAAAGAAGGATTAGTGGATCGGAAATGAGATTGTCGTATCCCAAAAGAAAATCCTGTCGTTTCCATAGAAACGTTACTCGATTTAGAAGGAAATGTCTTAGAACACATAGTATTTCATAGCGACGCAATTTCCTTGTGAATTCGTCAATGTTTGGGAGTGAGGGATGCAGTATAGAAGGATTAGTGGATCAAAAATGAGATTGTCGTATCCCAAAAAGAAGTCCTGTCGTTGCCATAGAAACGTTACTTGATATAGAAGGAGAAGTCATAGAACCCATAGTAATTCATAGCGACGCAATTTCCGTGTGAATTCGTCAATGATTGGGATTGAGGGATGCAGTAAAGAAGGATTAGTGGATCGGAAAGAAGATATTCGTATCCCAAAAGAAAATTCTGTCGTTTCCATAGAAACGTTACTCGATTTAGAAGGAAATCTCTTAGAACACATAGTACTCGTATTTCATAGCGACGGAATTTCCGTGTGAATTCGTCAATGTGTGGGAGTGAGGGATGCAGTAATGAAGGATTAGTGGATCGGAAATGAGATTGTCGTATCCCAAAAGAAAATCCTGTCGTTTCCATAGAAACGTTACTCGATTTAGAAGGAAATGTCTTAGAACACATAGTACTCGTATTTCATAGCGACGCAATTTCCGTGTGAATTCGTCAATGTGAGGGAGTGAGGGATGCAGTAAAGAAGGATTAGTGGATCGGAAATGAGATTGTCGTATCCCAAAAGAAAATCCTGTCGTTTCCATAGAAACGTTACTCGATTTAGAAGGAAATGTCTTAGAACACATAGTACTCGTATTTCATAGCGACGGAATTTCCGTGTGAATTCGTCAATGTTTGGGAGTGAGGGATGCAGTAAAGAAGGATTAGTGGATCGGGAATGAGATTGTCGTATCCCAAAAGAAAATCCTGTCGTTTCCATAGAAACGTTACTCGATTTAGAAGGAAATGTCTTAGAACACATAGTACTCGTATTTCATAGCGACGCAATTTCTGTGTGAATTCGTCAAAGTTTGGGAGTGAGGGATGCAGTGAAGAAGGATTAGTGGATCGAAAATGTGATTGTCGTATCCCAAAAGAAAATCCTGTCGTTTCCAAAGAAACGTTACTCGATTTAGAAGGAAATGTCTTAGAACACACACTATTTCAGAGCGACGCAACTTCCGTGTGAATTCGTCAATGTTCTGGAGTGAGGGATGCAGTAAAGAAGGATTAGTGGATCGGAAATGTGATTGTCGTATCCCAAAAGAAAATCCTGTCGTTTCCATAGAAACGTTACTCGATTTAGAAGGAAATGTCTTAGAACAAATAGTACTCGTATTTCATAGCGAAGCAATTACCGTGTGAATTCGTCAATGTGTGGGAGTGGGGGATGCAGTAAAGAAGGATTAGTGGATCGGAAATGTGATTGTCGTATCCCAAAAGAAAATCTTGTCGTTTCCATAGAAACGTTACTCGATTTAGACGGAAATGTCTTAGAACACATAGTACTCGTATTTCATAGCGACGCAATTTCCGTGTGAATTCGTCAATGTTTGGGAGTGAGGGATGCAGTAAAGAAGGATTAGTGGATCGGAAATGTGATTGTCGTATCTCAAAAGAAAATCCTGTCGTTTCCATAGAAACGTCACTCGATTTAGAAGGAGATGTCTTAGAACACATAGTACTCGTATTTCAGAGCGGCGCAATTTCCGTGTGAATTCGTCAATGTGTGGGAGTGAGGGATGCAGTAAAGAAGGACTAGTGGATCGGAAATGAGATTGTTGTATCCCAAAAGAAAATCCCGTCGTTTCCATAGAAACGTTACTCGATTTAGAAAGAAATGTCTTAGAACACATAGTATTTCATAGCGACGCAATTTCCGTGTGAATTCGTCAATGTTTGGGAGTGAGGGATGCGGGTAAAGAAGGATTAGTGGATCGGAAATGTGATTGTCGTATCCCAAAAGAAAATCCTGTCGTTTCCATAGAAACGTTACTCGATTTAGAAGGAAATGTCTTAGAACACATAGTACTCGTATCTCATAGCGACGGAATTTCCTTGTGAATTCGTCAATGTTTGGGAGTGAGGGATGCAGTAAAGAAGGATTAGTGGATCGGAAATGAGATATTCGTATCCCAAAAGAAAATCCTGTCGTTTCCATAGAAACGTTACTCGATTTAGAAGGAAATGTCTTAGAACACATAGTACTCGTATTTCATAGCGACGGAATATCCGTGTGAATTCGTCAATGTGTGGGAGTGAGGGATGCAGTAAAGAAGGATTAGTGGATCGGAAATGAGATTGTCGTATCCCAAAAGAAAATCCTGTCGTTTCCATAGAAACGTTACTCGATTTAGAAGGAAATCTCTTAGAACACATAGTACTCGTATTTCATAGCGACGGAATTTCTGTGTGAATTCTTCAATGTTTGGGAGTGAGGGATGCAGTAAAGAAGGATTAGTGGATCGGAAATGTGATTGTCGTATCCCAAAAGAAAATCCTGTCGTTTCCATAGAAACGTTACTCGATTTAGAAGGAATTGTCTTAGAACACATAGTATTTCATAGCGACGCAATTTCCGTGTGAATTCGTCAATGTTTGGGAGTGAGGGATGCAGTAAAGAAGGATTAGTGGATCGGAAATGTGATTGTCGTATCTCAAAAGAAAATCCTGTCGTTTCCATTGAAACGTCACTCGATTTAGAAGGAAATGTCTTAGAACACATAGTACTCGTATTTCATAGCGACGCAATTTCCGTGTGAATTCGTCAATGTGTGGGAGTGAGGGATGCAGTAAAGAAGGATTAGTGGATCGGAAATGAGATTGTCGTATCCCAAAAGAAAACCCTGTCGTGTCCATAGAAACGCTACTCGATTTAGAAGGAGAAGTCATAGGACCCATAGTAATTCATAGCGACGCAATTTCCGTGTGAATTCGTGAATGTTTGGGAAAGAGGGATGCAGTAAAGAAGGAGTAGTGGATCGGAAATGTGATTGTCGTATCCCAAAAGAAAATCCTGTCGTTTCTATAGAAACGTTACTCGATTGAGAAGGAAATGTCTTAGAACACATTGTACTCGTATTTCATACCGACGAAATTTCCGTGTGAATTCGTAAATGTGTGGGAGTGAGGCATGCGGTAAAGAAGGATTAGTGGATCGGAAATGTGATTGTCGTATCCCAAAAGAAAATCCTGTCGTTTCCGTAGAAACGTTACTCGATTTAGAAGGAAACGTCTTAGAACACATAGTATTTCATAGCGACGCAATTTCCGTGTGAATTCGTCAATGTTTGGGAGTGAGGGATGCAGTATAGAAGGATTAGTGGATCGGAAATGAGATTGTCGTATCCCAAAAAAAAGTCCTGTCGTTTCCATAGAAAGGTTACTTGACATAGAAGGAGAAGTCATAGAACCGATAGTAATTCATAGCGACGCAATTTCCGTGTGAATTCGTCAATGTGTGGGAGTGAGGGATGGTGTAAAGAAGGATTAGTGGATCGGAAATGTGATTGTCGTATCCCAAAAGAAAATCCATTCGTTTCCAAAAAAACGTTACTCGATTTAGAAGGAAATCTCTTACAACACATAGTACTCGTATTTCATAGCGACGGAATTTCCGTGTGAATTCGTCAATGTTTGGGAGTGAGGGATGCAGTAAAGAAGGATTAGTGGATCGGAAATGTGATTGTCGTATCCCAAAAGAAAATCCTGTCGTTTCCATAGAAACGTTACTCGATTTAGAAGGAAATGTCTTAGAACACATAGTACTCGTATTTCATAGCGACGAAATTTCCGTGTGAATTCGTCAATGTGTGGGAGTGAGGGATGCAGTAAAGAAGGATTAGTGGATCGGAAATGAGATTGTCGTATCCCAAAAGAAAATCCTGTCGTTTCCATAGAAACGTTACTCGATTTAGAAGGAAATGTCTTAGAACAAATAGTATTTCATAGCGACGCAATTTCCTTGTGAATTCGTCAATGTTTGGGAGTGAGGGATGCAGTATAGAAGGATTAGTGGATCAAAAATGAGATTGTCGTATCCCAAAAAGAAGTCCTGTCGTTGCCATAGAAACGTTACTTGATATAGAAGGAGAAGTCATAGAACCCATAGTAATTCATAGCGACGCAATTTCCGTGTGAATTCGTCAATGATTGGGATTGAGGGATGCAGTAAAGAAGGATTAGTGGATCGGAAATAAGATATTCGTATCCCAAAAGAAAATTCTGTCGTTTCCATAGAAACGTTACTCGATTTAGAAGGAAATCTCTTAGAACACATAGTACTCGTATTTCATAGCGACGGAATTTCCGTGTGAATTCGTCAATGTGTGGGAGTGAGGGATGCAGTAAAGAAGGATTAGTGGATCGGAAATGAGATTGTCGTATCCCAAAAGAAAATCCTGTCGTTTCCATAGAAACGTTACTCGATTTAGAAGGAAATGTCTTAGAACACATAGTACTCGTATTTCATAGCGACGCAATTTCCGTGTGAATTCGTCAATGTGAGGGAGTGAGGGATGCAGTAAAGAAGGATTAGTGGATCGGAAATGAGATTGTCGTATCCCAAAAGAAAATCCTGTCGTTTCCATAGAAACGTTACTCGATTTAGAAGGAAATGTCTTAGAACACATAGTACTCGTATTTCATAGCGACGGAATTTCCGTGTGAATTCGTCAATGTTTGGGAGTGAGGGATGCAGTAAAGAAGGATTAGTGGATCGGGAATGAGATTGTCGTATCCCAAAAGAAAATCCTGTCGTTTCCATAGAAACGTTACTCGATTTAGAAGGAAATGTCTTAGAACACATAGTACTCGTATTTCATAGCGACGCAATTTCTGTGTGAATTCGTCAAAGTTTGGGAGTGAGGGATGCAGTGAAGAAGGATTAGTGGATCGAAAATGTGATTGTCGTATCCCAAAAGAAAATCCTGTCGTTTCCAAAGAAACGTTACTCGATTTAGAAGGAAATGTCTTAGAACACATAGTATTTCAGAGCGACGCAACTTCCGTGTGAATTCGTCAATGTTCTGGAGTGAGGGATGCAGTAAAGAAGGATTAGTGGATCGGAAATGTGATTGTCGTATCCCAAAAGAAAATCCTGTCGTTTCCATAGAAACGTTTCTCAATTTAGAAGGAAATGTCTTAGAACAAATAGTACTCGTATTTCATAGCGAAGCAATTACCGTGTGAATTCGTCAATGTGTGGGAGTGAGGGATGCAGTAAAGAAGGATTAGTGGATCGGAAATGAGATTGTCGTATCCCAAAAGAAAATCCCGTCGTTTCCATAGAAACGTTACTCGATTTAGAAAGAAATGTCTTAGAACACATAGTATTTCATAGCGACGCAATTTCCGTGTGAATTCGTCAATGTTTGGGAGTGAGTGATGCGGGTAAAGAAGGATTAGTGGATCGGAAATGTGACTGTCGTATCCCAAAAGAAAATCCTGTCGTTTCCATAGAAACGTTACTCGATTTAGAAGGAAATGTCTTAGAACACATAGTACTCGTATTTCATAGCGACGGAATATCCGTGTGAATTCGTCAATGTGTGGGAGTGAGGGATGCAGTAAAGAAGGATTAGTGGATCGGAAATGAGATTGTCGTATCCCAAAAGAAAGTCCTGTTGTTTCCATAGAAACGTTACTCGATTTAAAAGGAAATGTCTTAGAACACATAGTATTTCATAGCGACGCAATTTCCGTGTGAATTCGTCAATGTGAGGGAGTGAGGGATGCAGTAAAGAAGGATTAGTGGATCGGAAATGAGATTGTCGTATCCCAAAAGAAAATCCTGTCGTTTCCATAGAAACGTTACTCGATTTAGAAGGAAATGTCTTAGAACACATAGTACTCGTATTTCATAGCGACGGAATTTCCGTGTGAAAACGTCAATGTTTGGGAGTGAAGGATGCAGTAAAGAAGGATTAGTGGATCGGAAATGAGATATTCGTATCCCAAACGAAAATCCTGTCGTTTCCATAGAAACGTTACTCGATTTAGAAGGAAATGTCTTAGAACACATAGTACTCGTATTTCATAGCGACGGAATATCCTAGTGAATTCGTCAATGTGTATGAGTGAGGGATGCAGTAAAGAAGGATTAGTGGATCGGAAATGAGATTGTCGTATCCCAAAAGAAAGTCCTGTCGTTTCCATAGAAACGTTACTCGATTTAAAAGGAAATGTCTTAGAACACATAGTATTTCATAGCGACGCAATTTCCGTGTGAATTCGTCAATGTGAGGGAGTGAGGGATGCAGTAAAGAAGGATTAGTGGATCGGAAATGGGATTGTCGTATCCCAAAAGAAAATCCCGTCGTTTCCATAGAAACGTTACTCGATTTAGAAAGAAATGACTTAGAACACATAGTATTTCATAGCGACGCAATTTCCGTGTGAATTCGTCAATGTTTGGGAGTGAGGGATGCGGGTAAAGAAGGATTAGTGGATCGGAAATGTGATTGTCGTATCCCAAAAGAAAATCCTGTCGTTTCCATAGAAACGTTACCCGATTTAGAAGGAAATGTCTTAGAACACATAGTACTCGTATTTCATAGCGACGGAATTTCCGTGTGAATTCGTCAATGTTTGGGAGTGAGGGATGCAATAAAGAAGGATTAGTGGATCGGAAATAAGATATTCGTATAACAAAAGAAAATCCTGTCGTTTCCATAGAAACGTTACTCGATTTAGAAGGAAATGTCTTAGAACACATAGTACTCGTATTTCATAGCGACGCAATTTCCGTGTGAATTCGTCAATGTGTGGGAGTGAGGGATGCAGGAAAGAAGGATTAGTGGGTCGGAAATGATACTGTCGTATCCCAAAAGAAAATCCTGTCGTTTCCATAGAAACGTTACTCGATTTAGAAGGAAATGTCTTAGGACACATAGTACTCGTACTTCATAGCGACGCAATTTCCGTGTGAATTCGTCAATGTGAGGGAGTGAGGGATGCAGTAAAGAAGGATTAGTGGATCGGAAATGAGATTGTCGTATCCCAAAAGAAAATCCTGTCGTTTCCATAGAAACGTTACTCGATTTAGAAGGAAATGTCTTAGAACACATAGTACTCGTATTTCATAGCGACGCAATTTCCGTGTGAATTCGTCAATGTGAGGGAGTGAGGGATGCAGTAAAGAAGGATTAGTGGATCGGAAATGAGATTGTCGTATCCCAAAAGAAAATCCTGTCGTTTCCATAGAAACGTTACTCGATTTAGAAGGAAATGTCTTAGAACACATAGTACTCGTATTTCATAGCGACGGAATTTCCGTGTGAATTCGTCAATGTTTGGGAGTGAGGGATGCAGTAAAGAAGGATTAGTGGATCGGAAATGTGATTGTCGTATCCCAAAAGAAAATCCTGTCGTTTCCATAGAAACGTTACTCGATTATGAAGGAAATGTCTTAGAACAAATAGTACTCGTATTTCATAGCGAAGCAATTTCCGTGTGAATTCGTCAATGTGTGGGAGTGAGGGATGCAGTAAAGAAGGATTAGTGGATCGGAAATGAGATTGTCGTATCCCAAAAGAAAATCCCGTCGTTTCCATAGAAACGTTACTCGATTTAGAAAGAAATGTCTTAGAACACATAGTATTTCATAGCGACGCAATTTCCGTGTGAATTCGTCAATGTTTGGGAGGGAGGGATGCGGGTAAAGAAGGATTAGTGGATCGGAGATGTGATTGTCGTATCCCAAAAGAAAATCCTGTCGTTTCCATAGGAACGTTACTCGATTTAAAAGGAAATGTCTTAGAACACATAGTACTCGTATTTCATAGCGACGTACTTTCCGTGTGAATTCGTCAATGTTTGGGAGTGAGGGATGCAGTAAAGAACGATTAGTGGATCGGAAATGAGATATTCGTATCCCAAAAGAAAATCCTGTCGTTTCCATAGAAACGTTACTCGATTTAGAAGGAAATGTCTTAGAACACATAGTACTCGAATTTCATAGCGACGGAATATCCGTGTGAATTCGTCAATGTGTGGGAGTGAGGGATGCAGTAAAGAAGGATTAGTGGATCGGAAATGAGATTGTCGTATCCCAAAAGAAAATCCTGTCGTTTCCATAGAAACGTTACTCGATTTATAAGGAAATGTCTTAGAACACATAGTACTCGTATTTCATAGCGATGCAATTTCCGTGTGAATTCGTCAATGTGAGGGAGTGAGGGATGCAGTAAAGAAGGATTAGTGGATCGGAAATGAGATTGTCGTATCCCAAAAGAAAATCCCGTCGTTTCCATAGAAACGTTACTCGATTTAGAAAGAAATGTCTTAGAACACATAGTATTTCATAGCGACGCAATTTCCGTGTGAATTCGTCAATGTTTGGGAGTGAGGGATGCGGGTAAAGAATGATTAGTGGATCGGAAATGTGATTGTCGTATCCCAAAAGAAAATCCTGTCGTTTCCATAGAAACGTTACTCGATTTAAAAGGAAATGTCTTAGAACACATAGTACTCGTATTTCATAGCGACGTAATTTCCGTGTGAATTCGTCAATGTTTGGGAGTGAGGGATGCAGTAAAGAAGGATTAGTGGATCGGAAAGGAGATATTCGTATTCCAAAAGAAAATCCTGTCGTTTCCATAGAAACGTTACTCGATTTAGAAGGAAATGTCTTAGAACCCATAGTACTCGTATTTCATAGCGACGGAATATCCGTGTGAATTCGTCAATGTGTGGGAGTGAGGGATGCAGTAAAGAAGGATTAGTGGATCGGAAATGAGATTGTCGTATCCCAAAAGAAAATCCTGTCGTTTCCATAGAAACGTTACTCGATTTATAAGGAAATGTCTTAGAACACATAGTACTCGTATTTCATAGCGACGCAATTTCCGTGTGAATTCGTCAATGTGAGGGAGTGAGGGATGCAGTAAAGAAGGATTAGTGGATCGGAAATGAGATTGTCGTATCCCAAAAGAAAATCCCGTCGTTTCCATAGAAACGTTACTCGATTTAGAAGGAAATGTCTTAGAACACATAGTACTCGTATTTCATAGCGACGCAATTTCCGTGTGAATTCGTCAATGTGTGGGAGTGAGGGATGCAGTAAAGAAGGATTAGTGGATCGGAAATGAGATTGTCGTATCCCAAAAGAAAATCCTGTCGTTTCCATAGAAACGTTACTCGATTTAGAAGGAAATGTCTTAGAACACATAGTACTCGTATCTCATAGCGACGCAATTTCCGTGTGAATTCGTCAATGTGAGGGAGTAAGGGATGCAGTAAAGAAGGATTAGTGGATCGGAAATGAGATTGTCGTATCCCAAAAGAAAATCCTGTCGTTTCCATAGAAACGTTACTAGATTTAGAAGGAAATCTCTTAGAACACATAGTACTCGTATTTCATAGCGACGGAATTTCCGTGTGAACTCGTCAATGTTTGGGAGTGAGGAATGCAGTAAAGAAGGATTAGTGGATCGGAAATGTGATTGTCGTATCCCAAAAAAAAATCCTGTCGTTTCCATAGAAACGTTACTCGATTTAGAAGGAAATGTCTTAGAACACATAGTACTCGTATTTCATAGCGACGCAATTTCCGTGTGAATTTGTCAATGTGTGGGAGTGAGGGATGCAGTAAAGAAGGATTAGTGGATCGGAAATGTGATTGTCGTATCCCAAAAGAAAATCCTGTCGTTTCCATAGAAACGCTACTCGATTTAGAAGGAGAAGTCACAGAACCCATAGTAATTCATAGCGACGCAATTTCCGTGTGAATTCGTCAATGTTTGGGAGTGAGGGATACAGTAAAGAAGGATTAGTGGATCGGAAATGTGATTGTCGTATCCCAAAAGAAAATCCTGTCGTTTCCATAGAAACGTTACGCGATTGAGAAGGAAATGTCTTAGAACTCATAATACTCGTATTTCATAGCGACGAAATTTCCGTGTGAATTCGTCAATGTGTGGGAGTGAGGGATGCAGTAAAGAAGGATTAGTGGATCGGAAATGAGATTGTCGTATCCCAAAAGAAAATCCTGTCGTTTCCATAGAAACGTTACTCGATTTAGAAGGAAATGTCTTAGAACACATAGTATTTCATAGCGACGCAATTTCCGTGTGAATTCGTCAATGTTTGGGAGTGGGGGATGCAGTATAGAAGGATTAGTGGATCGGAAATGAGATTGTCGTATCCCAAAAAAAAGTCCTGTCGTTTCCATAGAAAGGTTACTTGATATAGGCGGAGAAGTCATAGAACCCATAGTAATTCATAGCGACGCAATTTCCGTGGGAATTCGTCAATGTGTGGGAGTGAGGGATGGTGTAAAGAAGGATTAGTGGATCGGAAATGTGATTGTCGTATCCCAAAAGAAAATCCTGTCGTTTCCATAGAAACGTTACTCGATTTAGAAGGAAATGTCTTAGAACACATAGTACTCGTATTTCATAGCGACGCAATTTCCGTGTGAATTCGTCAATGTGAGGGAGTAAGGGATGCAGGAAAGAAGGATTAGTGGATCGGAAATGAGATTGTCGTATCCCAAAAGAAAATCCTGTCGTTTCCATAGAAACGTTATTCGATTTAGAAGGAAATCTCTTAGAACACATAGTACTCGTATTTCATAGCGACGGAATTTCCGTGTGAATTCGTCAATGTTTGGGAGTGAGGGATGCAGTAAAGAAGGATTAGTGGATCGGAAATGTGATTGTCGTATCCCAAAAGAAAATCCTGTCGTTTCCATAGAAACGTTACTCGATTTAGAAGGAAATGTCTTAGAACACATAGTACTCGTATTTCATAGCGACGCAATTTCCGTGTGAATTCGTCAATGTTTGGGAGTGAGGGATGCAGTAAAGAAGGATTAGTGGATCGGAAATGTGATTGTCGTATCCCAAAAGAAAATCCTGTCGTTTCCATAGAAACGTTACTCGATTTAGAAGGAAATGTCTTAGAACACATAGTATATCAGAGCGACGCAATTTCCGTGTGAATTCGTCAATGTTTGGGAGTGAGGGATGCAGTAAAGAAGGATTAGTGGATCGGAAATGTGATTGTCGTATCCCAAAAGAAAATAATGTCGTTTCCATAGAAACGTTACTCGATTTAGAAGGAAATGTCTTAGAACAAATAGTACTCGTATTTCATAGCGAAGCAATTTCCGTGTGAATTCGTCAATGTGTGGGAGTGAGGGATGCAGTAGAGAAGGATTAGTGGATCGGAAATGAGATTGTCGTATCCCAAAAGAAAATCCTGTCGTTTCCATTGAAACGTTACTCGATTTAGAAGGAAATGTCCTAGAACACATAGTATTTCATAGCGACGCAATTTCCGTGTGAATTCGTCAATGTTTGGGAGTGAGGGATGCAGTAAAGAAGGATTAGTGGATCGGAAATGTGATTGTCGTATCCCAAAAGAAAATCCTGTCGTTTCCATAGAAACGTTACTCGATTTAGAAGGAAATGTCTTAGAACACATAGTACTCGTATTTCATAGCGACGAAATTTCCGTGTGAATTCATCAATGTGTGGGAGTGAGGGATGCAGTAAAGAAGGATTAGTGGATCGGAAATGAGATTGTCGTATCCCAAAAGAAAATCCTGTCGTTTCCATAGAAACGTTACTCGATTTAGAAGGAAATGTCTTAGAACACATAGTATTTCATAGCGACGCAATTTCCGTGTGAATTCGTCAATGTTTGGGAGTGAGGGATGCAGTATAGGAGGATTAGTGGATCGGAAATGAGATTCTCGTATCCCAAAAAGAAGTCCTGTCGTTTCCATAGAAACGTTACTTGATATAGAAGGAGAAGTCATAGAACCCATAGTAATTCATAGCGACGCAATGTCCGTGTGAATTCGTCAATGTTTGGGAGTGAGGGTGCAGTACAGAAGGATTAGTGGATCGGAAGTAAGATATTCGTATCCCAAAAGAAAATCCTGTCGTTTCCATAGAAACGTTACTCGATTCAGAAGGAAATGTCATAGAACACATAGTACTCGTATTTCATAGCGACGGAATTTCCGTGTGAATTCGTTAATGTCTGGGAGTGAGGGATGCAGTAAAGAAGGATTAATGGATCGGAAATGAGATTGTCGTATCCCAAAAGAAAATCCTGTCGTTTCCATAGAAACGTTACTCGATTTAGAAGGAAATGTCTTAGAACACATAGTACTCGTATTTCATAGCGACACAATTTCCGTGTAAATTCGTCAATGTGAGGGAGTGAGGGATGCAGTAAAGAAGGATTAGTGGATCGGAAATGAGATTGTCGTATCTCAAAAGAAAATCCTGTCGTTTCCATAGAAACCTTACTCGATTTAGAAGGAAATGTCTTAGAACACGTAGTACTCGTATTTCATAGCGACGGAATTTCCGTGTGAATTCGTCAATGTTTGGGAGTGAGGGATGCAGTAAAGAAGGATTAGTGGATCGGGAATGAGATTGTCGTACCCCAAAAGAAAATCCTGTCGTTTCCATAGAAACGTTACTCGACTTAGAAGGAAATGTCTTAGAACACATAGTACTCGTATTTCATAGCGACGCAATTTCCGTGTGAATTCGTCAAAGTTTGGGAGTGAGGGATGCAGTAAAGAAGGATTAGTGGATCGGAAATGTGATTGTCGTATCCCAAAAGAAAATCCTGTCGTTTCCATAGAAACGTTACTCGATTTAGAAGGAAATGTCTTAGAACACATAGTACTCGTATTTCATAGCGACGCAATTTCCGTGTGAATTCGTCAATGTGTGGTAGTGAGGGATGCAGTAAAGAAGGATTAATGGATTGGAAATGAGATTGTCGTATCGCAAAAAAGAATCCCGTCGTTTCCATAGATACATTACTTGATTTAGAAGGAGAAGTCATAGAACCCATAGTAATTCATAGCGACGCAATTTCCGTGTGAATTCGTCAATGTGTGGGGGTGAGGGATGCAGTAAAGAAGGATTAGTGGATCGGAAATGTGATTGTCGTATCCCAAAAGAAAATCCAGTCTTTTAAATAGAAACGTTACTCGATTTAGAAGGAAATGTCTTAGAACACATAGTATTTCATAGCGACGCAATTTCCGCGTGAATTCGTCACGGTTTGGGAGTGAGGAATGCAGTAAAGAATGATTAGTGGATCGGAAATGTGATTGTCGTATCCCAAAAGAAAATCCTGTCGTTTCCATAGAAACGTTGGTCGATTTAGAAGGAATTGTCTTAGAACACATAGTACTCGTATTTCATAGCGACGGAATTTCCATGTGAATTCGTCAATGTTTGGGAGTGAAGGATGCAGTAAAGAAGGATTAGTGGATCGGAAATGAGATTGTCGTATCCCAAAGGAAAATCCTGTCGTTTCCATAGAAACGTTACTAGATTTAGAAGGAAATGTCTTAGAACACATAGTATTTCATAGCGGCGCAATATCCGTGTGAATTCGTCAATGTTTGGGAGTGAGGGATGCAGTAAAGAAAGATTAGTGGATCGGAAATGAGATTGTCGTATCCCAAAAAAAAGTCCTGTCGTTTCCATAGAAACGTTACTTGATTTAGAAGGAGAAGTCATAGAAAGCATAGTAATTCACATCGACGCAATTTCCGTGTGAATTCGTCAATGTGTGGGAGTGAGGGATGCAGTAAAGAAGGGTTAGTGGATCGGAAATGTGATTGTCGTATCCCAAAAGAAAATCCTGTCGTTTCCATAGAAACGTTACTCGATTTAGAAGGAAATGTCTTAGAACACATAGTACTCGTATTTCATAGCGACGCAATTTCCGTGTGAATTCGTCAATGTGTGGGAGTAAGGGATGCAGTAAAGAAGGATTAGTGGATCGGAAATAAGATTGTCGTATCCCAAAAGAAAATCCTGTCGTTTCCATAGAAACGTTACTCGATTTAGAAAGAAATGTCTTAGAACACATAGTATTTCATAGCGACGCAATTTCCACGTGAATTCGTCACTGTTTGGGAGTGAGGAAAGCAGTAAAGAAGGATTAGTGGATCGGAAATGTGATTGTCGTATCCCAAAAGAAAATCCTGTCGTTTCCATAGAAACGTTACTCGATTTAGAAGGAATTGTCTTAGAACACATAGTACTCGTATTTCATAGCGACGGAATTTTCATGTGAATTCGTCAATGTTTGGGAGTGAAGGATGCAGTAAAGAAGGATTAGTGGATCGGATATGAGATTGTCGTATCCCAAAGGAAAATCCTGTCGTTTCCATAGAAACGTTACTCGATTTAAAAGGAAATGCCTTAGAACACATAGTATTTCATAGCGACGCAATTTCCGTGTGAATTCGTCAATGTTTGGGAGTGAGGGATGCAGTAAAGAAGGATTAATGGATTGGAAATGAGATTGTCGTATCCCAAAAAAGAGTCCTGTCGTTTCCATAGAAACATTACTTGATTTAGAAGGAGAAGTCATAGAACCCATAGTAATTCATAGCGACGCAATTTCCGAGTGAATTCGTCAATGTGTGGGGTTGAGGGATGCAGTAAAGAAGGATTAGTGGATCGGAAATGAGATTTTCGTATCCCAAAAGAAAATCCTGTCGTTTCCATAGAAACGTTACTCGATTTAAAAGGAAATGTCTTAGAACACATAGAATTTCATAGCGACGCAGTTTCCGTGTGAATTCGTCAATGTGTGGGAGTGAGGGATGCAGTAAAGAAGGATTAGTGGATCGGAAATGAGATTGTCGTATCCCAAAAGAAAATCCTGTCGTTTCCATAGAAACGTTACTCGATTTAAAAGGAAATGTCTTAGAACTTATAGTATTTCATAGCGATGCAATTTCCGTGTGAATTCGTCAATTTTTGGGAGTGAGGGATGCAGTAAAGAAGGATTAATGGATTGGAAATGAGATTGTCGTATCCCAAAAAAAATCCTGTCGTTTCCATAGAAACGTTACTCGATTTAAAAGGAAATGTCTTGGAACACATAGTATTTCATAGCGACGCAATTTCTGTGTGAATTCGTCAATGTGTGGGAGTGAGGGATGCAGTAAAGAAGGATTAGTGGATCGGAAATGAGATTGTCGTATCCCGAAAGAAAATCCTGTCGTTTCCATAGAAACGTTACTCGATTTAAAAGGAAATGTCTTAGAAAACATAGTATTTCATAGCGACGCAATTTCCGTGTGAATTCGTCAATGTGTGGGAGTGAGGGATGCAGTAAAGAAGGATTAGTGGATCGGAAATGAGATTGTCGTATCCCAAAAGAAAATCCTGTCGTTTCCATATAAACGTTACTCGATTTAGAAGGAAATGTCTTAGAACACATAGTATTTCATAGCGACGCAATTTCCGTGTGAATTCGTCAATGTGTGGGAGTGAAAGATGCAGTAAAGAAGGATTAGTGGATCGGAAATGTGATTGTCGTATCCCAAAAGAAAATCCTGTCGTTTCCATAGAAACGTTACTCGATTTAAAAGGAAATGTCTTAGAACACATAGTATTTCATAGCGACGCAATTTCCGTGTGAATTCGTCAATGTTTGGGAGTGAGGGATGCAGTAAAGAAGGATTAATGGATTGGAAATGAGATTGTCGTATCGCAAAAAAGAGTCCTGTCGTTTCCATAGAAACATTACTTGATTTAGAAGGACAAGTCATAGAACCCATAGTAATTCATAGCGACGCAATTTCCGTGTGAATTCGTCAATGTGTGGGGGTGAGGGATGCAGTAAAGAAGGATTAGTGGATCGGAAATGTGATTGTCGTATCCCAAAAGAAAATCCTGTCTTTTAAATAGAAACGTTACTCGATTTAGAAGGAAATGTCTTAGAACACATAGTACTCGTATTTCATAGCGACGCAATTTCCGTGTGAATTCGTCAATGTGAGGGAGTGAGGGATGCAGTAAAGAAGGATTAGTGGATCGGAAATGTGATTGTCGTATCCCAAAAGAAAATCCTGACGTTTCCATAGAAACGTTACTCGATTTAGAAGGAAATGTCTTAGAACACATAGTACTCGTATTTCATAGCGACGGAATTTCCGTGTGAATTCGTCAATGTTTGGGAGTGAGGGATGCAGTAAAGAAGGATTAGTGGATCGGGAATGAGATTGTCGTATCCCAAAAGAAAATCCTGTCGTTTCCATAGAAACGTTACTCGATTTAGAAGGAAATGTCTTAGAACACATAGTACTCGTATTTCATAGCGACGCCATTTCCGTGTGAATTCGTCAAAGTTTGGGGGTGAGGGATGCAGTAAAGAAGGATTAGTGGATCGGAAATGTGATTGTCGTATCCCAAAAGAAAATCCTGTCGTTTCCATTGAAACGTTACGCGATTTAGAAGGAAATGTCTTAGAACACATAGTATTTCGGAGCGACGCAATTTCCGTGTGAATTCGTCAATGTTTGGGAGTGAGGGATGCAGTAAAGAAGGATTAGTGGATCGGAAATGTGATTGTCGTATCCCAAAAGAAAATCCTGTCGTTTCCATAGAAACGTTACTCGATTTAAAAGGAAATGTCTTAGAACTTATAGTATTTCATAGCGATGCAATTTCCGTGTGAATTCGTCAATGTTTGGGAGTGAGGGATGCAGTAAAGAAGGATTAATGGATTGGAAATGAGATTGTCGTATCCCAAAAAAAATCCTGTCGTTTCCATAGAAACGTTACTCGATTTAAAAAGAAATGTCTTAGAACACATAGTATTTCATAGCGACGCAATTTCCGTGTGAATTCGTCAATGTGTGGGAGTGAGGGATGCAGTAAAGAAGGATTAGTGGATCGGAAATGAGATTGTCGTATCCCGAAAGAAAATCCTGTCGTTTCCATAGAAACGTTACTCGATTTAAAAGGAAATGTCTTAGAACACATAGTATTTCATAGCGACGCAATTTCCGTGTGAATTCGTCAATGTGTGGGAGTGAGGGTTGCAGTAAAGAAGGATTAGTGGATCGGAAATGAGATTGTCGTATCCCAAAAGAAAATCCTGTCGTTTCCATAGAAACGTTACTCGATTTAGAAGGAAATGTCTTAGAACACATAGTATTTCATAGCGACGCAATTTCCGTGTGAATTCGTCAATGTGTGGGAGTGAAAGATGCAGTAAAGAAGGATTAGTGGATCGGAAATGTGATTGTCGTATCCCAAAAGAAAATCCTGTCGTTTCCATAGAAACGTTACTCGATTTAAAAGGAAATGTCTTAGAACACATAGTATTACATAGCGACGCAATTTCCGTGTGAATTCGTCAATGTTTGGGAGTGAGGGATGCAGTAAAGAAGGATTAATGGATTGGAAATGAGATTGTCGTATCGCAAAAAAGAGTCCTGTCGTTTCCATAGAAACATTACTTGATTTAGAAGGAGAAGTCATAGAACCCATAGTAGTTCATAGCGACGCAATTTCCGTGTGAATTCGTCAATGTGTGGGGGTGAGGGATGCAGTAAAGAAGGATTAGTGGATCGGAAATGTGATTGTCGTATCCCAAAAGAAAATCCTGTCTTTTAAATAGAAACGTTACTCGATTTAGAAGGAAATGTCTTAGAACACATAGTACTCGTATTTCATAGCGACGCAATTTCCGTGTGAATTCGTCAATGTGTGGGGTTGAGGGATGCAGTAAAGAAGGATTAGTGGATCGGAAATGAGATTTTCGTATCCCAAAAGAAAATCCTGTCGTTTCCATAGAAACGTTACTCGATTTAAAAGGAAATGTCTTAGAACACATAGAATTTCATAGCGACGCAGTTTCCGTGTGAATTCGTCAATGTGTGGGAGTGAGGGATGCAGTAAAGAAGGATTAGTGGATCGGAAATGAGATTGTCGTATCCCAAAAGAAAATCCTGTCGTTTCCATAGAAACGTTACTCGATTTAAAAGGAAATGTCTTAGAACTTATAGTATTTCATAGCGATGCAATTTCCGTGTGAATTCGTCAATTTTTGGGAGTGAGGGATGCAGTAAAGAAGGATTAATGGATTGGAAATGAGATTGTCGTATCCCAAAAAAAATCCTGTCGTTTCCATAGAAACGTTACTCGATTTAAAAGGAAATGTCTTAGAACACATAGTATTTCATAGCGACGCAATTTCTGTGTGAATTCGTCAATGTGTGGGAGTGAGGGATGCAGTAAAGAAGGATTAGTGGATCGGAAATGAGATTGTCGTATCCCGAAAGAAAATCCTGTCGTTTCCATAGAAACGTTACTCGATTTAAAAGGAAATGTCTTAGAACACATAGTATTTCATAGCGACGCAATTTCCGTGTGAATTCGTCAATGTGTGGGAGTGAGGGATGCAGTAAAGAAGGATTAGTGGATCGGAAATGAGATTGTCGTATCCCAAAAGAAAATCCTGTCGTTTCCATATAAACGTTACTCGATTTAGAAGGAAATGTCTTAGAACACATAGTATTTCATAGCGACGCAATTTCCGTGTGAATTCGTCAATGTGTGGGAGTGAAAGATGCAGTAAAGAAGGATTAGTGGATCGGAAATGTGATTGTCGTATCCCAAAAGAAAATCCTGTCGTTTCCATAGAAACGTTACTCGATTTAAAAGGAAATGTCTTAGAACACATAGTATTTCATAGCAACGCAATTTCCGTGTGAATTCGTCAATGTTTGGGAGTGAGGGATGCAGTAAAGAAGGATTAATGGATTGGAAATGAGATTGTCGTATCGCAAAAAAGAGTCCTGTCGTTTCCATAGAAACATTACTTGATTTAGAAGGAGAAGTCATAGAACCCATAGTAATTCATAGCGACGCAATTTCCGTGTGAATTCGTCAATGTGTGGGGGTGAGGGATGCAGTAAAGAAGGATTAGTGGATCGGAAATGTGATTGTCGTATCCCAAAAGAAAATCCTGTCTTTTAAATAGAAACGTTACTCGATTTAGAAGGAAATGTCTTAGAACACATAGTACTCGTATTTCATAGCGACGCAATTTCCGTGTGAATTCGTCAATGTGAGGGAGTGAGGGATGCAGTAAAGAAGGATTAGTGGATCGGAAATGAGATTGTCGTATCCCAAAAGAAAATCCTGACGTTTCCATAGAAACGTTACTCGATTTAGAAGGAAATGTCTTAGAACACATAGTACTCGTATTTCATAGCGACGGAATTTCCGTGTGAATTCGTCAATGTTTGGGAGTGAGGGATGCAGTAAAGAAGGATTAGTGGATCGGGAATGAGATTGTCGTATCCCAAAAGAAAATCCTGTCGTTTCCATAGAAACGTTACTCGATTTAGAAGGAAATGTCTTAGAACACATAGAACTCGTATTTCATAGCGACGCCATTTCCGTGTGAATTCGTCAAAGTTTGGGGGTGAGGGATGCAGTAAAGAAGGATTAGTGGATCGGAAATGTGATTGTCGTATCCCAAAAGAAAATCCTGTCGTTTCCATTGAAACGTTACGCGATTTAGAAGGAAATGTCTTAGAACACATAGTATTTCGGAGCGACGCAATTTCCGTGTGAATTCGTCAATGTTTGGGAGTGAGGGATGCAGTAAAGAAGGATTAGTGGATCGGAAATGTGATTGTCGTATCCCAAAAGAAAATCCTGTCGTTTCCAAAGAAACGTTACTCGATTTAGAAGGAAATGTCTTAGAACAAATAGTACTCGTATTTCATAGCCAAGCAATTTCCGTGTGAATTCGTCAATGTGTGGGAGTGAGGGATGCAGTAAAGAAGGATTAGTGGATCGGAAATGAGATTGTCGTATCCCAAAAGAAAATCCTGTCGTTTCCATAGAAACGTTACTCGATTTAGAAGGAAATGTCTTAGAACACATAGTACTCGTATTTCATAGCGACGCAATTTCCGTGTGAATTCGTCAATGTGAGGGAGTAAGGGATGCAGTAAAGAAGGATTAGTGGATCGGAAATGAGATTGTCGTATCCCAAAAGAAAATCCTGTCGTTTCCATAGAAACGTTACTCGATTTAGAAGGAAATCTCTTAGAACACATAGTACTCGTGTTTCATAGCGACGCAATTTCCGTGTGAATTCGTCAATGTTTGGGAGTGAGGGATGCAGTAAAGAAGGATTAGTGGATCGGAAATGTGATTGTCGTATCCCAAAAGAGAATCCTGTCGTTTCCATAGAAACGTTACTCGATTTAGAAGGAAATGTCTTAGAACACATAGTACTCGTATTTCATAGCGACGCAATTTCCGTGTGAATTCGTCAATGTTTGGGAGTGAGGGATGCAGTAAAGAAGGATTAGTGGATCGGAAATGTGATTGTCGTATCCCAAAAGAAAATCCTGTCGTTTCCATAGAAACGTTACTCGATTTAGAAGGAAATCTCTTAGAACACATAGTACTCGAATTTCATAGCGACGGAATTTCCGTGTGAATTCGTCAATGTTTGGGAGTGAGGGATGCAGTAAAGAAGGATTAGTGGATCGGAAATGTGATTGTCGTATCCCAAAAGAAAATCCTGTCGTTTCCATAGAAACGTTACTCGATTTAGAGGGAAATGTCTTAGGACACATAGTACTCGTATTTCATAGCGACGCAATTTCCGCGTGAATTCGTCAATGTTTGGGAGTGAGGGATGCAGTAAAGAAGGATTAGTGGATCGGAAATGTGATTGTCGGATCCCAAAAGAAAATCCTGTCGCTTCCATAGAAACGTTACTCGATTTAGAAAGAAATCTCTTAGAACACATAGTACTCGTATTTCATAGCGACGGAATTTCCGTGTGAATTCGTCAATGTTTGGGAGTGAGGGATGCAGTAAAGAAGGATTAGTGGATCGGAAATGTAATTGTCGTATCCCAAAAGAAAATCCTGTCGTTTCCATAGAAACATTACTCGATTTAGAAGGAAATGTCTTAGAACACATAGTACTCGTATTTCATAGCGACGCAATTTCCGTGTGAATTCGTCAATCTTTGGGAGTGACGGATGCAGTAAAGAAGGATTAGTAGATCGGAAATGAGATTGTCGTATCCCAAAAGAAAATCCTGTCGTTTCCATAGAAACGTTACTCGATTTAGAAGGAAATGTCTTAGAACACATAGTACTCGTATTTCATAGCGACGCAATTTCTGTGTGAATTCGTCAATGTGTGGGGGTGAGGGATGCAGTAAAGAAGGATTAGTGGATCGGAAATGTGATTGTCGTATCCCAAAAGAAAACCCTGTCGTTTCCATAGAAACGCTACTCGATTTAGAAGGAGAAGTCACAGAACCCATAGTAATTCATAGCGACGCAATTTCCGTGTGAATTCGTCAATGTTTGGGAGTGAGGGATGCAGTAAAGAAGGATTAGTGGATCGGAAATGTGATTGTCGTATCCCAAAAGAAAAACCTGTCGTTTCCATAGAAACGTTACTCGATTGAGAAGGAAATGTCTTAGAACACATAATACTCGTATTTCATAGCGACGAAATTTCCGTGTGAATTCGTCAATGTGTGGGAGTGAGGGATGCAGTAAAGAAGGATTAGTGGATCGGAAATGAGATTGTCGTATCCCAAAAGAAAATCCTGTCGTTTCCATAGAAACGTTACTCGATTTAGAAGGAAATGTCTTAGAACACATAGTATTTCATAGCGACGCAATTTCCGTGTGAATTCGTCAATGTTTGGGAGTGAGGGATGCAGTATAGAAGGATTAGTGGATCGGAAATGAGATTGTCGTATCCCAAAAAAAAGTCCTGTCGTTTCCATAGAAAGGTTACTTGATATAGGAGGAGAAGTCATAGAACCCATAGTAATTCATAGCGACGCAATTTCCGTGTGAATTCGTCAATGTGTGGGAGTGAGGGATGCAGTAAAAAAGGATTAGTGGATCGGAAATGTGATTGTCGTATCCCAAAAGAAAATCCTGTCTTTTCCATAGAAACGTTACTCAATTTAGAAGGAAATGTCTTAGAACACATAGTACTCGTATTTCATAGCGACGCAATTTCCGTGTGAATTCGTCAATGTGAGGGAGTAAGGGATGCAGGAAAGAAGGATTAGTGGATCGGAAATGAGATTGTCGTATCCCAAAAGAAAATCCTGTCGTTTCCATAGAAACGTTAATCGATTTAGAAGGAAATCTCCTAGAACACATAGTACTCGTATTTCATAGCGACGGAATTTCCGTGTGAATTCGTCAATGTTTGGGAGTGAGGGATGCAGTAAAGAAGGATTAGTGGATCGGAAATGTGATTGTCGTATCCCAAAAGAAAATCCTGTCGTTTCCATAGAAACGTTACTCGATTTAGAAGGAAATGTCTTAGAACACATAGTACTCGTATTTCATAGCGACGCAATTTCCGTGTGAATTCGTCAATGTTTGGGAGTGAGGGATGCAGTAAACAAGGATTAGTGGATCGGAAATGTGATTGTCGTATCCCAAAAGAAAATCCTGTCGTTTCCATAGAAACGTTACTCGATTTAGAAGGAAATGTCTTAGAACACATAGTACTCGTATTTCATAGCGACGCAATTTCCGTGTGAATTCGTCAATGTTTGGGAGTGAGGGATGCAGTAAAGAAGGATTAGTGGATCGGAAATGTGATTGTCGTATCCCAGAAGAAAATCCTGTCGTTTCCATAGATACGTTACTCGATTTAGAAGGAAATCTCTTAGAACACATAGTACTCGTATTTCATAGCGACGGAATTTCCGTGTGAATTCGTCAATGTTTGGGAGTGAGGGATGCAGTAAAGAAGGATTAGTGGATCGGAAATGTGATTGTCGTATCCCAAAAGAAAATCCTGTCGTTTCCATAGAAACGTTACTCGATTTAGAAGGAAATGTCTTAGTACACATAGTACTCGTATTTCATAGCGACGCAATTTCCGTGTGAATTCGTCAATGTTTGGCAGTGAGGGATGCAGTAAAGAAGGATTAGTGGATCGGAAATGTGATTGTCGGATCCCAAAAGATAATCCTGTCTCTTCCATAGAAACGTTACTCGATTTAGAAAGAAATCTCTTAGAACACATAGTACTCGTATTTCATAGCGACGGAATTTCCGTGTGAATTCGTCAATGTTTGGGAGTGAGGGATGCAGTAAAGAAGGATTAGTGGATCGGAAATGTAATTGTCGTATCCCAAAAGAAAATCCTGTCGTTTCCATAGAAACGTTACTCGATTTAGAAGGAAATCTCTTAGAACACACAGTACTCGTATTTCATAGCGACGCAATTTCCGTGTGAATTCGTCAATGTGTGGGAGTGAGGGATGCAGTAAAGAAGGATTAGTGGATCGGAAATGTGATTGTCGTATCCCAAAAGAAAACCCTGTCGTTTCCATAGAAACGCTACTCGATTTAGAAGGAGAAGTCACAGAACCCATAGTAATTCATAGCGACGCAATTTCCGTGTGAATTCGTCAATGTTTGGGAGTGAGGGATGCAGTAAAGAAGGATTAGTGAATCGGAAATGTGATTGTCGTATCCCAAAAGAAAAACCTGTCGTTTCCATAGAAACGTTACTCGATTGAGAAGGAAATGTCTTAGAACACATAATACTCGGATTTCATAGCGACGAAATTTCCGTGTGAATTCGTCAATGTGTGGGAGTGAGGGATGCAGTAAAGAAGGATTAGTGGATCGGAAATGAGATTGTCGTATCCCAAAAGAAAATCCTGTCGTTTCCATAGAAACGTTACTCGATTTAGAAGGAAATGTCTTAGAACACATAGTATTTCATAGCGACGCAATTTCCGTGTGAATTCGTCAATGTTTGGGAGTGAGAGATGCAGTATAGAAGGATTAGTGGATCGGAAATGAGATTGTCGTATCCCAAAAAAAAGTCCTGTCGTTTCCATAGAAAGGTTACTTGATATAGGAGGAGAAGTCATAGAACAAATAGTAATTCATAGCGACGCAATTTCCGTGTGAATTCGTCAATGTGTGGGAGTGAGGGATGGTGTAAAGAAGGATTAGTGGATCGGAAATGTGATTGTCGTAACCCAAAAGAAAATCCTGTCGTTTCCATAGAAACGTTACTCGATTTAGAAGGAAATGTCTTAGAACACATAGTATTTCATAGCGAAGCAATTTCCGTGTGAATTCGTCAATGTGTGGGAGTGAGGGATGCAGTAGAGAAGGATTAGTGGATCGGAAATGAGATTGTCGTATCCCAAAAGAAAATCCTGTCGTTTCCATAGAAACGTTACTCGATTTAGAAGGAAATGTCCTAGAACACATAGTATTTCATAGCGACGCAATTTCCGTGTGAATTCGTCAATGTTTGGGAGTGAGGGATGCAGTAAAGAAGGATTAGTGGATCGGAAATGTGATTGTCGTATCCCAAAAGAAAATCCTGTCGTTTCCATTGAAACGTTACTCGATTTAGAAGGAAATGTCTTAGAACACATAGTACTCGTATTTCAAAGCGACGAAATTTCCGTGTGAATTCATCAATGTGTGGGAGTGAGGGATGCAGTAAAGAAGGATTAGTGGATCGGAAATGAGATTGTCGTATCCCAAAAGAAAATCCTGTCGTTTCCATAGAAACGTTACTCGATTTAGAAGGAAATGTCTTAGAACACATAGTATTTCATAGCGACGCAATTTCCGTGTGAATTCGTCAATGTTTGGGAGTGAGGGATGCAGTATAGAAGGATTAGTGGATCGGAAATGAGATTGTCGTATCCCAAAAAGAAGTCCTGTCGTTTCCATAGAAACGTTACTTGATATAGAAGGAGAAGTCATAGAACCCATAGTAATTCATAGCGACGCAATGTCCGTGTGAATTCGTCAATGTTTGGGAGTGAGGGTGCAGTAAAGAAGGATTAGTGGATCGGAAGTAAGATATTCGTATCCCAAAAGAAAATCCTGTCGTTTCCATAGAAACCTTACTCGATTTAGAAGGAAATGTCTTAGAACACATAGTACTCGTATTTCATAGCGACGGAATTTCCGTGTGAATTCGTCAATGTTTGGGAGTGAGGGATGCAGTAAAGAAGGATTAGTGGATCGGGAATGAGATTGTCGTATCCCAAAAGAAAATCCTGTCGTTTCCATAGAAACGTTACTCGATTTAGAAGGAAATGTCTTAGAACACATAGTATTTCAGAGCGACGCAATTTCCGTGTGAATTCGTCAATGTTTGGGAGTGAGGGATGCAGTAAAGAAGGATTAGTGGATCGGAAATGTGATTGTCGTATCCCAAAAGAAAATCCTGTCGTTTCCATAGAAACGTTACTCGATTTAAAAGGAAATGTCTTAGAACAAATAGTACACGTATTTCATAGCGAAGCAATTCCCGTGTGAATTCGTCAATGTGTGGGAGTGAGGGATGCAGTAAAGAAGGATTAGTGGATCGGAAATGAGATTGTCGTATCCCAAAAGAAAATCCTGTCGTTTCCATAGAAACGATACTAGATTTAAAAGGAAATGTCTTAGAACACATAGTATTTCATAGCGAAGCAATTTCCGTGTGAATTCGTCAATGTTTGGGAGTGAGGGATGCAGTAAAGAAGGATTAATGGATTGGAAATGAGATTGTCGTATCGCAAAAAAGAATCCTGTCGTTTTCATAGAAACATTACTTGATTTAGAAGGAGAAGTCATAGAACCCATAGTAATTCATAGCGACGCAATTTCCGTGTGAATTCGTCAATGTGTGGGGGTGAGGGATGCAGTAGAGAAGGATTAGTGGATCGGAAATGTGATTGTCGTATCCCAAAAGAAAATCCTGTCTTTTAAATAGAAACGTTACTCGATTTAGAAGGAAATGTCTTAGAACACATAGTATTTCATAGCGACGCAATTTCCGCGTGAATTCGTCACTGTTTGGGAGTGAGGAATGCAGTAAAGAATGATTAGTGGATCGGAAATGTGATTGTCGTATCCCAAAAGAAAATCCTGTCGTTTCCATAGAAACGTTGCTCGATTTAGAAGGAATTGTCTTAGAACACATAGTACTCGTATTTCATAGCGACGGAATTTCCATGTGAATTCGTCAATGTTTGGGAGTGAAGGATGCAGTAAAGAAGGATTAGTGGATCGGAAATGAGATTGTCGTATCCCAAAGGAAAATCCTGTCGTTTCCATAGAAACGTTACTAGATTTAGAAGGAAATGTCTTAGAACACATAGTATTTCATAGCGGCGCAATATCCGTGTGAATTCGTCAATGTTTGGGAGTGAGGGATGCAGTAAAGAAAGATTAGTGGATCGGAAATGAGATTATCGTATCCCAAAAAAAAGTCCTGTCGTTTCCATAGAAACGTTACTTGATTTAGAAGGAGAAGTCATAGAACCCATAGTAATTCACATCGACGCAATTTCCGTGTGAATTCGTCAATGTGTGGGAGTGAGGGATGCAGTAAAGAAGGATTAGTGGATCGGAAATGTGATTGTCGTATCCCAAAAGAAAATCCTGTCGTTTCCATAGATACGTTACTCGATTTAGAAGGAAATGTCTTAGAACACATAGTACTCGTATTTCATAGCGACGCAATTTCCGTGTGAATTCGCCAATGTGTGGGAGTGAGGGATGCAGTAAAGAAGGATTAGTGGATCGGAAATAAGGTTGTCGTATCCCAAAAGATAATCCTGTCGTTTCCATAGAAACGTTACTCGATTTAGAAAGAAATGTCTTACAACACATAGTATTTCATAGCGACGCAATTTCCGCGTGAACTCGTCACTGTTTGGGAGTGAGGAATGCAGTAAAGAAGGATTAGTGGATCGGAAATGTGATTGTCGTATCCCAAAAGAAAATCCTGTCGTTTCCATAGAAACGGTACTCGATTTAGAAGGAATTGTCTTAGAACACATAGTACTCGTATTTCATAGCGACGGAATTTCCATGTGAATTCGTCAATGTTTGGGAGTGAAGGATGCAGTAAAGAAGGATTAGTGGATCGGAAATGAGATTGTCGTATCCCAAAGGAAAATCCTGTCGTTTCCATAGAAACGTTACTCGACTTAAAAGGAAATGTCTTAGAACACATAGTATTTCATAGCGACGCAATTTCCGTGTGAATTCGTCAATGTTTGGGAGTGAGGGACGCAGTAAAGAAGGATTAATGGATTGGAAATGAGATTGTCGTATCCCAAAAAAGAGTCCTGTCGTTTCCATAGAAACATTACTTGATTTAGAAGGAGAAGTCATAGAACCCATAGTAATTCATAGCGACGCAATTTCCGTGTGAATTCGTCAATGTGTGGGGGTGAGGGATGCAGTAAAGAAGGATTAGTGGATCGGAAATGAGATTGTCGTATCCCAAAAGAAAATCCTGTCGTTTCCATAGAAACGTTACTCGATTTAAAAGGAAATGTCTTAGAACACATAGTATTTCATAGCGACGCAATTTCCGTGTGAATTCGTCAATGTGTGGGAGTGAGGGATGCAGTAAAGAAGGATTAGTGGATCGGAAATGAGATTGTCGTATCTCAAAAGAAAATCCTGACGTTTCCATAGAAACGTTACTCGATTTAGAAGGAAATGTCTTAGAACACATAGTACTCGTATTTCATAGCGACGGAATTTCCGTGTGAATTCGTCAATGTTTGGGAGTGAGGGATGCAGTAAAGAAGGATTAGTGGATCGGGAATGAGATTGTCGTATCCCAAAAGAAAATCCTGTCGTTTCCATAGAAACGTTACTCGATTTAGAAGGAAATGTCTTAGAACACATAGAACTCGTATTTCATAGCGACGCCATTTCCGTGTGAATTCGTCAAAGTTTGGGGGTGAGGGATGCAGTAAAGAAGGATTAGTGGATCGGAAATGTGATTGTCGTATCCCAAAAGAAAATCCTGTCGTTTCCATTGAAACGTTACGCGATTTAGAAGGAAATGTCTTAGAACACATAGTATTTCGGAGCGACGCAATTTCCGTGTGAATTCGTCAATGTTTGGGAGTGAGGGATGCAGTAAAGAAGGATTAGTGGATCGGAAATGTGATTGTCGTATCCCAAAAGAAAATCCTGTCGTTTCCAAAGAAACGTTACTCGATTTAGAAGGAAATGTCTTAGAACAAATAGTACTCGTATTTCATAGCCAAGCAATTTCCGTGTGAATTCGTCAATGTGTGGGAGTGAGGGATGCAGTAAAGAAGGATTAGTGGATCGGAAATGAGATTGTCGTATCCCAAAAGAAAATCCTGTCGTTTCCATAGAAACGTTACTCGATTTAGAAGGAAATGTCTTAGAACACATAGTACTCGTATTTCATAGCGACGCAATTTCCGTGTGAATTCGTCAATGTGAGGGAGTAAGGGATGCAGTAAAGAAGGAATAGTGGATCGGAAATGAGATTGTCGTATCCCAAAAGAAAATCCTGTCGTTTCCATAGAAACGTTACTCGATTTAGAAGGAAATCTCTTAGAACACATAGTACTCGTGTTTCATAGCGACGCAATTTCCGTGTGAATTCGTCAATGTTTGGGAGTGAGGGATGCAGTAAAGAAGGATTAGTGGATCGGATATGTGATTGTCGTATCCCAAAAGAGAATCCTGTCGTTTCCATAGAAACGTTACTCGATTTAGAAGGAAATGTCTTAGAACACATAGTACTCGTATTTCATAGCGACGCAATTTCCGTGTGAATTCGTCAATGTTTGGGAGTGAGGGATGCAGTAAAGAAGGATTAGTGGATCGGAAATGTGATTGTCGTATCCCAAAAGAAAATCCTGTCGTTTCCATAGAAACGTTACTCGATTTAGAAGGAAATCTCTTAGAACACATAGTACTCGAATTTCATAGCGACGGAATTTCCGTGTGAATTCGTCAATGTTTGGGAGTGAGGGATGCAGTAAAGAAGGATTAGTGGATCGGAAATGTGATTGTCGTATCCCAAAAGAAAATCCTGTCGTTTCCATAGAAACGTTACTCGATTTAGAGGGAAATGTCTTAGGACACATAGTACTCGTATTTCATAGCGACGCAATTTCCGCGTGAATTCGTCAATGTTTGGGAGTGAGGGATGCAGTAAAGAAGGATTAGTGGATCGGAAATGTGATTGTCGGATCCCAAAAGAAAATCCTGTCGCTTCCATAGAAACGTTACTCGATTTAGAAAGAAATCTCTTAGAACACATAGTACTCGTATTTCATAGCGACGGAATTTCCGTGTGAATTCGTCAATGTTTGGGAGTGAGGGATGCAGTAAAGAAGGATTAGTGGATCGGAAATGTAATTGTCGTATCCCAAAAGAAAATCCTGTCGTTTCCATAGAAACATTACTCGATTTAGAAGGAAATGTCTTAGAACACATAGTACTCGTATTTCATAGCGACGCAATTTCCGTGTGAATTCGTCAATCTTTGGGAGTGACGGATGCAGTAAAGAAGGATTAGTAGATCGGAAATGAGATTGTCGTATCCCAAAAGAAAATCCTGTCGTTTCCATAGAAACGTTACTCGATTTAGAAGGAAATGTCTTAGAACACATAGTACTCGTATTTCATAGCGCCGCAATTTCTGTGTGAATTCGTCAATGTGTGGGAGTGAGGGATGCAGTAAAGAAGGATTAGTGGATCGGAAATGTGATTGTCGTATCCCAAAAGAAAACCCTGTCGTTTCCATAGAAACGCTACTCGATTTAGAAGGAGAAGTCACAGAACCCATAGTAATTCATAGCGACGCAATTTCTTTGTGAATTCGTCAATGTTTGGGAGTGAGGGATGCAGTAAAGAAGGATTAGTGGATCGGAAATGTGATTGTCGTATCCCAAAAGAAAAACCTGTCGTTTCCATAGAAACGTTACTCGATTGAGAAGGAAATGTCTTAGAACACATAATACTCGTATTTCATAGCGACGAAATTTCCGTGTGAATTCGTCAATGTGTGGGAGTGAGGGATGCAGTAAAGAAGGATTAGTGGATCGGAAATGAGATTGTCGTATCCCAAAAGAAAATCCTGTCGTTTCCATAGAAACGTTACTCGATTTAGAAGGAAATGTCTTAGAACACATAGTATTTCATAGCGACGCAATTTCCGTGTGAATTCGTCAATGTTTGGGAGTGAGGGATGCAGTATAGAAGGATTAGTGGATCGGAAATGAGATTGTCGTATCCCAAAAAAAAGTCCTGTCGTTTCCATAGAAAGGTTACTTGATATAGGAGGAGAAGTCATAGAACCCATAGTAATTCATAGCGACGCAATTTCCGTGTGAATTCGTCAATGTGTGGGAGTGAGGGATGCAGTAAAAAAGGATTAGTGGATCGGAAATGTGATTGTCGTATCCCAAAAGAAAATCCTGTCGTTTCCATAGAAACGTTACTCAATTTAGAAGGAAATGTCTTAGAACACATAGTACTCGTATTTCATAGCGACGCAATTTCCGTGTGAATTCGTCAATGTGAGGGAGTAAGGGATGCAGGAAAGAAGTATTAGTGGATCGGAAATGAGATTGTCGTATCCCAAAAGAAAATCCTGTCGTTTCCATAGAAACGTTAATCGATTTAGAAGGAAATCTCCTAGAACACATAGTACTCGTATTTCATAGCGACGGAATTTCCGTGTGAATTCGTCAATGTTTGGGAGTGAGGGATGCAGTAAAGAAGGATTAGTGGATCGGAAATGTGATTGTCGTATCCCAAAAGAAAATCCTGTCGTTTCCATAGAAACGTTACTCGATTTAGAAG
This sequence comes from Schistocerca piceifrons, assembly GCF_021461385.2. NCBI lineage: Eukaryota > Metazoa > Arthropoda > Insecta > Orthoptera > Acrididae > Schistocerca > Schistocerca piceifrons. Next base: position 3,678,816 of record NW_025728287.1, read on the forward strand.
GAAATGTCTTAGAACACATAGTACTCGTATTTCATAGCGACGCAATTTCCGTGTGAATTCGTCAATGTTTGGGAGTGAGGGATGCAGTAAACAAGGATTAGTGGATCGGAAATGTGATTGTCGTATCCCAAAAGAAAATCCTGTCGTTTCCATAGAAACGTTACTCGATTTAGAAGGAAATGTCTTAGAACACATAGTACTCGTATTTCATAGCGACGCAATTTCCGTGTGAATTCGTCAATGTTTGGGAGTGAGGGATGCAGTAAAGAAGGATTAGTGGATCGGAAATGTGATTGTCGTATCCCAGAAGAAAATCCTGTCGTTTCCATAGATACGTTACTCGATTTAGAAGGAAATCTCTTAGAACACATAGTACTCGTATTTCATAGCGACGGAATTTCCGTGTGAATTCGTCAATGTTTGGGAGTGAGGGATGCAGTAAAGAAGGATTAGTGGATCGGAAATGTGATTGTCGTATCCCAAAAGAAAATCCTGTCGTTTCCATAGAAACGTTACTCGATTTAGAAGGAAATGTCTTAGAACACATAGTACTCGTATTTCATAGCGACGCAATTTCCGTGTGAATTCGTCAATGTTTGGCAGTGAGGGATGCAGTAAAGAAGGATTAGTGGATCGGAAATGTGATTGTCGGATCCCAAAAGATAATCCTGTCTCTTCCATAGAAACGTTACTCGATTTAGAAAGAAATCTCTTAGAACACATAGTACTCGTATTTCATAGCGACGGAATTTCCGTGTGAATTCGTCAATGTTTGGGAGTGAGGGATGCAGTAAAGAAGGATTAGTGGATCGGAAATGTAATTGTCGTATCCCAAAAGAAAATCCTGTCGTTTCCATAGAAACGTTACTCGATTTAGAAGGAAATCTCTTAGAACACACAGTACTCGTATTTCATAGCGACGCAATTTCCGTGTGAATTCGTCAATGTGTGGGAGTGAGGGATGCAGTAAAGAAGGATTAGTGGATCGGAAATGTGATTGTCGTATCCCAAAAGAAAACCCTGTCGTTTCCATAGAAACGCTACTCGATTTAGAAGGAGAAGTCACAGAACCCATAGTAATTCATAGCGACGCAATTTCCGTGTGAATTCGTCAATGTTTGGGAGTGAGGGATGCAGTAAAGAAGGATTAGTGGATCGGAAATGTGATTGTCGTATCCCAAAAGAAAAACCTGTCGTTTCCATAGAAACGTTACTCGATTGAGAAGGAAATGTCTTAGAACACATAATACTCGGATTTCATAGCGACGAAATTTCCGTGTGAATTCGTCAATGTGTGGGAGTGAGGGATGCAGTAAAGAAGGATTAGTGGATCGGAAATGAGATTGTCGTATCCCAAAAGAAAATCCTGTCGTTTCCATAGAAACGTTACTCGATTTAGAAGGAAATGTCTTAGAACACATAGTATTTCATAGCGACGCAATTTCCGTGTGAATTCGTCAATGTTTGGGAGTGAGAGATGCAGTATAGAAGGATTAGTGGATCGGAAATGAGATTGTCGTATCCCAAAAAAAAGTCCTGTCGTTTCCATAGAAAGGTTACTTGATATAGGAGGAGAAGTCATAGAACAAATAGTAATTCATAGCGACGCAATTTCCGTGTGAATTCGTCAATGTGTGGGAGTGAGGGATGGTGTAAAGAAGGATTAGTGGATCGGAAATGTGATTGTCGTAACCCAAAAGAAAATCCTGTCGTTTCCATAGAAACGTTACTCGATTTAGAAGGAAATGTCTTAGAACACATAGTATTTCATAGCGAAGCAATTTCCGTGTGAATTCGTCAATGTGTGGGAGTGAGGGATGCAGTAGAGAAGGATTAGTGGATCGGAAATGAGATTGTCGTATCCCAAAAGAAAATCCTGTCGTTTCCATAGAAACGTTACTCGATTTAGAAGGAAATGTCCTAGAACACATAGTATTTCATAGCGACGCAATTTCCGTGTGAATTCGTCAATGTTTGGGAGTGAGGGATGCAGTAAAGAAGGATTAGTGGATCGGAAATGTGATTGTCGTATCCCAAAAGAAAATCCTGTCGTTTCCATTGAAACGTTACTCGATTTAGAAGGAAATGTCTTAGAACACATAGTACTCGTATTTCAAAGCGACGAAATTTCCGTGTGAATTCATCAATGTGTGGGAGTGAGGGATGCAGTAAAGAAGGATTAGTGGATCGGAAATGAGATTGTCGTATCCCAAAAGAAAATCCTGTCGTTTCCATAGAAACGTTACTCGATTTAGAAGGAAATGTCTTAGAACACATAGTATTTCATAGCGACGCAATTTCCGTGTGAATTCGTCAATGTTTGGGAGTGAGGGATGCAGTATAGAAGGATTAGTGGATCGGAAATGAGATTGTCGTATCCCAAAAAGAAGTCCTGTCGTTTCCATAGAAACGTTACTTGATATAGAAGGAGAAGTCATAGAACCCATAGTAATTCATAGCGACGCAATGTCCGTGTGAATTCGTCAATGTTTGGGAGTGAGGGTGCAGTAAAGAAGGATTAGTGGATCGGAAGTAAGATATTCGTATGCCAAAAGAAAATCCTGTCGTTTCCATAGAAACCTTACTCGATTTAGAAGGAAATGTCTTAGAACACATAGTACTCGTATTTCATAGCGACGGAATTTCCGTGTGAATTCGTCAATGTTTGGGAGTGAGGGATGCAGTAAAGAAGGATTAGTGGATCGGGAATGAGATTGTCGTATCCCAAAAGAAAATCCTGTCGTTTCCATAGAAACGTTACTCGATTTAGAAGGAAATGTCTTAGAACACATAGTATTTCAGAGCGACGCAATTTCCGTGTGAATTCGTCAATGTTTGGGAGTGAGGGATGCAGTAAAGAAGGATTAGTGGATCGGAAATGTGATTGTCGTATCCCAAAAGAAAATCCTGTCGTTTCCATAGAAACGTTACTCGATTTAAAAGGAAATGTCTTAGAACAAATAGTACACGTATTTCATAGCGAAGCAATTCCCGTGTGAATTCGTCAATGTGTGGGAGTGAGGGATGCAGTAAAGAAGGATTAGTGGATCGGAAATGAGATTGTCGTATCCCAAAAGAAAATCCTGTCGTTTCCATAGAAACGTACTAGATTTAAAAGGAAATGTCTTAGAACACATAGTATTTCATAGCGAAGCAATTTCCGTGTGAATTCGTCAATGTTTGGGAGTGAGGGATGCAGTAAAGAAGGATTAATGGATTGGAAATGAGAATGTCGTATCGCAAAAAAGAATCCTGTCGTTTTCATAGAAACATTACTTGATTTAGAAGGAGAAGTCATAGAACCCATAGTAATTCATAGCGACGCAATTTCCGTGTGAATTCGTCAATGTGTGGGGGTGAGGGATGCAGTAGAGAAGGATTAGTGGATCGGAAATGTGATTGTCGTATCCCAAAAGAAAATCCTGTCTTTTAAATAGAAACGTTACTCGATTTAGAAGGAAATGTCTTAGAACACATAGTATTTCATAGCGACGCAATTTCCGCGTGAATTCGTCACTGTTTGGGAGTGAGGAATGCAGTAAAGAATGATTAGTGGATCGGAAATGTGATTGTCGTATCCCAAAAGAAAATCCTGTCGTTTCCATAGAAACGTTGCTCGATTTAGAAGGAATTGTCTTAGAACACATAGTACTCGTATTTCACAGCGACGGAATTTCCATGTGAATTCGTCAATGTTTGGGAGTGAAGGATGCAGTAAAGAAGGATTAGTGGATCGGAAATGAGATTGTCGTATCCCAAAGGAAAATCCTGTCGTTTCCATAGAAACGTTACTAGATTTAGAAGGAAATGTCTTAGAACACATAGTATTTCATAGCGGCGCAATATCCGTGTGAATTCGTCAATGTTTGGGAGTGAGGGATGCAGTAAAGAAAGATTAGTGGATCGGAAATGAGATTATCGTATCCCAAAAAAAAGTCCTGTCGTTTCCATAGAAACGTTACTTGATTGAGAAGGAGAAGTCATAGAACCCATAGTAATTCACATCGACGCAATTTCCGTGTGAATTCGTCAATGTGTGGGAGTGAGGGATGCAGTAAAGAAGGATTAGTGGATCGGAAATGTGATTGTCGTATCCCAAAAGAAAATCCTGTCGTTTCCATAGAAACGTTACTCGATTTAGAAGGAAATGTCTTAGAACACATAGTACTCGTATTTCATAGCGACGCAATTTCCGTGTGAATTCGCCAATGTGTGGGAGTGAGGGATGCAGTAAAGAAGGATTAGTGGATCGGAAATAAGGTTGTCGTATCCCAAAAGAAAATCCTGTCGTTTCCATAGAAACGTTACTCGATTTAGAAAGAAATGTCTTAGAACACATAGTATTTCATAGCGACGCAATTTCCACGTGAACTCGTCACTGTTTGGGAGTGAGGAATGCAGTAAAGAAGGATTAGTGGATCGGAAATGTGATTGTCGTATCCCAAAAGAAAATCCTGTCGTTTCCATAGAAACGGTACTCGATTTAGAAGGAATTGTCTTAGAACACATAGTACTCGTATTTCATAGCGACGGAATTTCCATGTGAATTCGTCAATGTTTGGGAGTGAAGGATGCAGTAAAGAAGGATTAGTGGATCGGAAATGAGATTGTCGTATCCCAAAGGAAAATCCTGTCGTTTCCATAGAAACGTTACTCGACTTAAAAGGAAATGTCTTAGAACACATAGTATTTCATAGCGACGCAATTTCCGTGTGAATTCGTCAATGTTTGGGAGTGAGGGATGCAGTAAAGAAGGATTAATGGATTGGAAATGAGATTGTCGTATCCCAAAAAAGAGTCCTGTCGTTTCCATAGAAACATTACTTGATTGAGAAGGAGAAGTCATAGAACCCATAGTAATTCATAGCGACGCAATTTCCGTGTGAATTCGTCAATGTGTGGGGGTGAGGGATGCAGTAAAGAAGGATTAGTGGATCGGAAATGAGATTGTCGTATCCCAAAAGAAAATCCTGTCGTTTCCATAGAAACGTTACTCGATTTAAAAGGAAATGTCTTAGAACACATAGTATTTCATAGCGACGCAATTTCCGTGTGAATTCGTCAATGTGTGGGAGTGAGGGATGCAGTAAAGAAGGATTAGTGGATCGGAAATGAGATTGTCGTATCTCAAAAGAAAATCCTGTCGTTTCCATAGAAACGTTACTCGATTTAAAAGGAAATGTCTTAGAACACATAGTATTTCATAGCGATGCAATTTCCGTGTGAATTCGTCAATGTTTGGGAGTGAGGGATGCAGTAAAGAAGGATTAATGGATTGGAAATGAGATTGTCGTATCCCAAAAGAAAATCCTGTCGTTTCCATAGAAACGTTACTCGATTTAGAAGGAATTGTCTTAGAACACATAGTACTCGTATTTCATAGCGACGGAATTTCCATGTGAATTCGTCAATGTTTGGGAGTGAAGGATGCAGTAAAGAAGGATTAGTGGATCGGAAATGAGATTGTCGTATCCCAAAGGAAAATCCTGTCGTTTCCATAGAAACGTTACTAGATTTAGAAGGAAATGTCTTAGAACACATAGTATTTCATAGCGGCGCAATATCCGTGTGAATTCGTCAATGTTTGGGAGTGAGGGATGCAGTAAAGAAAGATTAGTGGATCGGAAATGAGATTGTCGTATCCCAAAAAAAAGTCCTGTCGTTTCCATAGAAACGTTACTTGATTAAGAAGGAGAAGTCATAGAACCCATAGTAATTCATAGCGACGCAATGTCCGTGTGAATTCGTCAATTTTTGGGAGTGAGGGTGCAGTAAAGAAGGATTAGTGGATCGGAAGTAAGATATTCGTATCCCAAAAGAAAATCCTGTCGTTTCCATAGAAACGTTACTCGATTCAGAAGGAAATGTCATAGAACACATAGTACTCGTATTTCATAGCGACGGAATTTCCGTGTGAATTCGTTAATGTGTGGGAGTGAGGGATGCAGTAAAGAAGGATTAGTGGATCGGAAATGAGATTGTCGTATCACAAAAGAAAATCCTGTCGTTTCCATAGAAACGTTACTCGATTTAGAAGGAAATGTCTTAGAACACATAGTACTCGTATTTCATAGCGACGCAATTTCCGTGTCAATTCGTCAATGTGAGGGAGTGATGGATGCAGTAAAGAAGGATTAGTGGATCGGAAATGAGATTGTCGTATCCCAAAAGAAAATCCTGTCGTTTCCATAGAAACCTTACTCGATTTAGAAGGAAATGTCTTAGAACACATAGTACTCGTATTTCATAGCGACGGTATTTCCGTGTGAATTCGTCAATGTTTGGGAGTGAGGGATGCAGTAAAGAAGGATTAGTGGATCGGGAATGAGATTGTCGTATCCCAAAAGAAAATCCTGTCGTTTCCATAGAAACGTTACTCGATTTAGAAGGAAATGTCTTAGAACACATAGTATTTCATAGCGACGCAATTTCCGTGTGAATTCGTCAAAGTTTGGGAGTGAATGATGCAGTAAAGAAGGATTAGTGGATCGGAAATGTGATTGTCGTATCCCAAAAGAAAATCCTGTCGTTTCCATAGAAACGTTACTCGATTTAGAAGGAAATGTCTTAGAACACATAGTATTTCAGAGCGACGCAATTTCCGTGTGAATTCGTCAATGTTTGGGAGTGAGGGATGCAGTAAAGAAGGATTAGTGGATCGGAAATGTGATTGTCGTATCCCAAAAGAAAATCCTGTCGTTTCCATAGAAACGTTACTCGATTTAGAAGGAAATGTCTTAGAACAAATAGTACTCGTATTTCATAGCGAAGCAATTTCCGCGTGAATTCGTCATTGTGTGGGAGTGAGGGATGCAGTAAAGAAGGATTAGTGGATCGGAAATGAGATTGTCGTATCCCAAAAGAAAATCCTGTCGTTTCCATAGAAACGATACTCGATTTAAAAGGAAATGTCTTAGAACACATAGTATTTCATAGCGAAGCAATTTCCGTGTGAATTCGTCAATGTTTGGGAGTGAGGGATGCAGTAAAGAAGGATTAGTGGATCGGAAATAAGGTTGTCGTATCCCAAAAGAAAATCCTGTCGTTTTCATAGAAACATTACTTGATTTAGAAGGAGAAGTCATAGAACCCATAGTAATTCATAGCGACGCAATTTCCGTGTGAATTCGTCAATGTGTGGGGGTGAGGGATGCAGTAAAGATGGATTAGTGGATCGGAAATGTGATTGTCGTATCCCAAAAGAAAATCCTGTCTTTTAAATAGAAACGTTACTCGATTTAGAAGGAAATGTCTTAGAACACATAGTATTTCATAGCGACGCAATTTCCGCGTGAATTCGTCACTGTTTGGGAGTGAGGAATGTAGTAAAGAATGATTAGTGGATCGGAAATGTGATTGTCGTATCCCAAAAGAAAATCCTGTCGTTTCCATAGAAACGTTGCTCGATTCAGAAGGAATTGTCTTAGAACACATAGTACTCGTATTTCATAGCGACGAAATTTCCGTGTGAATTCATCAATGTGTGGGAGTGAGGGATGCAGTAAAGAAGGATTAGTGGATCGGAAATGAGATTGTCGTATCCCAAAAGAAAATCCTGTCGTTTCCATAGAAACGATACTCGATTTAAAAGGAAATGTCTTAGAACACATAGTATTTCATAGCGGCGCAATATCCGTGTGAATTCGCCAATGTTTGGGAGTGAGGGATGCAGTAAAGAAAGATTAGTGGATCGGAAATGAGATTGTCGTATCCCAAAAAAAAGTCCTGTCGTTTCCATAGAAACGTTACTTGATTTAGAAGGAGAAGTCATAGAACCCATAGTAATTCACATCGACGCAATTTCCGTGTGAATTCGTCAATGTTTGGGAGTGAAGGATGCAGTAAAGAAGGATTAGTGGATCGGAAATGAGATTGTCGTATCCCAAAGGAAAATCCTGTCGTTTCCATAGAAACGATACTCGATTTAAAAGGAAATGTCTTAGAACATATAGTATTTCATAGCGACGCAATTTCCGTGTGAATTCGTCAATGTTTGGGAGTGAGGGATGCAGTAAAGAAGGATTAATGGATTGGAAATGAGATTGTCGTATCCCAAAAAAGAGTCCTGTCGTTTCCATAGAAACATTACTTGATTTAGAAGGAGAAGTCATAGAACCCATAGTAATTCATAGCGACGCAATTTCCGTGTGAATTCGTCAATGTGTGGGGGTGAGGGATGCAGTAAAGAAGGATTAGTGGATCGGAAATGAGATTGTCGTATCCCAAAAGAAAATCCTGTCGTTTCCATACAAACGTTACTCGATTTAAAAGGAAATGTCTTAGAACACATAGTATTTCATAGCGACGCAATTTCCGTGTGAATTCGTCAATGTGTGGGAGTGAGGGATGCAGTAAAGAAGGATTAGTGGATCGGAAATGAGATTGTCGTATCCCAAAAGAAAATCCTGTCGTTTCCACAGAAACGTTACTCGATTTAAGAGGAAATGTCTTAGAACACATAGTATTTCATAGCGATGCAATTTCCGTGTGAATTCGTCAATGTTTGGGAGTGAGGGATGCAGTAAAGAAGGATTAATGGATTGGAAATGAGATTGTCGTATCCCAAAAGAAAATCCTGTCGTTTCCATAGAAACGTTACTCGATTTAGAAGGAAATGTCCTAGAACACATAGTATTTTATAGCGACGCAATTTCCGTGTGAATTCGTCAATGTTTGGGAGTGAGGGATGCAGTAAAGAAGGATTAGTGGATCGGAAATGTGATTGTCGTATCCCAAAAGAAAATCCTGTCGTTTCCATAGAAACGTTACTCGATTTAGAAGGAAATGTCTTAGAACACATAGTACTCGTATTTCATAGCGACGAAATTTCCGTGTGAATTCATCAATGTGTGGGAGTGAGGGATGCAGTAAAGAAGGATTAGAGGATCGGAAATGAGATTGTCGTATCCCAAAAGAAAATCCTTTCGTTTCCATAGAAACGTTACTCGATTTAGAAGGAATTGTCTTAGAACACATAGTATTTCATAGCGACGCAATTTCCGTGTGAATTCGTCAATGTTTGGGAGTGAGGGATGCAGTATAGAAGGATTAGTGGATCGGAAATGAGATTGTCGTATCCCAAAAAGAAGTCCTGTCGTTTCCATAGAAACGTTACTTGATATAGAAGGAGAAGTCATAGAACCCATAGTAATTCATAGCGACGCAATGTCCTTGTGAATTCGTCAATGTTTGGGAGTGAGGGTGCAGTAAAGAAGGATTAGTGGATCGGAAGTAAGATATTCGTATCCCAAAAGAAAATCCTGTCGTTTCCATAGAAACGTTACTCGATTCAGAAGGAAATGTCATAGAACACATAGTACTCGTATTTCATAGCGACGGAATATCCGTGTGAATTCGTTATAGTGTAAGAGTGAGGGATGCAGTAAAGAAGGATTAGTGGATCGGAAATGAGATTGTCGTATCCCAAAAGAAAATCCTGTCGTTTCCATAGAAACGTTACTCGATTTAAAAGGAAATGTCTTAGAACACATAGTATTTCATAGCGACGCAATTTCCGTGTGAATTCGTCAATGTGTGGGAGTGAGGGATGCAGTAAAGAAGGATTAGTGGATCGGAAATGAGATTGTCGTATCTCAAAAGAAAATCCTGTCGTTTCCATAGAAACGTTACTCGATTTAAAAGGAAATGTCTTAGAACACATAGTATTTCATAGCGATGCAATTTCCGTGTGAATTCGTCAATGTTTGGGAGTGAGGGATGCAGTAAAGAAGGATTAATGGATTGGAAATGAGATTGTCGTATCCCAAAAGAAAATCCTGTCGTTTCCATAGAAACGTTACTCGATTTAGAAGGAATTGTCTTAGAACACATAGTACTCGTATTTCATAGCGACGGAATTTCCATGTGAATTCGTCAATGTTTGGGAGTGAAGGATGCAGTAAAGAAGGATTAGTGGATCGGAAATGAGATTGTCGTATCCCAAAGGAAAATCCTGTCGTTTCCATAGAAACGTTACTAGATTTAGAAGGAAATGTCTTAGAACACATAGTATTTCATAGCGGCGCAATATCCGTGTGAATTCGTCAATGTTTGGGAGTGAGGGATGCAGTAAAGAAAGATTAGTGGATCGGAAATGAGATTGTCGTATCCCAAAAAAAAGTCCTGTCGTTTCCATAGAAACGTTACTTGATTTAGAAGGAGAAGTCATAGAACCCATAGTAATTCATAGCGACGCAATGTCCGTGTGAATTCGTCAATTTTTGGGAGTGAGGGTGCAGTAAAGAAGGATTAGTGGATCGGAAGTAAGATATTCGTATCCCAAAAGAAAATCCTGTCGTTTCCATAGAAACGTTACTCGATTCAGAAGGAAATGTCATAGAACACATAGTACTCGTATTTCATAGCGACGGAATTTCCGTGTGAATTCGTTAATGTGTGGGAGTGAGGGATGCAGTAAAGAAGGTTTAGTGGATCGGAAATGAGATTGTCGTATCACAAAAGAAAATCCTGTCGTTTCCATAGAAACGTTACTCGATTTAGAAGGAAATGTCTTAGAACACATAGTACTCGTATTTCATAGCGACGCAATTTCCGTGTCAATTCGTCAATGTGAGGGAGTGATGGATGCAGTAAAGAAGGATTAGTGGATCGGAAATGAGATTGTCGTATCCCAAAAGAAAATCCTGTCGTTTCCATAGAAACCTTACTCGATTTAGAAGGAAATGTCTTAGAACACATAGTACTCGTATTTCATAGCGACGGTATTTCCGTGTGAATTCGTCAATGTTTGGGAGTGAGGGATGCAGTAAAGAAGGATTAGTGGATCGGGAATGAGATTGTCGTATCCCAAAAGAAAATCCTGTCGTTTCCATAGAAACGTTACTCGATTTAGAAGGAAATGTCTTAGAACACATAGTATTTCATAGCGACGCAATTTCCGTGTGAATTCGTCAAAGTTTGGGAGTGAATGATGCAGTAAAGAAGGATTAAAGGATCGGAAATGTGATTGTCGTATCCCAAAAGAAAATCCTGTCGTTTCCATAGAAACGTTACTCGATTTAGAAGGAAATGTCTTAGAACACATAGTATTTCAGAGCGACGCAATTTCCGTGTGAATTCGTCAATGTTTGGGAGTGAGGGATGCAGTAAAGAAGGATTAGTGGATCGGAAATGTGATTGTCGTATCCCAAAAGAAAATCCTGTCGTTTCCATAGAAACGTTACTCGATTTAGAAGGAAATGTCTTAGAACAAATAGTACTCGTATTTCATAGCGAAGCAATTTCCGCGTGAATTCGTCAATGTGTGGGAGTGAGGGATGCAGTAAAGAAGGATTAGTGGATCGGAAATGAGATTGTCGTATCCCAAAAGAAAATCCTGTCGTTTCCATAGAAACGATACTCGATTTAAAAGGAAATGTCTTAGAACACATAGTATTTCATAGCGAAGCAATTTCCGTGTGAATTCGTCAATGTTTGGGAGTGAGGGATGCAGTAAAGAAGGATTAGTGGATCGGAAATAAGGTTGTCGTATCCCAAAAGAAAATCCTGTCGTTTTCATAGAAACATTACTTGATTTAGAAGGAGAAGTCATAGAACCCATAGTAATTCATAGCGACGCAATTTCCGTGTGAATTCGTCAATGAGTGGGGGTGAGGGATGCAGTAAAGATGGATTAGTGGATCGGAAATGTGATTGTCGTATCCCAAAAGAAAATCCTGTCTTTTAAATAGAAACGTTACTCGATTTAGAAGGAAATGTCTTAGAACACATAGTATTTCATAGCGACGCAATTTCCGCGTGAATTCGTCACTGTTTGGGAGTGAGGAATGTAGTAAAGAATGATTAGTGGATCGGAAATGTGATTGTCGTATCCCAAAAGAAAATCCTGTCGTTTCCATAGAAACGTTGCTCGATTCAGAAGGAATTGTCTTAGAACACATAGTACTCGTATTTCATAGCGACGGAATTTCCATGTGAATTTGTCAATGTTTGGGAGTGAAGGATGCAGTAAAGAAGGATTAGTGGATCGGAAATGAGATTGTCGTATCCCAAAGGAAAATCCTGTCGTTTCCATAGAAACGTTACTAGATTTAGAAGGAAATGTCTAAGAACACATAGTATTTCATAGCGGCGCAATATCCGTGTGAATTCGCCAATGTTTGGGAGTGAGGGATGCAGTAAAGAAAGATTAGTGGATCGGAAATGAGATTGTCGTATCCCAAAAAAAAGTCCTGTCGTTTCCATAGAAACGTTACTTGATTTAGAAGGAGAAGTCATAGAACCCATAGTAATTCACATCGACGCAATTTCCGTGTGAATTCGTCAATGTTTGGGAGTGAAGGATGCAGTAAAGAAGGATTAGTGGATCGGAAATGAGATTGTCGTATCCCAAAGGAAAATCCTGTCGTTTCCATAGAAACGATACTCGATTTAAAAGGAAATGTCTTAGAACATATAGTATTTCATAGCGACGCAATTTCCGTGTGAATTCGTCAATGTTTGGGAGTGAGGGATGCAGTAAAGAAGGATTAATGGATTGGAAATGAGATTGTCGTATCCCAAAAAAGAGTCCTGTCGTTTCCATAGAAACATTACTTGATTTAGAAGGAGAAGTCATAGAACCCATAGTAATTCATAGCGACGCAATTTCCGTGTGAATTCGTCAATGTGTGGGGGTGAGGGATGCAGTAAAGAAGGATTAGTGGATCGGAAATGAGATTGTCGTATCCCAAAAGAAAATCCTGTCGTTTCCATACAAACGTTACTCGATTTAAAAGGAAATGTCTTAGAACACATAGTATTTCATAGCGACGCAATTTCCGTGTGAATTCGTCAATGTGTGGGAGTGAGGGATGCAGTAAAGAAGGATTAGTGGATCGGAAATGAGATTGTCGTATCCCAAAAGAAAATCCTGTCGTTTCCACAGAAACGTTACTCGATTTAAGAGGAAATGTCTTAGAACACATAGTATTTCATAGCGATGCAATTTCCGTGTGAATTCGTCAATGTTTGGGAGTGAGGGATGCAGTAAAGAAGGATTAATGGATTGGAAATGAGATTGTCGTATCCCAAAAGAAAATCCTGTCGTTTCCATAGAAACGTTACTCGATTTAGAAGGAAATGTCCTAGAACACATAGTATTTTATAGCGACGCAATTTCCGTGTGAATTCGTCAATGTTTGGGAGTGAGGGATGCAGTAAAGAAGGATTAGTGGATCGGAAATGTGATTGTCGTATCCCAAAAGAAAATCCTGTCGTTTCCATAGAAACGTTACTCGATTTAGAAGGAAATGTCTTAGAACACATAGTACTCGTATTTCATAGCGACGAAATTTCCGTGTGAATTCATCAATGTGTGGGAGTGAGGGATGCAGTAAAGAAGGATTAGAGGATCGGAAATGAGATTGTCGTATCCCAAAAGAAAATCCTTTCGTTTCCATAGAAACGTTACTCGATTTAGAAGGAATTGTCTTAGAACACATAGTATTTCATAGCGACGCAATTTCCGTGTGAATTCGTCAATGTTTGGGAGTGAGGGATGCAGTATAGAAGGATTAGTGGATCGGAAATGAGATTGTCGTATCCCAAAAAGAAGTCCTGTCGTTTCCATAGAAACGTTACTTGATATAGAAGGAGAAGTCATAGAACCCATAGTAATTCATAGCGACGCAATGTCCTTGTGAATTCGTCAATGTTTGGGAGTGAGGGTGCAGGAAAGAAGGATTAGTGGATCGGAAGTAAGATATTCGTATCCCAAAAGAAAATCCTGTCGTTTCCATAGAAACGTTACTCGATTCAGAAGGAAATGTCATAGAACACATAGTACTCGTATTTCATAGCGACGGAATATCCGTGTGAATTCGTTATAGTGTAAGAGTGAGGGATGCAGTAAAGAAGGATTAGTGGATCAGAAATGAGATTGTCGTATCCCAAAAGAAAATCCTGTCGTTTCAATAGATACGTTACTCGATTTAAAAGGAAATGTCTTAGAACACATAGTATTTCATAGCGACGCAATTTCCGTGTGAAATCGTCAATGTGTGGGAGTGAGGGATGCAGTAAAGAAGGATTAGTGGATCGGAAATGAGATTGTCGTATCCCAAAAGAAAATCCTGTCGTTTCCATAGAAACGTTACTCGATTTAAAAGGAAATGACTTAGAACAAACAGTATTTCATAGCGATGCAATTTCCGTGTGAATTCGTCAATGTTTGGGAGTGAGGGATGCAGTAAAGATGGATTAATGGATTGGAAATGAGATTGTCGTATCCCAAAAGAAAATCCTGTCGTTTCCATAGAAACGTTACTCGATTTAGAAGGAAATGTCTTAGAACACATAGTACTCGTATTTCATAGCGACGGAATTTCCATGTGAATTCGTCAATGTTTGGGAGTGAAGGATGCAGTAAAGAAGGATTAGTGGATCGGAAATGAGATTGTCGTATCCCAAAGGAAAATCCTGTCGTTTCCATAGAAACGTTACTAGATTTAGAAGGAAATGTCTTAGAACACATAGTATTTCATAGCGGCGCAATATCCGTGTGAATTCGTCAATGTTTGGGAGTGAGGGATGCAGTAAAGAAAGATTAGTGGATCGGAAATGAGATTGTCGTATCCCAAAAAAAAGTCCTGTCGTTTCCATAGAAACGTTACTTGATTTAGAAGGAGAAGTCATAGAACCCATAGTAATTCACATCGACGCAATTTCCGTGTGAATTCGTCAATGTGTGGGAGTGAGGGATGCAGTAAAGAAGGATTAGTGGATCGGAAATGTGATTGTCGTATCCCAAAAGAAAATCCTGTCGTTTCCATAGAAACGTTACTCGATTTAGAAGGAAATGTCTTAGAACACATAGTACTCGTATTTCATAGCGACGCAATTTCCGTGTGAATTCGTCAATGTGTGGGAGTGAGGGATGCAGTAAAGAAGGATTAGTGGATCGGAAATAAGGTTGTCGTATCCCAAAAGAAAATCCTGTCGTTTCCATAGAAACGTTACTCGATTTAGAAAGAAATGTCTTAGAACACATAGTATTTCATAGCGACGCAATTTCCGCGTGAATTCGTCACTGTTTGGGAGTGAGGAATGCAGTAAAGAAGGATTAGTGGATCGGAAATGTGATTGTCGTATCCCAAAAGAAAATCCTGTCGTTTCCATAGAAACGTTACTCGATTTAGAAGGAATTGTCTTAGAACACATAGTACTCGTATTTCATAGCGACGGAATTTCCATGTGAATTCGTCAATGTTTGGGAGTGAAGGATGCAGTAAAGAAGGATTAGTGGATCGGAAATGAGATTGTCGTATCCCAAAGGAAAATCCTGTCGTTTCCATAGAAACGTTACTCGACTTAAAAGGAAATGTCTTAGAACACATAGTATTTCATAGCGACGCAATTTCCGTGTGAATTCGTCAATGTTTGGGAGTGAGGGATGCAGTAAAGAAGGATTAATGGATTGGAAATGAGATTGTCGTATCCCAAAAAAGAGTCCTGTCGTTTCCATAGAAACATTACTTGATTTAGAAGGAGAAGTCATAGAACCCATAGTAATTCATAGCGACGCAATTTCCGTGTGAATTCGTCAATGTGTGGGGGTGAGGGATGCAGTAAAGAAGGATTAGTGGATCGGAAATGAGATTGTCGTATCCCAAAAGAAAATCCTGTCGTTCCCATAGAAACGTTACTCGATTTAAAAGGAAATGTCTTAGAACACATAGTATTTCATAGCGACGGAATTTCCGTGTGAATTCGTCAATGTGTGGGAGTGAGGGATGCAGTAAAGAAGGATTAGTGGATCGGAAATGAGATTGTCGTATCCCAAAAGAAAATCCTGTCGTTTCCATAGAAACGTTACTCGATTCGGAAGGAAATGTCATAGAACACATAGTACTCGTATTTCATAGCGACGGAATTTCCGTGTGAATTCGTTAATGTGTAAGAGTGAGGGATGCAGTAAAGAAGGATTAGTGGATCGGAAATGAGATTGTCGTATCCCAAAAGAAAATCCTGTCGTTTCCATAGAAACGTTACTCGATTTAGAAGGAAATGTCTTAGAACACATAGTACTCGTATTTCATAGCGACGCAATTTCCGTGTGAATTCGTCAATGTGAGGGAGTGAGGGATGCAGTAAAGAAGGATTGGTGGATCGGAAATGAGATTGTCATATCCCAAAAGAAAATCCTGTCGTTTCCATAGATACCTTACTCGATTTAGAAGGAAATGTCTTAGAACACATAGTACTCGTATTTCATAGCGACGGAATTTCCGTGTGAATTCGTCAATGTTTGGGAGTGAGGGATGCAGTAAAGAAGGATTAGTGGATCGGGAATGAGATTGTCGTATCCCAAAAGAAAATCCTGTCGTTTCCATAGAAACGTTACTAGATTTAGAAGGAAATGTCTTAGAACACATAGTATTTCATAGCGGCGCAATATCCGTGTGAATTCGTCAATGTTTGGGAGTGAGGGATGCAGTAAAGGAAGATTAGTGGTTAGGAAATGAGATTGTCGTATCCCAAAAAAAAGTCCTGTCGTTTCCATAGAAACGTTACTTGATTTAGAAGGAGAAGTCATAGAACCCATAGTAATTCATAGCGACGCAATGTCCGTGTGAATTCGTCAATGTGTGGGGGTGAGGGATGCAGTAAAGAAGGATTAGTGGATCGGAAATGAGATTGTCGTATCCCAAAAGAAAATCCTGTCGTTTCCATAGAAACGTTACTCGATTTAAAAGGAAATGTCTTAGAACACATAGTATTTCATAGCGACGCAATTTCCGTGTGAATTCGTCAATGTGTGGGAGTGAGGGATGCAGTAAAGAAGGATTAGTGGATCGGAAATGAGATTGTCGCATCCCAAAAGAAAATCCTGTCGTTTCCATAGAAACGTTACTCGATTTAAAAGGAAATGTCTTAGAACACATAGTATTTCATAGCGATGCAATTTCCGTGTGAATTCGTCAATGTTTGGGAGTGAGGGATCAGTAAAGAAGGATTAATGGATTGGAAATGAGATTGTCGTATCCCAAAAGAAAATCCTGTCGTTTCCATAGAAACGTTACTCGATTTAGAAGGAAATGTCTTAGAACACATAGTACTCGTATTTCATAGCGACGGAATTTCCATGTGAATTCGTCAATGTTTGGGAGTGAAGGATGCAGTAAAGAAGGATTAGTGGATCGGAAATGAGATTGTCGTATCCCAAAGGAAAATCCTGTCGTTTCCGTAGAAACGTTACTAGATTTAGAAGGAAATGTCTTAGAACACATAGTATTTCATAGCGGCGCAATATCCGTGTGAATTCGTCAATGTTTGGGAGTGAGGGATGCAGTAATGAAAGATTAGTGGATCGGAAATGAGATTGTCGTATCCCAAAAAAAAGTCCTGTCGTTTCCATAGAAACGTTACTTGATTTAGAAGGAGAAGTCATAGAACCCATAGTAATTCATAGCGACGCAATGTCCGTGTGAATTCGTCAATGTTTGGGAGTGAGGGTGCAGTAAAGAAGGATTAGTGGATCGGAAGTAAGATATTCGTATCCCAAAAGAAAATCCTGTCGTTTCCATAGAAACGTTACTCGATTCAGAAGGAAATGTCATAGAACACATAGTACTCGTATTTCATAGCGACGGAATTTCCGTGTGAATTCGTTAATGTGTGGGAGTGAGGGATGCAGTAAAGAAGGATTAGTGGATCGGAAATGAGATTGTCGTATCACAAAAGAAAATCCTGTCGTTTCCATAGGAACGTTACTCGATTTAGAAGGAAATGTCTTAAAACACATAGTACTCGTATTTCATAGCGACGCAATGTCCGTGTCAATTCGTCAATGTGAGGGAGTGAGGGATGCAGTAAAGAAGGATTAGTGGATCGGAAATGAGATTGTCGTATCCCAAAAGAAAATCCTGTCGTTTCCATAGAAACCTTACTCGATTTAGAAGGAAATGTCTTAGAACACATAGTACTCGTATTTCATAGCGACGGAATTTCCGTGTGAATTCGTCAATGTTTGGGAGTGAGGGATGCAGTAAAGAAGGATTAGTGGATCGGGAATGAGATTGTCGTATCCCAAAAGAAAATCCTGTCGTTTCCATAGAAACGTTACTCGATTTAGAAGGAAATGTCTTAGAACACATAGTATTTCATAGCGACGCAATTTCCGTGTGAATTCGTCAAAGTTTGGGAGTGAATGATGTAGTAAAGAAGGATTAGTGGATCGGAAATGTGATTGTCGTATCCCAAAAGAAAATCCTGTCGTTTCCATAGAAACGTTACTCGATTTAGAAGGAAATGTCTTAGAACACATAGTATTTCAGAGCGACGCAATTTCCGTGTGTATTCGTCAATGTTTGGGAGTGAGGGATGCAGTAAAGAAGGATTAGTGGATCGGAAATGTGATTGTCGTATCCCAAAAGAAAATCCTGTCGTTTCCATAGAAACGTTACTCGATTTAGAAGGAAATGTCTTAGAACAAATAGTACTCGTATTTCATAGCGAAGCAATTTCCGTGTGAATTCGTCAATGTGTGGGAGTGAGGGATGCAGTAAAGAAGGATTAGTGGATCGCAAATGAGATTGTCGTATCCCAAAAGAAAATCCTGTCGTTTCCATAGAAACGATACTCGATTTAAAAGGAAATGTCTTAGGACACATAGTATTTCATAGCGAAGCAATTTCCGTGTGAATTCGTCAATGTTTGGGAGTGAGGGATGCAGTAAAGAAGGATTAATGGATTGGAAATGAGATTGTCGTATCGCAAAAAAGAATCCTGTCGTTTTCATAGAAACATTACTTGATTTAGAAGGAGAAGTCATAGAACCCATAGTAATTCATAGCGACGCAATTTCCGTGTGAATTCGTCAATGTGTGGGGGTGAGGGATGCAGTAAAGAAGGATTAGTGGATCGGAAATGTGATTGTCGTATCCCAAAAGAAAATCCTGTCTTTTAAATAGAAACGTTACTCGATTTAGAAGGAAATGTCTTAGAACACAGAGTATTTCATAGCGACGCAATTTCCGCGTGAATTCGTCACTGTTTGGGAGTGAGTAATGCAGTAAAGAATGATTAGTGGATCGGAAATGAGATTGTCGTATCCCAAAGGAAAATCCTGTCGTTTCCATAGAAACGTTACTCGATTTAGAAGGAAATGTCTTAGAACACATAGTACTCGTATTTCATAGCGACGGAATTTCCATGTGAATTTGTCAATGTTTGGGAGTGAAGGATGCAGTAAAGAAGGATTAGTGGATCGGAAATGAGATTGTCGTATCCCAAAGGAAAATCCTGTCGTTTCCATAGAAACGTTACTAGATTTAGAAGGAAATGTCTTAGAACACATAGTATTTCATAGCGGCGCAATATCCGTGTGAATTCGCCAATGTTTGGGAGTGAGGGATGCAGTAAAGAAAGATTAGTGGATCGGAAATGAGATTGTCGTATCCCAAAAAAAAGTCCTGCCGTTTCCATAGAAACGTTACTTGATTTAGATGGAGAAGTCATAGAACCCATAGTAATTCATAGCGACGGAATGTCCGTGTGAATTCGTCAATGTTTGGGAGTGAGGGATGCAGTAAAGAAGGATTAGTGGATCGGAAATGTGATTGTCGTATCCCAAAAGAAAATCCTGTCGTTTCCATAGAAACGTTACTCGATTTAGAAGGAAATGTCTTAGAACACATAGTACTCGTATTTCATAGCGACGCAATTTCCGTGTGAATTCGTCAATGTGTGGGAGTGAGGGATGCAGTAAAGAAGGATTAGTGGATCGGAAATAAGGTTGTCGTATCCCAAAAGAAAATCCTGTCGTTTCCATAGAAACGTTACTCGATTTAGAAAGAAATGTCTTAGAACACATAGTATTTCATAGCGACGCAATTTCCGCGTGAATTCGTCACTGTTTGGGAGTGAGGAATGCAGTAAAGAAGGATTAGTGGATCGGAAATGTGATTGTCGTATCCCAAAAGAAAATCCTGTCGTTTCCATAGAAACGTTACTCGATTTAGAAGGAATTGTCTTAGAACACATAGTACTCGTATTTCATAGCGACGGAATTTCCATGTGAATTCGTCAATGTTTGGGAGTGAAGGATGCAGTAAAGAAGGATTAGTGGATCGGAAATGAGATTGTCGTATCCCAAAGGAAAATCCTGTCGTTTCCATAGAAACGTTACTCGATTTAAAAGGAAATGTCTTAGAACACATAGTATTTCATAGCGACGCAATTTCCGTGTGAATTCGTCAATGTTTGGGAGTGAGGGATGCAGTAAAGAAGGATTAATGGATTGGAAATGAGATTGTCGTATCCCAAAAAAGAGTCCTGTCGTTTCCATAGAAACATTACTTGATTTAGAAGGAGAAGTCATAGAACCCATAGTAATTCATAGCGACGCAATTTCCGTGTGAATTCGTCAATGTGTGGGGGTGATGGATGCAGTAAAGAAGGATTAGTGGATCGGAAATGAGATTGTCGTATCCCAAAAGAAAATCCTGTCGTTTCCATAGAAACGTTACTCGATTTAAAAGGAAATGTCTTAGAACACATAGTATTTCATAGCGACGCAATTTCCGTGTCAATTCGTCAATGTGTGGGAGTGAGGGATGCAGTAAAGAAGGATTAGTGGATCGGAAATGAGATTGTCGTATCCCAAAAGAAAATCCTGTCGTTTCCATAGAAACGTTACTCGATTTAAAAGGAAATGTCTTAGAACACATAGTATTTCTTAGCGATGCAATTTCCGTGTGAATCCGTCAATGTTTGGGAGTAAGGGATGCAGTAAAGAAGGATTAATGGATTGGAAATGGGATTGTCGTATCCCAAAAGAAAATCCTGTCGTTTCCATAGAAACGTTACTCGATTTAGAAGGAAATGTCCTAGAACACATAGTATTTTATAGCGACGCAATTTCCGTGTGAATTCGTCAATGTTTGGGAGTGAGGGATGCAGTAAAGAAGGATTAGTGGATCGGAAATGTGATTGTCGTATCCCAAAAGAAAATCCTGTCGTTTCCATAGAAACGTTACTCGATTTAGAAGGAAATGTCTTAGAACACATAGTACTCGTATTTCATAGCGACGAAATTTCCGTGTGAATTCATCAATGTGTGGGAGTGAGGTATGCAGTAAAGAAGGATTAGTGGATCGGAAATGAGATTGTCGTATCCCAAAAGAAAATCCTTTCGTTTCCAAAGAAACGTTACTCGATTTAGATGGAATTGTCTTAGAACACATAGTATTTCATAGCGACGCAATTTCCGTGTGAATTCGTCAATGTTTGGGAGTGAGGGATGCAGTATAGAAGGATTAGTGGATCGGAAATGAGATTGCAGAATCCCAAAAAGAAGTCCTGTCGTTTCCATAGAAACGTTACTTGATATAGAAGGAGAAGTCATAGAACCCATAGTAATTCATAGCGACGCAATGTCCGTGTGAATTCGTCAATGTTTGGGAGTGAGGGTGCAGTAAAGAAGGATTAGTGGATCGGAAGTAAGATATTCGTATCCCAAAAGAAAGTCCTGTCATTTCCATAGAAACGTTACTCGATTCAGAAGGAAATGTCATAGAACACATAGTACTCGTATTTCATAGCGACGGAATTTCCGTGTGAATTCGTTAATGTGTGGGAGTGAGGGATGCAGTAAAGAAGGATTAGTGGATCGGAAATGAGATTGTCGTATCCCAAAAGAAAATCCTGTCGTTTCCATAGAAACGTTCCTCGATTTAGAAGGAAATGTCTTAGAAACATAGTACTCGTATTTCATAGCGACGGAATTTCCGTGTGAATTCGTCAATGTGTGGGAGTGAGGGATGCAGTAAAGAAGGATTTGTGGATCGGAAATGAGATTGTCGTATCCCAAAAGAAAATCCTGTCGTTTCCATAGAAACGTTACTCGATTCAGAAGGAAATGTCATAGAACACATAGTACTCGTATTTCATAGCGACGGAATTTCCGTGTGAATTCGATAATGTGTGGGAGTGAGGGATGCAGTAAAGAAGGATTAGTGGATCGGAAATGAGATTGTCGTATCCCAAAAGAAAATCCTGTCGTTTCCATAGAAACGTTACTCGATTTAGTTGGAAATGTCTTAGAACACATAGTACTCGTATTTCATAGCGACGCAATTTCCGTGTGAATTCGTCAATGTGAGGGAGTGAGGGATGCAGTAAAGAAGGATTAGTGGATCGGAAATGAGATTGTCATATCCCAAAAGAAAATCCTGTCGTTTCCATAGAAACCTTACTCGATTTAGAAGGAAATGTCTTAGAACACATAGTACTCGTATTTCATAGCGACGGAATTTCCGTGTGAATTCGTCAATGTTTGGGAGTGAGGGATGCAGTAAAGAAGGATTAGTGGATCGGGAATGAGATTGTCGTATCCCAAAAGAAAATCCTGTCGTTTCCATAGAAACGTTACTCGTTTTAGAAGGAAATGTCTTAGAACACATAGTACTCGTATTTCATAGCGACGCATTTTCCGTGTGAATTCGTCAAAGTTTGGGAGTGAGGGATGCAGTAAAGAAGGATTAGTGGATAGGAAATGCGATTGTCGTATCCCAAAAGAAAATCCTGTCGTTTCCATAGAAACGTTCCTCGATTTAGAAGGAAATGTCTTAGAACACATAGTACTCGTATTTCATAGCGACGGAATTTCCGTGTGAATTCGTCAATGTGTGGGAGTGAGGGATGCAGTAAAGAAGGATTTGTGGATCGGAAATGAGATTGTCGTATCCCAAAAGAAAATCCTGTCGTTTCCATAGAAACGTTACTCGATTTAGAAGGAAATCTCTTAGAACACATAGTACTCGTATTTCATAGCGACGGAATTTCCGTGTGAATTCGTCAATGTTTGGGAGTGAGGGATGCAGTAAAGAAGGATTAGTGGATCGGAAATGTGATTGTCGTATCCCAAAAGAAAATCCTGTCGTTTCCATAGAAACGTTACTTGATTTAGAAGGAAATGTCTTAGAACACATAGTACTCGTATTTCATAGCGACGCAATTTTCGTGTGAATTCGTCAATGTTTGGGAGTGAGGGATGCAGTAAAGAAGGATTAGTGGATCGGAAATGTGATTGTCGGATCCCAAAAGAAAATCCTGTCGCTTCCATAGAAACGTTACTCGATTTAGAAAGAAATCTCTTAGAACACATAGTACTCGTATTTCATAGCGACGGAATTTCCGTGTGAATTCGTCAATGTTTGGGAGTGAGGGATGCAGTAAAGAAGGATTAGTGGATCGGAAATGTAATTGTCGTATCCCAAAAGAAAATCCTGTCGTTTCCATAGAAACGATACTCGATTTAGAAGGAAATGTCATAGAACACATAGTACTCGTATTTCATAGCGACGTAATTTCCGTGTGAATTCGTCAATGTGAGGGAGTGAGGGATGCAGTAAAGAAGGATTAGTGGATCGGAAATGAGATTGTCGTATCCTAAAAGAAAATCCTGACGTTTCCATAGAAACGTTACTCGATTTAGAAGGAAATGTCTTAGAACACATAGTACTCGTATTTCATAGCGACGAAATTTCCGTGTGAATTCATCAATGTGTGGGAGTGAGGGATGCAGTAAAGAAGGATTAGTGGATCGGAAATGAGATTGTCGTATCCCAAAAGAAAATCCTTTCGTTTCCATAGAAACGTTACTCGATTTAGAAGGAATTGTCTTAGAACACATAGTATTTCATAGCGACGCAATTTCCGTGTGAATTCGTCAATGTTTGGGAGTGAGGGATGCAGTATAGAAGGATTAGTGGATCGGAAATGAGATTGTAGTATCCCAAAAAGAAGTCCTGTCGTTTCCATAGAAACGTTACTTGATATAGAAGGAGAAGTCATAGAACCCATTGTAATTCATAGCGACGCAATGTCCGTGTGAATTCGTCAATGTTTGGGAGTGAGGGTGCAGTAAAGAAGGATTAGTGGATCGGAAGTAAGATATTCGTATCCCAAAAGAAAATCCTGTCGTTTCCATAGAAACGTTACTCGATTCAGAAGGAAATGTCATAGAACACATAGTACTCGTATTTCATAGCGACGGAATTTCCGTGTGAATTCGTTAATGTGTGGGAGTGAGGGATGCAGTAAAGAAGGATTAGTGGATCGGAAATGAGATTGTCGTATCCCAAAAGAAAATCCTGTCGTTTCCATAGAAACGTTACTCGATTTAGAAGGAAATGTCTTAGAACACATAGTACTCGTATTTCATAGCGACGCAATTTCCGTGTGAGTTCGTCAATGTGAGGGAGTGAGGGATGCAGTAAAGAAGGATTAGTGGATCGGAAATGAGATTGTCATATCCCAAAAGAAAATCCTGTCGTTTCCATAGAAACCTTACTCGATTTAGAAGGAAATGTCTTAGAACACATAGTACTCGTATTTCATAGCGACGGAATTTCCGTGTGAATTCGTCAATGTTTGGGAGTGAGGGATGCAGTAAAGAAGGATTAGTGGATCGGGAATGAGATTGTCGTATCCCAAAAGAAAATCCTGTCGTTTCCATAGAAACGTTACTCGATTTAGAAGGAAATGTCTTAGAACACATAGTACTCGCATTTCATAGCGACGCAATTTCCGTGCGAATTCGTCAAAGTTTGGGAGTGAGGGATGCAGTAAAGAAGGATTAGTGGATAGGAAATGCGATTGTCGTATCCCAAAAGAAAATCCTGTCGTTTCCATAGAAACGTTCCTCGATTTAGAAGGAAATGTCTTAGAACACATAGTACTCGTATTTCATAACGACGGAATTTCCGTGTGAATTCGTCAATGTGTGGGAGTGAGGGATGCAGTAAAGAAGGATTTGTGGATCGGAAATGAGATTGTCGTATCCCAAAAGAAAATCCTGTCGTTTCCATAGAAACGTTACTCGATTTAGAAGGAAATGTCTTAGATCACATAGTACTCGTATTTCATAGCGACGCAATTTCCGTGTGAATTCGTCAATGTGAGGGAGTAAGGGATGCAGTAAAGAAGGATTAGTGGATCGGAAATGGGATTGTCGTATCCCAAAAGAAAATCCTGTCGTTTCCGTAGAAACGTTACTCGATTTAGAAGGAAATCTCTTAGAACACATAGTACTCGTATTTCATAGCGACGCAATTTCCGTGTGAATTCGTCAATGTTTGGTAGTGAGGGATGCAGTAAAAAAGGATTAGTGGATCGGAAATGTGATTGTCGTATCCCAAAAGAAAATCCTGTCGTTTCCATAGAAATGTTACTCGATTTAGAAGGAAATGTCTTAGAACACATAGTACTCGTATTTCATAGCGACGCAATTTCCGTGTGAATTCGTCAATGTTTGGGAGTGAGGGATGCAGTAAAGAATTATTAGTGGATCGGAAATGTGATTGTCGTATCCCAAAAGAAAATCCTGTCGTTTCCATAGAAACGTTACTCGATTTAGAAGGAAATCTCTTAGAACACATAGTACTCGTATTTCATAGCGACGGAATTTCCGTGTGAATTCGTCAATGTTTGGGAGTGAGGGATGCAGTAAAGAAGGATTAGTGGATCGGAAATGTGATTGTCGTATCCCAAAAGAAAATCCTGTCGTTTCCATAGAAACATTACGCGATTTAGAAGGAAATGTCTTAGAACACATAGTATTTCAGAGCGACGCAATTTCCGTGTGAATTCGTCAATGTTTGGGAGTGAGGGATGCAGTAAAGAAGGATTAGTGGATCGGAAATGTCATTGTCGTATCCCAAAAGAAAATCCTGTCGTTTCCATAGAAACGTTACTCGATTTAGAAGGAAATGTCTTAGAACAAATAGTACTCGTATTTCATAGCGAAGCAATTTCCGTGTGAATTCGTCAATGTGTGGGAGTGAGGGATGCAGTAAAGAAGGATTAGTGGATCGGAAATGAGATTGTCGTATCCCAAGAGAAAATCCTGTCGTTTCCATAGAAACGTTACTCGATTTAGAAGGAAATGTCATAGAACACACAGTATTTCATAGCGACGCAATTTCCGTGTGAATTCGTCAATGTTTGGGAGTGAGGGATGCAGTAAAGAAGGATTAGTGGACAGGAAATGCGATTGTCGTATCCCAAAAGAAAATCCTGTCGTTTCCATAGAGACGTTACTCGATTTAGAAGGAAATGTCTTAGAACACATAGTACTCGTATTTCATAGCGACGGAATTTCCGTGTGAATTCGTCAATGTGTGGGAGTGAGGGATGCAGTAAAGAAGGATTTGTGGATCGGAAATGAGATTGTCGTACCCCAAAAGAAAATCCTGTCGTTTCCATAGAAACGTTACTCGATTTAGAAGGAAATGTCTTAGAACACATAGTACTCGTATTTCATAGCGACGCAATTTCCGTGTGAATTCGTCAATGTGAGGGAGTAACTGATGCAGTAAAGAAGGATTAGTGGATCGGAAATGAGATTGTCGTATCCCAAAAGAAAATCCTGTCGTTTCCATAGAAACGTTACTCGATTTAGAAGGAAATCTCTTAGAACACATAGTACTCGTATTTCATAGCGACGCAATTTCCGTGTGAATTCGTCAATGTTTGGGAGTGAGGGATGCAGTAAAAAAGGATTAGTGGATCGGAAATGTGATTGTCGTATCCCAAAAGAAAATCCTGTCGTTTCCATAGAAACGTTACTCGATTTAGAAGGAAATCTCTTAGAACACATAGTACTCGTATTTCATAGCGACGGAATTTCCGTGTGAATTCGTCAATGTTTGGGAGTGAGGGATGCAGTAAAGAAGGATTAGTGGATCGGAAATGTGATTGTCGTATCCCAAAAGAAAATCCTGTCGTTTCCATAGAAACGTTACTTTATTTAGAAGGAAATGTCTTAGAACACATAGTACTCGTATTTCATTGCGACGCAATTTCCGTGTGAATTCGTCAATGTTTGGGAGTGAGGGATGCAGTAAAGAAGGATTAGTGGATCGGAAATGTGATTGTCGGATCCCAAAAGAAAATCCTGTCGTTTCCATAGAAACGTTACTCGATTTAGCAGGAAATGTCTTAGAACACATAGTATTTCATAGCGACGCAATTTCCGTGTGAATTCGTCAATGTGTGGGAGTGAGGGATGCAGTAAAGAAAGATTAGTGGATCGAAAATGAGATTGTCGTATCCCAAAAGAAAATCCTGTCGTTTCCATAGAAACCTTACTCGATTTAGAAGGAAATGTCTTAGAACACATAGTACTCGTATTTCATAGCGACGGAATTTCCGTGTGAATTCGTCAATGTTTGGGAGTGAGGGATGCAGTAAAGAAGGATTAGTGGATCGGGAATGAGATTGTCGTATCCCAAAAGAAAATCCTGTCGTTTCCATAGAAACGTTACTCGATTTAGAAGGAAATGTCTTAGAACACATAGTACTCGCATTTCATAGCGACGCAATTTCCGTGCGAATTCGTCAAAGTTTGGGAGTGAGGGATGCAGTAAAGAAGGATTAGTGGATAGGAAATGCGATTGTCGTATCCCAAAAGAAAATCCTGTCGTTTCCATAGAAACGTTCCTCGATTTAGAAGGAAATGTCTTAGAACACATAGTACTCGTATTTCATAACGACGGAATTTCCGTGTGAATTCGTCAATGTGTGGGAGTGAGGGATGCAGTAAAGAAGGATTTGTGGATCGGAAATGAGATTGTCGTATCCCAAAAGAAAATCCTGTCGTTTCCATAGAAACGTTACTCGATTTAGAAGGAAATGTCTTAGAACACATAGTACTCGTATTTCATAGCGACGCAATTTCCGTGTGAATTCGTCAATGTCAGGGAGTAAGGGATGCAGTAAAGAAGGATTAGTGGATCGGAAATGAGATTGTCGTATCCCAAAAGAAAATCCTGTCGTTTCCGTAGAAACGTTACTCGATTTAGAAGGAAATCTCTTAGAACACATAGTACTCGTATTTCATAGCGACGCAATTTCCGTGTGAATTCGTCAATGTTTGGTAGTGAGGGATGCAGTAAAAAAGGATTAGTGGATCGGAAATGTGATTGTCGTATCCCAAAAGAAAATCCTGTCGTTTCCATAGAAATGTTACTCGATTTAGAAGGAAATGTCTTAGAACACATAGTACTCGTATTTCATAGCGACGCAATTTCCGTGTGAATTCGTCAATGTTTGGGAGTGAGGGATGCAGTAAAGAAGGATTAGTGGATCGGAAATGTGATTGTCGTATCCCAAAAGAAAATCCTGTCGCATCCATAGAAACGTTACTCGATTTAGAAGGAAATCTCTTAGAACACATAGTACTCGTATTTCATAGCGACGGAATTTCCGTGTGAATTCGTCAATGTTTGGGAGTGAGGGATGCAGTAAAGAAGGATTAGTGGATCGGAAATGTGATTGTCGTATCCCAAAAGAAAATCCTGTCGTTTCCATAGAAACGTTACTTGATTTAGAAGGAAATGTCTTAGAACACATAGTACTCGTATTTCATAGCGACGCAATTTTCGTGTGAATTCGTCAATGTTTGGGAGTGAGGGATGCAGTAAAGAAGGATTAGTGGATCGGGAATGAGATTGTCGTATCCCAAAAGAAAATCCTGTCGTTTCCATAGAAACGTTACTCGATTTAGAAGGAAATGTCTTAGAACACATAGTACTCGTATTTCATAGCGACGCCATTTCCGTGTGAATTCGTCAAAGTTTGGGAGTGAGGGATGCAGTAAAGAAGGATTAGTGGATCGGAAATGTGATTGTCGTATCCCAAAAGAAAATCCTGTCGTTTCCATAGAAACATTACGCGATTTAGAAGGAAATGTCTTAGAACACATAGTATTTCAGAGCGACGCAATTTCCGTGTGAATTCGTCAATGTTTGGGAGTGAGGGATGCAGTAAAGAAGGATTAGTGGATCGGAAATGTCATTGTCGTATCCCAAAAGAAAATCCTGTCGTTTCCATAGAAACGTTACTCGATTTAGAAGGAAATGTCTTAGAACAAATAGTACTCGTATTTCATAGCGAAGCAATTTCCGTGTGAATTCGTCAATGTGTGGGAGTGAGGGATGCAGTAAAGAAGGATTAGTGGATCGGAAATGAGATTGTCGTATCCCAAGAGAAAATCCTGTCGTTTCCATAGAAACGTTACTCGATTTAGAAGGAAATGTCATAGAACACACAGTATTTCATAGCGACGCAATTTCCGTGTGAATTCGTCAATGTTTGGGAGTGAGGGATGCAGTAAAGAAGGATTAGTGGACAGGAAATGCGATTGTCGTATCCCAAAAGAAAATCCTGTCGTTTCCATAGAGACGTTACTCGATTTAGAAGGAAATGTCTTAGAACACATAGTACTCGTATTTCATAGCGACGGAATTTCCGTGTGAATTCGTCAATGTGTGGGAGTGAGGGATGCAGTAAAGAAGGATTTGTGGATCGGAAATGAGATTGTCGTACCCCAAAAGAAAATCCTGTCGTTTCCATAGAAACGTTACTCGATTTAGAAGGAAATGTCTTAGAACACATAGTACTCGTATTTCATAGCGACGCAATTTCCGTGTGAATCCGTCAATGTGAGGGAGTAACTGATGCAGTAAAGAAGGATTAGTGGATCGGAAATGAGATTGTCGTATCCCAAAAGAAAATCCTGCCGTTTCCATAGAAACGTTACTCGATTTAGAAGGAAATCTCTTAGAACACATAGTACTCGTATTTCATAGCGACGCAATTTCCGTGTGAATTCGTCAATGTTTGGGAGTGAGGGATGCAGTAAAAAAGGATTAGTGGATCGGAAATGTGATTGTCGTATCCCAAAAGAAAATCCTGTCGTTTCCATAGAAACGTTACTCGATTTAGAAGGAAATCTCTTAGAACACATAGTACTCGTATTTCATAGCGACGGAATTTCCGTGTGAATTCGTCAATGTTTGGGAGTGAGGGATGCAGTAAAGAAGGATTAGTGGATCGGAAATGTGATTGTCGTATCCCAAAAGAAAATCCTGTCGTTTCCATAGAAACGTTACTTTATTTAGAAGGAAATGTCTTAGAACACATAGTACTCGTATTTCATAGCGACGCAATTTCCGTGTGAATTCGTCAATGTTTGGGAGTGAGGGATGCAGTAAAGAAGGATTAGTGGATCGGAAATGTGATTGTCGGATCCCAAAAGAAAATCCTGTCGCTTCCATAGAAACGTTACTCGATTTAGAAAGAAATCTCTTAGAACACATAGTACTCGTATTTCATAGCGACGGAATTTCCGTGTGAATTCGTCAATGTTTGGGAGTGAGGGATGCAGTAAAGAAGGATTAGTGGATCGGAAATGTAATTGTCGTATCCCAAAAGAAAATCCTGTCGTTTCCATAGAAACGTTACTCGATTTAGAAGGAAATGTGTTAGAACACATAGTACTCGTATTTCATAGCGACGCAATTTCCGTGTGAATTCGTCAATGTGTGGGAGTGAGGGATGCAGTAAAGGAGGATTAGTGGATCGGGAATGAGAATGTCGTATCCCAAAAGAAAACCCTGTCGTTTCCAAGAGAAACGTTACTCGATTTAGAAGGAGAAGTCATAGAACCCATAGTAATTCATAGCGACGCAATTTCCGTGTGAATTCGTCAATGTTTGGGAGTGAGGGATGCAGTAAAGAATGATTAGTGGATCGGAAATGTGATTGACGTATCCCAAAAGAAAATCCCGTCGTTTCCATAGAAACGTTACTCGATTTAGAAGGAAATGTGTTAGAACACATAGTATTTCATAGCGACGCAATTTCCGTGTGAATTCGTCAATGTGTGGGAGTGAGGGATGCAGTAAAGAAGGATTAGTGGATCGGAAATGAGATTGTCGTATCCCAAAAGAAAATCCTGTCGTTTCCATAGAAACGTTACTCGATTTAAAAGGAAATGTCTTAGAACACATAGTATTTCATAGCGACGCAATTTCCGTGTGAATTCGTCAATGTTTGGGAGTGAGGGATGCAGTAAAGAAGGATTAATGGATTGGAAATGAGATTGTCGTATCCCAAAAGAAAATCCTGTCGTTTCCATAGAAACGTTACTCGATTTAAAAGGAAATGTCTTAGAACACATAGTATTTCATAGCGACGCAATTTCCGTGTGAATTCGTCAATGTGTAGGAGTGAGGGATGCAGTAAAGAAGGATTAGTGGATCGGGAATGAGATTGTCGTATCCCAAAAGAAAATCCTGTCGTTTCCATAGAAACGTTACTCGATTTAGAAGGAAATGTCTTAGAACACATAGTACTCGTATTTCATAGCGACGCCATTTCCGTGTGAATTCGTCAAAGTTTGGGAGTGGGGGATGCAGTAAAGAAGGATTAGTGGATCGGAAATGTGATTGTCGTATCCCAAAAGAAAATCCTGTCGTTTCCATAGAAACGTTACGCGATTTAGAAGGAAATGTCTTAGAACACATAGTATTTCAGAGCGACGCAAATTCCGTGTGAATTCGTCAATGTTTGGGAGTGAGGGATGCACTAAAGAAGGATTAGTGGATCGGAAATGTGATTGTCGTATCCCAAAAGAAAATCCTGTCGTTTCCATAGATACGTTACTCGATTTAGAAGGAAATGTCTTAGAACAAATAGTACTCGTATTTCATAGCGAAGCAATTTCCGTGTGAATTCGTCAATGTGTGGGAGTGAGGGATGCAGTAAAGAAGGATTAGTGGATCGGAAATGAGATTGTCGTATCCCAAGAGAAAATCCTGTCGTTTCCATAGAAACGTTACTCGATTTAGAAGGAAATGTCATAGAACACATAGTATTTCATAGCGACGCAATTTCCGTGTGAATTCGTCAATGTTTGGGAGTGAGGGATGCAGTAAAGAAGGATTAGTGGATAGGAAATGCGATTGTCGTATCCCAAAAGAAAATCCTGTCGTTTCCATAGAAACGTTACTCGATTTAGAAGGAAATGTCTTAGAACACATAGTACTCGTATTTCATAGCGACGGAATTTCCGTGTGAATTCGTCAATGTGTGGGAGTGAGGGATGCAGTAAAGGAGGATTAGTGGATCGGGAAT
Organism: Schistocerca piceifrons; assembly: GCF_021461385.2. Classification (NCBI taxonomy): domain Eukaryota; kingdom Metazoa; phylum Arthropoda; class Insecta; order Orthoptera; family Acrididae; genus Schistocerca; species Schistocerca piceifrons. The sequence goes on from NW_025728287.1 coordinate 3,710,739, forward strand.
GAGAATGTCGTATCCCAAAAGAAAACCCTGTCGTTTCCATAGAAACGTTACTCGATTTAGAAGGAAATGTCTTAGAACACATAGTACTCGTATTTCATAGCGACGCAATTTCCGTGTGAATTCGTCAATGTGTGGGAGTGAGGGATGCAGTAAAGGAGGATTAGTGGATCGGGAATGAGAATGTCGTATCCCAAAAGAAAACCCTGTCGTTTCCAAGAGAAACGTTACTCGATTTAGAAGGAGAAGTCATAGAACCCATAGTAATTCATAGCGACGCAATTTCCGTGTGAATTCGTCAATGTTTGGGAGTGAGGGATGCAGTAAAGAAGGATTAATGGATTGGAAATGAGATTGTCGTATCCCAAAAGAAAATCCTGTCGTTTCCATAGAAACGTTACTCGATTTAAAAGGAAATGTCTTAGAACACATAGTATTTCATAGCGACGCAATTTCCGTGTGAATTCGTCAATGTGTAGGAGTGAGGGATGCAGTAAAGAAGGATTAGTGGATCGGGAATGAGATTGTCGTATCCCAAAAGAAAATCCTGTCGTTTCCATAGAAACGTTACTCGATTTAGAAGGAAATGTCTTAGAACACATAGTACTCGTATTTCATAGCGACGCCATTTCCGTGTGAATTCGTCAAAGTTTGGGAGTGAGGGTTGCAGTAAAGAAGGATTAGTGGATCGGAAATGTGATTGTCGTATCCCAAAAGAAAATCCTGTCGTTTCCATAGAAACGTTACGCGATTTAGAAGGAAATGTCTTAGAACACATAGTATTTCAGAGCGACGCAAATTCCGTGTGAATTCGTCAATGTTTGGGAGTGAGGGATGCACTAAAGAAGGATTAGTGGATCGGAAATGTGATTGTCGTATCCCAAAAGAAAATCCTGTCGTTTCCATAGATACGTTACTCGATTTAGAAGGAAATGTCTTAGTACAAATAGTACTCGTATTTCATAGCGAAGCAATTTCCGTGTGAATTCGTCAATGTGTGGGAGTGAGGGATGCAGTAAAGAAGGATTAGTGGATCGGAAATGAGATTGTCGTATCCCAAGAGAAAATCCTGTCGTTTCCATAGAAACGTTACTCGATTTAGAAGGAAATGTCATAGAACACATAGTATTTCATAGCGACGCTATTTCCGTGTGAATTCGTCAATGTTTGGGAGTGAGGGATGCAGTAAAGAAGGATTAGTGGATAGGAAATGCGATTGTCGTATCCCAAAAGAAAATCCTGTCGTTTCCATAGAAACGTTACTCGATTTAGAAGGAAATCTCTTAGAACACATAGTACTCGTATTTCATAGCGACGCAATTTCCGTGTGAATTCGTCAATGTTTGGGAGTGAGGGATGCACTAAAGAAGGATTAGTGGATCGGAAATGTGATTGTCGTATCCCAAAAGAAAATCCTGTCGTTTCCATAGATACGTTACTCGATTTAGAAGGAAATGTCTTAGTACAAATAGTACTCGTATTTCATAGCGACGCAATTTCCGTGTGAATTCGTCAATGTGAGGGAGTAAGGGATGCAGTATAGAAGGATTAGTGGATCGGAAATGAGATTGTCGTATCCCAAAAGAAAATCCTGTCGTTTCCATAGAAACGTTACTCGATTTAGAAGGAAATCTCTTAGAACACATAGTACTCGTATTTCATAGCGACGCAATTTCCGTGTGAATTCGTCAATGTTTGGGAGTGAGGGATGCAGTAAAAAAGGATTAGTGGATCGGAAATGTGATTGTCGTATCCCAAAAGAAAATCCTGTCGTTTCCATAGAAACGTTACTCGATTTAGAAGGAAATGTCTTAGAACACATAGTACTCGTATTTCATAGCGACGCAATTTCCGTGTGAATTCGTCAATGTTTGGGAGTGGGGGATGCAGTAAAGAAGGATTAGTGGATCGGAAATGTGATTGTCGTATCCCAAAAGAAAATCCTGTCGTTTCCATAGAAACGTTACTTGATTTAGAAGGAAATGTCTTAGAACACATAGTACTCGTATTTCATAGCGACGCAATTTCCGTGTGAATTCGTCAATGTTTGGGAGTGAGGGATGCAGTAAGGAAGGATTAGTGGATCGGAAATGTGATTGTCGGATCCCAAAAGAAAATCCTGTCGCTTCCATAGAAACGTTACTCGATTTAGAAAGAAATCTCTTAGAACACATAGTACTCGTATTTCATAGCGACGGAATTTCCGTGTGAATTCGTCAATGTTTGGGAGTGAGGGATGCAGTAAAGAAGGATTAGTGGATCGGAAATGTAATTGTCGTATCCCAAAAGAAAATCCTGTCGTTCCCATAGAAACGTTACTCGATTTAGAAGGAAATGTCTTAGAACACATAGTACTCGTATTTCATAGCGACGCAATTTCCGTGTGAATTCGACAATGTGTGGGAGTGAGGGATGCAGTAAAGGAGGATTAGTGGATCGGGAATGAGAATGTCGTATCCCAAAAGAAAACCCTGTCGTTTCCATAGAAACGTTACTCGATTTAGAAGGAGAAGTCATAGAACCCATAGTAATTCATAGCGACGCAATTTCCGTGTGAATTCGTCAATGTTTGGGAGTGAGGGATGCAGTAAAGAATGATTAGTGGATCGGAAATGTGATTGACGTATCCCAAAAGAAAATCCCGTCGTTTCCATAGAAACGTTACTCGATTTAGAAGGAAATGTGTTAGAACACATAGTATTTCATAGCGACGCAATTTCCGTGTGAATTCGTCAATGTGTGGGAGTGAGGGATGCAGTAAAGAAGGATTAGTGGATCGGAAATGAGATTGTCGTATCCCAAAAGAAAATCCTGTCGTTTCCATAGAAACGTTACTCGATTTAAAAGGATATGTCTTAGAACACATAGTATTTCATAGCGACGCAATTTCCGTGTGAATTCGTCAATGTTTGGGAGTGAGGGATGCAGTAAAGAAGGATTAATGGATTGGAAATGAGATTGTCGTATCCCAAAAGAAAATCCTGTCGTTTCCATAGAAACGTTATTCGATTTAAAAGGAAATGTCTTAGAACACATAGTATTTCATAGCGACGCAATTTCCGTGTGAATTCGTCAATGTGTAGGAGTGAGGGATGCAGTAAAGAAGGATTAGTGGATCGGAAATGAGATTGTCGTATCCCAAAAGAAAATCCTGTCGTTTCCATAGAAACGTTACTCGATTTAAAAGGAAATGTCTTAGAACACATAGTATTTCATAGCGACGCAATTTCCGTGTAAATTCGTCAATGTGTGGGAGTGAGGGATGCAGTAAAGAAGGATTAGAGGATCGGAAATGAGATTGTCGTATACAAAAAGAAAATCCTGTCGTTTCCATAGAAACGTTACTCGATTTAGCAGGAAATGTCTTAGAACACATAGTATTTCATAGCGACGCAATTTCCGTGTGAACTCGCCAATGTGTGGGAGTGAGGGATGCAGTAAAGAAGGATTAGTGGATCGGAAATGAGATTGTCGTATCCCAAAAGAAAATCCTGTCGTTTCCATAGAAACGTTACTCGATTTAAAAGGAAATGTCTTAGAACACATAGTATTTCATAGCGACGCAATTTCCGTGTGAATTCGACAATGTGTGGGAGTGAGGGATGCAGTAAAGAAGGATTAGTGGATAGGAAAAGAGATTGTCGTATCCCAAAAGAAAATCCTGTCGTTTCCATAGAAACGTTACTCGATTTAGCAGGAAATGTCTTAGAACACATAGTATTTCATAGCGACGCAATTTCCGTGTGAACTCGTCAATGTGTGGGAGTTAGGGATGCAGTAAAGAAGGATTATTGGATCGGAAATGAGATTGTCGTATCCCAAAAGAAAATCCTGTCGTTTCCATAGAAACGTTACTCGATTTAAAAGGAAATGTCTTAGAACACATAGTATTTCATAGCGACGCAATTTCCGTGTGAATTCGTCAATGTTTGGGAGTGAGGGATGCAGTAAAGAAGGATTAATGGATTGGAAATGAGATTGTCGTATCCCAAAAAAGAGTCGTGTCGTTTCCATAGAAACATTACTTGATTTAGAAGGAGAAGTCATAGAACCCATAGTAATTCATAGCGACGCAATTTCCGTGTGATTTCGTCAATGTGTGGGGATGAGGGATGCAGTAAAGAAGGATTAGTGGATCGGAAATGAGATTGTCGTATCCCAAAAGAAAATCCTGTCGTTTCCATAGAAACGTTACTCGATTTAAAAGGAAATGTCTTAGAAGACATAGTATTTCATAGCGACGCAATTTCCGTGTGAATTCGTCAATGTGTGGGAGTGAGGGATGCAGTAATGAAGGATTAGTGGATCGGAAATGAGATTGTCGTATCCCAAAAGAAAATCCTGTCGTTTCCATAGAAACGTTACTCGATTTAAAAGGAAATGTCTTAGAACACATAGTACTTCATAGCGATGCAATTTCCGTGTGAATTCGTCAATGTTTGGGAGTGAGGGATGCAGTAAAGTAGGATTAATGGATTGGAAATGAGACTGTCGTATCCCAAAAGAAAATCCTGTCGTTTCCATAGAAACGTTACTCGATTTAAAAGGAAATGTCTTAGAACACATAGTATTTCATAGCGACGGAATTTCCATGTGAATTCGTCAATGTGTGGGAGTGAGGGATGCAGTAAAGAAGGATTAGTGGATCGGAAATGAGATTGTCGTATCCCAAAGGAAAATCCTGTCGTTTCCATAGAAACGTTACTCGATTTAAAAGGAAATGTCTTAGAACACATAGTATTTCATAGCGACGCAATTTCCGTGTGAATTCGTCAATGTGTGGGAGTGAGGGATGCAGTAAAGAAGGATTAGTGGATCGGAAATGAGATTGTCGTATCCCAAAAGAAAATCCTGTCGTTTCCATAGAAACGTTACTCGATTTAGCAGGAAATGTCTTAGAACACATAGTATTTCATAGCGACGCAATTTCCGTGTGAATTCGTCAATGTGTGGGAGTGAGGGATGCAGTAAAGAAAGATTAGTGGATCGAAAATGAGATTGTCGTATCCCAAAAGAAAATCCTGTCGTTTCCATAGAAACGTTACTCGATTTAAAAGGAAATGTCTTAGAACACATAGTATTTCATAGCGACGCAATTTCCGTGTGAATTCGTCAATGTTTGGGAGTGAGGGATGCAGTAAAGAAGGATTAATGGATTGGAAATGAGTTTGTCGTATCGCAAAAAAGAGTCCTGTCGTTTCCATAGAAACATTACTTGATTTAGAAGGAGAAGTCATAGAACCCATAGTAATTCATAGCGACGCAATTTCCGTGTGAATTCGTCAATGTGTGGGGGTGAGGGATGCAGTAAAGAAGGATTAGTGGACGGAAATGTGATTGTCGTATCCCAAAAGAAAATCCTGTCTTTTAAATAGAAACGTTACTCGATTTAGAAGGAAATGTCTTAGAACACATAGTATTTCATAGCGACGCAATTTCCGCGTGAATTCGTCACTGTTTGCGAGTGAGGAATGCAGTAAAGAAGGATTAGTGGATCGGAAATGTGATTGTCGTATCCCAAAAGAAAATCCTGTCGTTTCCATAGAAGCGTTACTCGATTTAGAAGGAATTGTCTTAGAACACATAGTACTCGTATTTCATAGCGACGGAATTTCCATGTGAATTCGTCAATGTTTGGGAGTGAAGGATGCAGTAAAGAAGGATTAGTGGATCGGAAATGAGATTGTCGTATCCCAAAGGAAGATCCTGTCGTTTCCATAGAAACGTTACTAGATTTAGAAGGAAATGTCTTAGAACACATAGTATTTCATAGCGGCGCAATATCCGTGTGAATTCGTCAATGTTTGGGAGTGAGGGATGCAGTAAAGAAAGATTAGTGGATCGGAAATGAGATTGTCGTATCCCAAAAAAAGGTCCTGTCGTTTCCATAGAAACATTACTTGATTTAGAAGGAGAAGTCATAGAACCCATAGTAATTCACATCGACGCAGTTTCCGAGTGAATTCGTCAATGTGTGGGAGTGAGGGATGCAGTAAAGAAGGATTAGTGGATCGGAAATGTGATTGTCGTATCCCAAAAGAAAATCCTGTCGTTTCCATAGAAACGTTACTCGATTTAGAAGGAAATGTCTTAGAACACATAGTACTCGTATTTCATAGCGACGCAATTTCCGTGTAAATTCGTCAATGTGTGGGAGTGAGGGATGCAGTAAAGAAGGATTAGTGGATCGGAAATGAGATTGTCGTATCCCAAAAGAAAATCCTGTCGTTTCCATAGAAACGTTACTCGATTTAGAAAGAAATGTCTTAGAACACATAGTATGTAATAGCGACGGAATTTCCGCGTGAATTCGTCACTGTTTGGGCGTGAGGAATGCAGTAAAGAAGGATTAGTGGATCGGAAATGTGATTGTCGTATCCCAAAAGAAAATCCTGTCGTTTCCATAGAAACGTTACTCGATTTAGAAAGAAATGTCTTAGAACACATAGTATGTAATAGCGACGGAATTTCCGCGTGAATTCGTCACTGTTTGGGAGTGAGGAATGCAGTAAAGAAGGATTAGTGGATCGGAAATGAGATTGTCGTATTCCAAAGGAAAATCCTGTCGGTTCCATAGAAACGTTACTAGAATTAGAAGGAAATGTCTTAGAACACATAGTATTTCATAGCGGCGCAATATCCGTGTGAATTCGTCCATGTTTGGGAGTGAGTGATGCAGTAAAGAAAGATTAGTGGATCGGAAATGAGATTGTCGTATCCCAAAGAAAAGTCCTGTCGTTTCCATAGAAACGTTACTAGATTTAGAAGGAGAAGTCATAGAACCCATAGTAACTCACATCGACGCAATTTCCGTGTGAATTCGTCAATGTGTGGGAGTGAGGGATGCAGTAAAGAAGGATTAGTGGATCGGAAATGTGATTGTCGTATCCCAAAAGAAAATCCTGTCGTTTCCATAGAAACGTTACTCGATTTAGAAGGAAATGTCTTAGAACACATAGTACTCGTATTTCATAGCGACGTAATTTCCGTGTGAATTCGTCAATGTGTGGGAGTGAGGGATGCAGTAAAGAAGGATTAGTGGATCGGAAATGTGATTGTCGTATCCCGAAAGAAAATCCTGTCGTTTCCATAGAAACGTTACTCGATTTAGAAGGAAATGTCTTAGAACACATAGTACACGTATTTCATAGCGACGGAATTTCACGTGAATTCGTAAATGTTTGGGAGTGAGGGATGCAGTAAAGAAGGATTAGTGGATCGGAAATGAGATTGTCGTATCCCAAAAGAAAATTTGGTCGTTTCCATAGAAACGTTACTCGATTTAGAAGGAAATGTCTTAGAACACATAGTATTACATAGCGACGGAATTTCCGTGTGAATTCGTCAATGTGTGGGAGTGAGGGATGCAGTAAAGAAGGATTAGTGGACCGGAAATGTGATTATCGTATCCCAAAAGAAAATCCTGTCGTTTCCATAGAAACGTTACTCGATTTAGAAGGAAATGTCTTAGAACACATAGTTCTCGTATTTCATAGCGACGGAATTTCTGTGTGTATTCGTCAATGTTTGGGAGTGAGGGATGCAGTAAAGAAGGATTAGTGGATCGGAAATGTGATTGTCGTATCCCAAAAGAAAATCCTGTCGTTTCCATAGAAACGTTACTCGATTTAGAAGGAAATGTCTTAGAACACATAGTTCTCGTATTTCATAGCGACGGAATTTCCGTGTGTATTCGTCAATGTTTGGGAGTGAGGGATGCAGTAAAGAAGGATTAGTGGATCGGAAATGAGATTGTCATATCCCAAAAGAAAATCCTGTCGTTTCCATAGAAACGTTACTCGATTTAAAAGGAAATGTCTTAGAACACATAGTATTTCATAGCGACGCAATTTCCGTGTGAATTCGTCAATGTGTGGGAGTGAGGGATGCAGTAAAGAAGGATTAGTGGATCGGAAATGAGATTGTCGTATCCCAAAAGAAAATCCTGTCGTTTCCATAGAAACGTTACTCGATTTAGCAGTAAATGTCTTAGAACACATAGTATTTCATAGCGACGCAATTTCCGTGTGAATTCGTCAATGTGTGGGAGTGAGGGATGCAGTAAAGAAGGATTAGTGGATCGGAAATGAGATTGTCGTATCCCAAAAGAAAATCCTGTCGTTTCCATAGAAACGTTACTCGATTTAAAAGGAAATGTCTTAGAACACATAGTATTTCATAGCGACGCAATTTCCGTGTGAATTCGTCAATGTTTGGGAGTGAGGGATGCAGTAAAGAAGGATTAATGGATTGGAAATGAGATTGTCGTATCGCAAAAAAGAGTCCTGTCGTTTCCATAGAAACATTACTTGATTTAGAAGGAGAAATCACAGAACCCATAGTAATTCATAGCGACGCAATTTCCGTGTGAATTCGTCAATGTGTGGGGGTGAGGGATGCAGTAAAGAAGGATTAGTGGATCGGAAATGTGATTGTCGTATCCCAAAAGAAAATCCTGTCTTTTAAATAGAAACGTTACTCGATTTAGAAGGAAATGTCTTAGAACACATAGTATTTCATAGCGACGCAATTTCCGCGTGAATTCGTCACTGTTTGCGAGTGAGGAATGCAGTAAAGAAGGATTAGTGGATCGGAAATGTGATTGTCGTATCCCAAAAGAAAATCCTGTCGTTTCCATAGAAACGTTACTCGATTTAGAAGGAATTGTCTTAGAACACATAGTACTCGTATTTCATAGCGACGGAATTTCCATGTGAATTCGTCAATGTTTGGGAGTGAAGGATGCAGTAAAGAAGGATAAGTGGATCGGAAATGAGATTGTCGTATCCCAAAGGAAGATCCTGTCGTTTCCATAGAAACGTTACTAGATTTAGAAGGAAATGTCTTAGAACACATAGTATTTCATAGCGGCGCAATATCCGTGTGAATTCGTCAATGTTTGGGAGTGAGGGATGCAGTAAAGAAAGATTAGTGGATCGGAAATGAGATTGTCGTATCCCAAAAAAAAGTCCTGTCGTTTCCATAGAAACGTTACTTGATTTAGAAGGAGAAGTCATAGAACCCATAGTAATTCACATCGACGCAATTTCCGTGTGAATTCGTCAATGTGTGGGAGTGAGGGATGCAGTAAAGAAGGATTAGTGGATCGGAAATGTGATTGTCGTATCCCAAAAGAAAATCCTGTCGTTTCCATAGAAACGTTACTCGATTTAGAAGGAAATGTCTTAGAACACATAGTACTCGTATTTCATAGCGACGCAATTTCCGTGTGAATTCGTCAATGTGTGGGAGTGAGGGATGCAGTAAAGAAGGATTAGTGGATCGGAAATGAGATTGTCGTAACCCAATAGAAAATCCTGTCGTTTCCATAGAAACGTTACTCGATTTAGAAAGAAATGTCTTAGAACACATAGTATTTAATAGCGACGCAATTTCCGCGTGAATTCGTCACTGTTTGGGAGTGAGGAATGCAGTAAAGAAGGATTAGTGGATCGGAAATGTGATTGTCGTATCCCAAAAGAAAATCCTGTCGTTTCCATAGAAACGTTACTCGATTTAGAAGGAATTGTCTTAGAACACATAGTACTCGTATTTCATAGCGACGGAATTTCCATGTGAATTCGTCTATGTTTGGGAGTGAAGGATGCAGTAAAGAAGGATTAGTGGATCGGAATTGAGATTGTCGTATTCCAAAGGAAAATCCTGTCGATTCCATAGAAACGTTACTAGATTTAGAAGGAAATGTCTTAGAACACATAGTATTTCATAGCGGCGCAATATCCGTGTGAATTCGTCAATGTTTGGGAGTGAGGGATGCAGTAAAGAAAGATTAGTGGATCGGAAATGAGATTGTCGTATCCCAAAGAAAAGTCCTGTCGTTTCCATAGAAACGTTACTTGATTTAGAAGGAGAAGTCATAGAACCCATAGTAATTCACATCGACGCAATTTCCGTGTGAATTCGTCAATGTGTGGGAGTGAGGGATGCAGTAAAGAAGGATTAGTGGATCGGAAATGTGATTGTCGTATCCCAAAAGAAAATCCTGTCGTTTCCATTGAAACGTTACTCGATTTAGAAGGAAATGTCTTAGAACACATAGTACTCGTATTTCATAGCGACGCAATTTCCGTGTGAATTCGTCAATGTGTGGGAGTGAGGGATGCAGTAAAGAAGGATTAGTGGATCGGAAATGTGATTGTCGTATCCCAAAAGAAAATCCTGTCGTTTCCATAGAAACGTTACTCGATTTAGAAGGAAATGTCTTAGAACACATAGTACACGTATTTCATAGCGACGGAATTTCACGTGAATTCGTAAATGTTTGGGAGTGAGGGATGCAGTAAAGAAGGATTAGTGGATCGGAAATGAGATTGTCGTATCCCAAAAGAAAATTTTGTCGTTTCCATAGAAACGTTACTCGATTTAGAAGGAAATGTCTTAGAACACATAGTATTACATAGCGACGGAATTTCCGTGTGAATTCGTCAATGTGTGGGAGTGAGGGATGCAGTAAAGAAGGATTAGTGGACCGGAAATGTGATTATCGTATCCCAAAAGAAAATCCTGTCGTTTCCATAGGAACGTTACTCGATTTAGAAGGAAATGTCTTAGAACACATAGTTCTCGTATTTCATAGCGACGGAATTTCCGTGTGTATTCGTCAATGTTTGGGAGTGAGGGATGCAGTAAAGAAGGATTAGTGGATCGCAAATGTGATTGTCGTATCCCAAAAGAAAATCCTGTCGTTTCCATAGAAACGTTACTCGATTTAGAAGGAAATGTCTTAGAACACATAGTTCTCGTATTTCATAGCGACGGAATTTCCGTGTGTATTCGTCAATGTTTGGGAGTGAGGGATGCAGTAAAGAAGGATTAGTGGATCGGAAATGTGATTGTCGTATCCCAAAAGAAAATCCTGTCGTTTCCATAGAAACGTTACTCGATTTAGAAGGAAATGTCTTAGAACACATAGTACTCGTATTTCATAGCGACGCAATTTCCGTGTGAATTCGTCAATGTTTGGGAGTGAGGGATGCAGTAAAGAAGGATTAGTGTATCGGAAATGAGATTGTCGTATCCCAAAAAAAAGTCCTGTCGTTTCCATAGAAACGTTACTTGATTTAGAAGGAGAAGTCATAGAACCCATAGTAATTCATAGCGACGCAATTTCCGTGTGAATTCGTCATGTGTGGGAGTGAGGGATGCAGCAAAGAAGGATTAGTGGATCGGAAATGTGATTGTCGTATCGCGAAAGAATACCTTGTCGTTTCCATAGAAACGTTACTCGATTTAGAAGGAAATGTCTTAGAACACATAGTACTCATATTTCATAGCGACGCAATTTCCGTGTGAATTCGTCAATGTGTGGGAGTGAGGGATACAGTAAAGAAGGATTAGTGGATCGGAAATGAGATTGTCGTATCCCAAAAGAAAATCCTGTCGCTTCCATAGAAACGTTACTCGATTTAGAAGGAAATGTCTTAGAACACATAGTATTTCATAGCGACGCAATTTCCGTGTGAATTCGCCAATGTTTGGGAGTGAGGGATGCAGTAAAGAAGGATTAGTGGATCGGAAATGAGATTGTCGTATCCCGAAAGAAAATCCTGTTGTTTCCATAGAAACGTTACTCGATTTAGAAGGAAATGTCTTAGAACACATAGTATTTCATAGCGACGGAATTTCCGTGTGAATTCGTCAATGTGTGGGAGTGAGGGATGCAGTAAAGAAGGATTAGTGGATCGGAAATGTGATTGTCGTATCCCAAAGGAAAATCCTGTCGTTTCTATAGAAACGTTACTCGATTTAGAAGGAAATGTCTTAGAACACATAGTATTTCATAGCGACGGAATTTCCGTGTGAATTCGTCAATGTGTGGGAGTGAGGGATGCAGTAAAGAAGGATTAGTGGATCGGAAATGTGATTGTCGTATCCCAAAGGAAAATCCTGTCGTTTCTATAGAAACGTTACTCGATTTAGAAGGAAATGTCTTAGAACACATAGTACTCGTATTTCATAGCGACGAAATTTCCGTGTGAATTCGTCAATGTGTGGGAGTGAGGGATGCAGTAAAGAAGGATTAGTGGATCGGAAATGAGATTGTCGTATCCCAAAAGAAAATCCTGTCGTTTCCATAGAAACGTTACTCGATTTAGAAGGAAATGTCTTAGAACACAATGTACTCGTATTTCATAGCGACGGAATTTCCGTGTGAATTCGTCAATATGTGGGAGTGAGGGATGCAGTAAAGAAGGATTAGTGGACCGGAAATGTGATTATCGTATCCCAAAAGAAAATCCTGTCGTTTCCATAGGAACGTTACTCGATTTAGAAAGAAATGTCTTAGAACACATAGTTCTCGTATTTCATAACGACGGAATTTCCGTGTGTATTCGTCAATGTTTGGGAGTGAGGGATGCAGTAAAGAAGGATTAGTGGATCGGAAATGTGATTGTCGTATCCCAAAAGAAAATCCTGTCGTTTCCATAGAAACGTTACTCGATTTAGAAGGAAATGTCTTAGAACACATAGTACTCGTATTTCATAGCGACGCATTTTCCGTGTGAATTCGTCAATGTGTGGGAGTGAGGGATGCAGTAAAGAAGGATTAGTGGATCGGAAATGAGATTGTCGTATCCCAAAAGAAAATCCTGTCGTTTCCATAGAAACGTTACTCGATTTAGAAGGAAATGTCTTAGAACACACAGTATTTCATAGCGACGCAATTTCCGTGTGAATTCGTCAGTGTTTAAGAGTGAGGGATGCAGTAAAGAAGGATTAGTGGATCGGAAATGAGATTGTCGTATCCCAAAAAAAAGTCCTGTCGTTTCCATAAAAACGTTACTTGATTTAGAAGGAGAAGTCATAGAACACACAGTAATCCATAGCGACGCAATTTCCGTGTGAATTAGTCAATGTGTGGGAGTGACGGATGCAGTAAAGAAGGATTAGTGGATCGGGAATGAGAATGTCGTATCCCAAAAGAAAACCCTGTCGTTTCCATAGAAACGTTACTCGATTTAGAAGGAGAAGTCATAGAACCCATAGTAATTCATAGCGACGCAATTTCCGTGTGAATTCGTCAATGTTTGGGAGTGAGGGATGCAGTAAAGAATGATTAGTGGATCGGAAATGTGATTGACGTATCCCAAAAGAAAATCCCGTCGTTTCCATAGAAACGTTACTCGATTTAGAAGGAAATGTGTTAGAACACATAATATTTCATAGCGACGCAATTTCCGTGTGAATTCGTCAATGTGTGGGAGTGAGGGATGCAGTAAAGAAGGATTAGTGGATCGGAAATGAGATTGTCGTATCCCAAAAGAAAATCCTGTCGTTTCCATAGAAACGTTACTCGATTTAAAAGGAAATGTCTTAGAACACATAGTATTTCATAGCGACGCAATTTCCGTGTGAATTCGTCAATGTTTGGGAGTGAGGGATGCAGTAAAGAAGGATTAATGGATTGGAAATGAGATTGTCGTATCCCAAAAGAAAATCCTGTCGTTTCCATAGAAACGTTACTCGATTTAAAAGGAAATGTCTTAGAACACATAGTATTTCATAGCGACGCAATTTCCGTGTGAATTCGTCAATGTGTAGGAGTGAGGGATGCAGTAAAGAAGGATTAGTGGATCGGAAATGAGATTGTCGTATCCCAAAAGAAAATCCTGTCGTTTCCATAGAAACGTTACTCGATTTAAAAGGAAATGTCTTAAAACACATAGTATTTCATAGCGACGCAATTTCCGTGTAAATTCGTCAATGTGTGGGAGTGAGGGATGCAGTAAAGAAGGATTAGTGGATCGGAAATGAGATTGTCGTATCCCAAAAGAAAATCCTGTCGTTTCCATAGAAACGTTACTCGATTTAGCAGGAAATGTCTTAGAACACATAGTATTTCATAGCGACGCAATTTCCGTGTGAACTCGTCAATGTGTGGGAGTGAGGGATGCAGTAAAGAAGGATTAGTGGATCGGAAATGAGATTGTCGTATCCCAAAAGAAAATCCTGTCGTTTCCATAGAAACGTTACTCGATTTAAAAGGAAATGTATTAGAACACATAGTATTTCATAGCGACGCAATTTCCGTGTGAATTCGACAATGTGTGGGAGTGAGGGATGCAGTGAGGAAGGATTAGTGGATCGGAAAAGAGATTGTCGTATCCCAAAAGAAAATCCTGTCGTTTCCATAGAAACGTTACTCGATTTAGCAGGAAATGTCTTAGAACACATAGTATTTCATAGCGACGCAATTTCCGTGTGAACTCGTCAATGTGTGGGAGTTAGGGATGCAGTAAAGAAGGATTAGTGGATCGGAAATGAGATTGTCGTATCCCAAAAGAAAATCCTGTCGTTTCCATAGAAACGTTACTCGATTTAAAAGGAAATGTCTTAGAACACATAGTATTTCATAGCGACGCAATTTCCGTGTGAATTCGTCAATGTTTGGGAGTGAGGGATGCAGTAAAGAAGGATTAATGGATTGGAAATGAGATTGTCGTATCCCAAAAAAGAGTCCTGTCGTTTCCATAGAAACATTACTTGATTTAGAAGGAGAAGTCATAGAACCCATAGTAATTCATAGCGACGCAATTTCCGTGTGATTTCGTCAATGTGTGGGGATGAGGGATGCAGTAAAGAAGGATTAGTGGATCGGAAATGAGATTGTCGTATCCCAAAAGAAAATCCTGTCGTTTCCATAGAAACGTTACTCGATTTAAAAGGAAATGTCTTAGAAGACATAGTATTTCATAGCGACGCAATTTCCGTGTGAATTCGTCAATGTGTGGGAGTGAGGGATGCAGTAAAGAAGGATTAGTGGATCGGAAATGAGATTGTCATATCCCAAAAGAAAATCCTGTCGTTTCCATAGAAACGTTACTCGATTTAAAAGGAAATGTCTTAGAACACATAGTACTTCATAGCGATGCAATTTCCGTGTGAATTCGTCAATGTTTGGGAGTGAGGGATGCAGTAAAGTAGGATTAATGGATTGGAAATGAGATTGTCGTATCCCAAAAGAAAATCCTGTCGTTTCCATAGAAACGTTACTCGATTAAAAAGAAAATGTCTTAGAACACATAGTATTTCATAGCGACGGAATTTCCGTGTGAATTCGTCAATGTGTGGGAGTGAGGGATGCAGTAAAGAAGGATTAGTGGATCGGAAATGAGATTGTCGTATCCCAAAAGAAAATCCTGTCGTTTCCATAGAAACGTTACTCGATTTAAAAGGAAATGTCTTAGAACACATAGTATTTCATAGCGACGCAATTTCCGTGTGAATTCGTCAATGTGTGGGAGTGAGGGATGCAGTAAAGAAGGATTAGTGGATCGGAAATGAGATTGTCGTATCCCAAAAGAAAATCCTGTCGTTTCCATAGAAACGTTACTCGATTTGGCAGGAAATGTCTTAGAACACATAGTATTTCATAGCGACGCAATTTCCGTGTGAATTCGTCAATGTGTGTGAGTGAGTGATGCAGTAAAGAAAGATTAGTGGATCGGAAATGAGATTGTCGTATCCCAAAAGAAAATCCTGTCGTTTCCATAGAAGCGTTACACGATTTAGAAGGAATTGTCTTAGAACACATAGTACTCGTATTTCATAGCGACGGAATTTCCATGTAAATTCGTCAATGTTTGGGAGTGAAGGATGCAGTAAAGAAGGATTAGTGGATCGGAAATGAGATTGTCGTATCCCAAAGGAAGATCCTGTCGTTTCCATAGAAGCGTTACTAGATTTAGAAGGAAATGTCTTAGAACACATAGTATTTCATAGCGGCGCAATATCCGTGTGAATTCGTCAATGTTTGGGAGTGAGGGATGCAGTAAAGAAAGATTAGTGGAGCGGAAATGAGATTGTCGTATCCCAAAAAAAAGTCCTGTCGTTTCCATAGAAACGTTACTTGATTTAGAAGGAGAAGTCATAGAACCCATAGTAATTCACATCGACGCAATTTCCGAGTGAATTCGTCAATGTGTGGGAGTGAGGGATGCAGTAAAGAAGGATTAGTGGATCGGAAATGTGATTGTCGTATCCCAAAAGAAAATCCTGTCGTTTCCATAGAAACGTTACTCGATTTAGAAGGAAATCTCTTAGAACACATAGTACTCGTATTTCATAGCGACGCAATTTCCGTGTGAATTCGTCAATGTGTGGGAGTGAGGGATGCAGTAAAGAAGGATTAGTGGATCGGAAATGAGATTGTCGTATCCCAAAAGAAAATCCTGTCGATTCCATAGAAACGTTACTCGATTTAGAAAGAAATGTCTTAGAACACATAGTATGTAATAGCGACGGAATTTCCGCGTGAATTCGTCACTGTTTGGGAGTGAGGAATGCAGTAAAGAAGGATTAGTGGATCAGATATGTGATTGTCGTACCCCAAAAGAAAATCCTGTCGTTTCCATAGAAACGTTACTCGATTTAGAAGGAATTGTCTTAGAACACATAGTACTCGTATTTCATAGCGACGGAATTTCCATGTGAATTCGTCAATGTTTGGGAGTGAAGGATGCAGTAAAGAAGGATTAGTGGATCGGAAATGAGATTGTCGTATTCCAAAGGAAAATCCTGTCGTTTCCATAGAAACGTTACTAGAATTAGAAATAAATGTCTTAGAACACATAGTATTTCATAGCGGCGCAATATCCGTGTGAATTCGTCAATGTTTGGGAGTGAGGGATGCAGTAAAGAAAGATTAGTGGATCGGAAATGAGATTGTCGTATCCCAAAGAAAAGTCCTGTCGTTTCCATAGAAACGTTACTTGATTTAGAAGGAGAAGTCATAGAACCCATAGTAATTCACATCGACGCAATTTCCGTGTGAATTCGTCAATGTGTGGGAGTGAGGGATGCAGTAAAGAAGGATTAGTGGATCGGAATGTGATTGTCGTATCCCAAAAGAAAATCCTGTCGTTTCCATAGAAACGTTACTCGATTTAGAAGGAAATGTCTTAGAACACATAGTACTCGTATTTCATAGCGACGTAATTTCCGTGTGAATTCGTCAATGTTTGGGGGTGAGGGATGCAGTAAAGAAGGATTAGTGGATCGGAAATGTGATTGTCGTATCCCAAAAGAAAATCCTGTCGTTTCCATAGAAACGTTACTCGATTTAGAAGGAAATGTCTTAGAACACATAGTACACGTATTTCATAGCGACGGAATTTCACGTGAATTCGTAAATGTTTGGGAGTGAGGGATGCAGTAAAGAAGGATTAGTGGATCGGAAATGAGATTGTCGTATCCCAAAAGAAAATTTTGTCGTTTCCATAGAAACGTTACTCGATTTAGAAGGAAATGTCTTAGAACACATAGTATTACATAGCGACGGAATTTCCGTGTGAATTCGTCAATGTGTGGGAGTGAGGGATGCAGTAAAGAAGGATTAGTGGACCGGAAATGTGATTATCGTATCCCAAAAGACAATCCTGTCGTTTCCATAGAAACGTTACTCGATTTAGAAGGAAATGTCTTAGAACACATAGTTCTCGTATTTCATAGCGACGGAATTTCCGTGTGTATTCGTCAATGTTTGGGAGTGAGGGATGCAGTAAAGAAGGATTAGTGGATCGGAAATGTGATTGTCGTATCCCAAAAGAAAATCCTGTCGTTTCCATAGAAACGTTACTCGATTTAGAAGGAAATGTCTTAGAACACATAGTTCTCGTATTTCATAGCGACGGAATTTCCGTGTGTATTCGTCAATGTTTGGGAGTGAGGGATGCAGTAAAGAAGGATTAGTGGATCGGAAATGAGATTGTCGTATCCCAAAAGAAAATCCTGTCGTTTCCATAGAAACGTTACTCGATTTAAAAGGAAATGTCTTAGAACACGTAGTATTTCATAGCGACGCAATTTCCGTGTGAATTCGTCAATGTGTGGGAGTGAGGGATGCAGTAAAGAAGGATTAGTGGATCGGAAATGAGATTGTCGTATCCCAAAAGAAAATCCTGTCGTTTCCATAGAAACGTTACTCGATTTAGCAGGAAATGTCTTAGAACACATAGTATTTCATAGCGACGCAATTTCCGTGTGAATTCGTTAATGTGTGGGAGTGAGGGATGCAGTAAAGAAGGATTAGTGGATCGGAAATGAGATTGTCGTATCCCAAAAGAAAATCCTGTCGTTTCCATAGAAACGTTACTCGATTTAAAAGGAAATGTCTTAGAACACATAGTATTTCATAGCGACGCAATTTCCGTGTGAATTCGTCAATGTGTGTGAGTGAGTGATGCAGTAAAGAAAGATTAGTGGATCGGAAATGAGATTGTCGTATCCCAAAAGAAAATCCTGTCGTTTCCATAGAAACGTTACTCGATTTAAAAGGAAATGTCTTAGAACACATAGTATTTCATAGCGACGCAATTTCCGTGTGAATTCGTCAATGTTTGGGAGTGAGGGTTGCAGTAAAGAAGGATTAATGGATTGGAAATGAGATTGTCGTATCGCAAAAAAGAGTCCTGTCGTTTCCATAGAAACATTACTTGATTTAGAAGGAGAAGTCATAGAACCCATAGTAATTCATAGCGACGCAATTTCCGTGTGAATTCGTCAATGTGTGGGGGTGAGGGATGCAGTAAAGAAGGATTAGTGGATCGGAAATGTGATTGTCGTATCCCAAAAGAAAATCCTGTCTTTTAAATAGAAACGTTACTCGATTTAGAAGGAAATGTCTTAGAACACATAGTATTTCATAGCGACGCAATTTCCGCGTGAATTCGTCACTGTTTGCGAGTGAGGAATGCAGTAAAGAAGGATTAGTGGATCGGAAATGTGATTGTCGTATCCCAAAAGAAAATCCTGTCGTTTCCATAGAAGCGTTACTCGATTTAGAAGGAATTGTCTTAGAACACATAGTACTCGTATTTCATAGCGACGGAATTTCCATGTAAATTCGTCAATGTTTGGGAGTGAAGGATGCAGTAAAGAAGGATTAGTGGATCGGAAATGAGATTGTCGTATCCCAAAGGAAGATCCTGTCGTTTCCATAGAAGCGTTACTAGATTTAGAAGGAAATGTCTTAGAACACATAGTATTTCATAGCGGCGCAATATCCGTGTGAATTCGTCAATGTTTGGGAGTGAGGGATGCAGTAAAGAAAGATTAGTGGAGCGGAAATAAGATTGTCGTATCCCAAAAAAAAGTCCTGTCGTTTCCATAGAAACGTTACTTGATTTAGAAGGAGAAGTCATAGAACCCATAGTAATTCACATCGACGCAATTTCCGAGTGAATTCGTCAATGTGTGGGAGTGAGGGATGCAGTAAAGAAGGATTAGTGGATCGGAAATGTGATTGTCGTATCCCAAAAGAAAATCCTGTCGTTTCCATAGAAACGTTACTCGATTTAGAAGGAAATGTCTTAGAACACATAGTACTCGTATTTCATAGCGACGCAATTTCCGTGTGAATTCGTCAATGTGTGGGAGTGAGGGATGCAGTAAAGAAGGATTAGTGGATCGGAAATGAGATTGTCGTATCCCAAAAGAAAATCCTGTCGATTCCATAGAAACGTTACTCGATTTAGAAAGAAATGTCTTAGAACACATAGTATGTAATAGCGACGGAATTTCCGCGTGAATTCGTCACTGTTTGGGAGTGAGGAATGCAGTAAAGAAGGATTAGTGGATCAGATATGTGATTGTCGTACCCCAAAAGAAAATCCTGTCGTTTCCATAGAAACGTTACTCGATTTAGAAGAAATTGTCTTAGAACACATAGTACTCGTATTTCATAGCGACGGAATTTCCATGTGAATTCGTCAATGTTTGGGAGTGAAGGATGCAGTAAAGAAGGATTAGTGGATCGGAATTGAGATTGTCGTATTCCAAAGGAAAATCCTGTCGTTTCCATAGAAACGTTACTAGAATTAGAAGGAAATGTCTCAGAACACATAGTATTTCATAGCGGCGCAATATCCGTGTGAATTCGTCAATGTTTGGGAGTGAGGGATGCAGTAAAGAAAGATTAGTGGATCGGAAATGAGATTGTCGTATCCCAAAGAAAAGTCCTGTCGTTTCCATAGAAACGTTACTTGATTTAGAAGGAGAAGTCATAGAACCCATAGTAATTCACATCGACGCAATTTCCGTGTGAATTCGTCAATGTGTGGGAGTGAGGGATGCAGTAAAGAAGGATTAGTGGATCGGAATGTGATTGTCGTATCCCAAAAGAAAATCCTGTCGTTTCCATAGAAACGTTACTCGATTTAGAAGGAAATGTCTTAGAACACATAGTACTCGTATTTCATAGCGACGTAATTTCCGTGTGAATTCGTCAATGTGTGGGAGTGAGGGATGCAGTAAAGAAGGATTAGTGGATCGGAAATGTGATTGTCGTATCCCAAAAGAAAATCCTGTCGTTTCCATAGAAACGTTACTCGATTTAGAAGGAAATGTCTTAGAACACATAGTACACGTATTTCATAGCGACGGAATTTCACGTGAATTCGTAAATGTTTGGGAGTGAGGGATGCAGTAAAGAAGGATTAGTGGATCGGAAATGAGATTGTCGTATCCCAAAAGAAAATTTTGTCGTTTCCATAGAAACGTTACTCGATTTAGAAGGAAATGTCTTAGAACACATAGTATTACATAGCGACGGAATTTCCGTGTGAATTCGTCAATGTGTGGGAGTGAGGGATGCAGTAAAGAAGGATTAGTGGACCGGAAATGTGATTATCGTATCCCAAAAGAAAATCCTGTCGTTTCCATAGAAACGTTACTCGATTTAGAAGGAAATGTCTTAGAACACATAGTTCTCGTATTTCATAGCGACGGAATTTCCGTGTGTATTCGTCAATGTTTGGGAGTGGGGGTTGCAGTTAAGAAGGATTAGTGGATCGGAAATGTGATTGTCGTATCCCAAAAGAAAATCCTGTCGTTTCCATAGAAACGTTACTCGATTTAGAAGGAAATGTCTTAGAACACATAGTTCTCGTATTTCATAGCGACGGAATTTCCGTGTGTATTCGTCAATGTTTGGGAGTGAGGGATGCAGTAAAGAAGGATTAGTGGATCGGAAATGAGATTGTCGTATCCCAAAAGAAAATCCTGTCGTTTCCATAGAAACGTTACTCGATTTAAAAGGAAATGTCTTAGAACACGTAGTATTTCATAGCGACGCAATTTCCGTGTGAATTCGTCAATGTGTGGGAGTGAGGGATGCAGTAAAGAAGGATTAGTGGATCGGAAATGAGATTGTCGTATCCCAAAAGAAAATCCTGTCGTTTCCATAGAAACGTTACTCGATTTAGCAGGAAATGTCTTAGAACACATAGTATTTCATAGCGACGCAATTTCCGTGTGAATTCGTCAATGTGTGGGAGTGAGGGATGCAGTAAAGAAGGATTAGTGGATCGGAAATGAGATTGTCGTATCCCAAAAGAAAATCCTGTCGTTTCCATAGAAACGTTACTCGATTTAAAAGGAAATGTCTTAGAACACATAGTATTTCATAGCGACGCAATTTCAGTGTGAATTCGTCAATGGTTGGGAGTGAGGGATGCAGTAAAGAAGGATTAATGGATTGGAAATGAGATTGTCGTATCGCAAAAAGAGTCCTGTCGTTTCCATAGAAACATTACTTGATTTAGAAGGAGAAATCACAGAACCCATAGTAATTCATAGCGACGCAATTTCCGTGTGAATTCGTCAATGTGTGGGGGTGAGGGATGCAGTAAAGTAGGATTAGTGGATCGGAAATGTGATTGTCGTATCCCAAAAGAAAATCCGGTCTTTTAAATAGAAACGTTACTCGATTTAGAAGGAAATGTCTTAGAACACATAGTATTTCATAGCGACGCAATTTCCGCGTGAATTCGTCACTGTTTCCGAGTGAGGAATGCAGTAAAGAAGGATTAGTGGATCGGAAATGTGATTGTCGTATCCCAAAAGAAAATCTTGTCGTTTCCATAGAAACGTTACTCGATTTAGAAGGAATTGTCTTAGAACACATAGTACTCGTATTTCATACCGACGGATTTCCATGTGAATTCGTCAATGTTTGGGAGTGAAGGATGCAGTAAAGAAGGATTAGTGGATCGGAAATGAGATTGTCGTATCCCCAAGGAAGATCCTGTCGTTTCCATAGAAACGTTACTAGATTTAGAAGGAAATGTCTTAGAACACATAGTACTTCATAGCGGCGCAATATCCGTGTGAATTCGTCAATGTTTGGGAGTGAGGGATGCAGTAAAGAAAGATTAGTTTATCGGAAATGAGATTGTCGTCTCCCAAAAAAAAGTCCTGTCGTTTCCATAGAAACGTTACTTGATTTAGAAGGAGAAGTCATAGAACCCATAGTAATTCTCATCGACGCAATTTCCGTGTGAATTCGTCAATGTGTGGGAGTGAGGGATGCAGTAAAGAAGGATTAGTGGATCGGAAATGTGATTGTCGTATCCCAAAAGAAAATCCTGGCGTTTCCATAGAAACGTTACTCGATTTAGAAGGAAATGTCTTAGAACACATAGTACTCGTATTTCATAGCGACGCAATTTCCGTGTGAATTCGTCAATGTGTGGGAGTGAGGGATGCAGTAAAGAAGGATTAGTGGATCGGAAATGAGATTGTCGTATCCCAATAGAAAATCCTGTCGTTTCCATAGAAACGTTACTCGATTTAGAAAGAAATGTCTTAGAACACATAATATTTAATAGCGACGCAATTTCCGCGTGAATTCGTCACTGTTTGGGAGTGAGGAATGCAGTAAAGAAGGATTAGTGGATCGGAAATGTGATTGTCGTATCCCAAAAGAAAATCCTGTCGTTTCCATAGAAACGTTACTCGATTTAGAAGGAATTGTCTTAGAACACATAGTACTCGTATTTCATAGCGACGGAATTTCCATGTGAATTCGTCTATGTTTGGGAGTGAAGGATGCAGTAAAGAAGGATTAGTGGATCGGAAATGAGATTGTCGTATTCCAAAGGAAAATCCTGTCGTTTCCATGGAAACGTTACTAGATTTAGAAGGAAATGTCTTAGAACACATAGTATTTCATAGCGGCGCAATATCCGTGTGAATTCGTCAATGTTTGGGAGTGAGGGATGCAGTAAAGAAAGATTAGTGGATCGGAAATGAGATTGTCGTATCCCAAAGAAAAGTCCTGTCGTTTCCATAGAAACGTTACTTGATTTAGAAGGAGAAGTCATAGAACCCATAGTAATTCACATCGACGCAATTTCCGTGTCAATTCGTCAATGTGTGGGAGTGAGGGATGCAGTAAAGAAGGATTAGTGGATCGGAAATGTGATTGTCGTATCCCAAAAGAAAATCCTGTCGTTTCCATTGAAACGTTACTCGATTTAGAAGGAAATGTCTTAGAACACATAGTACTCGCATTTCATAGCGACGCAATTTCCGTGTGAATTCGTCAATGTGTGGGAGTGAGGGATGCAGTAAAGAAGGATTAGTGGATCGGAAATGTGATTATCGTATCCCAAAAGAAAATCCTGTCGTTTCCATAGAAACGTTACTCGATTTAGAAGGAAATGTCTTAGAACACATAGTACACATATTTCATTGCGACGGAATTTCACGTGAATTCGTAAATGTTTGGGAGTGAGGGATGCAGTAAAGAAGGATTAGTGGATCGGAAATGAGATTGTCGTATCCCAAAAGAAAATTTTGTCGTTTCCATAGAAACGTTACTCGATTTAGAAGGAAATGTCTTAGAACACATAGTATTACATAGCGACGGAATTTCCGTGTGAATTCGTCAATGTGTGGGAGTGAGGGATGCAGTAAAGAAGGATTAGTGGACCGGAAATGTGATTATCGTATCCCAAAAGAAAATCCTGTCGTTTCCATAGGAACGTTACTCGATTTAGAAGGAAATGTCTTAGAACACATAGTTCTCGTATTTCATAGCGACGGAATTTCCGTGTGTATTCGTCAATGTTTGGGAGTGAGGGATGCAGTAAAGAAGGATTAGTGGATCGCCAATGTAATTGTCGTATCCCAAAAGAAAATCCTGTCGTTTCCATAGAAACGTTACTCGATTTAGAAGGAAATGTCTTAGAACACATAGTTCTCGTATTTCATAGCGACGGAATTTCCGTGTGTATTCGTCAATGTTTGGGAGTGAGGGATGCAGTAAAGAAGGATTAGTGGATCGGAAATGTGATTGTCGTATCCCAAAAGAAAATCCTGTCGTTTCCATAGAAACGTTACTCGATTTAGAAGGAAATGTCTTAGAACACATAGTACTCGTATTTCATAGCGACGCAATTTCCGTGTGAATTCGTCAATGTTTGGGAGTGAGGGATGCAGTAAAGAAGGATTAGTGTATCGGAAATGAGATTGTCGTATCCCAAAAAAAAGTCCTGTCGTTTCCATAGAAACGTTACTTGATTTAGAAGGAGAAGTCATAGAACCCATAGTAATTCATAGCGACGCAATTTCCGTGTGAATTCGTCATGTGTGGGAGTGAGGGATGCAGCAAAGAAGGATTAGTGGATCGGAAATGTGATTGTCGTATCGCGAAAGAATACCTTGTCGTTTCCATAGAAACGTTACTCGATTTAGAAGGAAATGTCTTAGAACACATAGTACTCATATTTCATAGCGACGCAATTTCCGTGTGAATTCGTCAATGTGTGGGAGTGAGGGATGCAGTAAAGAAGGATTAGTGGATCGGAAATGAGATTGTCGTATCCCAAAAGAAAATCCTGTCGCTTCCATAGAAACGTTACTCGATTTAGAAGGAAATGTCTTAGAACACATAGTATTTCATAGCGACGCAATTTCCGTGTGAATTCGCCAATGTTTGGGAGTGAGGGATGCAGTAAAGAAGGATTAGTGGATCGGAAATGAGATTGTCGTATCCCGAAAGAAAATCCTGTTGTTTCCATAGAAACGTTACTCGATTTAGAAGGAATTGTCTTAGAACACATAGTACTCGTATTTCATAGCGACGCAATTTCCGTGTGAATTCGTCAATGTGTGGGAGTGAGGGATGCAGTAAAGAAGGATTAGTGAATCGGAAATGTGATTGTCGTATCCCAAAAGAAAATCCTGTCGTTTCCATAGAAACGTTACTCGATTTAGAAGGAAATGTCTTAGAACACATAGTACTCGTATTTCATAGCGACGGAATTTCACGTGAATTCGTAAATGTTTGGGAGTGAGGGATGCAGTAAAGAAGGATTAGTGGATCGGAAATGAGATTGTCGTATCCCAAAAGAAAATTTTGTCGTTTCCATAGAAACGTTACTCGATTTAGAAGGAAATGTCTTAGAACACATAGTATTTCATAGCGACGGAATTTCCGTGTGCATTCGTCAATGTGTGGGAGTGAGGGATGCAGTAAAGAAGGATTAGTGGATCGGAAATGTGATTGTCATATCCCAAAGGAAAATCCTGTCGTTTCTATAGAAACGTTACTCGATTTAGAAGGAAATGTCTTAGAACACATAGTACTCGTATTTCATAGCGACGAAATTTCCGTGTGAATTCGTCAATGTGTGGGAGTGAGGGATGCAGTAAAGAAGGATTAGTGGATCGGAAATGAGATTGTCGTATCCCAAAAGAAAATCCTGTCGTTTCCATAGAAACGTTACTCGATTTAGAAGGAAATGTCTTAGAACACAATGTACTCGTATTTCATAGCGACGGAATTTCCGTGTGAATTCGTCAATATGTGGGAGTGAGGGATGCAGTAAAGAAGGATTAGTGGACCGGAAATGTGATTATCGTATCCCAAAAGAAAATCCTGTCGTTTCCATAGGAACGTTACTCGATTTAGAAAGAAATGTCTTAGAACACATAGTTCTCGTATTTCATAACGACGGAATTTCCGTGTGTATTCGTCAATGTTTGGGAGTGAGGGATGCAGTAAAGAAGGATTAGTGGATCGGAAATGTGATTGTCGTATCCCAAAAGAAAATCCTGTCGTTTCCATAGAAACGTTACTCGATTTAGAAGGAAATGTCTTAGAACACATAGTACTCGTATTTCATAGCGACGCAATTTCCGTGTGAATTTGTCAATGTGTGGGAGTGAGGGATGCAGTAAAGAAGGATTAGTGGATCGGAAATGAGATTGTCGTATCCCAAAAGAAAATCCTGTCGTTTCCATAGAAACGTTACTCGATTTAGAAGGAAATGTCTTAGAACACACAGTATTTCATAGCGACGCAATTTCCGTGTGAATTCGTCAGTGTTTAAGAGTGAGGGATGCAGTAAAGAAGGATTAGTGGATCGGAAATGAGATTGTCGTATCCCAAAAAAAAGTCCTGTCGTTTCCATAGAAACGTTACTTGATTTAGAAGGAGAAGTCATAGAACCCACAGTAATCCATAGCGACGCAATTTCCGTGTGAATTAGTCAATGTGTGGGAGTGACGGATGCAGTAAAGAAGGATTAGTGGATCGGAAATGTGATTGTCGTATCCCAAAAGAAAATCCTGTCGTTTCCATAGAAAAGTCACTCGATTTAGAAGGAAATGTCTTAGAACACATAATACTCGTATTTCATAGCGACGGAATTTCCGTGTGAATTCGTCAATGTGTGGGAGTGAGGGATGCAGTAAAGAAGGATTAGTGGACCGGAAATGTGATTATCGTATCCCAAAAGAAAATCCTGTCGTTTCCATAGGAACGTTACTCGATTTAGAAGGAAATGTCTTAGAACACATAGTTCTCGAATTTCATAGCGACGGAATTTCCGTGTGTATTCGTCAATGTTTGGGAGTGAGGGATGCAGTAAAGAAGGATTAGTGGATCGGAAATGTGATTGTCGTATCCCAAAAGAAAATCCTGTCGTTTCCATAGAAACGTTACTCGATTTAGAAGGAAATGTCTTAGAACACATAGTACTCGTATTTCATAGCGACGCAATTTCCGTGTGAATTCGTCAATGTTTGGGAGTGAGGGATGCAGTAAAGAAGGATTAGTGTATCGGAAATGAGATTGTCGTATCCCAAAAAAAGGTCCTGTCGTTTCCATAGAAACGTTACTTGATTTAGAAGGAGAAGTCATAGAACCCATAGTAATTCATAGCGACGCAATTTCCGTGTGAATTCGTCATGTGTGGGAGTGAGGGATGCAGCAAAGAAGGATTAGTGGATCGGAAATGTGATTGTCGTATCGCGAAAGAATACCTTGTCGTTTCCATAGAAACGTTGTTCGATTTAGAAGGAAATGTCTTAGAACACATAGTACTCATATTTCATAGCGACGCAATTTCCGTGTGAATTCGTCAATGTGTGGGAGTGAGGGATGCAGTAAAGAAGGATTAGTGGATCGGAGATGAGATTGTCGTATCCCAAAAGAAAATCCTGTCGCTTCCATAGAAACGTTACTCGATTTAGAAGGAAATGTCTTAGAACACATAGTATTTCATAGCGACGCAATTTCCGTGTGAATTCGCCAATGTTTGGGAGTGAGGGATGCAGTAAAGAAGGATTAGTGGATCGGAAATGAGATTGTCGTATCCCGAAAGAAAATCCTGTTGTTTCCATAGAAACGTTACTCGATTTAGAAGGAATTGTCTTAGAACACATAGTACTCGTATTTCATAGCGACGCAATTTCCGTGTGAATTCGTCAATGTGTGGGAGTGAGGGATGCAGTAAAGAAGGATTAGTGGATCGGAAATGTGATTGTCGTATCCCAAAAGAAAATCCTGTCGTTTCCATAGAAACGTTACTCGATTTAGAAGGAAATGTCTTAGAACACATAGTACTCGTATTTCATAGCGACGGAATTTCACGTGAATTCGTAAATGTTTGGGAATGAGGGATGCAGTAAAGAAGGATTAGTGGATCGGAAATGAGATTGTCGTATCCCAAAAGAAAATTTTGTCGTTTCCATAGAAACGTTACTCGATTTAGAAGGAAATGTCTTAGAACACATAGTATTTCATAGCGACGGAATTTCCGTGTGAATTCGTCATTGTGTGGGAGTGAGGGATGCAGTAAAGAAGGATTAGTGGATCGGAAATGTGATTGTCGTATCCCAAAGGAAAATCCTGTCGTTTCTATAGAAACGTTACTCGATTTAGAAGGAAATGTCTTAGAACACATAGTACTCGTATTTCATAGCGACGAAATTTCCGTGTGAATTCGTCAATGTGTGGGAGTGAGGGATGCAGTAAAGAAGGATTAGTGGATCGGAAATGAGATTGTCGTATCCCAAAAGAAAATCCTGTCGTTTCCATAGAAACGTTACTCGATTTAGAAGGAAATGTCTTAGAACACAATGTACTCGTATTTCATAGCGACGGAATTTCCGTGTGAATTCGTCAATATGTGGGAGTGAGGGATGCAGTAAAGAAGGATTAGTGGACCGGAAATGTGATTATCGTATCCCAAAAGAAAATCCTGTCGTTTCCATAGGAACGTTACTCGATTTAGAAAGAAATGTCTTAGAACACATAGTTCTCGTATTTCATAACGACGGAATTTCCGTGTGTATTCGTCAATGTTTGGGAGTGAGGGATGCAGTAAAGAAGGATTAGTGGATCGGAAATGTGATTGTCGTATCCCAAAAGAAAATCCTGTCGTTTCCATAGAAACGTTACTCGATTTAGAAGGAAATGTCTTAGAACACATAGTACTCGTATTTCATAGCGACGCAATTTCCGTGTGAATTCGTCAATGTGTGGGAGTGAGGGATGCAGTAAAGAAGGATTAGTGGATCGGAAATGAGATTGTCGTATCCCAAAAGAAAATCCTGTCGTTTCCATAGAAACGTTACTCGATTTAGAAGGAAATGTCTTAGAACACACAGTATTTCATAGCGACGCAATTTCCGTGTGAATTCGTCAGTGTTTAAGAGTGAGGGATGCAGTAAAGAAGGATTAGTGGATCGGAAATGAGATTGTCGTATCCCAAAAAAAAGTCCTGTCGTTTCCATAGAAACGTTACTTGATTTAGAAGGAGAAGTCATAGAACCCACAGTAATCCATAGCGACGCAATTTCCGTGTGAATTAGTCAATGTGTGGGAGTGACGGATGCAGTAAAGAAGGATTAGTGGATCGGAAATGTGATTGTCGTATCCCAAAAGAAAATCCAGTCGTTTCCATAGAAAAGTTACTCGATTTAGTAGGAAATGTCTTAGAACACATAATACTCGTATTTCATAGCGACGGAATTTCCGTGTGAATTCGTCAATGTGTGGGAGTGAGGGATGCAGTAAAGAAGGATTAGTGGATCGGAAATGTGATTGTCGTATCCCAAAAGAAAATCCTGTCGTTTCCATAGAAACGTTACTCGATTTAGAAAGAAATCTCTTAGAACACATAGTACTCGTATTTCATAGCGACGGAATTTCCGTGTGAATTCGTCAATGTTTGGGAGTGAGGGATGCAGTAAAGAAGGATTAGTGGATCGGAAATGTGATTGTCGTATCCCAAAAGAAAATTCTGTCGTTTCCATAGAAACGTTACTCGATTTAGAAGGAAATGTCTCAGAACACATAGTACTCGTATTTCATAGCGACGCAATTTCCGTGTGAATTCGTCAATGTGTGGGAGTGAGGGATGCAGTAAAGAAGGATTAGTGGATCGGAAATGAGATTGTCGTATCCCAAAAGAAAATCCTGTCGTTTCCATAGAAACGTTACTCGATTTAGAAGGAAATGTCTTAGAACACATAGTACACGTATTTCATAGCGACGCAATTTCCGTGTGAATTCGTCAATGTGTGATAGTGAGGGATGCAGTAAAGGAGGATTAGTAGATCGGGAATGAGAATGTCGTATCCCAAAAGAAAATCCTGTCGTTTCCATAGAAACGTTACTCGATTTAGAAGGAGAAGTCATAGAACCCATAGTAATTCATAGCGACGCAATTTCCGTGTGAATTCGTCAATGTTTGGGAGTGAGGGATGCAGTAAAGAATGATTAGTGGATCGGAAATGTGATTGACGTATCCCAAAAGAAAATCCTGTCGTTTCCATAGAAACGTTACTCGATTTAGAAGGAAATGTCTTAGAACACATAGTATTTCATAGCGACGCAATTTCCGTGTGAATACGTCAATGTTTGGGAGTGAGGGATGCAGTAAAGAAGGATTAGTGGATCGGAAATGAGATTGTCGTATCCCAAAAGAAAATCCTGTCGTTTCCATATGAACGTTACTCGATTTAGAAGGAAATGTCTTAGAACACATAGTACTCGTATTATATAGCGACGCAATTTCCGTGTGAATTCGTCAATGTGTGGGAGTGAGGGATGCAGTAAAGGAGGATTAGTGGATCAGGAATGAGAATGTCGTATCCCAAAATAAAACCCTGTCGTTTCCATAGAAACGTTACTCGATTCAGAAGGAGAAGTCATAGAACCCATAGTAATTCATAGCGACGCAATTTCCGTGTGAATTCGTCAATGTTTGGGAGTGAGGGATGCAGTAAAGAAGGATTAGTGGATCGGAAATGTGATTGTCGTATCCCAAAAGAAAATCCTGTCGTTTCCATAGAAACGTTACTCGATTTAGAAGGAAATGTCTTAGAACACATAGTACTCGTATTTCATAGCGACGCAATTTCCGTGTGAATTCGTCAATGTGTGGGAGTGAGGGATGCAGTAAAGAAGGATTAGTGGATCGGAAATGAGATTGTCGTATCCCAAAAGAAAATCCTGTCGTTTCCATAGAAACGTTACTCGATTTAGAAGGAAATGTCTTAGAACACATAGTACTCGTATTTCATAGCGACGCAATTTCCGTGTGAATTCGTCAATGTTTGGGAGTGAGGGATGCAGTAAAGAAGGATTAGTGGATCGGAAATGTGATTGTCGTATCCAAAAGAAAATCCTGTCGTTTCCATAGAAACGTTACTCGATTTAGAAGGAAATCTCTTAGAACACATAGTACTCGTATTTCATAGCGACGGAATTTCCGTGTGAATTCGTCAATGTTTGGGAGTGAGGGATGCAGTAAAGAAGGATTAGTGGATCGGAAATGTGATTGTCGTATCCCAAAAAAAATCCTGTCGTTTCCATAGAAACGTTATTCGATTTAGAAAGAAATCTCTTAGAACACATAGTACTCGTATTTCATAGCGACGGAATTTCCGTGTGAATTCGTCAATGTTTGGGAGTGAGGGATGCAGTAAAGAAGGATTAGTGGATCGGAAATGTGATTGTCGTATCCCAAAAGAAAATCCTGTCGTTTCCATAGAAACGTTACTCGATTTAGAAGGAAATGTCTTAGAACACATAGTATTTCATAGCGACGCAATTTCCGTGTGAATTCGTCAATGTTTGGGAGTGAGGGATGCAGTAAAGAAGGATTAGTGGATCGGAAATGTGATTGTCGTATCCCAAAAGAAAATCCTGTCGTTTCCATAGAAATGTTCCTCGACTTAGAAAGAAATCTCTTAGAACACATACTACTCGTATTTCATAGCGAC
This sequence comes from Schistocerca piceifrons, assembly GCF_021461385.2. Taxonomy (NCBI): domain Eukaryota; kingdom Metazoa; phylum Arthropoda; class Insecta; order Orthoptera; family Acrididae; genus Schistocerca; species Schistocerca piceifrons. The sequence continues at coordinate 3,742,059 of NW_025728287.1, forward strand.
GGAATTTCCGTGTGAATTCGTCAATGTTTGGGAGTGAGGGATGCAGTAAAGAAGGATTAGTGGATCGGAAATGTGATTGTCGTATCCCAAAAGAAAATTCTGTCGTTTCCATAGAAACGTTACTCGATTTAGAAGGAAATGTCTTAGAACACATAGTACTCGTATTTCATAGCGACGCAATTTCCGTGTGAATTCGTCAATGTGTGGGAGTGAGGGATGCAGTAAAGAAGGATTAGTGGATCGGAAATGAGATTGTCGTATCCCAAAAGAAAATCCTGTCGTTTCCATAGAATCGTTACTCGATTTAGAAGGAAATGTCTTAGAACACATAGTACTCGTATTTCATAGCGACGCAATTTCCGTGTGAATTCGTCAATGTGTGGGAGTGAGGGATGCAGTAAAGGAGGATTAGTGGATCAGGAATGAGAATGTCGTATCCCAAAATAAAACCCTGTCGTTTCCATAGAAACGTTACTCGAATCAGAAGGAGAAGTCATAGAACCCATAGTAATTTATAGCGACGCAATTTCCGTGTGAATTCGGTAATGTTTGGGAGTGAGGGATGCAGTAAAGAAGGATTAGTGGATCGGAAATGTGATTGTCGTATCCCAAAAGAAAATCCTGTCGTTTCCATAGAAACGTTACTCGATTTAGAAGGAAATGTCTTAGAACACATAGTACTCGTATTTCATAGCGACGCAATTTCCGTGTGAATCGTCAATGTGTGGGAGTGAGGGATGCAGTAAAGAAGGATTAGCGGATCGGAAATGAGATTGTCGTATCCCAAAAGAAAATGTTGTCGTTTCCATAGAAACGTTACTCGATTTAGAAGGAAATGTCTTAGAACACATAGTACTCGTATTTCATAGCGACGCAATTTCCGTGTGAATTCGTCAATGTTTGGGAGTGAGGGATGCAGTAAAGAAGGATTAGTGGATCGGAAATGTGATTGTCGTATCCCAAAAGAAAATCCTGTCGTTTCCATAGAAACGTTACTCGATTTAGAAGGAAATCTCTTAGAACACATAGTACTCGTATTTCATAGCGACGGAATTTCCGTGTGAATTCGTCAATGTTTAGGAGTGAGGGATGCAGTAAAGAAGGATTAGTGGATCGGAAATGTGATTGTCGTATCCCAAAAGAAAATCCTGTCGTTTCCATAGAAACGTTACTCGATTTAGAAGGAAATGTCTTAGAACACATAGTACTCGTATTTCATAGCGACGCAATTTCCGTGTGAATTCGTCAATGTTTGGGAGTGAGGGATGCAGTAAAGAAGGATTAGTGGATCGGAAATGTGATTGTCGGATCCCAAAAGAACATCCTGTCGTTTCCATAGAAACGTTACTCGATTTAGAAAGAAATCTCTTAGAACACATAGTACTCGTATTTCATAGCGACGGAATTTCCGTGTGAATTCGTCAATGTTTGGGAGTGACGGATGCAGTAAAGAAGGATTAGTGGATCGGAAATGTGATTGTCGTATCCCAAAAGAAAATCCTGTCGTTTCCATAGAAACGTTACTCGATTTAGAAGGAAATGTCTTAGAACACATAGTACTCGTATTTCATAGCGACGCAATTTCCGTAAGAATTCGTCAATGTGTGGGAGTGAGGGATGCAGTAAAGGAGGATTAGTGGATCGGGAATGAGAATGTCGTATCCCAAAAGAAAACCCTGTCGTTTCCATAGTAACGTTACTCGATTTAGAAGGAGAAGTCATAGAACCCATAGTAATTCATAGCGACGCAATTTCCGTGTGAATTCGTCAATGTTTGGGAGTGAGGGATGCAGTAAAGAATGATTAGTGGATCGGAAATGTGATTGACGTATCCCAAAAGAAAATCCTGTCGTGTCCATAGAAACGTTACTCGATTTAGAAGGAAATGTCTTAGAACACATAGTATTTCATAGCGACGCAATTTCCGTGTGAATTCGTCAATGTGTGGGAGTGAGGTATGCAGTAAAGAAGGATTAGTGGATCGGAAATGAGATTGTCGTATCCCAAAAGAAAATCCTGTCGTTTCCATAGAAACGTTACTCGATTTAGCAGGAAATGTCTTAGAACACATAGTATTTCATAGCGACGCAATTTCCGTGTGAACTCGTCAATGTGTGGGAGTGAGGGATGCAGTAAAGAAGGATTAGTGGATCGGAAATGAGATTGTCGTATCCCAAAAGAAAATCCTGTCGTTTCCATAGAAACGTTACTCGATTTAAAAGGAAATGTCTTAGAACACATAGTATTTCATAGCGACGCAATTTCCGTGTGAATTCGTCAATGTTTGGGAGTGAGGGATGCAGTAAAGAAGGATTAATGGATTGGAAATGAGATTGTCGTATCCCAAAAAAGAGTCCTGTCGTTTCCATAGAAACATTACTTGATTTAGAAGGAGAAGTCATAGAACACATAGTAAATCATAGCGACGCAATTTCCGTGTGAATTCGTCAATGTGTGGGGGTGAGGGATGCAGTAAAGAAGGATTAGTGGATCGGAAATGAGATTGTCGTAACCCAAAAGAAAATCCTGTCGTTTCCATAGAAACGTTACTCGATTTAAAAGGAAATGTCTTAGAACACATAGTATTTCATAGCGACGCAATTTCCGTGTGAATTCGTCAATGTGTGGGAGTGAGGGATGCAGTAAAGAAGGATTAGTGGATCGGAAATGAGATTGTCGTATCCCAAAAGAAAATCCTTTCGTTTCCATAGAAACGTTACTCGATTTAAAAGGAAATGTCTTAGAACACATAGTATTTCATAGAGATACAATTTCTGTGTGAATTCGTCAATGTTTGGGAGTGAGGGATGCAGTAAAGAAGGATTAATTAATTGGAAATGAGATTGTCGTATCCCAAAAGAAAATCCTGTCGTTTCCATAGAAACGTTACTCGATTTAAAAGGAAATGTCTTAGAACACATAGTATTTCATAGCGACGCAATTTCCGTGTGAATTCGTCAATGTGTGGGAGTGAGGGATGCAGTAAAGAAGGATTAGTGGATCGGAAATGAGATTGTCGTATCCCAAAAGAAAATCCTGTCGTTTGCATAGAAACGTTACTCGATTTAAAAGGAAATGTCTTAGAACACATAGTATTTCATAGCGACGCAATTTCCGTGTGAATTCGTCAATGTGTGGGAGTGAGGGATGCAGTAAAGAAGGATTAGTGGATCGGAAATGAGATTGTCGTATCCCAAAAGAAAATCCTGTCGTTTCCATAGAAACGTTACTCGATTTAAAAGGAAATGTCTTAGAACACATAGTATTTCATAGCGACGCAATTTCCGCGTGAATTCGTCACTGTTTGGGAGTGATGAATGCAGTAAAGAAGGATTAGTGGATCGGAAATGTGATTGTCGTATCCCAAAAGAAAATCCTGTCGTTTCCATAGAAATGTTACTCGATTTAGAAGGAATTGTCTTAGAACACATAGTACTCGTATTTCACAGCGACGGAATTTCCATGTGAATCCGTCAATGTTTGGGAGTGAAGGATGCAGTAAAGAAGGATTAGTGGATCGGAAATGAGATTGTCGTATCCCAAAGGAAAATCCTGTCGTTTCCATAGAAACGTTACTAGATTTAGAAGGAAATGTCTTAGAACACATAGTATTTCATAGCGGCGCAATATCCGTGTGAATTCGTCAATGTTTGGGAGTGAGGGATGCAGTAAAGAAAGATTAGTGGATCGGAAATGAGATTGTCGTATCTCAAATAAAAGTCCTGTCGTTTCCATAGTAACGTTACTGGATTTAGAAGGAGAAGTCATAGAACCCATAGTAATTCACATCGACGCAATTTCCGTGTGAATTCGTCAATGTGTGGGAGTGAGGGATGCAGTAAAAAAGGATTAGTGGATCGGAAATGTGATTGTCGTATCCCAAAAGTAAATCCTGTCGTTTCCATAGAAACGTTACTCGATTTAGAAGGAAATGTCTTAGAACACATAGTACTCGTATTTCATAGCGACGCAATTTCCGTGTGAATTCGTCAATGTTTGGGAGTGACGGATGCAGTAAAGAAGGATTAGTGGATCGGAAATGTGATTGTCGTATCCCAAAAAAGAGTCCTGTCGTTTCCATAGAAACATTACTTGATTTAGAAGGAGAAGTCATAGAACACATAGTAAATCATAGCGACGCAATTTCCGTGTGAATTCGTCAATGTGTGGGGGTGAGGGATGCAGTAAAGAAGGATTAGTGGATCGGAAATGAGATTGTCGTATCCCAAAAGAAAATCCTGTCGTTTCCATAGAAGCGTTACTCGATTTAAAAGGAAATGTCTTAGAACACATAGTATTTCATAGCGATACAATTTCTGTGTGAATTCGTCAATGTTTGGGAGTGAGGGATGCAGTAAAGAAGGATTAATGGATTGGAAATGAGATTGTCGTATCCCAAAAAAGAGTCCTGTCGTTTCCATAGAAACATTACTTGATTTAGAAGGAGAAGTCATAGAACACATAGTAAATCATAGCGACGCAATTTCCGTGTGAATTCGTCAATGTGTGGGTGTGAGGGATGCAGTAAAGAAGGATTAGAGGATCGGAAATGAGATTGTCGTATCCCAAAAGAAAATCCTGTCGTTTCCATAGAAACGTTACTCGATTTAAAAGGAAATGTCTTAGAACACATAGTATTTCATAGCGACGCAATTTCCGTGTGAATTCGTCAATGTGTGGGAGTGAGGGATGCAGTAAAGAAGGATTAGTGGATCGGAAATGAGATTGTCGTATCCCAAAAGAAAATCCTGTCGTTTCCATAGAAACGTTACTCGATTTAGAAGGAATTGTCTTAGAACACATAGTACTCGTATTTCACAGCGACGGAATTTCCATGTGAATCCGTCAATGTTTGGGAGTGAAGGATGCAGTAAAGAAGGATTAGTGGATCGGAAATGAGATTGTCGTATCCCAAAGGAAAATCCTGTCGTTTCCATTGAAACGTTACTAGATTTAGAAGGAAATGTCTTAGAACACATAGTATTTCATAGCGGCGCAATATCGGTGTGAATTCGTCAATGTTTGGGAGTGAGGGATGCAGTAAAGAAAGATTAGTGGATCGGAAATGAGATTGTCGTATCCCAAATAAAAGTCCTGTCGTTTCCATAGTAACGTTACTTGATTTAGAATGAGAAGTCATAGAACCCATAGTAATTCACATCGACGCAATTTCCGTGTGAATTCGTCAATGTGTGGGAGTGAGGGATGCAGTAAAGAAGGATTAGTGGATCGGAAATGTGATTGTCGGATCCCAAAAGAACATCCTGTCGTTTCCATAGAAACGTTACTCGATTTAGAAAGAAATCTCTTAGAACACATAGTACTCGTATTTCATAGCGACGGAATTTCCGTGTGAATTCGTCAATGTTTGGGAGTGACGGATGCAGTAAAGAAGGATTAGTTTATCGGAAATGTGATTGTCGTATCCCAAAAGAAAATCCTGTCGTTTCCATAGAAACGTTACTCGATTTAGAAGGAAATGTCTTAGAACACATAGTACTCGTATTTCATAGCGACGCAATTTCCGTGAGAATTCGTCAATGTGTGGGAGTGAGGGATGCAGTAAAGGAGGATTAGTGGATCGGGAATGAGAATGTCGTATCCCAAAAGAAAACCCTGTCGTTTCCATAGTAACGTTACTCGATTTAGAAGGAGAAGTCATAGAACCCATAGTAATTCATAGCGACGCAATTTCCGTGTGAATTCGTCAATGTTTGGGAGTGAGGGATGCAGTAAAGAATGATTAGTGTATCGGAAATGTGATTGACGTATCCCAAAAGAAAATCCTGACGTGTCCATAGAAACGTTACTCGATTTAGAAGGAAATGTCTTAGAACACATAGTATTTCATAGCGACGCAATTTCCGTGTGAATTTGTCAATGTGTGGGAGTGAGGGATGCAGTAAAGAAGGATTAGTGGATCGGAAATGAGATTGTCGTATCCCAAAAGAAAATCCTGTCGTTTCCATAGAAACGTTACTCGATTTAAAAGGAAATGTCTTAGAACACATAGTATTTCATAGCGACGCAATTTCCGTGTGAATTCGTCAATGTTTGGGAGTGAGGGATGCAGTAAAGATGGATAAATGGATTGGAAATGAGATTGTCGTATCCCAAAAGAAAATCCTGTCGTTTCCATAGAAACGTTACTCGATTTAAAAGGAAATGTCTTAGAACACATAGTACTTCATAGCGACGCAATTTCCGTGTGAATTCGTCAATGTGTGGGAGTGAGGGATGCAGTAAAGAAGGATTAGTGGATCGGAAATGAGATTGTCGTATCCCAAAAGAAAATCCTGTCGTTTCCATAGAAACGTTACTCGATTTAAAAGGAAATGTCTTAGAACACATAGTATTTCATAGCGACGCAATATCCGTGTGAATTCGTCAATGTGTGGGAGTGAGGGATGCAGTAAAGAAGGATTAGTGGATCGGAAATGAGATTGTCGTATCCCAAAAGAAAATCCTGTCGTTTCCATAGAAACGTTACTCGATTTAGCAGGAAATGTCTTAGAACACATAGTATTTCATAGCGACGCAATTTCCGTGTGAACTCGTCAATGTGTGGGAGTGAGGGATGCAGTAAAGAAGGATTAGTGGATCGGAAATGAGATTGTCGTATCCCAAAAGAAAATCCTGTCGTTTCCATAGAAACGTTACTCGATTTAAAAGGAAATGTCTTAGAACACATAGTATTTCATAGCGACGCAATTTCCGTGTGAATTCGTCAATGTTTGGGAGTGAGGGATGCAGTAAAGAAGGATTAATGGATTGGAAATGAGATTGTCGTATCCCAAAAAAGAGTCCTGTCGTTTCCATAGAAACATTACTTGATTTAGAAGGAGAAGTCATAGAACACATAGTAAATCATAGCGACGCAATTTCCGTGTGAATTCGTCAATGTGTGGGGGTGAGGGATGCAGTAAAGAAGGATTAGTGGATCGGAAATGAGATTGTCGTATCCCAAAAGAAAATCCTGTCGTTTCCATAGAAACGTTACTCGATTTAAAAGGAAATGTCTTAGAACACATAGTATTTCATAGCGACGCAATTTCCGTGTGAATTCGTCAATGTGTGGGAGTGAGGGATGCAGTAAAGAAGGATTAGTGGATCGGAAATGAGATTGTCGTATCCCAAAAGAAAATCCTGTCGTTTCCATAGAAACGTTACTCGATTTAAAAGGAAATGTCTTAGAACACATAGTATTTCATAGCGATACAATTTCTGTGTGAATTCGTCAATGTTTGGGAGTGAGGGATGCAGTAAAGAAGGATTAATTAATTGGAAATGAGATTGTCGTATCCCAAAAGAAAATCCTGTCGTTTCCATAGAAACGTTACTCGATTTAAAAGGAAATGTCTTAGAACACATAGTATTTCATAGCGACGCAATTTCCGTGTGAATTCGTCAATGTGTGGGAGTGAGGGATGCAGTAAAGAAGGATTAGTGGATCGGAAATGAGATTGTCGTATCCCAAAAGAAAATCCTGTCGTTTCCATAGAAACGTTACTCGATTTAAAAGGAAATGTCTTAGAACACATAGTATTCCATAGCGACGCAATTTCCGTGTGAATTCGTCAATGTGTGGGAGTGAGGGATGCAGTAAAGAAGGATTAGTGGATCGGAAATGAGATTGTCGTATCCCAAAAGAAAATCCTGTCGTTTCCATAGAAACGTTACTCGATTTAAAAGGAAATGTCTTAGAACACATAGTATTTCATAGCGACGCAATTTCCGCGTGAATTCGTCACTGTTTGGGAGTGATGAATGCAGTAAAGAAGGATTAGTGGATCGGAAATGTGATTGTCGTATCCCAAAAGAAAATCCTGTCGTTTCCATAGAAACGTTATTCGATTTAGAAGGAATTGTCTTAGAACACATAGTACTCGTATTTCATAGCGACAGAATTTCCATGTGAATTCGTCAATGTTTGGGAGTGAAGGATGAAGTAAAGAAGGATTAGTGAATTGGAAATGAGATTGTCGTATCCCAAAGGAAAATACTGTCATTTCCATAGAAACGTTACTAGATTTAGAAGGAAATGTCTTAGAACACATAGTATTTCATAGCGGCGCAATATCCGTGTGAATTCGTCAATGTTTGGGAGTGAGGGATGCAGTAAAGAAAGAATAGTGGATCGGAAATGAGATTGTCGTATCCCAAAAAAAAGTCCTGTCGTTTCCATAGAAACGTTACTTGATTTAGAAGGAGAAGTCATAGAACCCATAGTAATTCACATCGACGCAATTTCCGTGTGAATTCGTCAATGTGTGGGAGTGAGGGATGCAGTAAAGAAGGATTAGTGGATCGGAAATGTGATTGTCGTATCCCAAAAGAAAATCCTGTCGTTTCCATAGAAACGTTACTCGATTTACAAGGAAATGTCTTAGAACACATAGTACTCGTATTTCATAGCGACGCAATTTCCGTGTGAATTCGTCAATGTGTGGGAGTGAGGGATAAAGTAAAGAAGGATTAGTGGATCGGAAATGTGATTGTCCTATCCCAAAAGAAAATCCTGTCGTTTCCATAGAAACGTTACTCGATTTAGAAGGAAATGTCTTAGAACACATAGTACTCGTATTTCATAGCGACGGAATTTCACGTGAATTCGTAAATGTTTGGGAGTGAGGGATGCAGTAAAGAAGGATTAGTGGATCGGAAATGAGATTGTCGTATCCCAAAAGAAAATTTGGTCGTTTCCATAGAAACGTTACTCGATTTAGAAGGAAATGTCTTAGAACACATAGTATTTCATAGCGACGGAATTTCCGTGTGAATTCGTCAATGTGTGGGAGTGAGGGATGCAGTAAAGAAGGATTAGTGGATCGGAAATGTGATTGTCGTATCCCAAAGGAAAATCCTGTCGTTTCTATAGAAACGTTACTCGATGTAGAAGGAAATGTCTTAGAACACATAGTACTCGTATTTCATAGCGACGCAATTTCCGTGTGAATTCGTCAATGTGTGGGAGTGAGGGATGCAGTAAAGAAGGTTTAGTGGATCGGAAATGAGATTGTCGTATCCCAAAAGAAAATCCTGTCGTTTCCATAGAAACGTTGCTCGATTTAGAAGGAAATGTCTTAGAACACAATGTACTCGTATTTCATAGCGACGGAATTTCCGTGTGAATTCGTCAATATGTGGGAGTGAGGGATGCAGTAAAGAAGGATTAGTGGACCGGAAATGTGATTATCGTATCCCAAAAGAAAATCCTGTCGTTTCCATAGGAACGTTACGCGATTTAGAAGGAAATGTCTTAGAACACACAGTTTTCGTATATCATAGCGACGGAATTTCCGTGTGAATTCGTCAATGTTTGGGAGTGAGGGATGCAGTAAAGAAGGATTAGTGGATCGGAAATGTGATTGTCGTATCCCAAAAGAAAATCCTGTCGTTTCCATAGAAACGTTACTCGATTTAGAAGGGAATGTCTTAGAACACATAGTACTCGTATTTCATAGCGACGCATTTTCCGTGTGAATTCGTCAATGTGTGGGAGTGAGGGATGCAGTAAAGAAGGATTAGTGGATCGGAAATGAGATTGTCGTATCCCAAAAGAAAATCCTGTCGCTTCCATAGAAACGTTACTCGATTTAGAAGGAAATGTCTTAGAACACATAGTATTTCATAGCGACGCAATTTCCTTGTGAATTCGTCAGTGTTTAAGAGTGAGGGATGCAGTAAAGAAGGATTAGTGGATCGGAAATGAGAATGTCGTATCCCAAAAAATGGTCCTGTCGTTTCCATTGAAACGTTACTTGATTTAGAAGGAGAAGTCATAGAACCCACAGTAATCCATAGCGACGTAATTTCCGTGTGAATTCGTCAATGTGTGGGAGTGAGGAATGCAGTAAAGAAGGATTAGTGGATCGGAAATGTGATTGTCGTATACCAAAAGAAAATCCTGTCGTTTCCATAGAAACGTTACTCGATTTGGAAGGAAATGTCTTAGAACACATAGTACTCGTATTTCATAGCGACGGAATTTCCGTGTGAATTCGTCAATGTTTGGGAGTGAGGGATGCAGTAAAGAAGGATTAGTGGATCGGAAATTTGATTGTCGTATCCCAAAAGAAAGTCCTGTCGTTTCCATAGAAACGTTACTCGATTTAGAAGGAAATGTCTTAGAACACATAGTACTCGTATTTCATAGCGACGATATTTCCGTGTGAATTCGTCAATGTGTGGGAGTGAGGGATGCAGTAAAGAAGGATTAGTGGATCGGAAATGTGATTGTCGTATCCCAAAAGAAAGTCCTGTCGTTTCCATAGAAACGTTACTTGATTTAGAAGGCGAAGTCATAGAACCCACATTAATTCATAGCGACGCAATTTCCGTGTGAATTCGACAATGTGTGGGAGTGAGGGATGCAGTAAAGAAGGATTAGTGGATCGGAAATGTGATTGTCGTATCCCAAAAGAAAATCCTGTCGTTTCCATAGAAAAGTTACTCGATTTAGAAGGAAATGTCTTAGAACACATAGTACTCGTATTTCATAGCGACGGAATTTCCGTGTGAATTCGTCAATGTGTGGGAGTGAGGGATGCAGTAACGAAGGATTAGTGGATCGGAAATGTGATTGTCGTATCCCAAAAGACAGTCCTGTCGTTTCCATAGAAACGTTACTTGATTTAGATGGCGAAGTCATAGAACCCACATTAATTCATAGCGACGCAATTTCCGTGTGAATTCGACAATGTGTGGGAGTGAGGGATGCAGTAAAGAAGGATTAGTGGATCGGAAATGTGATTGTCGTATCCCAAAAGAAAATCCTGTCGTTTCCATAGAAAAGTTACTCGATTTAGAAGGAAATGTCTTAGAACACATAGTACTCGTATTTCATAGCGACGGAATTTCCGTGTGAATTCGTCAATGTGTGGGAGTGAGGGATGCAGTAAAGAAGGATTAGTGGATCGGAAATGAGATTGTCGTATCCCAAAAGAAAATCCTGTCGTTTCCATAGAAACGTTACTCGATTTAGAAGGAAATGGCTTAGAACACATAGAATTTCATAGCGACCTAATTTCCGTGTGAATTCGTCAATGTTTGGGAGTGAGGGATGCAGTAAAGAAGGATTAGTGGATCGGAAATGTGATTGTCGTATCCCAAAAGAAAGTCCTGTCGTTTCCATAGAAACGTTACTCGATTTAGAAGAAATGTCTTAGAACACATAGTACTCGTATTTCATAGCGACGGAATTTCCGTGTGAATTCGTCAATGTGTGGGAGTGAGGGATGCAGTAAAGAAGGATTAGTGGATCGGAAATGTGATTGTCATATAACAAAAGAAAATCCTGTCGTTTCCATACAAACGTTACTCGATTTAGAAGGAAATGTCTTAGAACACATAGTACTTGTATTTCATAGCGACGGAATTTCCGTGTGAATTCGTCAATGTGAGGGAGTGAGGGATGCAGTAAAGAAGGATTAGTGGATCGGAAATGTGATTGTCGTATCCCAAAAGAAAATCCGGTCGTTTCCATAGAAACTTTACTCGATTTAGAAGGAATCGTCTTAGAACACATAGTACCCGTATTTCATAGCGACGGAATTTCCGTGTGAATTCGTCAATGTTTGGGAGTGAGGGATGCAGTAAAGAAGGATTAGTGGATCGGAAATGTGATTGTCGTATCCCAAAAGAAAATCCTGTCGTTTCCATAGAAATGTTACTCGATTTAGAAGGAAATGTCTTACACCACATAGTACTCGTATTTAATAGCGACGCAATTTCCGTGTGAATTCGTCAATGTTTGGGAGTGAGGGATGCAGTAAAGAAGGGTTAGTGGATCGGAAATGAGATTGTCGTATCCCAAAAGAAAATCCTGTCGTTTCCATAGAAACGTTACTCGATTTAGAAGGAAATGTCTTAGAACACATAGTATTTCATAGCGACGCAATTTCCGTGTGAATTCGTCAATGTTTGGGAGTGAGGGATGCAGTAAAGAAGGATTAGTGGATCGGAAATGAGATTGTCGTATCCCAAAAAAAAAAGTCCTGTCGTTTCCATAGAAACGTTACATGATTTAGAAGGAGAAGTCATATAACCCATAGTAATTCATTGCGACGGAATTTCCGTGTGAATTCGTCAATGTGTGGGAGTGAGGGATGCAGTAAAGAAGGATTAGTGGATCGGAAATGTGATTGTCGTATACCAAAAGAAAATCCTGTCGTTTCCATAGAAACGTTACTCGATTTAGAAGGAAATGTCTTAGAACACATAGTACGCGTATTTCATAGCGGCGGAATTTCCGTGTGAATTCGTCAATGTTTGGGAGTGAGGGATGCAGTAAAAAAGGATTAGTGGATCGGAAATGTGATTGTCGTATCCCAGAAGAAAATCCTGTCGTTTCCATAGAAACGTTACTCGATTTAGAAGGAAATGTCTTAGAACACATAGTACTCGTATTTAATAGCGACGCAATATCCGTGTGAATTCGTCAATGTGTGGGAGTGAGGGATGCAGTAAAGAAGGATTAGTGGATCGGAAATGAGATTGTCGTATCCCAAAAGAAAATCCTGTCGTTTCCATAGAAACGTTACTCGATTTAGCAGGAAATGTCTTAGAACACATAGTATTTCATAGCGACGCAATTTCCGTGTGAACTCGTCAATGTGTGGGAGTGAGGGATGCAGTAAAGAAGGATTAGTAGATCGGAAATGAGATTGTCGTATCCCAAAAGAAAATCCTGTCGTTTCCATAGAAACGTTACTCGATTTAAAAGGAAATGTCTTAGAACACATAGTATTTCATAGCGACGCAATTTCCGTGTGAATTCGTCAATGTTTGGGAGTGAGGGATGCAGTAAAGAAGGATTAATGGATTGGAAATGAGATTGTCGTATCCCAAAAAAGAGTCCTGTCGTTTCCATAGAAACATTACTTGATTTAGAAGGAGAAGTCATAGAACACATAGTAAATCATAGCGACGCAATTTCCGTGTGAATTCGTCAATGTGTGGGGGTGAGGGATGCAGTAAAGAAGGATTAGTGGATCGGAAATGAGATTGTCGTATCCCAAAAGAAAATCCTGTCGTTTCCATAGAAACGTTACTCGATTTAAAAGGAAATGTCTTAGAACACATAGTATTTCATAGCGACGCAATTTCCGTGTGAATTCGTCAATGTGTGGGAGTGAGGGATGCAGTAAAGAAGGATTAGTGGATCGGAAATGAGATTGTCGTATCCCAAAAGAAAATCCTGTCGTTTCCATAGAAACGTTACTCGATTTAAAAGGAAATGTCTTAGAACACATAGTATTTCATAGCGATACAATTTCTGTGTGAATTCGTCAATGTTTGGGAGTGAGGGATGCAGTAAAGAAGGATTAATTAATTGGAAATGAGATTGTCGTATCCCAAAAGAAAATCCTGTCGTTTCCATAGAAACGTTACTCGATTTAAAAGGAAATGTCTTAGAACACATAGTATTTCATAGCGACGCAATTTCCGTGTGAATTCGTCAATGTGTGGGAGTGAGGGATGCAGTAAAGAAGGATTAGTGGATCGGAAATGAGATTGTCGTATCCCAAAAGAAAATCCTGTCGTTTCCATAGAAACGTTACTCGATTTAAAAGGAAATGTCTTAGAACACATAGTATTCCATAGCGACGCAATTTCCGTGTGAATTCGTCAATGTGTGGGAGTGAGGGATGCAGTAAAGAAGGATTAGTGGATCGGAAATGAGATTGTCGTATCCCAAAAGAAAATCCTGTCGTTTCCATAGAAACGTTACTCGATTTAAAAGGAAATGTCTTAGAACACATAGTATTTCATAGCGACGCAATTTCCGCGTGAATTCGTCACTGTTTGGGAGTGATGAATGCAGTAAAGAAGGATTAGTGGATCGGAAATGTGATTGTCGTATCCCAAAAGAAAATCCTGTCGTTTCCATAGAAACGTTATTCGATTTAGAAGGAATTGTCTTAGAACACATAGTACTCGTATTTCATAGCGACAGAATTTCCATGTGAATTCGTCAATGTTTGGGAGTGAAGGATGAAGTAAAGAAGGATTAGTGAATTGGAAATGAGATTGTCGTATCCCAAAGGAAAATACTGTCATTTCCATAGAAACGTTACTAGATTTAGAAGGAAATGTCTTAGAACACATAGTATTTCATAGCGGCGCAATATCCGTGTGAATTCGTCAATGTTTGGGAGTGAGGGATGCAGTAAAGAAAGATTAGTGGATCGGAAATGAGATTGTCGTATCCCAAAAAAAAGTCCTGTCGTTTCCATAGAAACGTTACTTGATTTAGAAGGAGAAGTCATAGAACCCATAGTAATTCACATCGACGCAATTTCCGTGTGAATTCGTCAATGTGTGGGAGTGAGGGATGCAGTAAAGAAGGATTAGTGGATCGGGAATGTGATTGTCGTATCCCAAAAGAAAATCCTGTCGTTTCCATAGAAACGTTACTCGATTTACAAGGAAATGTCTTAGAACACATAGTACTCGTATTTCATAGCGACGCAATTTCCGTGTGAATTCGTCAATGTGTGGGAGTGAGGGATAAAGTAAAGAAGGATTAGTGGATCGGAAATGTGATTGTCCTATCCCAAAAGAAAATCCTGTCGTTTCCATAGAAACGTTACTCGATTTAGAAGGAAATGTCTTAGAACACATAGTACTCGTATTTCATAGCGACGGAATTTCACGTGAATTCGTAAATGTTTGGGAGTGAGGGATGCAGTAAAGAAGGATTAGTGGATCGGAAATGAGATTGTCGTATCCCAAAAGAAAATTTGGTCGTTTCCATAGAAACGTTACTCGATTTAGAAGGAAATGTCTTAGAACACATAGTATTTCATAGCGACGGAATTTCCGTGTGAATTCGTCAATGTGTGGGAGTGAGGGATGCAGTAAAGAAGGATTAGTGGATCGGAAATGTGATTGTCGTATCCCAAAGGAAAATCCTGTCGTTTCTATAGAAACGTTACTCGATGTAGAAGGAAATGTCTTAGAACACATAGTACTCGTATTTCATAGCGACGCAATTTCCGTGTGAATTCGTCAATGTGTGGGAGTGAGGGATGCAGTAAAGAAGGTTTAGTGGATCGGAAATGAGATTGTCGTATCCCAAAAGAAAATCCTGTCGTTTCCATAGAAACGTTGCTCGATTTAGAAGGAAATGTCTTAGAACACAATGTACTCGTATTTCATAGCGACGGAATTTCCGTGTGAATTCGTCAATATGTGGGAGTGAGGGATGCAGTAAAGAAGGATTAGTGGACCGGAAATGTAATTATCGTATCCCAAAAGAAAATCCTGTCGTTTCCATAGGAACGTTACGCGATTTAGAAGGAAATGTCTTAGAACACATAGTTTTCGTATTTCATAGCGACGGAATTTCCGTGTGAATTCGTCAATGTTTGGGAGTGAGGGATGCAGTAAAGAAGGATTAGTGGATCGGAAATGTGATTGTCGTATCCCAAAAGAAAATCCTGTCGTTTCCATAGAAACGTTACTCGATTTAGAAGGGAATGTCTTAGAACACATAGTACTCGTATTTCATAGCGACGCATTTTCCGTGTGAATTCGTCAATGTGTGGGAGTGAGGGATGCAGTAAAGAAGGATTAGTGGATCGGAAATGAGATTGTCGTATCCCAAAAGAAAATCCTGTCGCTTCCATAGAAACGTTACTCGATTTAGAAGGAAATGTCTTAGAACACATAGTATTTCATAGCGACGCAATTTCCTTGTGAATTCGTCAGTGTTTAAGAGTGAGGGATGCAGTAAAGAAGGATTAGTGGATCGGAAATGAGAATGTCGTATCCCAAAAAAAGGTCCTGTCGTTTCCATTGAAACGTTACTTGATTTAGAAGGAGAAGTCATAGAACCCACAGTAATCCATAGCGACGTAATTTCCGTGTGAATTCGTCAATGTGTGGGAGTGAGGAATGCAGTAAAGAAGGATTAGTGGATCGGAAATGTGATTGTCGTATACCAAAAGAAAATCCTGTCGTTTCCATAGAAACGTTACTCGATTTGGAAGGAAATGTCTTAGAACACATAGTACTCGTATTTCATAGCGACGGAATTTCCGTGTGAATTCGTCAATGTTTGGGAGTGAGGGATGCAGTAAAGAAGGATTAGTGGATCGGAAATTTGATTGTCGTATCCCAAAAGAAAGTCCTGTCGTTTCCATAGAAACGTTACTCGATTTAGAAGGAAATGTCTTAGAACACATAGTACTCGTATTTCATAGCGACGATATTTCCGTGTGAATTCGTCAATGTGTGGGAGTGAGGGATGCAGTAAAGAAGGATTAGTGGATCGGAAATGTGATTGTCGTATCCCAAAAGAAAGTCCTGTCGTTTCCATAGAAACGTTACTTGATTTAGAAGGCGAAGTCATAGAACCCACATTAATTCATAGCGACGCAATTTCCGTGTGAATTCGACAATGTGTGGGAGTGAGGGATGCAGTAAAGAAGGATTAGTGGATCGGAAATGTGATTGTCGTATCCCAAAAGAAAAACCTGTCGTTTCCATAGAAAAGTTACTCGATTTAGAAGGAAATGTCTTAGAACACATAGTACTCGTATTTCATAGCGACGGAATTTCCGTGTGAATTCGTCAATGTGTGGGAGTGAGGGATGCAGTAACGAAGGATTAGTGGATCGGAAATGTGATTGTCGTATCCCAAAAGACAGTCCTGTCGTTTCCATAGAAACGTTACTTGATTTAGATGGCGAAGTCATAGAACCCACATTAATTCATAGCGACGCAATTTCCGTGTGAATTCGACAATGTGTGGGAGTGAGGGATGCAGTAAAGAAGGATTAGTGGATCGGAAATGTGATTGTCGTATCCCAAAAGAAAATCCTGTCGTTTCCATAGAAAAGTTACTCGATTTAGAAGGAAATGTCTTAGAACACATAGTACTCGTATTTCATAGCGACGGAATTTCCGTGTGAATTCGTCAATGTGTGGGAGTGAGGGATGCAGTAAAGAAGGATTAGTGGATCGGAAATGAGATTGTCGTATCCCAAAAGAAAATCCTGTCGTTTCCATAGAAACGTTACTCGATTTAGAAGGAAATGTCTTAGAACACATAGAATTTCATAGCGACCTAATTTCCGTGTGAATTCGTCAATGTTTGGGAGTGAGGGATGCAGTAAAGAAGGATTAGTGGATCGGAAATGTGATTGTCGTATCCCAAAAGAAAGTCCTGTCGTTTCCATAGAAACGTTACTCGATTTAGAAGAAATGTCTTAGAACACATAGTACTCGTATTTCATAGCGACGGAATTTCCGTGTGAATTCGTCAATGTGTGGGAGTGAGGGATGCAGTAAAGAAGGATTAGTGGATCGGAAATGTGATTGTCATATAACAAAAGAAAATCCTGTCGTTTCCATACAAACGTTACTCGATTTAGAAGGAAATGTCTTAGAACACATAGTACTTGTATTTCATAGCGACGGAATTTCCGTGTGAATTCGTCAATGTGAGGGAGTGAGGGATGCAGTAAAGAAGGATTAGTGGATCGGAAATGTGATTGTCGTATCCCAAAAGAAAATCCGGTCGTTTCCATAGAAACTTTACTCGATTTAGAAGGAATCGTCTTAGAACACATAGTACCCGTATTTCATAGCGACGGAATTTCCGTGTGAATTCGTCAATGTTTGGGAGTGAGGGATGCAGTAAAGAAGGATTAGTGGATCGGAAATGTGATTGTCGTATCCCAAAAGAAAATCCTGTCGTTTCCATAGAAATGTTACTCGATTTAGAAGGAAATGTCTTACAACACATAGTACTCGTATTTAATAGCGACGCAATTTCCGTGTGAATTCGTCAATGTTTGGGAGTGAGGGATGCAGTAAAGAAGGGTTAGTGGATCGGAAATGAGATTGTCGTATCCCAAAAGAAAATCCTGTCGTTTCCATAGAAACGTTACTCGATTTAGAAGGAAATGTCTTAGAACACATAGTATTTCATAGCGACGCAATTTCCGTGTGAATTCGTCAATGTTTGGGAGTGAGGGATGCAGTAAAGAAGGATTAGTGGATCGGAAATGAGATTGTCGTATCCCAAAAAAAAAGTCCTGTCGTTTCCATAGAAACGTTACATGATTTAGAAGGAGAAGTCATATAACCCATAGTAAATCATTGCGACGGAATTTCCGTGTGAATTCGTCAATGTGTGGGAGTGAGGGATGCAGTAAAGAAGGATTAGTGGATCGGAAATGTGATTGTCGTATACCAAAAGAAAATCCTGTCGTTTCCATAGAAACGTTACTCGATTTAGAAGGAAATGTCTTAGAACACATAGTACGCGTATTTCATAGCGGCGGAATTTCTGTGTGAATTCGTCAATGTTTGGGAGTGAGGGATGCAGTAAAAAAGGATTAGTGGATCGGAAATGTGATTGTCGTATCCCAGAAGAAAATCCTGTCGTTTCCATAGAAACGTTACTCGATATAGAAGGAAATGTCTTAGAACACATAGTACTCGTATTTAATAGCGACGCAATTTCTGTGTGAATTCGTCAATGGGTGGGGGTGAGGGATGCAGTAAAGAAGGATTAGTGGATCGGAAATGTGATTGTCGTATCCCAAAAGAAAGTCCTGTCGTTTCCATAGAAACGTTACTCAATTTAGAAGGAAATGTGTTAGAACACATAGTACTCGTATTTCATAGCGACGCAATTTCCGTGTGAATTCGTCAATGTTTGGGAGTGAGGGATGCAGTAAAGAAAGGTTAGTGGATCGGAAATGAGATTGTCGTATCCCAAAAGAAAATCCTGTCGTTTCCATAGAAACGTTACTCGATTTAGAAGGAAATGTCTTAGAACACATAGTATTTCATAGCGACGCAATTTCCGTGTGAATTCGTCAATGTTTGGGAGTGAGGGATGCAGTAAAGAAGGATTAGTGGATCGGAAATGAGATTGTCGTATCCCAAAAAAAAGTCCTGTCGTTTCCATAGAAATGTTACATGATTGAGAAGGAGAAGTCATAGAACCCATAGTAATTCATAGCAACGGAATTTCCGTGTGAATTCGTCAATGTGTGGGAGTGAGGGATGCAGTAAAGAAGGATTAGTGGATCGGAAATGTGATTGTCGTATCCCAAAAGAAAATCCTGTCGTTTCCATAGAAACGTTACTCGATTTAGAAGGAAATGTCTTAGAACACATAGTACTCGTATTTCATAGCGACGGAATTTCCGTGTGAATTCGTCAATGTTTGGGAGTGAGGGATGCAGTAAAGAAATATTAGTGGATCGGAAATGTGATTGTCGTATCCCAAAAGAAAATCCTGTCGTTTCCATAGAAACGTTACTCGATTTAGAAGGAAATGTCTTAGAACACATAGTATTTCATAGCGACGCAATTTCCATGTGAATTCGTCAATGTGTGGGAGTGAGGGATGCAGTAAAGAAGGATTAGTGGATCGGAAATGTGATTGTCGTATCCCAAAAGAAAGTCCTGTCGTTTCCATAGAAACGTTACTCGATTTAGAAGGAAATGTCTTAGAACACATAGTACTTGTATTTCACAGCGACGGAATTTCCGTGTGAATTCGTCAATGTGAGGGAGTGAGGGATGCTGTAAAGAAGGATTAGTGGATCGGAAATGTGATTGTCGTATCCCAAAAGAAAGTCCTGTCGTTTCCATAGAAACGTTACTTGATTTAGAAGGCGAAGTCATAGAACCCACATTAATTCATAGCGACGCAATTTCCGTGTGAATTCGACAATGTGTGGGAGTGAGGGATGCAGTAAAGAAGGATTAGTGGATCGGAAATGTGATTGTCGTATCCCAAAAGAAAATCCTGTCGTTTCCATAGAAAAGTTACTCGATTTAGAAGGAAATGTCTTAGAACACATAGTACTCGTATTTCATAGCGACGGAATTTCCGTGTGAATTCGTCAATGTGTGGGAGTGAGGGATGCAGTAACAAAGGATTAGTGGATCGGAAATGTGATTGTCGTATCCCAAAAGAAAGTCCTGTCGTTTCCATAGAAACGTTACTTGATTTAGATGGCGAAGTCATAGAACCCACATTAATTCATAGCGACGCAATTTCCGTGTGAATTCGACAATGTGTGGGAGTGAGGGATGCAGTAAAGAAGGATTAGTGGATCGGAAATGTGATTGTCGTATCCCAAAAGAAAATCCTGTCGTTTCCATAGAAAAGTTACTCGATTTAGAAGGAAATGTCTTAGAACACATAGTACTCGTATTTCATAGCGACGGAATTTCCGTGTGAATTCGTCAATGTGTGGGAGTGAGGGATGCAGTAAAGAAGGATTAGTGGATCGGAAATGAGATTGTCGTATCCCAAAAGAAAATCCTGTCGTTTCCATAGAAACGTTACTCGATTTAGAAGGAAATGGCTTAGAACACATAGAATTTCATAGCGACCTAATTTCCGTGTGAATTCGTCAATGTTTGGGAGTGAGGGATGCAGTAAAGAAGGATTAGTGGATCGGAAATGTGATTGTCGTATCCCAAAAGAAAGTCCTGTCGTTTCCATAGAAACGTTACTCGATTTAGAAGGGAATGTCTTAGAACACATAGTACTCGTATTTCATAGCGACGCATTTTCCGTGTGAATTCGTCAATGTGTGGGAGTGAGGGATGCAGTAAAGAAGGATTAGTGGATCGGAAATGAGATTGTCGTATCCCAAAAGAAAATCCTGTCGCTTCCATAGAAACGTTACTCGATTTAGAAGGAAATGTCTTAGAACACATAGTATTTCATAGCGACGCAATTTCCTTGTGAATTCGTCAGTGTTTAAGAGTGAGGGATGCAGTAAAGAAGGATTAGTGGATCGGAAATGAGAATGTCGTATCCCAAAAAAAGGTCCTGTCGTTTCCATTGAAACGTTACTTGATTTAGAAGGAGAAGTCATAGAACCCACAGTAATCCATAGCGACGTAATTTCCGTGTGAATTCGTCAATGTGTGGGAGTGAGGAATGCAGTAAAGAAGGATTAGTGGATCGGAAATGTGATTGTCGTATACCAAAAGAAAATCCTGTCGTTTCCATAGAAACGTTACTCGATTTGGAAGGAAATGTCTTAGAACACATAGTACTCGTATTTCATAGCGACGGAATTTCCGTGTGAATTCGTCAATGTTTGGGAGTGAGGGATGCAGTAAAGAAGGATTAGTGGATCGGAAATTTGATTGTCGTATCCCAAAAGAAAGTCCTGTCGTTTCCATAGAAACGTTACTCGATTTAGAAGGAAATGTCTTAGAACACATAGTACTCGTATTTCATAGCGACGATATTTCCGTGTGAATTCGTCAATGTGTGGGAGTGAGGGATGCAGTAAAGAAGGATTAGTGGATCGGAAATGTGATTGTCGTATCCCAAAAGAAAGTCCTGTCGTTTCCATAGAAACGTTACTTGATTTAGAAGGCGAAGTCATAGAACCCACATTAATTCATAGCGACGCAATTTCCGTGTGAATTCGACAATGTGTGGGAGTGAGGGATGCAGTAAAGAAGGATTAGTGGATCGGAAATGTGATTGTCGTATCCCAAAAGAAAATCCTGTCGTTTCCATAGAAAAGTTACTCGATTTAGAAGGAAATGTCTTAGAACACATAGTACTCGTATTTCATAGCGACGGAATTTCCGTGTGAATTCGTCAATGTGTGGGAGTGAGGGATGCAGTAACGAAGGATTAGTGGATCGGAAATGTGATTGTCGTATCCCAAAAGACAGTCCTGTCGTTTCCATAGAAACGTTACTTGATTTAGATGGCGAAGTCATAGAACCCACATTAATTCATAGCGACGCAATTTCCGTGTGAATTCGACAATGTGTGGGAGTGAGGGATGCAGTAAAGAAGGATTAGTGGATCGGAAATGTGATTGTCGTATCCCAAAAGAAAATCCTGTCGTTTCCATAGAAAAGTTACTCGATTTAGAAGGAAATGTCTTAGAACACATAGTACTCGTATTTCATAGCGACGGAATTTCCGTGTGAATTCGTCAATGTGTGGGAGTGAGGGATGCAGTAAAGAAGGATTAGTGGATCGGAAATGAGATTGTCGTATCCCAAAAGAAAATCCTGTCGTTTCCATAGAAACGTTACTCGATTTAGAAGGAAATGGCTTAGAACACATAGAATTTCATAGCGACCTAATTTCCGTGTGAATTCGTCAATGTTTGGGAGTGAGGGATGCAGTAAAGAAGGATTAGTGGATCGGAAATGTGATTGTCGTATCCCAAAAGAAAGTCCTGTCGTTTCCATAGAAACGTTACTCGATTTAGAAGAAATGTCTTAGAACACATAGTACTCGTATTTCATAGCGACGGAATTTCCGTGTGAATTCGTCAATGTGTGGGAGTGAGGGATGCAGTAAAGAAGGATTAGTGGATCGGAAATGTGATTGTCATATAACAAAAGAAAATCCTGTCGTTTCCATACAAACGTTACTCGATTTAGAAGGAAATGTCTTAGAACACATAGTACTTGTATTTCATAGCGACGGAATTTCCGTGTGAATTCGTCAATGTGAGGGAGTGAGGGATGCAGTAAAGAAGGATTAGTGGATCGGAAATGTGATTGTCGTATCCCAAAAGAAAATCCGGTCGTTTCCATAGAAACTTTACTCGATTTAGAAGGAATCGTCTTAGAACACATAGTACCCGTATTTCATAGCGACGGAATTTCCGTGTGAATTCGTCAATGTTTGGGAGTGAGGGATGCAGTAAAGAAGGATTAGTGGATCGGAAATGTGATTGTCGTATCCCAAAAGAAAATCCTGTCGTTTCCATAGAAATGCTACTCGATTTAGAAGGAAATGTCTTACAACACATAGTACTCGTATTTAATAGCGACGCAATTTCCGTGTGAATTCGTCAATGTTTGGGAGTGAGGGATGCAGTAAAGAAGGGTTAGTGGATCGGAAATGAGATTGTCGTATCCCAAAAGAAAATCCTGTCGTTTCCATAGAAACGTTACTCGATTTAGAAGGAAATGTCTTAGAACACATAGTATTTCATAGCGACGCAATTTCCGTGTGAATTCGTCAATGTTTGGGAGTGAGGGATGCAGTAAAGAAGGATTAGTGGATCGGAAATGAGATTGTCGTATCCCAAAAAAAAAAGTCCTGTCGTTTCCATAGAAACGTTACATGATTTAGAAGGAGAAGTCATATAACCCATAGTAATTCATTGCGACGGAATTTCCGTGTGAATTCGTCAATGTGTGGGAGTGAGGGATGCAGTAAAGAAGGATTAGTGGATCGGAAATGTGATTGTCGTATACCAAAAGAAAATCCTGTCGTTTCCATAGAAACGTTACTCGATTTAGAAGGAAATGTCTTAGAACACATAGTACGCGTATTTCATAGCGGCGGAATTTCCGTGTGAATTCGTCAATGTTTGGGAGTGAGGGATGCAGTAAAAAAGGATTAGTGGATCGGAAATGTGATTGTCGTATCCCAGAAGAAAATCCTGTCGTTTCCATAGAAACGTTACTCGATTTAGAAGGAAATGTCTTAGAACACATAGTACTCGTATTTAATAGCGACGCAATTTCTGTGTGAATTCGTAAATGGGTGGGGGTGAGGGATGCAGTAAAGAAGGATTAGTGGATCGGAAATGTGATTGTCGTATCCCAAAAGAGAGTCCTGTCGTTTCCATAGAAACGTTACTCAATTTAGAAGGAAATGTGTTAGAACACATAGTACTCGTATTTCATAGCGACGCAATTTCCGTGTGAATTCGTCAATGTTTGGGAGTGAGGGATGCAGTAAAGAAAGGTTAGTGGATCGGAAATGAGATTGTCGTATCCCAAAAGAAAATCCTGTCGTTTCCATAGAAACGTTACTCGATTTAGAAGGAAATGTCTTAGAACACATAGTATTTCATAGCGACGCAATTTCCGTGTGAATTCGTCAATGTTTGGGAGTGAGGGATGCAGTAAAGAAGGATTAGTGGATCGGAAATGAGATTGTCGTATCCCAAAAAAAAGTCCTGTCGTTTCCATAGAAATGTTACATGATTGAGAAGGAGAAGTCATAGAACCCATAGTAATTCATAGCAACGGAATTTCCGTGTGAATTCGTCAATGTGTGGGAGTGAGGGATGCAGTAAAGAAGGATTAGTGGATCGGAAATGTGATTGTCGTATCCCAAAAGAAAATCCTGTCGTTTCCATAGAAACGTTACTCGATTTAGAAGGAAATGTCTTAGAACACATAGTACTCGTATTTCATAGCGACGGAATTTCCGTGTGAATTCGTCAATGTTTGGGAGTGAGGGATGCAGTAAAGAAATATTAGTGGATCGGAAATGTGATTGTCGTATCCCAAAAGAAAATCCTGTCGTTTCCATAGAAACGTTACTCGATTTAGAAGGAAATGTCTTAGAACACATAGTATTTCATAGCGACGCAATTTCCATGTGAATTCGTCAATGTGTGGGAGTGAGGGATGCAGTAAAGAAGGATTAGTGGATCGGAAATGTGATTGTCGTATCCCAAAAGAAAGTCCTGTCGTTTCCATAGAAACGTTACTCGATTTAGAAGGAAATGTCTTAGAACACATAGTACTTGTATTTCACAGCGACGGAATTTCCGTGTGAATTCGTCAATGTGAGGGAGTGAGGGATGCTGTAAAGAAGGATTAGTGGATCGGAAATGTGATTGTCGTATCCCAAAAGAAAATCCGGTCGTTTCCATAGAAACTTTACTCGATTTAGAAGGAATCGTCTTAGAACACATAGTACCCGTATTTCATAGCGACGGAATTTCCGTGTGAATTCGTCAATGTGTGGGAGTGAGGGATGCAGTAAAGAAGGATTAGTGGATCGGAAATGTGATTGTCGTATCCCAAAAGAAAGTCCTGTCGTTTCCATAGAAACGTTACTTGATTTAGAAGGCGAAGTCATAGAACCCACATTAATTCATAGCGACGCAATTTCCGTGTGAATTCGACAATGTGTGGGAGTGAGGGATGCAGTAAAGAAGGATTAGTGGATCGGAAATGTGATTGTCGTATCCCAAAAGAAAATCCTGTCGTTTCCATAGAAAAGTTACTCGATTTAGAAGGAAATGTCTTAGAACACATAGTACTCGTATTTCATAGCGACGGAATTTCCGTGTGAATTCGTCAATGTGTGGGAGTGAGGGATGCAGTAACAAAGGATTAGTGGATCGGAAATGTGATTGTCGTATCCCAAAAGAAAGTCCTGTCGTTTCCATAGAAACGTTACTTGATTTAGATGGCGAAGTCATAGAACCCACATTAATTCATAGCGACGCAATTTCCGTGTGAATTCGACAATGTGTGGGAGTGAGGGATGCAGTAAAGAAGGATTAGTGGATCGGAAATGTGATTGTCGTATCCCAAAAGAAAATCCTGTCGTTTCCATAGAAAAGTTACTCGATTTAGAAGGAAATGTCTTAGAACACATAGTACTCGTATTTCATAGCGACGGAATTTCCGTGTGAATTCGTCAATGTGTGGGAGTGAGGGATGCAGTAAAGAAGGATTAGTGGATCGGAAATGAGATTGTCGTATCCCAAAAGAAAATCCTGTCGTTTCCATAGAAACGTTACTCGATTTAGAAGGAAATGGCTTAGAACACATAGAATTTCATAGCGACCTAATTTCCGTGTGAATTCGTCAATGTTTGGGAGTGAGGGATGCAGTAAAGAAGGATTAGTGGATCGGAAATGTGATTGTCGTATCCCAAAAGAAAGTCCTGTCGTTTCCATAGAAACGTTACTCGATTTAGAAGGAAATGTCTTAGAACACATAGTACTCGTATTTCATAGCGACGGAATTTCCGTGTGAATTCGTCAATGTGTGGGAGTGAGGGATGCAGTAAAGAAGGATTAGTGGATCGGAAATGTGATTGTCATATCCCAAAAGAAAATCCTGTCGTTTCCATAGAAACGTTACTCGATTTAGAAGGAAATGTCTTAGAACACATAGTACTTGTATTTCATAGCGACGGAATTTCCGTGTGAATTCGTCAATGTGAGGGAGTGAGGGATGCAGTAAAGAAGGATTAGTTGATCGGAAATGTGATTGTCGTATCCCAAAAGAAAATCCGGTCGTTTCCATAGAAACTTTACTCGATTTAGAAGGAATCGTCTTAGAACACATAGTACCCGTATTTCATAGCGACGGAATTTCCGTGTGAATTCGTCAATGTTTGGGAGTGAGGGATGCAGTAAAGAAGGATTAGTGGATCGGAAATGTGATTGTCGTATCCCAAAAGAAAATCCTGTCGTTTCCATAGAAATGTTACTCGATTTAGAAGGAAATGTCTTACAACACATAGTACTCGTATTTAATAGCGACGCAATTTCCGTGTGAATTCGTCAATGTTTGGGAGTGAGGGATGCAGTAAAGAAGGGTTAGTGGATCGGAAATGAGATTGTCGTATCCCAAAAGAAAATCCTGTCGTTTCCATAGAAACGTTACTCGATTTAGAAGGAAATGTCTTAGAACACATAGTATTTCATAGCGACGCAATTTCCGTGTGAATTCGTCAATGTTTGGGAGTGAGGGATGCAGTAAAGAAGGATTAGTGGATCGGAAATGAGATTGTCGTATCCCAAAAAAAAAAGTCCTGTCGTTTCCATAGAAACGTTACTTGATTTAGAAGGAGAAGTCATAGAACCCATAGCAATTCATTGCGACGGAATTTCCGTGTGAATTCGTCAATGTGTGGGAGTGAGGGATGCAGTAAAGAAGGATTAGTGGATCGGAAATGTGATTGTCGTATACCAAAAGAAAATCCTGTCGTTTCCATAGAAACGTTACTCGATTTAGAAAGAAATGTCTTAGAACACATACTACGCGTATTTCATAGCGGCGGAATTTCCGTGTGAATTCGTCAATGTTTGGGAGTGAGGGATGCAGTAAAAAAGGATTAGTGGATCGGAAATGTGATTGTCGTATCCCAGAAGAAAATCCTGTCGTTTCCATAGAAACGTTACTCGATTTAGAAGGAAATGTCTTAGAACACATAGTACTCATATTTAATAGCGACGCAATTTCTGTGTGAATTCGTCAATGGGTGGGAGTGAGGGATGCAGTAAAGAAGGATTAGTGGATCGGAAATGTGATTGTCGTATCCCAAAAGAAAGTCCTGTCGTTTCCATAGAAACGTTACTCAATTTAGAAGGAAATGTGTTAGAACACATAGTACTCGTATTTCATAGCGACGCAATTTCCGTGTGAATTCGTCAATGTTTGGGAGTGAGGGATGCAGTAAAGAAAGGTTAGTGGATCGGAAATGAGATTGTCGTATCCCAAAAGAAAATCCTGTCGTTTCCATAGAAACGTTACTCGATTTAGAAGGAAATGTCTTAGAACACATAGTATTTCATAGCGACGCAATTTCCGTGTGAATTCGTCAATGTTTGGGAGTGAGGGATGCAGTAAAGAAGGATTAGTGGATCGGAAATGAGATTGTCGTATCCCAAAAAAAAGTCCTGTCGTTTCCATAGAAATGTTACATGATTGAGAAGGAGAAGTCATAGAACCCATAGTAATTCATAGCGACGGAACTTCCGTGTGAATTCGTCAATGTGTGGGAGTGAGGGATGCAGTAAAGAAGGATTAGTGGATCGGAAATGTGATTGTCGTATCCCAAAAGAAAATCCTGTCGTTTCCATAGAAACGTTACGCGATTTAGAAGGAAATGTCTTAGAACACATAGTACTCGTATCTCATAGCGACGGAATTTCCGTGTGAATTCGTCAATGTTTGGGAGTGAGGGATGCAGTAAAGAAATATTAGTGGATCGGAAATGTGATTGTCGTATCCCAAAAGAAAATCCTGTCGTTTCCATAGAAACGTTACTCGATTTAGAAGGAAATGTCTTAGAACACATAGTATTTCATAGCGACGCAATTTCCGTGTGAATTCGTCAATGTGTGGGAGTGAGGGATGCAGTAAAGAAGGATTAGTGGATCGGAAATCAGATTGTCGTATCCCAAAAGAAAATCCTTTCGATTATATAGAAACGTTACTCGATTTTCAAGGAAATGTCTTAGAACACATAGTATTTCATAGCGACGCAATTTCCGTGTGAATTCGTCAATGTGTGGGAGTGAGGGATGCAGTAAAGAAGGATTAGTGGATCGGAAATGTGATTGTCGTATCCCAAAAGAAAGTCCTGTCGTTTCCATAGAAACGTTACTCGATTTAGAAGGAAATGTCTTAGAACACATAGTACTTGTATTTCACAGCGACGGAATTTCCGTGTGAATTCGTCAATGTGAGGGAGTGAGGGATGCTGTAAAGAAGGATTAGTGGATCGGAAATGTGATTGTCGTATCCCAAAAGAAAATCCGGTCGTTTCCATAGAAACTTTACTCGATTTAGAAGGAATCGTCTTAGAACACATAGTACCCGTATTTCATAGCGACGGAATTTCCGTGTGAATTCGTCAATGTTTGGGAGTGAGGGATGCAGTAAAGAAGGATTAGTGGATCGGAAATGTGATTGTCGTATCCCAAAAGAAAATCCTGTCGTTTCCATAGAAATGTTACTCGATTTAGAAGGAAATGTGTTAGAACACATAGTACTCGTATTTCATAGCGACGCAATTTCCGTGTGAATTCGTCAATGTTTGGGAGTGAGGGATGCAGTAAAGAAGGGTTAGTGGATCGGAAATGAGATTGTCGTATCCCAAAAGAAAATCCTGTCGTTTCCATAGAAACGTTACTCCATTTAGAAGGAAATGTCTTAGAACACATAGTATTTCATAGCGACGCAATTTCCGTGTGAATTCGTCAATGTTTGGGAGTGAGGGATGCAGTAAAGAAGGATTAGTGGATCGGAAATGAGATTGTCGTATCCCAAAAAAAAGTCCTGTCGTTTCCATAGAAATGTTACTTGATTGAGAAGGAGAAGTCATAGAACCCATAGTAATTCATAGCGACGGAATTTCCGTGTGAATTCGTCAATGTGTGGGAGTGAGGGATGCAGTAAAGAAGGATTAGTGGATCGGAAATGTGATTGTCGTATCCCAAAAGAAAATCCTGTCGTTTCCATAGAAACGTTACTCGATTTAGAAGGAAATGTCTTAGAACACATAGTACTCGTATTTCATAGCGACCGAATTTCCGTGTGAATTCGTCAATGTTTGGGAGTGAGGGATGCAGTAAAGAAATATTAGTGGATCGGAAATGTGATTGTCGTATCCCAAAAGAAAATCCTGTCGTTTCCATAGAAACGTTACTCGATTTAGAAGGAAATGTCTTAGAACACATAGTATTTTATAGCGACGCAATTTCCGCGTGAATTCGTCAATGTGTGGGAGTGAGGGATGCAGTAAAGAAGGATTAGTGGATCGGAAATGAGATTGTCGTATCCCAAAAGAAAATCATTTCGATTATATAGAAACGTTACTCGATTTTCAAGGAAATGTCTTAGAACACATAGTATTTCATAGCGACGCAATTTCCGTGTGAATTCGTCAATGTGTGGGAGTGAAGGATGCAGTAAAGAAGGATTAGTGGATCGGAAATGTGATTGTCGTATCCAAAAAGAAAGTCCTGTCGTTTCCATAGAAACGTTACTCAATTTAGAAGGAAATGTCTTGGAACACATAGTACTCGTATTTCATAGCGACGGAAGTTCCGTGTGAATTCGTCAATGTTTGGGAGTGAGGGATGCAGTAAAGAAATATTAGTGGATCGGAAATGTGATTGTCGTATCCCAAAAGAAAATCCTGTCGTTTCCATAGAAACGTTACTCGATTTAGAAGGAAATGTCTTAGAACACATAGTACTCGTATTTCATAGCGACGGAATTTCCGTGTGAATTCGTCAATGTGTGGGAGTGAGGGATGCAGTAAAGAAGGATTAGTGGATCGGAAATGTGATTGTCATATCCCAAAAGAAAATCCTGTCGTTTCCATAGAAACGTTACTCGATTTAGAAGGAAATGTCTTACAACACATAGTACTCGTATTTAATAGCGACGCAATTTCCGTGTGAATTCGTCAATGTGAGGGAGTGAGGGATGCAGTAAAGAAGGCTTAGTGGATCGGAAATGTGATTGTCGTATCCCAAAAGAAAATCCGGTCGTTTCCATAGAAACTTTACTCGATTTAAAAGGAATCGTCTTAGAACACATAGTACCCGTATTTCATAGCGACGGAATTTCCGTGTGAATTCGTCAATGTTTGGGAGTGAGGGATGCAGTAAAGAAGGATTAGTGGATCGGAAATGTGATTGTCGTATCCCAAAAGAAAATCCTGTCGTTTCCATGGAAATGTTACTCGATTTAGAAGGAAATGTCTTACAACACATAGTACTCGTATTTAATAGCGACGGAATTTCCGTGTGAA
Organism: Schistocerca piceifrons; assembly: GCF_021461385.2. Lineage (NCBI taxonomy): Eukaryota > Metazoa > Arthropoda > Insecta > Orthoptera > Acrididae > Schistocerca > Schistocerca piceifrons. Next base: position 3,772,342 of record NW_025728287.1, read on the forward strand.
TTCGTCAATGTTTGGGAGTGAGGGATGCAGTAAAAAAGGATTAGTGGATCGGAAATGTGATTGTCGTATCCCAGAAGAAAATCCTGTCGTTTCCATAGAAACGTTACTCGATTTAGAAGGAAATGTCTTAGAACACATAGTACTCGTATTTAATAGCGACGCAATTTCTGTGTGAATTCGTCAATGGGTGGGAGTGAGGGATGCAGTAAAGAAGGATTAGTGGATCGGAAGTGTGATTGTCGTATCCCAAAAGAAAGTCCTGTCGTTTCCATAGAAACGTTACTCAATTTAGAAGGAAATGTGTTAGAACACATAGTACTCGTATTTCATAGCGACGCAATTTCCGTGTGAATTCGTCAATGTTTGGGAGTGAGGGATGCAGTAAAGAAAGGTTAGTGGATCGGAAATGAGATTGTCGTATCCCAAAAGAAAATCCTGTCGTTTCCATAGAAACGTTACTCGATTTAGAAGGAAATGTCTTAGAACACATAGTATTTCATAGCGACGCAATTTCCGTGTGAATTCGTCAATGTTTGGGAGTGAGAGATGCAGTAAAGAAGGATTAGTGGATCGGAAATGAGGTTGTCGTATCCCAAAAAAAAAGTCCTGTCGTTTCCATAGAAATGTTACATGATTGAGAAGGAGAAGTCATAGAACCCATAGTAATTCATAGCGACGGAATTTCCGTGTGAATTCGTCAATGTGTGGGAGTGAGGGATGCAGTAAAGAAGGATTAGTGGATCGGAAATGTGATTGTCGTATCCCAAAAGAAAATCCTGTCGTTTCCATAGAAACGTTACTCGATTTAGAAGGAAATGTCTTAGAACACATAGTACTCGTATTTCATAGCGACCGAATTTCCGTGTGAATTCGTCAATGTTTGGGAGTGAGGGATGCAGTAAAGAAATATTAGTGGATCGGAAATGTGATTGTCGTATCCCAAAAGAAAATCCTGTCGTTTCCATAGAAACGTTACTCGATTTAGAAGGAAATGTCTTAGAACACATAATATTTTATAGCGACGCAATTTCCACGTGAATTCGTCAATGTGTGGGAGTGAGGGATGCAGTAAAGAAGGATTAGTGGATCGGAAATGAGATTGTCGTATCCCAAAAGAAAATCATTTCGATTATATAGAAACGTTACTCGATTTTCAAGGAAATGTCTTAGAACACATAGTATTTCATAGCGACGCAATTTCCGTGTGAATTCGTCAATGTGTGGGAGTGAGGGATGCAGTAAAGAAGGATTAGTGGATCGGAAATGTGATTGTCGTATCCAAAAAGAAAGTCCTGTCGTTTCCATAGAAACGTTACTCAATTTAGAAGGAAATGTCTTGGAACACATAGTACTCGTATTTCATATTGACGGAAGTTCCGTGTGAATTCGTCAATGTTTGGGAGTGAGGGATGCAGTAAAGAAATATTAGTGGATCGGAAATGTGATTGTCGTATCCCAAAAGAAAATCCTGTCGTTTCCATAGAAACGTTACTCGATTTAGAAGGAAATGTCTTAGAACACATAGTATTTCATAGCGACGCAATTTCCGTGTGAATTCGTCAATGTGTGGGAATGAGGGATGCAGTAAAGAAGGATTAGTGGATCGGAAATGAGATTGTCGTATCCCAAAAGAAAATCCTGTCGTTTCCATAGAAACGTTACTCGATTTAGAAGGAAATGTCTTAGAACACATAGTATTTCATAGCGACGCAATTTCCGTGTGAATTCGTCAATGTGTGGGAGTGAGGGATGCAGTAAAGAAGGATTAGTGGATCGGAATTGTGATTGACGTATCCCAAAAGAAAGTCCTGTCGTTTCCATAGTAACGTTACTCGATTTAGAAGGAAATGTGTTAGAACACATAGTACTCGTATTTCATAGCGACGCAATTTCCGTGTGAATTCGTCAATGTGTGGGAGTGAGGGATGCAGTAAAGAAGGATTAGTGGATCGGAAATGTGATTGTCATATCCCAAAAGAAAATCCTGTCGTTTCCATAGAAACGTTACTCGATTTAGAAGGAAATGTCTTACAACACATAGTACTCGTATTTAATAGCGACGCAATTTCCGTGTGAATTCGTCAATGTGAGGGAGTGAGGGATGCAGTAAAGAAGGCTTAGTGGATCGGAAATGTGATTGTCGTATCCCAAAAGAAAATCCGGTCGTTTCCATAGAAACTTTACTCGATTTAAAAGGAATCGTCTTAGAACACATAGTACCCGTATTTCATAGCGACGGAATTTCCGTGTGAATTCGTCAATGTTTGGGAGTGAGGGATGCAGTAAAGAAGGATTAGTGGATCGGAAATGTGATTGTCGTATCCCAAAAGAAAATCCTGTCGTTTCCATGGAAATGTTACTCGATTTAGAAGGAAATGTCTTACAACACATAGTACTCGTATTTAATAGCGACGGAATTTCCGTGTGAATTCGTCAATGTTTGGGAGTGAGGGATGCAGTAAAAAAGGATTAGTGGATCGGAAATGTGATTGTCGTATCCCAGAAGAAAATCCTGTCGTTTCCATAGAAACGTTACTCGATTTAGAAGGAAATGTCTTAGAACACATAGTACTCGTATTTAATAGCGACGCAATTTCTGTGTGAATTCGTCAATGGGTGGGAGTGAGGGATGCAGTAAAGAAGGATTAGTGGATCGGAAGTGTGATTGTCGTATCCCAAAAGAAAGTCCTGTCGTTTCCATAGAAACGTTACTCAATTTAGAAGGAAATGTGTTAGAACACATAGTACTCGTATTTCATAGCGACGCAATTTCCGTGTGAATTCGTCAATGTTTGGGAGTGAGGGATGCAGTAAAGAAAGGTTAGTGGATCGGAAATGAGATTGTCGTATCCCAAAAGAAAATCCTGTCGTTTCCATAGAAACGTTACTCGATTTAGAAGGAAATGTCTTAGAACACATAGTATTTCATAGCGACGCAATTTCCGTGTGAATTCGTCAATGTTTGGGAGTGAGAGATGCAGTAAAGAAGGATTAGTGGATCGGAAATGAGGTTGTCGTATCCCAAAAAAAAAGTCCTGTCGTTTCCATAGAAATGTTACATGATTGAGAAGGAGAAGTCATAGAACCCATAGTAATTCATAGCGACGGAATTTCCGTGTGAATTCGTCAATGTGTGGGAGTGAGGGATGCAGTAAAGAAGGATTAGTGGATCGGAAATGTGATTGTCGTATCCCAAAAGAAAATCCTGTCGTTTCCATAGAAACGTTACTCGATTTAGAAGGAAATGTCTTAGAACACATAGTACTCGTATTTCATAGCGACCGAATTTCCGTGTGAATTCGTCAATGTTTGGGAGTGAGGGATGCAGTAAAGAAATATTAGTGGATCGGAAATGTGATTGTCGTATCCCAAAAGAAAATCCTGTCGTTTCCATAGAAACGTTACTCGATTTAGAAGGAAATGTCTTAGAACACATAATATTTTATAGCGACGCAATTTCCACGTGAATTCGTCAATGTGTGGGAGTGAGGGATGCAGTAAAGAAGGATTAGTGGATCGGAAATGAGATTGTCGTATCCCAAAAGAAAATCATTTCGATTATATAGAAACGTTACTCGATTTTCAAGGAAATGTCTTAGAACACATAGTATTTCATAGCGACGCAATTTCCGTGTGAATTCGTCAATGTGTGGGAGTGAGGGATGCAGTAAAGAAGGATTAGTGGATCGGAAATGTGATTGTCGTATCCAAAAAGAAAGTCCTGTCGTTTCCATAGAAACGTTACTCAATTTAGAAGGAAATGTCTTGGAACACATAGTACTCGTATTTCATATTGACGGAAGTTCCGTGTGAATTCGTCAATGTTTGGGAGTGAGGGATGCAGTAAAGAAATATTAGTGGATCGGAAATGTGATTGTCGTATCCCAAAAGAAAATCCTGTCGTTTCCATAGAAACGTTACTCGATTTAGAAGGAAATGTCTTAGAACACATAGTATTTCATAGCGACGCAATTTCCGTGTGAATTCGTCAATGTGTGGGAATGAGGGATGCAGTAAAGAAGGATTAGTGGATCGGAAATGAGATTGTCGTATCCCAAAAGAAAATCCTGTCGTTTCCATAGAAACGTTACTCGATTTAGAAGGAAATGTCTTAGAACACATAGTATTTCATAGCGACGCAATTTCCGTGTGAATTCGTCAATGTGTGGGAGTGAGGGATGCAGTAAAGAAGGATTAGTGGATCGGAATTGTGATTGACGTATCCCAAAAGAAAGTCCTGTCGTTTCCATAGTAACGTTACTCGATTTAGAAGGAAATGTGTTAGAACACATAGTACTCGTATTTCATAGCGACGCAATTTCCGTGTGAATTCGTCAATGTTTGGGAGTGAGGGATGCAGTAAAGAAAGATTAGTGGATCGGAAATGAGATTGTCGTATCCCAAAAGAAAATCCTGTCGTTTCCATAGAAACGTTACTCGATTTAGAGGGAAATGTCTTAGAACACATAGTATTTCATAGCGACGCAATTTCCGTGTGAATTCGCCAATGTGTGGGAGTGAGGGATGCAGTAAAGAAGGATTAGTGGATCGGAAATGAGATAGTCGTATCCCAAAAGAAAATCCTGTCGTTTCCATAGAAACGTTACTCGATTTCGAAGGAAATGTCCTAGAACACATAGTATATCATAGCGACGCAATTTCCGTGTGAATTCGTCAATGTGTGGGAGTGAGGGATGCAGTAAAGAAGGATTAGTGGATCGGAAATGTGATTGTGGTATCCCAAAAGAAAATCCTGTCGTTTCCATAGAAACGTTACTCGATTTAGAAGGAAATGTCCTAGAACACATAGTACTCGTATTTCATAGGGACGGAATTTCCGTGTGAATTCGTCAATGTTTGGGAGTGAGGGATGCAGTAAAGAAATATTAGTGGATCGGAAATGTGATTGTCGTATCCCAAAAGAATATCCTGTCGTTTCCATAGAAACGTTACTCGATTTAGGAGGAAATGTCTTAGAACACATAGTATTTCATAGCGACGCAATTTCCGTGTGAATTCGTCAATGTGTGGGAGTGAGGGATGCTGTAAAGAAGGATTAGTGGATCGGAAATGTGATTGTCGTATCCCAAAAGAAAGTCCTGTCGTTTCCATAGAAACGTTACTCGATTTAGAAGGAAATGTGTTAGAACACATAGTACTCGTATTTCATAGCGACGCAATTTCCGTGTGAATTCGTCAATGTTTGGGAGTGAGGGATGCAGTAAAGAAGGGTTAGTGGATCGGAAATGAGATTGTCGTATCCCAAAAGAAAATCCTGTCGTTTCCATAGAGACGTTACTCGATTTAGAAGGAAATGTCTTAGAACCCATAGTATTTCATAGCGACGCAATTTCCGTGTGAATTCGTCAATGTTTGGGAGTGAGGGATGCAGTAGAGCAGGATTAGTGGATCGGAAATGAGATTGTCGTATCCCAAAAGAAAATCCTGTCGTTTCCATACAAACGTTACTCGATTTAGAAGGAATTGTCTTAGAACACATAGTACTCGTATTTCATAGCGACGCAATTTCCGTGTGAATTCGTCAATGTGTGGGAGTGAGGGATGCAGTAAAAAAGGATTAGTGGATCGGAAATGAGATTGTCGTATCCCAAAAGAAAATCCTGTCGTTTCCATAGAAACGTTACTCGATTTAGAAGGAAATGTCTTAGAACACATAGTACTCGTATTTCATAGCGACGCAATTTCCGTGTGAATTCGTCAATGTGTGGGAGTGAGGGATGCAGTAACGAAGGATTAGTGGATCGGAGATGAGATTGTCGTATCCCAAAAGAAAACCCTGTCGTTTCCATAGAAACGTTACTTGATTTAGAAGGAAATGACTTAGAACACATAGTACTCGTATTTCATAGCGACGCAAATTCCGTGTGAATTCGTCAATGTGTGGGAGTGAGGGATGCAGTAAAGAAAGATTAGTGGATCGGAAATGAGATTGTCGTATCCCAAAAGAAAATCCTGTCGTTTCCATAGAAACGTTACTCGATTTAGAAGGAAATGTCTTAGAACACATAGTACTCGTATTTCATAGCGTCGCAATTTCCGTGTGAATTCGTCAATGTGTGGGAGTGAGGGATGCAGTAAAGAAGGATTAGTGGATCGGAAATGAGATTGTCGTATCCCAAAAGAAAATCCTGTCGTTTCCATAGAAACGTTACTCGATTTAGAAGGAAATGTCTTAGAACACGTAGTACTCGTATTTCATAGCGACGCAATTTCCGTGTGATTCGTCAATGTGTGGGAGTGAGGGATGCAGTAAAGAAGGATTAGTGGATCGGAAATGAGATTGTCGTATCCCAAAAGAAAATCCTGTCGTTTCCATAGAAACGTTACTCGATTTAGAAGGAGAAGTCATAGAACCCATAGTAATTCATAGCGACGCAATTTCCGTGTGAATTCGTCAATATTTGGGAGTGAGGGATGCAGTAAAGAAGGATTAGTGGATCGGAAATGAGATTCTCGTATCCCAAAAAAATGTCCTGTCGTTTCCATAGAAACGTTACTTGATTGAGAAGGAGAAGTCATAGAACCCACAGTAATTCATAGCGACGCAATTTCCGTGTGAATTCGTCAATGTGTGGGAGTGAGGGATGCAGTAAAGAAGGATTAGTGGATCGGAAATGTGATTGTCGTATCCCAAAAGAAAATCCTGTCGTTTCCATAGGAACGTTACTCGATTTAGAAGGAAATGTCTTAGAACACATAGTACTCGTATTTCATAGCGACGCAATTTCCGTGTGAATTCGTCAATGTGTGGGAGTGAGGGATGCAGTAAAGAAGGATTAGTGGATCGGAAATGAGATTGTCGTATCCCAAAAGAAAATCCTGTCGTTTCCATAGAAACGTTACTCGACTTAGAAGGAAATGTCTTAGAACAAATAGTATTTCATAGCGACGCAATTTCCGTGTGAATTCGTCAATGTTTGGGAGTGAGGGTTGCAGTAAAGGAGGATTAGTGGATCGGAAATGTGATTGACGTAACCCAAAAGAAAATCCTGTCGTTTCCATAGAAACGTAACTCGATTTAGAAGGAAATGTCTTAGAACACATAGTACTCGTATTTCATAGCGACGCAATTCCGTGTGAATTCGTCAGTGTGTGGGAGTGAAGGATGCAGTAAAGAAGGATTAGTGGATCGGAAATGTAATTGTCGTATCCCTAAAGAAAATCCTGTCGTTTCCATAGAAACGTTACTCGATGTAGAAGGAAATGTCTTCTAACACATAGTATTTCATAGCGACGCAATTTCCGTGTGAATTCGTCAATGTTTGGGAGTGAGGGTTGCAGTAATGGAGGATTAGTGGATCGGAAATGTGATTGTGGTATCCCAAAAGAAAATCCTGTCGTTTCCATAGAAACGTTACTCGATTTAGAAGGAATTGTCTTAGAACACATAGTACTCGTATTTCATAGCGACGCAATTTCCGTATGAATTCGTCAATGTGTGGGAGTGAGGGATGCAGTAAAGAAGGATTAGTTGTTAGGAAATGAGATTGTCGTATCCCAAAAGCAAATCCTGTCGTTTCCATAGAAACGTTACTCGATTTAGAAGGAAATGTCTTAGAACACATAGTATTTCATTGCGACGCAATTTCCGTGTGAATTCGTCAATGTTTGGGAGTGAGGGATGCTGTAAAGGAGGATTAGTGGATCGGAATTGTGATTGTCGTATCCCAAAAGAAAATCCTGTCGTTTCCATAGAAACGTTACTCGATTTAGAAGGAAATGTCTGAGAACACATAGTATTTCATAGCGACGCAATTTCCGTGTGAATTCGTCAATGTGTGGGAGTGAGGGATGCAGTAAAGTAGGATTAGTGGATCGGAAATGAGATTGACGTATCCCAAAAGAAAATCCTGTCGTTTCCATAGAAACGTTACTCGATTTAGAAGGAAATGTCTTAGAACACATAGTATTTCATAGCGATGCAATTTCCGTTTGAATTCGTCAATGTTTGGGAGTGAGGGATGCAGTAAAGAAGGATTAGTGGATCGGAAATGTGATTGTCGTATCCCAAAAGAAAATCCTGTCGTTTCCATAGAAACGTTACTCGATTTAGAAGGAAATGTCTTAGAACACATAGTACTCGTATTTCATAGCGACGGAATTTCCGTGTGAATTCGTCAATGTTTGGGAGTGAGGGATGCAGTAAAGAAGGATTAGTGGATCGGAAATGTGATTGTCGTATCCTAAAAGAAAATCCTGTCGTTTCCATTGAAACGTTACTCGATTTAGAAGCAAATGTCTTAGAACACATAGTATTTCATAGCGACGCAATTTCCGTGTGAATTCGTCAATGTGTGGGAGTGAGGGATGCAGTAAAGAAGGATTAGTGGATCGGAAATGAGATTGTCGTATCCCAAAAAAAAGTCCTGTTGTTTCCATAGAAATGTTACTTGATTTAGAAGGAGAAGTCATAGAACCCATAGTAATTCATAGCGACGGAATTTCCGTGTGAATTCGTCAATGTGTGGGAGTGAGGGATGCAGAAAAGAAGGATTAGTGGATCGGAAATGTGATTGTCGTATACCAAAAGAAAATCCTGTCGTTTCCATAGAAACGTTACTCGATTTAGAAGGAAATGTCTTAGAACACATAGTACTCGTATTTCATAGCGACGGAATTTCCGTGTGAATTCGTCAATGTTTGGGAGTGAGGGATGCAGTAAAGAAATATTAGTGGATCGGAAATGTGATTGTCGTATCCCAAAAGAAAATCCTGTCGTTTCCATAGAAACGTTACTCGATTTAGAAGGAAATGTCTTACAACACATAGTATTTAATAGCGACGCAATTTCCGTGTGAATTCGTCAATGTGTGGGAGTGAGGGATGCAGTAAAGAAGGATTAGTGGATCGGAAATGAGATTGTCGTATCCCAAAATAAAATCCTGTCGTTTCCATAGAAACGTTACTCGATTTAGAAGGAAATGTCTTAGAACACATAGTATTTCATAGCGACGCAATTTCCGTGTGAATTCGTCAATGTGTGGGAGTGAGGGGTGCAGTAAAGAAGGATTAGTGGATCGGAAATGTGATTGTCGTATCCCAAAAGAACGTCCTGTCGTTTCCATAGAAACGTTACTCAATTTAGAAGGAAATGTCTTAGACCACATAGTACTCGTATTTCATAGCGACGGAATTTCCGTGTGAATTGGTCATTGTTTGGGAGTGAGGGATGCAGTAAAGAAGGATTAGTGGATCGGAAATGAGATTGTCGTATCCCAAAAGAAAATCCAGTCGTTTCCATAGAAACGTTACTCGATTTAGAAGGAAATGTCTTAGAACACATAGTATTTCATAGCGACGCAATTTCCGTGTGAATTCGTCAATGTGTGGGAGTGAGGGATGCAGTAAAGAAGGATTAGTGGATCGGAAATGTGATTGTCGTATCCCAAAAGAAAGTCCTGTCGTTTCCATAGAAACATTACTCGATTTAGAAGGAAATGTGTTAGAACACATAGTACTCGTATTTCATAGCGACGCAATTTCCGTGTGAATTCGTCAATGTGTGGGAGTGAGGGATGCAGTAAAGAAGGGTTAGTGGATCGGAAATGAGATTGTCGTATCCCAAAAGAAAATCCTGTCGTTTCCGTAGAGACGTTACTCGATTGAGAAGGAAATGTCTTAGAACACATAGTATTTCATAGCGACGCAATTTCCGTGTGAATTCGTCAATGTTTGGGAGTGAGGGATGCAGTAAAGAAAGATTAGTGGATCGGAAATAAGATTGTCGTATCCCAAAAGAAATTCCTGTCGTTTCCATAGAAACGTTACTCGATTTAGAAGGAAATGTCTTAGAACACATAGTATTTCATAGCGACGCAATTTCCGTGTGAATTCGTCAATGTGTGGGAGTGAGGTATGCAGTAAAGAAGGATTAGTGGATCGGAAATGTGATTGTCGTATCCCAAAAGAAAATCGTGTCGTTTCCATAGAAACGTTACTCGATTTAGAAGGAATTGTCTTAGAACACATAGTACTCGTATTTCATAGCGACGGAATTTCCGTGTGAATTCGTCAATGTTTGGGAGTGAGGGATGCAGTAAAGAAATATTAGTGGATCGGAAATGTGACTGTCGTATTCCAAAAGAAAATCCTGTCGTTTCCATAGAAACGTTACTCGATTTAGAAGGAAATGTTTTAGAACACATAGTATTTCATAGCGACGCAATTTCCGTGTGATTTCGTCAATGTGTGGGAGTGAGGGATGCAGTAAAGTAGGATTAGTGGATCGGAAATGTGATTGTCGTATCCCAAAAGAAAATCCTGTCGTTTCCATAGAAACGTTACTCGATTTAGAAGGAAATGTCTTAGAACACTTAGTACTCGTGTTTCATAGCGACGGAATTTCCGTGTGAATTCGTCAATGTTTGGGAGTGAGGGATGCAGTAAAGAAATATTAGTGGATCGGAAATGTGATTGTCGTATCCCAAAAGGAAATCCTGTCGTTTCCATAGAAACGTTACTCGATTTAGAAGGAAATGTCTTAGAACACATAGTATTTCATAGCGACGCAATTTCCGTGTGAATTCCTCAATGTGTGGGAGTGAGGGATGCAGTAAAGAAGGATTAGTGGATCGGAAATGAGATTGTCGTATTACAAAAGAAAATCCTGTCGTTTCCATAGAAACGTTACTCGATTTAGAAGGAAATGTCTTAGAACACATAGTATTTCATAGCGACGCAATTTCCGTGTGAATTCGTCAATGTGTGGGAGTGAGGGATGCAGTAAAGAAGGATTAGTGGATCGGAAATGTGATTGTCGTATCCCAAAAGAAAGTCCTGTCGTTTCCATAGAAACGTTACTCGATTTAGAAGGAAATGTGTTAGAACACATAGTACTCGTATTTCATAGCGACGCAATTTCCGTGTGAATTCGTCAATGTTTGCGAGTGAGGGATGCAGTAAAGAAGGGTTAGTGGATCGGAAATGAGATTGTCGTATCCCAAAAGAAAATCCTGTCGTTCCCATAGAGACGTTACTCGATTTAGAAGGAAATGTCTTAGAACACATAGTACACGTATTTCATAGCGACGCAATTTCCGTGTGAATTCGTCAATGTGTGGGAGTGAGGGATGCAGTAAAGAAGGATTAGTGGATCGGAAATGAGATTGTCGTATCCCAAAAGAAAATCCTATCGTTTCCATAGAAACGTTACTCGATTTAGAAGGAAATGTCTTAGAACACGTAGTACTCGTATTTCATAGCGACGTAATTTCCGTGTGAATTCGTCATTGTGTGGGAGTGAGGGATGCAGTAAAGAAGGATTAGTGGATCGGAAATGAGATTGTCGTATCCCAAAAGAAAATCCTGTCGTTACCATAGAAACGTTACTCGATATAGAAGGAAATGTCTTGGAACACATAGTACTCGTATTTCATAGCGACGCAATTTCCGTGTGAATCCGTCAATGTGTGGGAGTGAGGGATGCAGTAAAGAAGGATTAGTGGATCGGAAATGAGATTGTCGTATCCCAAAGGAAAATCCTGTCGTTTCAGTAGAAACGTTACTCGATTTAGAAGGAAATGTCTTAGAACACATAGTACTCGTATTTCATAGCGACGCAATTTCCGTGTGAATTCGTCAATGTGTGGGAGTGAGGGATGCAGTAAAGAAGGATTGGTGGATCGGAAATGAGATTGTCGTATCCCAAAAGAAAATCCTGTCGTTTCCATAGATACGTTACTCGATTTAGAAGGAAATGTCTTAGAACACATAGTACTCTTATTTCATAGCGACGCAATTTCCGTGTGAATTCGTCAATGTGTGGGAGTGAGGGATGCAGTAAAGAAGGATTAGTGGATCGGAAATGAGATTGTCGTATCCCAAAAGAAAATTATGTCGTTTCCATAGAAACGTTACTCGATTTAGAAGGAGAAGTCATAGAATCCATAATAATTCATAGCGACGCAATTTCCGTGTGAATTCGTCAATGTTTGGGAGTGAGGGATGCAGTAAAGAAGGATTAGTGGATCGGAAATGAGATTGTCGTATCCCAAAAAAATGTCCTGTCGTTTCCATAGAAACGTTACTTGATTTAGAAGGAGAAGTCATAGAACCCACAGTAATTCATAGCGACGCAATTTCCGTGTGAATTCGTCAATGTGTGGGAGTGAGGGATGCAGTAAAGAAGGATTAGTGGTTAGGAAATGAGATTGTCGTATCCCAAAAGAAAATCCTGTCGTTCCCATAGAAACGTCACTCGATTTAGAAGGAAATGTCTTAGAACACATAGTATTTCATAGCGACGCAATTTCCGTATGAATTCGTCAATGTTTGGGAGTGAGGGATGCAGTAAAGAAGGATTAGTGGATCGGAAATGTGATTGTCGTATCCCAAAAGAAAATCCTGTCGTGTCCATAGAAACGTTACTCGATTTAGAAGGAATAGTCTTAAAACACATAGTAATCGTATTTCATAGCGACGCAATTTCCGTATGAATTCGTCAATGTGTGGGAGTGAGGGATGCAGTAAAGAAGGATTAGTGGTTAGGAAATGAGATTGTCGTATCCCAAAAGAAAATCCTGTCGTTCCCATAGAAACGTCACTCGATTTAGAAGGAAATGTCTTGGAAAACACATAGTATTTCATAGCGACGCAATTTCCGTATGAGTTCGTCAATGTTTGGGAGTGAGGGATGCAGTAAAGAAGGATTAGTGGATCGGAAATGTGATTGTCGTATCCCAAAAGAAAATCCTGTCGTTTCCATAGAAACGTTACTCGATTTAGAAGGAAATGTCTTAGAACACATAGTACTCGTATCTCATAGCGACGGAATTTCCGTGTGAATTCGTCAATGTGTGGGAGTGAGGGATGCAGTATAGAAGGATTAGTGGATCGGAAATGAGATTGTCGTATCCCAAAAGAAAATCCTGTCGTTTCCATAGAAACGTTACTCGATTTAGAAGGAAATGTCTTAGAACACATAGTACTCGTATTTCATAGCGACGGAATTTCCGTGTGAATTCGTCAATGTGTGGGAGTGAGGGATGCAGTAAAGAAGGATTAGTGGATCGGAAACGTGATTGTCGTATCCCAAAAGAAAATCGTGTCGTTTCCATAGAAACGTTACTCGATTCAGAAGGAATTGTCTTAGAACACATAGTACTCGTATTTCATAGCGACGCAATTTCCGTGTGAATTCGTCAATGTGTGGGAGTGAGGGATGCAGTAAAGAAGGAATAGTGGTTAGGAAATGAGATTGTCGTATCCCAAAAGAAAATCCTGTCGTTTCCATAGAAACGTTATTCGAATTAGAAGGAAATGCCTTAGAACACATAGTATTTCATAGCGACGCAATTTCCGTGTGAATTCGTCAATGTTTGGGAGTGAGGGATGCAGTAAAGAAGGATTAGTGGATCGGAAATGTGATTGTCGTATCCCAAAAGAAAATCCTGTCGTTTCCATAGAAACGTTACTCGATTTAGAAGGAAATGTCTTAGAACACATAGTACTCGTATTTCATAGCGACGCAATTTCCGTGTGAATTCGTCAATGTTTGGGAGTGAGGGTTGCAGTAAAGGAGGATTAGTGGATCGGAAATGTGATTGTCGTATCCCTAAAGAAAATCCTGTCGTTTCCATAGAAACGTTACTCGATTTAGAAAGAATTGTCTTAGAACACATAGTACTCGTATTTCATAGCGCCGCAATTTCTGTGTGAATTCGTCAATGTGTGGGAGTGAGGGATGCAGTAAAGAAGGATTAGTGGTTAGGAAATGAGATTGTCGTGTCCCAAAAGAAAATCCTGTCGTTTCCATAGAAACGTTACTCGATTTTGAAGGAAATGTCTTAGAACACATAGTATTTCATAGCGACGCAATTTCCGTGTGAATTCGTCAATGTTTGGGAGTGAGGGATGCAGTAAAGTAAGATTAGTGGATCGGAAATGTGATTGTCGTATCCCAAAAGAAAATCCTGTCGTTTCCATAGAAACGTTACTCGATTTAGAAGGAAATGTCTTAGAACACATAGTACTCGTGTTTCATAGCGACGGAATTTCCGTGTGAATTCGTCAATGTTTGGGAGTGAGGGATGCAGTAAAGAAATATTAGTGGATCGGAAATGTGATTGTCGTATCCCAAAAGGAAATCCTGTCGTTTCCATAGAAACGTTACTCGATTAAGAAGGAAATGTCTTAGAACACATAGTATTTCATAGCGACGCAATTTCGTGTGAATTCCTCAATGTGTGGGAGTGAGGGATGCAGTAAAGAAGGATTAGTGGATCGGAAATGTGATTGTCGTATCCCAAAAGAAAGTCCTGTCGTTTCCATAGAAACGTTACTCGATTTAGAAAGAATTGTCTTAGAACACATAGTACTCGTATTTCATAGCGCCGCAATTTCTGTGTGAATTCGTCAATGTTTGGGAGTGAGGGTTGCAGTAAAGGAGGATTAGTGGATCGGAAATGTGATTGTCGTATCCCAAAAGAAAATCCTGTCGTTTCCATAGAAACGTTACTCGATTTAGAAAGAATTGTCTTAGAACACATAGTACTCGTATTTCATAGCGCCGCAATTTCTGTGTGAATTCGTCAATGTGTGGGAGTGAGGGATGCAGTAAAGAAGGATTAGTGGATCGGAAATGTGATTGTCGTATCCCAAAAGAAAATCCTGTCGTTTCCATAGAAACGTTACTCGAGTTAGAAGGAATTGTCTGAGAACACATAGTACTCGTATTTCATTGCGACGCAATTTCCGTGTAAATTCGACAATGTGTGGGAGTGAGGGATGCAGTAAAGAAGGATTAGTGGTTACGAAATGAGATTGTCGTATCCCAAAAGAAAATCCTGTCGTTCCATAGAAACGTTACTCGAATTAGAAGGAAATGTGCTAGAACACATAGTATTCCATAGCGACGCAATTTCCGTGTGAATTCGTCAATGTTTGGGAGTGAGGGATGCAGTAAAGAAGGATTAGTGGATCGGAAATGTGATTGTCGTATCCCAAAAGAAAATCCTGTCGTTTCCATAGAAACGTTACTCGATTTAGAAGGAAATGTCTTAGTACACATAATACTCGTATTTCATAGCGACGCAATTTCCGTGTGAATTCGACAATGTGTGGGAGTGAGGGATGCAGTAAAGAAGGATTAGTGGTTACGAAATGAGATTGTCGTATCCCAAATGAAAATCCTGTCGTTCCATAGAAACGTTACTCGAATTAGAAGGAAATGTGCTAGAACACAAAGTATTCCATAGCGACGCAATTTCCGTGTGAATTCGTCAATGTTTGGGAGTGAGGTATGCAGTAAAGAAGGATTAGTGGATCGGAAATGTGATTGTCGTATCCCAAAAGAAAATCGTGTCGTTTCCATAGAAACGTTACTCGATTTAGAAGGAATTGTCTTAGAACACATAGTACTCGTATTTCATAGCGACGGAATTTCCGTGTGAATTCGTCAATGTTTGGGAGTGAGGGATGCAGTAAAGAAATATTAGTGGATCGGAAATGTGACTGTCGTATTCCAAAAGAAAATCCTGTCGTTTCCATAGAAACGTTACTCGATTTAGAAGGAAATGTTTTAGAACACATAGTATTTCATAGCGACGCAATTTCCGTGTGATTTCGTCAATGTGTGGGAGTGTGGGATGCAGTAAAGTAGGATTAGTGGATCGGAAATGTGATTGTCGTATCCCAAAAGAAAATCCTGTCGTTTCCATAGAAACGTTACTCGATTTAGAAGGAAATGTCTTAGAACACTTAGTACTCGTGTTTCATAGCGACGGAATTTCCGTGTGAATTCGTCAATGTTTGGGAGTGAGGGATGCAGTAAAGAAATATTAGTGGATCGGAAATGTGATTGTCGTATCCCAAAAGGAAATCCTGTCGTTTCCATAGAAACGTTACTCGATTTAGAAGGAAATGTCTTAGAACACATAGTATTTCATAGCGACGCAATTTCCGTGTGAATTCCTCAATGTGTGGGAGTGAGGGATGCAGTAAAGAAGGATTAGTGGATCGGAAATGAGATTGTCGTATTACAAAAGAAAATCCTGTCGTTTCCATAGAAACGTTACTCGATTTAGAAGGAAATGTCTTAGAACACATAGTATTTCATAGCGACGCAATTTCCGTGTGAATTCGTCAATGTGTGGGAGTGAGGGATGCAGTAAAGAAGGATTAGTGGATCGGAAATGTGATTGTCGTATCCCAAAAGAAAGTCCTGTCGTTTCCATAGAAACGTTACTCGATTTAGAAGGAAATGTGTTAGAACAAATAGTACTCGTATTTCATAGCGACGCAATTTCCGTGTGAATTCGTCAATGTTTGCGAGTGAGGGATGCAGTAAAGAAGGGTTAGTGGATCGGAAATGAGATTGTCGTATCCCAAAAGAAAATCCTGTCGTTCCCATAGAGACGTTACTCGATTGAGAAGGAAATGTCTTAGAACACATAGTATTTCATAGCGACGCAATTTCCGTGTGAATTCGTCAATGTTTGGGAGTGAGGCATGCAGTAAAGAAAGATTAGTGGATCGGAAATGAGATTGTCGTATCCCAAAAGAAAAGCCTGTCGTTTCCATAGAAACGTTACTCGATTTAGAAGGAAATGTCTTAGAACACATAGTACACGTATTTCATAGCGACGCAATTTCCGTGTGAATTCGTCAATGTGTGGGAGTGAGGGATGCAGTAAAGAAGGATTAGTGGATCGGAAATGAGATTGTCGTATCCCAAAAGAAAATCCTGTCGTTTCCATAGAAACGTTACTCGATTTAGAAGGAAATGTCTTAGAACACGTAGTACTCGTATTTCATAGCGACGTAATTTCCGTGTGAATTCGTCATTGTGTGGGAGTGAGGGATGCAGTAAAGAAGGATTAGTGGATCGGAAATGAGATTGTCGTATCCCAAAAGAAAATCCTGTCGTTACCATAGAAACGTTACTCGATATAGAAGGAAATGTCTTGGAACACATAGTACTCGTATTTCATAGCGACGCAATTTCCGTGTGAATCCGTCAATGTGTGGGAGTGAGGGATGCAGTAAAGAAGGATTAGTGGATCGGAAATGAGATTGTCGTATCCCAAAGGAAAATCCTGTCGTTTCCGTAGAAACGTTACTCGATTTAGAAGGAAATGTCTTAGAACACATAGTACTCGTATTTCATAGCGACGCAATTTCCGTGTGAATTCGTCAATGTGTGGTAGTGAGGGATGCAGTAAAGAAGGATTGGTGGATCGGAAATGAGATTGTCGTATCCCAAAAGAAAATCCTGTCGTTTCCATAGATACGTTACTCGATTTAGAAGGAAATGTCTTAGAACACATAGTACTCTTATTTCATAGCGACGCAATTTCCGTGTGAATTCGTCAATGTGTGGGAGTGAGGGATGCAGTAAAGAAGGATTAGTGGATCGGAAATGAGATTGTCGTATCCCAAAAGAAAATTATGTCGTTTCCATAGAAACGTTACTCGATTTAGAAGGAGAAGTCATAGAATCCATAATAATTCATAGCGACGCAATTTCCGTGTGAATTCGTCAATGTTTGGGAGTGAGGGATGCAGTAAAGAAGGATTAGTGGATCGGAAATGAGATTGTCGTATCCCAAAAAAATGTCCTGTCGTTTCCATAGAAACGTTACTTGATTTAGAAGGAGAAGTCATAGAACCCACAGTAATTCATAGCGACGCAATTTCCGTGTGAATTCGTCAATGTGTGGGAGTGAGGGATGCAGTAAAGAAGGATTAGTGGTTAGGAAATGAGATTGTCGTATCCCAAAAGAAAATCCTGTCGTTCCCATAGAAACGTCACTCGATTTAGAAGGAAATGTCTTAGAACACATAGTATTTCATAGCGACGCAATTTCCGTATGAATTCGTCAATGTTTGGGAGTGAGGGATGCAGTAAAGAAGGATTAGTGGATCGGAAATGTGATTGTCGTATCCCAAAAGGAAATCCTGTCGTGTCCATAGAAACGTTACTCGATTTAGAAGGAATAGTCTTAAAACACATAGTAATCGTATTTCATAGCGACGCAATTTCCGTATGAATTCGTCAATGTGTGGGAGTGAGGGATGCAGTAAAGAAGGATTAGTGGTTAGGAAATGAGATTGTCGTATCCCAAAAGAAAATCCTGTCGTTCCCATAGAAACGTCACTCGATTTAGAAGGAAATGTCTTAGAACACATAGTATTTCATAGCGACGCAATTTCCGTATGAATTCGTCAATGTTTGGGAGTGAGGGATGCAGTAAAGAAGGATTAGTGGTTCGGAAATGTGATTGTCGTATCCCAAAAGAAAACCTGTCGTTTCCATAGAAACGTTACTCGATTTAGAAGGAAATGTCTTAGAACACATAGTACTCGTATCTCATAGCGACGGAATTTCCGTGTGAATTCGTCAATGTGTGGGAGTGAGGGATGCAGTATAGAAGGATTAGTGGATCGGAAATGAGATTGTCGTATCCCAAAAGAAAATCCTGTCGTTTCCATAGAAACGTTACTCGATTAGAAGGAAATGTCTTAGAACACATAGTACTCGTATTTCATAGCGACGGAATTTCCGTGTGAATTCGTCAATGTGTGGGAGTGAGGGATGCAGTAAAGAAGGATTAGTGGATCGGAAATGTGATTGTCGTATCCCAAAAGAAAATCGGGTCGTTTCCATAGAAACGTTACTCGATTCAGAAGGAATTGTCTTAGAACACATAGTACTCGTATTTCATAGCGACGCAATTTCCGTGTGAATTCGTCAATGTGTGGGAGTGAGGGATGCAGTAAAGAAGGAATAGTGGTTAGGAAATGAGATTGTCGTATCCCAAAAGAAAATCCTGTCGTTTCCATAGAAACGTTATTCGAATTAGAAGGAAATGCCTTAGAACACATAGTATTTCATAGCGACGCAATTTCCGTGTGAATTCGTCAATGTTTGGGAGTGAGGGATGCAGTAAAGAAGGATTAGTGGATCGGAAATGTGATTGTCGTATCCCAAAAGAAAATCCTGTCGTTTCCATAGAAACGTTACTCGATTTAGAAGGAAATGTCTTAGAACACATAGTACTCGTATTTCATAGCGACGCAATTTCCGTGTGAATTCGTCAATGTTTGGGAGTGAGGGTTGCAGTAAAGGAGGATTAGTGGATCGGAAATGTGATTGTCGTATCCCTAAAGAAAATCCTGTCGTTTCCATAGAAACGTTACTCGATTTAGAAAGAATTGTCTTAGAACACATAGTACTCGTATTTCATAGCGCCGCAATTTCTGTGTGAATTCGTCAATGTGTGGGAGTGAGGGATGCAGTAAAGAAGGATTAGTGGTTAGGAAATGAGATTGTCGTGTCCCAAAAGAAAATCCTGTCGTTTCCATAGAAACGTTACTCGATTTTGAAGGAAATGTCTTAGAACACATAGTATTTCATAGCGACGCAATTTCCGTGTGAATTCGTCAATGTTTGGGAGTGAGGGATGCAGTAAAGTAGGATTAGTGGATCGGAAATGTGATTGTCGTATCCCAAAAGAAAATCCTGTCGTTTCCATAGAAACGTTACTCGATTTAGAAGGAAATGTCTTAGAACACATAGTACTCGTGTTTCATAGCGACGGAATTTCCGTGTGAATTCGTCAATGTTTGGGAGTGAGGGATGCAGTAAAGAAATATTAGTGGATCGGAAATGTGATTGTCGTATCCCAAAAGGAAATCCTGTCGTTTCCATAGAAACGTTACTCGATTAAGTAGGAAATGTCTTAGAACACATAGTATTTCATAGCGACGCAATTTCCGTGTGAATTCCTCAATGTGTGGGAGTGAGGGATGCAGTAAAGAAGGATTAGTGGATCGGAAATGTGATTGTCGTATCCCAAAAGAAAGTCCTGTCGTTTCCATAGAAACGTTACTCGATTTAGAAGGAAATGTGTTAGAACACATAGTACTCGTATTTCATAGCGACGCAATTTCCGTGTGAATTCGTCAATGTTTGGGAGTGAGGGATGCAGTAAAGAAGGGTTAGTGGATCGGAAATGAGATTGTCGTATCCCAAAAGAAAATCCTGTCGTTTCCATAGAGACGTTACTCGATTGAGAAGGAAATGTCTTAGAACACATAGTATTTCATAGCGACGCAATTTCCGTGTGAATTCGTCAATGTTTGGGAGTGAGGGATGCAGTAAAGAAAGATTAGTGGATCGGAAATGTGATTGTCGTATCCCAAAAGAAAATCCTGTCATTTCCATAGAAACGTTACTCGATTTAGAAAGAATTGTCTTAGAACACATAGTACTCGTATTTCATAGCGCCGCAATTTCTGTGTGAATTCGTCAATGTTTGGGAGTGAGGGTTGCAGTAAAGGAGGATTAGTGGATCGGAATTGTGATTGTCGTATCCCAAAAGAAAATCCTGTCGTTTCCATAGAAACGTTACTAGATTTAGAAAGAATTGTCTTAGAACACATAGTACTCGTATTTCATAGCGCCGCAATTTCTGTGTGAATTCGTCAATGTGTGGGAGTGAGGGATGCAGTAAAGAAGGATTAGTGGATCGGAAATGTGATTGTCGTATCCCAAAAGAAAATCCTGTCGTTTCCATAGAAACGTTACTCGAGTTAGAAGGAATTGTCTGAGAACACATAGTACTCGTATTTCATTGCGACGCAATTTCCGTGTAAATTCGACAATGTGTGGGAGTGAGGGATGCAGTAAAGAAGGATTAGTGGTTACGAAATGAGATTGTCGTATCCCAAAAGAAAATCCTGTCGTTCCATAGAAACGTTACTCGAATTAGAAGGAAATGTGCTAGAACACATAGTATTCCATAGCGACGCAATTTCCGTGTGAATTCGTCAATGTTTGGGAGTGAGGGATGCAGTAAAGAAGGATTAGTGGATCGGAAATGTGATTGTCGTATCCCAAAAGAAAATCCTGTCGTTTCCATAGAAACGTTACTCGATTTAGAAGGAAATGTCTTAGTACACATAATACTCGTATTTCATAGCGACGCAATTTCCGTGTGAATTCGACAATGTGTGGGAGTGAGGGATGCAGTAAAGAAGGATTAGTGGTTACGAAATGAGATTGTCGTATCCCAAATGAAAATCCTGTCGTTCCATAGAATCGTTACTCGAATTAGAAGGAAATGTGCTAGAACACAAAGTATTCCATAGCGACGCAATTTCCGTGTGAATTCGTCAATGTTTGGGAGTGAGGGATGCAGTAAAGAAGGATTAGTGGATCGGAAATGTGATTGTCGTATCCCAAAAGAAAATCCTGTCGTTTCCATAGAAACGTTACTCGATTTAGAAGGAAATGTCTTAGTACACATAGTACTCGTATTTCATAGCGACGCAATTTCCGTGTGAATTCGTCAATGTTTGGGAGTGAGGGTTGCAGGAAGGGAGGATTAGTGGATCGGAAATGTGATTGTCGTATCCCAAAAGAAAATCCTGTCGTTTCCAAAGAAACGTTACTCGATTTAGAAAGAATTGTCTTAGAACACATAGTACTCGTATTTCATAGCGCCGCAATTTCTGTGTGAATTCGTCAATGTGTGGGAGTGAGGGATGCAGTAAAGAAGGATTAGTGGTTAGGAAATGAGATTGTCGCATCCCAAAAGAAAATCCTGTCGTTTCCATAGAAACGTTACTCGATTTAGAAGGAAATGTCTTAGAACACATAGTATTTCATAGCGACGCAATTTCCGTGTGAATTCGTCAATGTTTGGGAGTGAGCGATGCAGTAAAGTAGGATTAGTGGATCGGAAATGTGATTGTCGTATCCCAAAAGAAAATCCTGTCGTTTCCATAGAAACGTTACTCGATTTAGAAGGAAATGTCTTAGAACACATAGTACTCGTGTTTCATAGCGACGGAATTTCCGTGTGAATTCGTCAATGTTTGGGAGTGAGGGATGCAGTAAAGAAATATTAGTGGATCGGAAATGTGATTGTCGTATCCCAAAAGGAAATCCTGTCGTTTCCATAGAAACGTTACTCGATTTAGAAGGAAATGTCTTAGAACACATAGTATTTCATAGCGACGCAATTTCCGTGTGAATTCCTCAATGTGTGGGAGTGAAGGATGCAGTAAAGAAGGATTAGTGGATCGGAAATGTGATTGTCGTATCCCAAAAGAAAGTCCTGTCGTTTCCATAGAAACGTTACTCGATTTAGAAGGAAATGTGTTAGAACGCATAGTACTCGTATTTCATAGCGACGCAATTTCCGTGTGAATTCGTCAATGTTTGGGAGTGAGGGTTGCAGTAAAGGAGGATTAGTGGATCGGAAATGTGATTGTCGTATATCAAAAGAAAATCCTGTCGTTTCCATAGAAACGTTACTCGATTTAGAAAGAATTGTCTTAGAACACATAGTACTCGTATTTCATAGCGCCGCAATTTCTGTGTGAATTCGTCAATGTGTGGGAGTGAGGAATGCAGTAAAGAAGGATTAGTGGATCGGAAATGTGATTGTCGTATCCCAAAAGAAAATCCTGTCGTTTCCATAGAAACGTTACTCGAGTTAGAAGGAATTGTCTGAGAACACATAGTACTCGTATTTCATTGCGACGCAATTTCCGTGTGAATTCGACAATGTGTGGGAGTGAGGGATGCAGTAAAGAAGGATTAGTGGTTACGAAATGAGATTGTCGTATCCCAAAAGAAAATCCTGTCGTACCATAGAAACGTTACTCGAATTAGAAGGAAATGTGCTAGAACAATTAGTATTCCATAGCGACGCAATTTCCGTGTGAATTCGTCAATGTTTGGGAGTGAGGGATGCAGTAAAGAAGGATTAGTGGATCGGAAATGTGATTGTCGTATCCCAAAAGAAAATCCTGTCGTTTCCATAGAAACGTTACTCGATTTAGAAGGAAATGTCTTAGTACACATAGTACTCGTATTTCATAGCGACGCAATTTCCGTGTGAATTCGACAATGTGTGGGAGTGAGGGATGCAGTAAAGAAGGATTAGTGGTTACGAAATGAGATTGTCGTATCCCAAAAGAAAATCCTGTCGTTCCATAGAAACGTTACTCGAATTAGAAGGAAATGTGCTAGAACACATAGTATTCCATAGCGACGCAATTTCCGTGTGAATTCGTCAATGTTTGGGAGTGAGGGATGCAGTAAAGAAGGATTAGTGGATCGGAAATGTGATTGTCGTATCCCAAAAGAAAATCCTGTCATTTCCATAGAAACGTTACTTGATTTAGAAGGAAATGTCTTAGTACACATAGTACTCGTATTTCATAGCGACGCAATTTCCGTGTGAATTCGTCAATGTTTGGGAGTGAGGGTTGCAGGAAGGGAGGATTAGTGGATCGGAAATGTGATTGTCGTATCCCAAAAGAAAATCCTGTCGTTTCCATAGAAACGTTACTCGATTTAGAAAGAATTGTCTTAGAACACATAGTACTCGTATTTCATAGCGCCGCAATTTCTGTGTGAATTCGTCAATGTGTGGGAGTGAGGGATGCAGTAAAGAAGGATTAGTGGTTAGGAAATGAGATTGTCGTATCCCAAAAGAAAATCCTGTCGTTTCCATAGAAACGTTACTCGATTTAGAAGGAAATGTCTTAGAACACATAGTATTTCATAGCGACGCAATTTCCGTGTGATTTCGTCAATGTGTGGGAGTGAGGGATGCAGTAAAGTAGGATTAGTGGATCGGAAATGTGATTGTCGTATCCCAAAAGAAAATCCTGTCGTTTCCATAGAAACGTTACTCGATTTAGAAGGAAATGTCTTAGAACACATAGTACTCGTGTTTCATAGCGACGGAATTTCCGTGTGACTTCGTCAATGTTTGGGAGTGAGGGATGCAGTAAAGAAATATTAGTGGATCGGGAATGTGATTGTCGTATCCCAAAAGGAAATCCTGTCGTTTCCATAGAAACGTTACTCGATTTAGAAGGAAATGTCTTAGAACACATAGTATTTCATAGCGACGCAATTTCCGTGTGAATTTCTCAATGTGTGGGAGTGAGGGATGCAGTAAAGAAGGATGAGTGGATCGGAAATGTGATTGTCGTATCCCAAAAGAAAGTCCTGTCGTTTCCATAGAAACGTTACTCGATTTAGAAGGAAATGTGTTAGAACACATAGTACTCGTATTTCATAGCGACGCAATTTCCGTGTGAATTCGTCAATGTTTGGGAGTGAGGGATGCAGTAAAGAAGGGTTAGTGGATCGGAAATGAGATTGTCCTATCCCAAAAGAAAATCCTGTCGTTTCCATAGAGACGTTACTCGATTGAGAAGGAAATGTCTTAGAACACATAGTATTTCATAGCGACGCAATTTCCGTGTGAATTTGTCAATGTTTGGGAGTGAGGGATGCAGTAAAGAAAGATTAGTGGATCGGAAATGAGATTGTCGTATCCCAAAAGAAAAGCCTGTCGTTTCCATAGAAACGTTACTCGATTTAGAAGGAAATGTCTTAGAACACATAGTACTCGTATTTCATAGCGACACAATTTCCGTGTGAATTCGTCAATGTGTGGGAGTGAGGGATGCAGTAAAGTAGGATTAGTGGATCGGAAATGAGATTGTCGTTTCCCAAAAGAAAATCCTGTCGTTTCCATAGAAACGTTACTCGATTGAGAAGGAAATGTCTTAGAACACATAGTATTTCATAGCGACGCAATTTCCGTGTGAATTCGTCAATGTTTGGGAGTGAGGGATGCAGTAAAGAAAGATTAGTGGATCGGAAATGTGATTGTCGTATCCCAAAAGAAAATCCTGTCATTTCCATAGAAACGTTACTCGATTTAGAAAGAATTGTCTTAGAACACATAGTACTCGTATTTCATAGCGCCGCAATTTCTGTGTGAATTCGTCAATGTTTGGGAGTGAGGGTTGCAGTAAAGGAGGATTAGTGGATCGGAAATGTGATTGTCGTATCCCAAAAGAAAATCCTGTCGTTTCCATAGAAACGTTACTCGATTTAGAAAGAATTGTCTTAGAACACATAGTACTCGTATTTCATAGCGCCGCAATTTCTGTGTGAATTCGTCAATGTGTGGGAGTGAGGGATGCAGTAAAGAAGGATTAGTGGATCGGAAATGTGATTGTCGTATCCCAAAAGAAAATCCTGTCGTTTCCATAGAAACGTTACTCGAGTTAGAAGGAATTGTCTGAGAACACATAGTACTCGTATTTCATTGCGACGAAATTTCCGTGTGAATTCGACAATGTGTGGGAGTGAGGGATGCAGTAAAGAAGGATTAGTGGTTACGAAATGAGATTGTCGTATCCCAAAAGAAAATCATGTCGTTCCATAGAAACGTTACTCGAATTAGAAGGAAATGTGCTAGAACACATAGTATTCCATAGCGACGCAATTTCCGTGTGAATTCGTCAATGTTTGGGAGTGAGGGATGCAGTAAAGAAGGATTAGTGGATCGGAAATGTGATTGTCGTATCCCAAAAGAAAATCCTGTCGTTTCCATAGAAACGTTACTCGATTTAGAAGGAAATGTCTTAGTACACATAATACTCGTATTTCATAGCGACGCAATTTCCGTGTGAATTCGACAATGTGTGGGAGTGAGGGATGCAGTAAAGAAGGATTAGTGGTTACGAAATGAGATTGTCGTATCCCAAATGAAAATCCTGTCGTTCCATAGAAACGTTACTCGAATTAGAAGGAAATGTGCTAGAACACAAAGTATTCCATAGCGACGCAATTTCCGTGTGAATTCGTCAATGTTTGGGAGTGAGGGATGCAGTAAAGAAGGATTAGTGGATCGGAAATGTGATTGTCGTATCCCAAAAGAAAATCCTGTCGTTTCCATAGAAACGTTACTCGATTTAGAAGGAAATGTCTTAGTACACATAGTACTCGTATTTCATAGCGACGCAATTTCCGTGTGAATTCGTCAATGTTTGGGAGTGAGGGTTGCAGGAAGGGAGGATTAGTGGATCGGAAATGTGATTGTCGTATCCCAAAAGAAAATCCTGTCGTTTCCAAAGAAACGTTACTCGATTTAGAAAGAATTGTCTTAGAACACATAGTACTCGTATTTCATAGCGCCACAATTTCTGTGTGAATTCGTCAATGTGTGGGAGTGAGGGATGCAGTAAAGAAGGATTAGTGGTTAGGAAATGAGATTGTCGTATCCCAAAAGAAAATCCTGTCGTTTCCATAGAAACGTTACTCGATTTAGAAGGAAATGTCTTAGAACACATAGTATTTCATAGCGACGCAATTTCCGTGTGAATTCGTCAATGTTTGGGAGTGAGCGATGCAGTAAAGTAGGATTAGTGGATCGGAAATGTGATTGTCGTATCCCAAAAGAAAATCCTGTCGTTTCCATAGAAACGTTACTCGATTTAGAAGGAAATGTCTTAGAACACATAGTACTCGTGTTTCATAGCGACGGAATTTCCGTGTGAATTCGTCAATGTTTGGGAGTGAGGAATGCAGTAAAGAAATATTAGTGGATCGGAAATGTGATTGTCGTATCCCAAAAGGAAATCCTGTCGTTTCCATAGAAACGTTACTCGATTTAGAAGGAAATGTCTTAGAACAAATAGTATTTCATAGCGACGCAATTTCCGTGTGAATTCCTCAATGTGTGGGAGTGAGGGATGCAGTAAAGAAGGATTAGTGGATCGGAAATGTGATTGTCGTATCCCAAAAGAAAGTCCTGTCGTTTCCATAGAAACGTTACTCGATTTAGAAGGAAATGTGTTAGAACACATAGTACTCGTATTTCATAGCGACGCAATTTCCGTGTGAATTCGTCAATGTTTGGGAGTGAGGGATGCAGTAAAGAAGGGTTAGTGGATCGGAAATGAGATTGTCGTATCCCAAAAGAAAATCCTGTCGTTTCCATAGAGACGTTACTCGATTGAGAAGGAAATGTCTTAGGACACATAGTATTTCATAGCGACGCAATTTCCGTGTGAATTCGTCAATGTTTGGGAGTGAGGGATGCAGTAAAGAAAGATTAGTGGATCGGAAATGTGATTGTCGTATCCCAAAAGAAAATCCTGTCGTTTCCATAGAAACGTTACTCGATTTAGAAAGAATTGTCT
Organism: Schistocerca piceifrons; assembly: GCF_021461385.2. Lineage (NCBI taxonomy): Eukaryota > Metazoa > Arthropoda > Insecta > Orthoptera > Acrididae > Schistocerca > Schistocerca piceifrons. Next base: position 3,799,327 of record NW_025728287.1, read on the forward strand.
TAGAACACATAGTACTCGTATTTCATAGCGCCGCAATTTCTGTGTGAATTCGTCAATGTTTGGGAGTGAGGGTTGCAGTAAAGGAGGATTAGTGGATCGGAAATGTGATTGTCGTATATCAAAAGAAAATCCTGTCGTTTCCATAGAAACGTTACTCGATTTAGAAAGAATTGTCTTAGAACACATAGTACTCGTATTTCATAGCGCCGCAATTTCTGTGTGAATTCGTCAATGTGTGGGAGTGAGGAATGCAGTAAAGAAGGATTAGTGGATCGGAAATGTGATTGTCGTATCCCAAAAGAAAATCCTGTCGTTTCCATAGAAACGTTACTCGAGTTAGAAGGAATTGTCTGAGAACACATAGTACTCGTATTTCATTGCGACGCAATTTCCGTGTGAATTCGACAATGTGTGGGAGTGAGGGATGCAGTAAAGAAGGATTAGTGGTTACGAAATGAGATTGTCGTCTCCCAAAAGAAAATCCTGTCGTTCCATAGAAACGTTACTCGAATTAGAAGGAAATGTGCTAGAACACATAGTATTCCATAGCGACGCAATTTCCGTGTGAATTCGTCAATGTTTGGGAGTGAGGGATGCAGTAAAGAAGGATTAGTGGATCGGAAATGTGATTGTCGTATCCCAAAAGAAAATCCTGTCATTTCCATAGAAACGTTACTTGATTTAGAAGGAAATGTCTTAGTACACATAGTACTCGTATTTCATAGCGACGCAATTTCCGTGTGAATTCGTCAATGTTTGGGAGTGAGTGTTGCAGGAAGGGAGGATTAGTGGATCGGAAATGTGATTGTCGTATCCCAAAAGAAAATCCTGTCGTTTCCATAGAAACGTTACTCGATTTAGAAAGAATTGTCTTAGAACACATAGTACTCGTATTTCATAGCGCCGCAATTTCTGTGTGAATTCGTCAATGTGTGGGAGTGAGGGATGCAGTAAAGAAGGATTAGTGGTTAGGAAATGAGATTGTCGTATCCCAAAAGAAAATCCTGTCGTTTCCATAGAAACGTTACTCGATTTAGAAGGAAATGTCTTAGAACACATAGTATTTCATAGCGACGCAATTTCCGTGTGATTTCGTCAATGTGTGGGAGTGAGGGATGCAGTAAAGTAGGATTAGTGGATCGGAAATGTGATTGTCGTATCCCAAAAGAAAATCCTGTCGTTTCCATAGAAACGTTACTCGATTTAGAAGGAAATGTCTTAGAACACATAGTACTCGTGTTTCATAGCGACGGAATTTCCGTGTGACTTCGTCAATGTTTGGGAGTGAGGGATGCAGTAAAGAAATATTAGTGGATCGGAAATGTGATTGTCGTATCCCAAAAGGAAATCCTGTCGTTTCCATAGAAACGTTACTCGATTTAGAAGGAAATGTCTTAGAACACATAGTATTTCATAGCGACGCAATTTCCGTGTGAATTTCTCAATGTGTGGGAGTGAGGGATGCAGTAAAGAAGGATGAGTGGATCGGAAATGTGATTGTCGTATCCCAAAAGAAAGTCCTGTCGTTTCCATAGAAACCTTACTCGATTTAGAAGCAAATGTGTTAGAACACATAGTACTCGTATTTCATAGCGACGCAATTTCCGTGTGAATTCGTCAATGTTTGGGAGTGAGGGATGCAGTAAAGAAGGGTTAGTGGATCGGAAATGAGATTGTCGTATCCCAAAAGAAAATCCTGTCGTTTCCATAGAGACGTTACTCGATTGAGAAGGAAATGTCTTAGAACACATAGTATTTCATAGCGACGCAATTTCCGTGTGAATTCGTCAATGTTTGGGAGTGAGGGATGCAGTAAAGAAAGATTAGTGGATCGGAAATCAGATTGTCGAATCCCAAAAGAAAAGCCTGTCGTTTCCATAGAAACGTTACTCGATTTAGAAGGAAATGTCTTAGAACACATAGTACTCGTATTTCATAGCGACACAATTTCCGTGTGAATTCGTCAATGTGTGGGAGTGAGGGATGCAGTAAAGTAGGATTAGTGGATCGGAAATGAGATTGTCGTTTCCCAAAAGAAAATCCTGTCGTTTCCATAGAAACGTTACTCGATTTAGAAGGAAATGTCTTAGAACACGTAGTACTCGTATTTCATAGCGACGTAATTTCCGTGTGAATTCGTCAATGTGTGGGAGTGAGGGATGCAGTAAAGAAGGATTAGTGGATCGGAAATGAGATTGTCGTATCCCAAAAGAAAATCCTGTCGTTACCATAGAAACGTTACTCGATTTAGAAGGAAATGTCTTGGAACACATAGTACTCGTATTTCATAGCGACGCAATTTCCGTGTAAATTCGTCAATGTGTGGGAGTGAGGGATGCAGTAAAGAAGGATTAGTGGATCGGAAATGAGATTGTCGTATCCCAAAGGAAAATCCTGTCGTTTCCGTAGAAACGTTACTCGATTTAGAAGGAAATGTCTTAGAACACATAGTACTCGTATTTCATAGCGACGCAATTTCCGTGTGAATTCGTCAATGTGTGGGAGTGAGGGATGCAGTAAAGAAGGATTAGTGGATCGGAAATGAGATTGTCGTATCCCAAAAGAAAATCCTGTCGTTTCCATAGATACGTTACTCGATTTAGAAGGAAATGTCTTAGAACACATAGTACTCTTATTTCATAGCGACGCAATTTCCGTGTGAATTCGTCAATGTGTGGGAGTGAGGGATGCAGTAAAGAAGGATTAGTGGATCGGAAATGAGATTGTCGTATCCCAAAAGAAAATTATGTCGTTTCCATAGAAACGTTACTCGATTTAGAAGGAGAAGTCATAGAATTCATAATAATTCATAGCGACGCAATTTCCGTGTGAATTCGTCAATGTTTGGGAGTGAGGGATGCAGTAAAGAAAGATTAGTGGATCGGAAATGAGATTGTCGTATCCCAAAAAAATGTCCTGTCGTTTCCATAGAAACGTTACTTGATTTAGAAGGAGAAGTCATAGAACCCACAGTAATTCATAGCGACGCAATTTCCGTGTGAATTCGTCAATGTGTGGGAGTGAGGGATGCAGTAAAGAAGGATTAGTGGTTAGGAAATGAGATTGTCGTATCCCAAAAGAAAATCCTGTCGTTCCCATAGAAACGTTACTCGAATTAGAAGGAAATGCCTTAGAACGCATAGTATTTCATAGCGACGCAATTTCCGTGTGACTTCGTCAATGTTTGGGAGTGAGGGATGCAGTAAAGAAGGGTTAGTGGATCGGAAATGTGATTGTCGTATCCCAAAAGAAAATCCTGTCTATTCCATAGAAACGTTACTCGATTTAGAAGGAAATGTCTTAGAACACATAGTACTCGTATTTCATAGCGACGCAATTTCCGTGTGAATTCGTCAATGTTTGGGAGTGAGGGTTGCAGTAAAGGAGGATTAGTGGATCGGAAATGTGATTGTCGTATCCCAAAAGAAAATCCTGTCGTTTCCATAGAAACGTTACTCGATTTAGAAAGAATTGTCTTAGAACACATAGTACTCGTATTGCATAGCGCCGCAATTTCTGTGTGAATTCGTCAATGTGTGGGAGTGAGGGATGCAGTAAAGAAGGATTAGTGGTTAGGAAATGAGATTGTCGTATCCCAAAAGAAAATCCTGTCGTTTCCATAGAAACGTTACTCGATTTTGAAGGAAATGTCTTAGAACACATAGTATTTCATAGCGACGCAATTTCCGTGTGAATTCGTCAATGTTTGGGAGTGAGGGACGCAGTAAAGAAGGATTAGTGGATCGGAAATGTGATTGTCGTATCCCAAAAGATAATCCTGTCGTTTCCATAGAAACGTTACTCGAGTTAGAAGGAATTGTCTGAGAACACATAGTACTCGTATTTCATTGCGACGCAATTTCCGTGTGAATTCGACAATGTGTGGGAGTGAGGGATGCAGTAAAGAAGGATTAGTGGTTACGAAATGAGATTGTCGTATCCCAAAAGAAAATCCTGTCGTTCCATAGAAACGTTACTCGAATCAGAAGGAAATGTGCTAGAACACATAGTATTCCATAGCGACGCAATTTCCGTGTGAATTCGTCAATGTTTGGGAGTGAGGGATGCAGTAAAGAAGGATTAGTGGATCGGAAATGTGATTGTCGTATCCCAAAAGAAAATCCTGTCGTTTCCATAGAAACGTTACTCGATTTAGAAGGAAATGTCTTAGTACACATAGTACTCGTATTTCATAGCGACGCAATTTCCGTGTGAATTCGTCAATGTTTGGGAGTGAGGGTTGCAGGAAGGGAGGATTAGTGGATCGGAAATGTGATTGTCGTATCCCAAAAGAAAATCCTGTCGTTTCCATAGAAACGTTACTCGATTTAGAAAGAATTGTCTTAGAACACATTGTACTCGTATTTCATAGCGCCGCAATTTCTGTGTGAATTCGTCAATGTGTGGGAGTGAGGGATGCAGTAAAGAAGGATTAGTGGTTAGGAAATGAGATTGTCGTATCCCAAAAGGAAATCCTGTCGTTTCCATAGAAACGTTACTCGATTTAGAAGGAAAAGTCTTAGAACACATAGTATTTCATAGCGACGCAATTTCCGTGTGATTTCGTCAATGTGTGGGAGTGAGGGATGCAGTAAAGTAGGATTAGTGGATCGGAAATGTGATTGTCGTATCCCAAAAGAAAATCCTGTCGTTTCCATAGAAACGTTACTCGATTTAGAAGGAAATGTCTTAGAACACATAGTACTCGTGTTTCATAGCGACGGAATTTCCGTGTGAATTCGTCAATGTTTGGGAGTGAGGGATGCAGTAAAGAAATATTAGTGGATCGGAAATGTGATTGTCGTATCCCAAAAGGAAATCCTGTCGTTTCCATAGAAACGTTACTCGATTTAGAAGGAAATGTCTTAGAACACATAGTATTTCATAGCGACGCAATTTCCGTGTGAATTCCTCAATGTGTGGGAGTGAGGGATGCAGTAAAGAAGGATTAGTGGATCGGAAATGAGATTGTCGTATTACAAAAGAAAATCCTGTCGTTTCCATAGAAACGTTACTCGATTTAGAAGGAAATGTCTTAGAACACATAGTATTTCATAGCGACGCAATTTCCGTGTGAATTCGTCAATGTGTGGGAGTGAGGGATGCAGTAAAGAAGGATTAGTGGATCGGATATGTGATTGTCGTATCCCAAAAGAAAGTCCTGTCGTTTCCATAGAAACGTTACTCGATTTAGAAGGAAATGTGTTAGAACACATAGTACTCGTATTTCATAGCGACGCAATTTCCGTGTGAAGTCGTCAATGTTTGGGAGTGAGGGATGCAGTAAAGAAGGGTTAGTGGATCGGAAATGAGATTGTCGTATCCCAAAAGAAAATCCTGTCGTTTCCATAGAAACGTTACTCGATTTAGAAGGAAATGTCTTAGAACACATAGTATTTCATAGCGACGCAATTTCCGTGTGAATTCGTCAATGTTTGGGAGTGAGGGATGCAGTAAAGAAGGGTTAGTGGATCGGAAATGAGATTGTCGTATCCCAAAAGAAAATCCTGTCGTTTCCATAGAGACGTTACTCGATTGAGGAGGAAATGTCTTAGAACACATAGTATTTCATAGCGACGCAATTTCCGTGTGAATTCCTCAATGTGTGGGAGTGAGGGATGCAGTAAAGAAGGATTAGTGGATCGGAAATGAGATTGTCGTATTACAAAAGAAAATCCTGTCGTTTCCATAGAAACGTTACTCGATTTAGAAGGAAATGTCTTTGAACACATAGTATTTCATAGCGACGCAATTTCCGTGTGAATTCGTCAATGTGTGGGAGTGAGGGATGCAGTAAAGAAGGGTTAGTGGATCGGAAATGTGATTGTCGTATCCCAAAAGAAAGTCCTATCGTTTCCATAGAAACGTTACTCGATTTAGAAGGAAATGTGTTAGAACACATAGTACTCGTATTTCATAGCGACGCAATTTCCGTGTGAATTCGTCAATGTTTGGGAGTGAGGGATGCAGTAAAGGAGGATTAGTGGATCGGAAATGAGATTGTCGTATCCCAAAAGAAAATCCTGTCGTTTCCATAGAAACGTTACTCGATTTAGAAGGAAATGTCTTAGAACACGTAGTACTCGTATTTCATAGCGACGTAATTTCCGTGTGAATTCGTCAATGTGTGGGAGTGAGGGATGCAGTAAAGAAGGATTAGTGGATCGGAAATGTGATTGTCGTATCCCAAAAGAAAGTCCTGTCGTTTCCATAGAAACGTTACTCGATTTAGAAGGAAATGTGTTAGAACACATAGTACTCGTATTTCATAGCGACGCAATTTCCGTGTGAATTCGTCAATGTGTGGGAGTGAGGGATGCAGTAAAGGAGGATTAGTGGATCGGAAATGAGAATGTCGTATCCCAAAAGAAAATCCTGTCGTTTCCATAGAAACGTTACTCGATTTAGAAGGAAATGTCTTAGAACACGTAGTACTCGTATTTCATAGCGACGTAATTTCCGTGTGAATTCGTCAATGTGTGGGAGTGAGGGATGCAGTAAAGAAGGATTAGTGGATCGGAAATGAGATTGTCGTATCCCAAAAGAAAATCCTGTCGTTACCATAGAAACGTTACTCGATTTAGAAGGAAATGTCTTGGAACACATAGTACTCGTATTTCATAGCGACGCAATTTCCGTGTGAATTCGTCAATGTGTGGGAGTGAGGGATGCAGTAAAGAAGGATTAGTGGATCGGAAATGAGATTGTCGTATCCCAAAGGAAAATCCTGTCGTTTCCGTAGAAACGTTACTCGATTTAGAAGGAAATGTCTTAGAACACATAGTACTCGTATTTCATAGCGACGCAATTTCCGTGTGAATTCGTCAATGTGTGGGAGTGAAGGATGCAGTAAAGAAGGATTAGTGGATCGGAAATGAGATTGTCGTATCCCAAAAGAAAATCCTGTCGTTTCCATAGATACGTTACTCGATTTAGAAGGAAATGTCTTAGAACACATAGTACTCTTATTTCATAGCGACGCAATTTCCGTGTGAATTCGTCAATGTGTGGGAGTGAGGGATGCAGTAAAGAAGGATTAGTGGATCGGAAATGAGATTGTCGTATCCCAAAAGAAAATTATGTCGTTTCCATAGAAACGTTACTCGATTTAGAAGGAGAAGTCATAGAATCCATAATATTTCATACCGACGCAATTTCCGTGTGAATTCGTCAATGTTTGGGAGTGAGGGATGCAGTAAAGAAGGATTAGTGGATCGGAAATGAGATTGTCGTATCCCAAAAAAATGTCCTGTCGTTTCCATAGAAACGTTACTTGATTTAGAAGGAGAAGTCATAGAACCCACAGTAATTCATAGCGACGCAATTTCCGTGTGAATTCGTCAATGTGTGGGAGTGAGGGATGCAGTAAAGAAGGATTAGTGGTTAGGAAATGAGATTGTCGTATCCCAAAAGAAAATCCTGTCGTTCCCATAGAAACGTCACTCGATTTAGAAGGAAATGTTTTAGAACACATAGTATTTCATAGCGACGCAATTTCCGTATGAATTCGTCAATGTTTGGGAGTGAGGGATGCAGTAAAGAAGGATTAGTGGATCGGAAATGTGATTGTCGTATCCCAAAAGAAAATCCTGTCGTGTCCATAGAAATGTTACTCGATTTAGAAGGAATAGTCTTAGAACACATAGTAATCGTATTTCATAGCGACGCAATTTCCGTATGAATTCGTCAATGTGTGGGAGTGAGGGATGCAGTAAAGAAGGATTAGTGGTTAGGAAATGAGATTGTCGTATCCCAAAAGAAAATCCTGTCGTTCCCATAGAAACGTCACTCGATTTAGAAGGAAATGTCTTAGAACACATAGTATTTCATAGCGACGCAATTTCCGTATGAATTCGTCAATGTTTGGGAGTGAGGGATGCAGTAAAGAAGGATTAGTGGATCGGAAATGTGATTGTCGTATCCCAAAAGAAAATCCTGTCGTCTCCATAGAAACGTTACTCGATTTAGAAGGAAATGTCTTAGAACACATAGTACTCGTATTTCATAGCGACGGAATTTCCGTGTGAATTCGTCAATGTGTGGGAGTGAGGGATGCAGTATAGAAGGATTAGTGGATCGGAAATGAGATTGTCGTATCCCAAAAGAAAATCCTGTCGTTTCCATAGAGACGTTACTCGATTGAGAAGGAAATGTCTTAGAACACATAGTATTTCATAGCGACGCAATTTCCGTGTGAATTCCTCAATGTGTGGGAGTGAGGGATGCAGTAAAGAAGGATTAGTGGATCGGAAATGAGATTGTCGTATTACAAAAGAAAATCCTGTCGTTTCCATAGAAACGTTACTCGATTTAGAAGGAAATGTCTTAGAACACATAGTATTTCATAGCGACGCAATTTCCGTGTGAATTCGTCAATGTGTGGGAGTGAGGGATGCAGTAAAGAAGGATTAGTGGATCGGAAATGTGATTGTCGTATCCCAAAAGAAAGTCCTGTCGTTTCCATAGAAACGTTACTCGATTTAGAAGGAAATGTGTTAGAACACATAGTACTCGTATTTCATAGCGACGCAATTTCCGTGTGAATTCGTCAATGTTTGGGAGTGAGGGATGCAGTAAAGGAGGATTAGTGGATCGGAAATGAGATTGTCGTATCCCAAAAGAAAATCCTGTCGTTTCCATAGAAACGTTACTCGATTTAGAAGGAAATGTCTTAGAACACGTAGTACTCGTATTTCATAGCGACGTAATTTCCGTGTGAATTCGTCAATGTGTGGGAGTGAGGGATGCAGTAAAGAAGGATTAGTGGATCGGAAATGTGATTGTCGTATCCCAAAAGAAAGTCCTGTCGTTTCCATAGAAACGTTACTCGATTTAGAAGGAAATGTGTTAGAACACATAGTACTCGTATTTCATAGCGACGCAATTTCCGTGTGAATTCGTCAATGTGTGGGAGTGAGGGATGCAGTAAAGGAGGATTAGTGGATCGGAAATGAGATTGTCGTATCCCAAAAGAAAATCCTGTCGTTTCCATAGAAACGTTACTCGATTTAGAAGGAAATGTCTTAGAACACGTAGTACTCGTATTTCATAGCGACGTAATTTCCGTGTGAATTCGTCAATGTGTGGGAGTGAGGGATGCAGTAAAGAAGGATTAGTGGATCGGAAATGAGATTGTCGTATCCCAAAAGAAAATCCTGTCGTTACCATAGAAACGTTACTCGATTTAGAAGGAAATGTCTTGGAACACATAGTACTCGTATTTCATAGCGACGCAATTTCCGTGTGAATTCGTCAATGTGTGGGAGTGAGGGATGCAGTAAAGAAGGATTAGTGGATCGGAAATGAGATTGTCGTATCCCAAAGGAAAATCCTGTCGTTTCCGTAGAAACGTTACTCGATTTAGAAGGAAATGTCTTAGAACACATAGTACTCGTATTTCATAGCGACGCAATTTCCGTGTGAATTCGTCAATGTGTGGGAGTGAGGGATGCAGTAAAGAAGGATTAGTGGATCGGAAATGAGATTGTCGTATCCCAAAAGAAAATCCTGTCGTTTCCATAGATACGTTACTCGATTTAGAAGGAAATGTCTTAGAACACATAGTACTCTTATTTCATAGCGACGCAATTTCCGTGTGAATTCGTCAATGTGTGGGAGTGAGGGATGCAGTAAAGAAGGATTAGTGGATCGGAAGTGAGATTGTCGTATCCCAAAAGAAAATTATGTCGTTTCCATAGAAACGTTACTCGATTTAGAAGGAGAAGTCATAGAATCCATAATAATTCATAGCGACGCAATTTCCGTGTGAATTCGTCAATGTTTGGGAGTGAGGGATGCAGTAAAGAAGGATTAGTGGATCGGAAATGAGATTGTCGTATCCCAAAAAAATGTCCTGTCGTTTCCATAGAAACGTTACTTGATTTAGAAGGAGAAGTCATAGAACCCACAGTAATTCATAGCGACGCAATTTCCGTGTGAATTCGTCAATGTGTGGGAGTGAGGGATGCAGTAAAGAAGGATTAGTGGTTAGGAAATGAGATTGTCGTATCCCAAAAGAAAATCCTGTCGTTCCCATAGAAACGTCACTCGATTTAGAAGGAAATGTCTTAGAACACATAGTATTTCATAGCGACGCAATTTCCGTATGAATTCGTCAATGTTTGGGAGTGAGGGATGCAGTAAAGAAGGATTAGTGGATCGGAAATGTGATTGTCGTATCCCAAAAGAAAATCCTGTCGTGTCCATAGAAACGTTACTCGATTTAGAAGGAATAGTCTTAGAACACATAGTAATCGTATTTCATAGCGACGCAATTTCCGTATGAATTCGTCAATGTGTGGGAGTGAGGGATGCAGTAAAGAAGGATTAGTGGTTAGGAAATGAGATTGTCGTATCCCAAAAGAAAATCCTGTCGTTCCCATAGAAACGTCACTCGATTTAGAAGGAAATGTCTTAGAACACATAGTATTTCATAGCGACGCAATTTCCGTATGAATTCGTCAATGTTCGGGAGTGAGGGATGCAGTAAAGGAGGATTAGTGGATCGGAAATGTGATTGTCGTATCCCAAAAGAAAATCCTGTCGTCTCCATAGAAACGTTACTCGATTTAGAAGGAAATGTCTTAGAACACATAGTACTCGTATTTCATAGCGACGGAATTTCCGTGTGAATTCGTCAATGTGTGGGAGTGAGGGATGCAGTATAGAAGGATTAGTGGATCGGAAATGAGATTGTCGTATCCCAAAAGAAAATCCTGTCGTTTCCATAGAAACGTTACTCGATTTAGAAGGAAATGTCTTAGAACACATAGTACTCGTATTTCATAGCGACGGAATTTCCGTGTGAATTCGTCAATGTGTGGGAGTGAGGGATGCAGTAAAGAAGGATTAGTGGATCGGAAACGTGATTGTCGTATCCCAAAAGAAAATCGTGTCGTTTCCATAGAAACGTTACTCGATTCAGAAGGAATTGTCTTAGAACACATAGTACTCGTATTTCATAGCGACGGAATTTCCGTGTGAATTCGTCAATGTGTGGGAGTGAGGGATGCAGTAAAGAAGGAATAGTGGTTAGGAAATTAGATTGTCGTATCCCAAAAGAAAATCCTGTCGTTTCCATAGAAACGTTACTCGAATTAGAAGGAAAAGTCTTAGAACACATAGTATTTCATAGCGACGCAATTTCCGTGTGAATTCCTCAATGTGTGGGAGTGAGGGATGCAGTAAAGAAGGATTAGTGGATCGGAAATGAGATTGTCGTATTACAAAAGAAAATCCTGTCGTTTCCATAGAAACGTTACTCGATTTAGAAGGAAATGTCTTAGAACACATAGTATTTCATAGCGACGCAATTTCCGTGTGAATTCGTCAATGTGTGGGAGTGAGGGATGCAGTAAAGAAGGATTAGTGGATCGGAAATGTGATTGTCGTATCCCAAAAGAAAGTCCTGTCGTTTCCATAGAAACGTTACTCGATTTAGAAGGAAATGTGTTAGAACACATAGTACTCGTATTTCATAGCGACGCAATTTCCGTTTGAATTCGTCAATGTTTGGGAGTGAGGGATGCAGTAAAGGAGGATTAGTGGATCGGAAATGAGATTGTCGTATCCCAAAAGAAAATCCTGTCGTTTCCATAGAAACGTTACTCGATTTAGAAGGAAATGTCTTAGAACACGTAGTACTCGTATTTCATAGCGACGTAATTTCCGTGTGAATTCGTCAATGTGTGGGAGTGAGGGATGCAGTAAAGGAGGATTAGTGGATCGGAAATGAGATTGTCGTATCCCAAAAGAAAATCCTGTCGTTTCCATAGAAACGTTACTTGATTTAGAAGGAAATGTCTTAGAACACGTAGTACTCGTATTTCATAGCGACGTAATTTCCGTGTGAATTCGTCAATGTGTGGGAGTGAGGGATGCAGTAAAGGAGGATTAGTGGATCGGAAATGAGATTGTCGTATCCCAAAAGAAAATCCTGTCGTTTCCATAGAAACGTTACTCGATTTAGAAGGAAATGTCTTAGAACACGTAGTACTCGTATTTCATAGCGACGTAATTTCCGTGTGAATTCGTCAATGTGTGGGAGTGAGGGATGCAGTAAAGAAGGATTAGTGGATCGGAAATGAGATTGTCGTATCCCAAAAGAAAATCCTGTCGTTACCATAGAAACGTTACTCGATTTAGAAGGAAATGTCTTGGAACACATAGTACTCGTATTTCATAGCGACGCAATTTCCGTGTGAATTCGTCAATGTGTGGGAGTGAGGGATGCAGTAAAGAAGGATTAGTGGATCGGAAATGAGATTGTCGTATCCCAAAGGAAAATCCTGTCGTTTCCGTAGAAACGTTACTCGATTTAGAAGGAAATGTCTTAGAACACATAGTACTCGTATTTCATAGCGACGCAATTTCCGTGTGAATTCGTCAATGTGTGGGAGTGAGGGATGCAGTAAAGAAGGATTAGTGGATCGGAAATAAGATTGTCGTATCCCAAAAGAAAATCCTGTCGTTTCCATAGATACGTTACTCGATTTAGAAGGAAATGTCTTAGAACACATAGTACTCTTATTTCATAGCGACGCAATTTCCGTGTGAATTCGTCAATGTGTGGGAGTGAGGGATGCAGTAAAGAAGGATTAGTGGATCGGAAATGAGATTGTCGTATCCCAAAAGAAAATTATGTCGTTTCCATAGAAACGTTACTCGATTTAGAAGGAGAAGTCATAGAATCCATAATAATTCATAGCGACGCAATTTCCGTGTGAATTCGTCAATGTTTGGGAGTGAGGGATGCAGTAAAGAAGGATTAGTGGATCGGAAATGTGATTGTCGTATCCCAAAAGAAAGTCCTGTCGTTTCCATAAAAACGTTACTCGATTTAGAAGGAAATGTGTTAGAACACATAGTACTCGTATTTCATAGCGACGCAATTTCCGTGTGAATTCGTCAATGTTTGGGAGTGAGGGATGCAGTAAAGAAGGGTTAGTGGATCGGAAATGAGATTGTCGTATCCCAAAAGAAAAGCCTGTCGTTTCCATAGAGACGTTACTCGATTGAGAAGGAAATGTCTTAGAACACATAGTATTTCATAGCGACGCAATTTCCGTGTGAATTCCTCAATGTGTGGGAGTGAGGGATGCAGTAAAGAAGGATTAGTGGATCGGAAATGAGATTGTCGTATTACAAAAGAAAATCCTGTCGTTTCCATAGAAACGTTACTCGATTTAGAAGGAAATGTCTTAGAACACATAGTATTTCATAGCGACGTAATTTCCGTGTGAATTCGTCAATGTGTGGGAGTGAGGGATGCAGTAAAGAAGGATTAGTGGATCGGAAATGTGATTGTCGTATCCCAAAAGAAAGTCCTGTCGTTTCCATAGAAACGTTACTCGATTTAGAAGGAAATGTGTTAGAACACATAGTACTCGTATTTCATAGCGACGCAATTTCCGTGTGAATTCGTCAATGTGTGGGAGTGAGGGATGCAGTAAATGAGGATTAGTGGATCGGAAATGAGATTGTCGTATCCCAAAAGAAAATCCTGTCGTTTCCATAGAAACGTTACTCGATTTAGAAGGAAATGTCTTAGAACACGTAGTACTCGTATTTCATAGCGACGTAATTTCCGTGTGAATTCGTCAATGTGTGGGAGTGAGGGATGCAGTAAAGAAGGATTAGTGGATCGGAAATGAGATTGTCGTATCCCAAAAGAAAGTCCTGTCGTTACCATAGAAACGTTTCTCGATTTAGAAGGAAATGTCTTGGAACACATAGTACTCGTATTTCATAGCGACGCAATTTCCGTGTGAATTCGTCAATGTGTGGGAGTGAGGGATGCAGTAAAGAAGGATTAGTGGATCGGAAATGAGATTGTCGTATCCCAAAGGAAAATCCTGTCGTTTCCGTAGAAACGTTACTCGATTTAGAAGGAAATGTCTTAGAACACATAGTACTCGTATTTCATAGCGACGCAATTTCCGTGTGAATTCGTCAATGTGTGGGAGTGAGGGATGCAGTAAAGAAGGATTAGTGGATCGGAAATGAGAATGTCGTATCCCAAAAGAAAATCCTGTCGTTTCCATAGATACGTTACTCGATTTAGAAGGAAATGTCTTAGAACACATAGTACTCTTATTTCATAGCGACGCAATTTCCGTGTGAATTCGTCAATGTGTGGGAGTGAGGGATGCAGTAAAGAAGGATTAGTGGATCGGAAATGAGATTGTCGTATCCCAAAAGAAAATTATGTCGTTTCCATAGAAACGTTACTCGATTTAGAAGGAGAAGTCATAGAATCCATAATAAATCATAGCGACGCAATTTCCGTGTGAATTCGTCAATGTTTGGGAGTGAGGGATGCAGTAAAGAAGGATTAGTGGATCGGAAATGAGATTGTCGTATCCCAAAAAAATGTCCTGTCGTTTCCATAGAAACGTTACTTGATTTAGAAGGAGAAGTCATAGAACCCACAGTAATTCATAGCGACGCAATTTCCGTGTGAATTCGTCAATGTGTGGGAGTGAGGGATGCAGTAAAGAAGGATTAGTGGTTAGGAAATGAGATTGTCGTATCCCAAAAGAAAATCCTGTCGTTCCCATAGAAACGTCACTCGATTTAGAAGGAAATGTCTTAGAACACATAGTATTTCATAGCGACGCAATTTCCGTATGAATTCGTCAATGTTTGGGAGTGAGGGATGCAGTAAAGAAGGATTAGTGGATCGGAAATGTGATTGTCGTATCCCAAAAGAAAATCCTGTCGTGTCCATAGAAACGTTACTCGATTTAGAAGGAATAGTCTTAGAACACATAGTAATCGTATTTCATAGCGACGCAATTTCCGTATGAATTCGTCAATGTGTGGGAGTGAGGGATGCAGTAAAGAAGGATTAGTGGTTAGGAAATGAGATTGTCGTATCCCAAAAGAAAATCCTGTCGTTCCCATAGAAACGTCACTCGATTTAGAAGGAAATGTCTTAGAACACATAGTATTTCATAGCGACGCAATTTCCGAATGAATTCGTCAATGTTTGGGAGTGAGGGATGCAGTAAAGAAGGATTAGTGGATCGGAAATGTGATTGTCGTATCCCAAAAGAAAATCCTGTCGTCTCCATAGAAACGTTACTCGATTTAGAAGGAAATGTCTTAGAACACATAGTACTCGTATTTCATAGCGACGGAATTTCCGTGTGAATTCGTCAATGTGTGGGAGTGAGGGATGCAGTATAGAAGGATTAGTGGATCGGAAATGAGATTGTCGTATCCCAAAAGAAAATCCTGTCGTTTCCATAGAAACGTTACTCGATCTAGAAGGAAATGTCTTAGAACACATAGTACTCGTATTTCATAGCGACGGAATTTCCGTGTGAATTCGTCAATGTGTGGGAGTGAGGGTTGCAGTAAAGAAGGATTAGTGGATCGGAAACGTGATTGTCGTATCCCAAAAGAAAATCGTGTCGTTTCCATAGAAACGTTACTCGATTCAGAAGGAATTGTCTTAGAACACATAGTACTCGTATTTCATAGCGACGGAATTTCCGTGTGAATTCGTCAATGTGTGGGAGTGAGGGATGCAGTAAAGAAGGAATAGTGGTTAGGAAATGAGATTGTCGTATCCCATAAGAAAATCCTGTCGTTTCCATAGAAACGTTACTCGAATTAGAAGGAAATGCCTTAGAACACATAGTATTTCATAGCGACTCAATTTCCGTGTGAATTCTTCAATGTTTGGGAGTGAGGGATGCAGTAGAGAAGGATTAGTGGATCGGAAATGTGATTGTCGTATCCCAAAAGAAAATCCTGTCGTTTCCATAGAAACGTTACTCGATTTAGAAGGAAATGTCTTAGAACACATAGTACTCGTATTTCATAGCGACGCAATTTCCGTGTGAATTCGTCAATGTTTGGGAGTGAGGGTTGCAGTGAAGAAGGATTAGTGGATCGGAAATGTGATTGTCATATCCCAAAAGAAAATCCTATCGTTTCCATAGAAACGTTACTCGATTTAGAAAGAATTGTCTTAGAACACATAGTACTCGTATTTCATAGCGCCGCAATTTCTGTGTGAATTCGTCAATGTGTGGGAGTGAGGGATGCAGTAAAGAAGGATTAGTGGTTAGGAAATGAGATTGTCGTATCCCAAAAGAAAATCCTGTCGTTTCCATAGAAACGTTACTCGATTTTGAATGAAATGTCTTAGAACACATAGTATTTCATAGCGACGCAATTTCCGTGTGAATTCGTCAATGTTTGGGAGTGAGGGACGCAGTAAAGAAGGATTAGTGGATCGGAAATGTGATTGTCGTATCCCAAAAGAAAATCCTGTCGTTTCCATAGAAACGTTACTCGAGTTAGAAGGAATTGTCTGAGAACACATAGTACTCGTATTTCATTGCGACGCAATTTCCGTGTGAATTCGACAATGTGTGGGAGTGATGGATGCAGTAAAGAAGGATTAGTGGTTACGAAATGAGATTGTCGTATCCCAAAAGAAAATCCTGTCGTTCCATAGAAACGTTACTCGAATTAGAAGGAAATGTGCTAGAACACATAGTATTTCATAGCGACGCAATTTCCGTGTGAATTCGTCAATGTTTGGGAGTGAGGGATGCAGTAAAGAAGGATTAGTGGATCGGAAATGTGATTGTCGTATCCCAAAAGAAAATCCTGTCGTTTCCATAGAAACGTTACTCGATTTAGAAGGAAATGTCTTAGTACACATAGTACTCGTATTTCATAGCGACGCAATTTCCGTGTGAATTCGTCAATGTTTGGGAGTGAGGGTTGCAGGAAGGGAGGATTAGTGGATCGGAAATGTGATTGTCGTATCCCAAAAGAAAATCCTGTCGTTTCCATAGAAACGTTACTCGATTTAGAAAGAATTGTCTTAGAACACATAGTACTCGAATTTCATAGCGGAGCAATTTCTGTGTGAATTCGTCAATGTGTGGGAGTGAGGGATGCAGTAAAGAAGGATTATTGGTTAGGAAATGAGATTGTCGTATCCCAAAAGAAAATCCTGTCGTTTCTATGGAAACGTTACTCGATTTAGAAGGAAATGTCTTGGAACACATAGTATTTCATAGCGACGCAATTTCCGTGTGAATTCGTCAATGTTTGGGAGTGAGGGATGCAGTAAAGAAGGATTAGTGGATCGGAAATGTGATTGTCGTATCCCAAAAGAAAATCCTCTCGTTTCCATAGAAATGTTACTCGATTTAGAAGGAAATGTCTTAGAACACATAGTACTCGTATTTCATAGCGACGGAATTTCCGTGTGAATTCGTCAATGTGTGGGAGTGAGGGATGCAGTAAAGAAGGATTAGTGGATCGGAAATGAGATTGTCGTATCCCAAAAGAAAATCCTGTCGTTTCCATAGAAACGTTACTCGATTTAGAAGGAAATATCTTAGAACACATAGTATTTCATAGCGACGCAATTTCCGTGTGAATTCGTCAATGCTTGGGAGTGAGGGATGCAGTAAAGAAGGATTAGTGGATCGGAAATGTGATTGTCGTATCCCAAAAGAAAATCCTGTCGTTTCCATAGAAACGTTACTCGATTTAGAAGGAAATGTCTTCTAACACATAGTATTTCATAGCGACGCAATTTCCGTGTGAATTCGTCAATGTTTTGGAGTGAGGGATGCAGTAAAGAAGGATTAGTGGATCGGAAATGAGATTGTCGTATCCCAAAAGAAAATCCTGTCGTTTCCATAGAAACGTTACTCGATTTTGAAGGAAATGTCTTAGAACACATAGTATTTCATAGCGACGCAATTTCCGTGTGAATTCGTCAATGTTTGGGAGTGAGGGACGCAGTAAAGAAGGATTAGTGGATCGGAAATGTGATTGTCGTATCCCAAAAGAAAATCCTGTCGTTTCCATAGAAACGTTACTCGAGTTAGAAGGAATTGTCTGAGAACACATAGTACTCGTATTTCATTGCGACGCTATTTCCGTGTGAATTCGACAATGTGTGGGAGTGAGGGATGCAGTAAAGAAGGATTAGTGGTTACGAAATGAGATTGTCGTATCCCAAAAGAAAATCCTGTCGTTCCATAGAAACGTTACTCGAATTAGAAGGAAATGTGCTAGAACACATAGTATTTCATAGCGACGCAATTTCCGTGTGAATTCGTCAATGTTTGGGAGTGAGGGATGCAGTAAAGAAGGATTAGTGGATCGGAAATGTGATTGTCGTATCCCAAAAGATAATCCTGTCGTTTCCATAGAAACGTTACTCGATTTAGAAGGAAATGTCTTAGTACACATAGTACTCGTATTTCATAGCGACGGAATTTCCGTGTGAATTCGTCAATGTTTGGGAGTGAGGGTTGCAGGAAGGGAGGATTAGTGGATCGGAAATGTGATTGTCGTATCCCAAAAGAAAATCCTGTCGTTTCCATAGAAACGTTACTCGATTTAGAAAGAATTGTCTTAGAACACATAGTACTCGTATTTCATAGCGCCGCAATTTCTGTGTGAATTCGTCAATGTGTGGGAGTGAGGGATGCAGTAAAGAAGGATTAGTGGTTAGGAAATGAGATTGTCGTATCCCAAAAGAAAATCCTGTCGTTTCCATAGAAACGTTACTCGATTTAGAAGGAAATGTCTTGGAACACATAGTATTTCATAGCGACGCAATTTCCTTGTGAATTCGTCAATGTTTGGGAGTGAGGGATGCAGTGAAGAAGGATTAGTGGATCGGAAATGTGATTGTCGTATCCCAAAAGAAAATCCTCTCGTTTCCATAGAAACGTTACTCGATTTAGAAGGAAATGTCTTAGAATACATAGTACTCGTATTTCATAGCGACGGAATTTCCGTGTGAATTCGTCATTGTGTGGGAGTGAGGGATGCAGTAAAGAAGGATTAGTGGACCGGAAATGAGATTGTCGTATCCCAAAAGAAAATCCTGTCGTTTCCATAGAAACGTTACTCGATTTAGAAGGAAATGTGTTGGAAGACATAGTACTCGTATTTCATAGCGACGCAATTTCCGTGTGAATTCGTCAATGTGTGGGAGTGAGGGTTGCAGGAAGGGAGGATTAGTGGATCGGAAATGTGATTGTCGTATCCCAAAAGAAAATCCTGTCGTTTCCATAGAAACGTTACTCGATTTAGAAAGAATTGTCTTAGAACACATAGTACTCGTATTTCATAGCGCCGCAATTTCTGTGTGAATTCGTCAATGTGTGGGAGTGAGGGATGCAGTAAAGAAGGATTAGTGGTTAGGAAATGAGATTGTCGTATCCCAAAAGAAAATCCTGTCGTTTCCATAGAAACATTACTCGATTTAGAAGGAAATGTCTTGGAACACATAGTATTTCATAGCGACGCAATTTCCTTGTGAATTCGTCAATGTTTGGGAGTGAGGGATGCAGTGAAGAAGGATTAGTGGATCGGAAATGTGATTGTCGTATCCCAAAAGAAAATCCTCTCGTTTCCATAGAAACGTTACTCGATTTAGAAGGAAATGTCTTAGAATACATAGTACTCGTATTTCATAGCGACGGAATTTCCGTGTGAATTCGTCATTGTGTGGGAGTGAGGGATGCAGTAAAGAAGGATTAGTGGACCGGAAATGAGATTGTCGTATCCCAAAAGAAAATCCTGTCGTTTCCATAGAAACGTTACTCGATTTAGAAGGAAATGTGTTGGAAGACATAGTACTCGTATTTCATAGCGACGCAATTTCCGTGTGAATTCGTCAATGTGTGGGAGTGAGGGATGCAGTAAAGAAGGATTAGTGGATCTGAAATGAGATTGTCGTATCCCAAAAGAAAATCCTGTCGATTCCATAGAAACGTTACTCGATTTAGAAGGAAATGTCTTAGAACACATAGTACTCGTATTTCATAGCGACGGAATTTCCGTGTGAATTCGTCAATGTGTGGGAGTGAGGGATGCAGTAAAGAAGGATTAGTGGATCGGAAATGAGATTGTCGTATCCCAAAAGAAAATCCTGTCGTTTCCATAGAAACGTTACTCGATTTAGAAGGAAATGTCTTAGAACACATAGTATTTCATAGCGACGCAATTTCCGTGTGAATTCGTCAATGTTTGGGAGTGAGGGATGCAGTAAAGAAGGATTAGTGGTTACGAAATGAGGTTGTCGTATCCCAAAAGAAAATCCTGTCGTTCCATAGAAACGTTACTCGAATTAGAAGGAAATGTGTTAGAACACATAGTATTTCATAGCGACGCAATTTCCGTGTGAATTCGTCAATGTTTGGGAGTGAGGGATGCAGTAAAGAAGGATTAGTGGATCGGAAATGTGATTGTCGTATCCCAAAAAAAAAATTCTGTCGTTTCCATAGAAACGTTACTCGATTTAGAAGGATATGTCTTAGTACACATAGTACTCGTATTTCATAGCGACGCAATTTCCGTGTGAATTCGTCAATGTTTGGGAGTGAGGGTTGCAGGAAGGGAGGATTAGTGGATCGGAAATGTGATTGTCGTATTCCAAAAGAAAATCCTGTCGTTTCCATAGAAACGTTACTCGATTTAGAAAGATTTGTCTTAGAACACATAGCACTTGTATTTCATAGCGCCGCAATTTCTGTGTGAATTCGTCAATGTGTGGGAGTGAGGGATGCAGTAAAGAAGGATTAGTGGATCTGAAATGAGATTGTCGTATCCCAAAAGAAAATCCTGTCGTTTCCATAGAAACGTTACTCGATTTAGAAGGAAATGTCTTGGAACACATAGTATTTCATAGCGACGCAATTTCCGTGTGAATTCGTCAATGTTAGGGAGTGAGGGATGCAGTAAAGAAGGATTAGTGGATCGGAAATGTGATTGTCGTATCCCAAAAAAAAAAAAAAATCCTCTCGTTTCCATAGAAACGTTACTCGATTTAGAAGGAAATGTCTTAGAACTCATAGTACTCGTATTTCATAGCGACGGAATTTCCGTGTGAATTCGTCAATGTGTGGGAGTGAGGGATGCAGTAAAGATGGATTAGTGGACCAGAAATGAGATTGTCGTATCCCAAAAGAAAATCCTGTCGTTTCCATAGAAACGTTACTCGATTTAGAAGGAAATGTCTTAGAACAAATAGTATTTCATAGCGACCCAATTTCCGTGTGAATTCGACAATGTTTGGGAGTGAGGGATGCAGTAAAGAAGGATTAGTGGATCGGAAATGAGATTGTCGTATCCCAAAAGATAATCCTGTCGTTTCCATAGAAACGTTACTCGATTCAGAAGGAAATGTCTTAGAACACATAGTACTCGTATTTCATAGCGACGGAATTTCCGTGTGAATTCGTCAATGTGTGGGAGTGAGGGATGCAGTAAGGAAGGATTAGTGGATCGGAAATGAGATTGTCGTATCCCAAAAGAAAATCCTGTCGTTTCCATAGAAACGTTACTCGATTTAGAAGGAAATGTCTTAGAACACATAGTATTCCATAGCGACGCAATTTCCGTGTGAATTCGTCAATGTTTGGGAGTGAGGGATGCAGTAAAGAAGGATTAGTGGATCGGAAATGTGATTGTCGTATCCCAAAAGAAAATCCTGTCGTTTCCATAGAAACGTTACTCGATTTAGAAGGAAATGTCTTCTAACACATAGTATTCCATAGCGACGCAATTTCCGTGTGAATTCGTCAATGTTTTGGAGTGAGGGATGCAGTAAAGAAGGATTAGTGGATCGGAAATGAGATTGTCGTATCCCAAAAGAAAATCCTGTCGTTTCCATAGAAACGTTACTCGATTTTGAAGGAAATGTCTTAGAACACATAGTATTTCATAGCGACGCAATTTCCGTGTGAATTCGTCAATGTTTGGGAGTGAGGGACGCAGTAAAGAAGGATTAGTGGATCGGAAATGTGATTGTCGTATCCCAAAAGAAAATCCTGTCGTTTCCATAGAAATGTTACTCGAGTTAGAAGGAATTGTCTGAGAACACATAGTACTCGTATTTCATTGCGACGCAATTTCCGTGTGAATTCGACAATGTGTGGGTGTGAGGGATGCAGTAAAGAAGGATTAGTGGTTACGAAATGACATTGTCGTATCCCAAAAGAAAATCCTGTCGTTCCATAGAAACGTTACTCGAAATAGAAGGAAATGTGCTAGAACACATAGTATTTCATAGCGACGCAATTTCCGTGTGAATTCGTCAATGTTTGGGAGTGAGGAATGCAGTAAAGAAGGATTAGTGGATCGGAAATGTGATTGTCGTATCCCAAAAGAAAATCCTGTCGTTTCCATAGAAACGTTACTCGATTTAGAAGGAAATGTCTTAGTACACATAGTACTCGTATTTCATAGCGACGCAATTTCCGTGTGAATTCGTCAATGTTTGGGAGTGAGGGTTGCAGGAAGGGAGGATTAGTGGATCGGAAATGTGATTGTCGTATCCCAAAAGAAAATCCTGTCGTTTCCATAGAAACGTTACTCGATTTAGAAAGAATTGTCTTAGAACACATAGTACTCGTATTTCATAGCGCCGCAATTTCTGTGTGAATTCGTCAATGTGTGGGAGTGAGGGATGCAGTAAAGAAGGATTAGTGGTTAGGAAATGAGATTGTCGTATCCCAAAAGAAAATCCTGTCGTTTCCATAGAAACGTTACTCGATTTAGAAGGAAATGTCTTGGAACACATAGTATTTCATAGCGACGCAATTTCCGTGTGAATTCGTCAATGTTTGGGAGTGAGGGATGCAGTAAAGAAGGATTAGTGGATCGGAAATGTGATTGTCGTATCCCAAAAGAAAATCCTCTCGTTTCCATAGAAACGTTACTCGATTTAGAAGGAAATGTCTTAGAACACATAGTACTCGTATTTCATAGCGACGGAATTTCCGTGTGAATTCGTCATTGTGTGGGAGTGAGGGATGCAGTAAAGAAGGATTAGTGGACCGGAAATGAGATTGTCGTATCCCAAAAGAAAATCCTGTCGTTTCCATAGAAACGTTACTCGATTTAGAAGGAAATGTGTTAGAAGACATAGTACTCGTATTTCATAGCGACGCAATTTCCGTGTGAATTCGTCAATGTGTGGGAGTGAGGGATGCAGTAAAGAAGGATTAGTGGATCTGAAATGAGATTGTCGTATCCCAAAAGAAAATCCTGTCGTTTCCATAGAAACGTTACTCGATTTAGAAGGAAATGTCTTAGAACACATAGTACTCGTATTTCATAGCGACGGAATTTCCGTGTGAATTCGTCAATGTGTGGGAGTGAGGGATGCAGTAAAGAAGGATTAGTGGATCGGAAATGAGATTGTCGTATCCCAAAAGAAAATCCTGTCGTTTCCATAGAAACGTTACTCGATTTAGAAGGAAATGTCTTAGAACACATAGTATTTCATAGCGACGTAATTTCCGTGTGAATTCGTCAATGTTTGGGAGTGAGGGATGCAGTAAAGAAGGATTAGTGGATCGGAAATGTGATTGTCGTATCCCAAAAGAAAATCCTGTCGTTTCCATAGAAACGTTACTCGATTTAGAAGGAAATGTCTTAGAACACATAGTACTCGTATTTCATAGCGACGCAATTTCCGTGTGAATTCGTCAATGTGTGGGAGTAAGGGGTGCAGTATAGAAGGATTAGTGGATCGGAAATGTGATTGTCGTATCCCAAAAGAAAATCCTGTCGTTTCCATAGAAACGTTACTCGAGTTAGAAGGAATTGTCTTAGAACACATAGTACTCGTATTTCATTGCGACGCAATTTCCGTGTGAATTCGACAATGTGTGGGAGTGAGGGATGCAGTAAAGAAGGATTAGTGGTTACGAAATAAGATTGTCGTATCCCAAAAGAAAATCCTGTCGTTTCCATGGAAACGTTACTCGATTTAGAAGGAAATGTCTGAGAACACATAGTATTTCATAGCGACGCAATTTCCGTGTGAATTCGTCAATGTGTGGGAGTGAGGGATGCAGTAAAGAAGGATTAGCGGATCGGAAATAAGATTGACGTATCCCAAAAGAAAATCCTGTCGTTTCCATAGAAACGTTACTCGATTTAGAAGGAAATGTCTTAGAACACATAGTATTTCATAGCGATGCAATTTCCGTTTGAATTCGTCAATGTTCGGGAGTGAGGGATGCAGTAAAGAAGGATTAGTGGATCGGAAATGTGATTGTCGTATCCCAAAAGAAAATCCTGTCGTTTCCATAGAAACGTTACTCGATGTAGAAGGAAATGTCTTAGAACACATAGTACTCGTATTTCATAGCGACGGAATTTCCGTGTGAATTCGTCAATGTTTGGGAGTGAGGGATGCAGTAAAGAAGGATTAGTGGATCGGAAATGTGATTGTCGTATCCTAAAAGAAAATCCTGTCGTTTCCATTGAAACGTTACTCGATTTAGAAGCAAATGTCTTAGAACACATAGTATTTCATAGCGACGCAATTTCCGCGTGAATTCGTCAATGTGTGGGAGTGAGGGATGCAGTAAAGAAGGATTAGTGGATCGGAAATGAGATTGTCGTATCCCAAAAAAAAGTCCTGTTGTTTCCATAGAAATGTTACTTGATTTAGAAGGAGAAGTCATAGAACCCATAGTAATTCATAGCGACGGAATTTCCGTGTGAATTCGTCAATGTGTGGGAGTGAGGGATGCAGAAAAGAAGAATTAGTGGATCGGAAATGTGATTGTCGTATACCAAAAGAAAATCCTGTCGTTTCCATAGAAACGTTACTCGATTTAGAAGGAAATGTCTTAGAACACATAGTACTCGTATTTCATAGCGACGGAATTTCCGTGTGAATTCGTCAATGTTTGGGAGTGAGGGATGCAGTAAAGAAATATTAGTGGATCGGAAATGTGATTGTTGTATCCCAAAAGAAAATCCTGTCGTTTCCATAGAAACGTTACTCGATTTAGAAGGAAATGTCTTAGAACACATAGTATTTCATAGCGACGCAATTCCCGTGTGATTTCGTCAATGTGTGGGAGTGAGGGATGCAGTAAAGAAGGATTAGTGGATCGGAAATGAGATTGTCGTATCCCAAAATAAAATCCTGTCGTTTCCATAGAAACTTTACTCGATTTAGAAGGAAATGTCTTAGAACACATAGTATTTCATAGCGACGCAATTTCCGTGTGAATTCGTCAATTTGTGGGAGTGAGGGATGCAGTAAAGAAGGATTAGTGGATCGGAAATGTGATTGTCGTATCCCAAAAGAAAGTCCTGTCGTTTCCATAGAAACGTTACTCAATTTAGAAGGAAATGTCTTAGAACACATAGTACTCGTATTTCATAGCGACGGAATTTCCGTGTGAATTCGTCATTGTTTGGGAGTGAGGGATGCAGTAAAGCAGGATTAGTGGATCGGAAATGAGATTGTCGTATCCCAAAAGAAAATCCTGTCGTTTCCATAGAAATGTTACTCGATTCAGAAGGAAATGTCTTAGAACACATAGTATTTCATAGCGACGCAATTTCCGTGTGAATTCGTCAATGTGTGGGAGTGAGGGATGCAGTAAAGAAGGGTTAGTGGATCGGAAATGAGATTGTCGTATCCCAAAAGAAAATCCTGTCGTTTCCGTAGAGACGTTACTCGATTGAGAAGGAAATGTCTTAGAACACATAGTATTTCATAGCGACACAATTTCCGTGTGAATTCGTCAATGTTTGGGAGTGAGGGATGCAGTAAAGAAAGATTAGTGGATCGGAAATAAGATTGTCGTATCCCAAAAGAAAATCCTGTCGTTTCCATAGAAACGTTACTCGATTTAGAAGGAAATGTCTTAGAACACATAGTATTTCATAGCGACGCAATTTCCGTGTGAATTCGTCAATGTGTGGGAGTGAGGTATGCAGTAAAGAAGGATTAGTGGATCGGAAATGTGATTGTCGTATCCCAAAAGAAAATCGTGTCGTTTCCATAGAAACGTTACTCGATTTAGAAGGAATTGTCTTAGAACACATAGTACTCGTATTTCATAGCGACGGAATTTCAGTGTGAATTCGTCAATGTTTGGGAGTGAGGGATGCAGTAAAGAAATATTAGTGGATCGGAAATGTGACTGTCGTATCCCAAATAAAAATCCTGTCGTTTCCATAGAAACGTTACTCGATTTAGAAGGAAATGTCTTAGAACACATATTATTTCATAGCGACGCAATTTCCGTGTGAATTCCTCAATGTGTGGGAGTGAGGGATGCAGTAAAGAAGGATTAGTGGATCGGAAATGAGATTGTCGTATTACAAAAGAAAATCCTGTCGTTTCCATAGAAACGTTACTCGATTTAGAAGGAAATGTCTTAGAACACATAGTATTTCATAGCGACGCAATTTCCGTGTGAATTCGTCAATGTGTGGGAGTGAGGGATGCAGTAAAGAAGGATTAGTGGATCGGAAATGTGACTGTCGTATCCCAAATAAAAATCCTGTCGTTTCCATAGAAACGTTACTCGATTTAGAAGGAAATGTCTTAGAACACATATTATTTCATAGCGACGCAATTTCCGTGTGAATTCCTCAATGTGTGGGAGTGAGGGATGCAGTAAAGAAGGATTAGTGGATCGGAAATGAGATTGTCGTATTACAAAAGAAAATCCTGTCGTTTCCATAGAAACGTTACTCGATTTAGAAGGAAATGTCTTAGAACACATAGTATTTCATAGCGACGCAATTTCCGTGTGAATTCGTCAATGTGTGGGAGTGAGGGATGCAGTAAAGAAGGATTAGTGGATCGGAAATGTGATTGTCGTATCCCAAAAGAAAGTCCTGTCGTTTCCATAGAAACGTTACTCGATTTAGAAGGAAATGTGTTAGAACACATAGTACTCGTATTTCATAGCGACGCAATTTCCGTGTGAATTCGTCAATGTTTGGGAGTGAGGGATGCAGTAAAGAAGGGTTAGTGGATCGGAAATGAGATTGTCGTATCCCAAAAGAAAATCCTGTCGTTTCCATAGAGACGTTACTCGATTGAGAAGGAAATGTCTTAGAACACATAGTATTTCATAGCGACGCAATTTCCGTGTGAATTCGTCAATGTTTGGGAGTGAGGGATGCAGTAAAGAAAGATTAGTGGATCGGAAATGAGATTGTCGTATCCCAAAAGAAAAGCCTGTCGTTTCCATAGAAACGTTACTCGATTTAGAAGGAAATGTCTTAGAACACATAGTCCTCGTATTTCATAGCGACGCAATTTCCGTGTGAATTCGTCAATGTGTGGGAGTGAGGGATGCAGTAAAGAAGGATTAGTGGATCGGAAATGAGATTGTCGTATCCCAAAAGAAAATCCTGTCGTTTCCATAGAAACGTTACTCGATTTAGAAGGAAATGTCTTAGAACACGTAGTACTCGTATTTCATAGCGACGTAATTTCCGTGTGAATTCGTCAATGTGTGGGAGTGAGGGATGCAGTAAAGAAGGATTAGTGGATCGGAAATGAGATTGTCGTATCCCAAAAGAAAATCCTGTCGTTACCATAGAAACGTTACTCGATTTAGAAGGAAATGTCTTGGAACACATAGTACTCGTATTTCATAGCGACGCAATTTCCGTGTGAATTCGTCAATGTGTGGGAGTGAGGGATGCAGTAAAGAAGGATTAGTGGATCGGAAATGAGATTGTCGTATCCCAAAGGAAAATCCTGTCGTTTCCGTAGAAACGTTACTCGATTTAGAAGGAAATGTCTTAGAACACATTGTACTCGTATTTCATAGCGACGCAATTTCCGTGTGAATTCGTCAATGTGTGGGAGTGAGGGATGCAGTAAAGAAGGATTAGTGGATCGGAAATGAGATTGTCGTATCCCAAAAGAAAATCCTGTCGATTCCATAGATACGTTACTCGATTTAGAAGGAAATGTCTTAGAACACATAGTACTCTTATTTCATAGCGACGCAATTTCCGTGTGAATTCGTCAATGTGTGGGAGTGAGGGATGCAGTAAAGAAGGATTAGTGGATCGGAAATGAGATTGTCGTATCCTTAAGAAAATTATGTCGTTTCCATAGAAACGTTACTCGATTTAGAAGGAGAAGTCATAGAATCCATAATAATTCATAGCGACGCAATTTCCGTGTGAATTCGTCAATGTTTGGGAGTGAGGGATGCAGTAAAGAAGGATTAGTGGATCGGAACTGAGATTGTCGTATCCCAAAAAAATGTCCTGTCGTTTTCATAGAAACGTTACTTGATTTAGAAGGAGAAGTAATAGAACCCACAGTAATTCATAGCGACGCAATTTCCGTGTGAATTCGTCAATGTGTGGGAGTGAGGGATGCAGTAAAGAAGGATTAATGGTTAGGAAATGAGATTGTCGTATCCCAAAAGAAAATCCTGTCGTTCCCATAGAAACGTCACTCGATTTAGAAGGAAATGTCTTAGAACACATAGTATTTCATAGCGACGCAATTTCCGTATGAATTCGTCAATGTTTGGGAGTGAGGGATGCAGTAAAGAAGGATTAGTGGATCGGAAATGTGATTGTCGTATCCCAAAAGAAAATCCTGTCGTGTCCATAGAAACGTTACTCGATTTAGAAGGAATAGTCTTAGAACACATAGTAATCGTATTTCATAGCGACGCAATTTCCGTATGAATTCGTCAATGTGTGGGAGTGAGGGATGCAGTAAAGAAGGATTAGTGGTTAGGAAATGAGATTGTCGTATCCCAAAAGAAAATCCTGTCGTTCCCATAGAAACGCCACTCGATTTAGAAGGAAATGTCTTAGAACACATAGTATTTCATAGCGACGCAATTTCCGTATGAATTCGTCAATGTTTGGGAGTGAGGGATGCAGTAAAGTAGGATTAGTGGATCGGAAATGTGATTGTCGTATCCCAAAAGAAAATCCTGTCGTTTCCATAGAAACGTTACTCGATTTAGAAGGAAATGTCTTAGAACACATAGTACTCGTATTTCATAGCGACGCAATTTCCGTGTGAATTCGTCAATGTGTGGGAGTGAGGGATGCAGTATAGAAGGATTAGTGGATCGGAAATGAGATTGTCGTATCCCAAAAGAAAATCCAGTCGTTTCCATAGAAACGTTACTCGATTTAGAAGGAAATGTCTTAGAACACATAGTACTCGTATTTCATAGCGACGGAATTTCCGTGTGAATTCGTCAATGTGTGGGAGTGTGGGATGCAGTAAAGAAGGATTAGTGGATCGGAAACGTGATTGTCGTATCCCAAAAGAAAATCGTGTCGTTTCCATAGAAACGTTACTCGATTCAGAAGGAATTGTCTTAGAACACATAGTACTCGTATTTCATAGCGACGCAATTTCCGTGTGAATTCGTCAAAGTGTGGGAGTGAGGGATGCAGTAAAGAAGGAATAGTGGTTAGGAAATGAGATTGTCGTATCCCAAAAGAAAATCCTGTCGTTTCCATAGAAACGTTACTCGAATTAGAAGGAAATGCCTTAGAACACATTGTATTTCATAGCGACGCAATTTCCGTGTGAATTCGTCAATGTTTGGGAGTGAGGGATGCAGTAAAGAAGGATTAGTGGATCGGAAATGTGATTGTCGTATCCCAAAAGAAAATCCTGTCGTTTCCATAGAAACGTTACTCGATTTAGAAGGAAATGTCTTAGAACACATAGTACTCGTATTTCATAGCGACGCAATTTCCGTGTGAATTCGTCAATGTTTGGGAGTGAGGGTTGCAGTAAAGGAGGATTAGTGGATCGGAAATGTGATTGTCGTATCCCAAAAGAAAATCCTGTCGTTTCCATAGAAACGTTACTCGATTTAGAAAGAATTGTCTTAGAACACATAGTACTCGTATTTCATAGCGCCGCAATTTCTGTGTGAATTCGTCAATGTGTGGGAGTGAGGGATGCAGTAAAGAAGGATTAGTGGTTAGGAAATGAGATTGTCGTATCCCAAAAGAAAATCCTGTCGTTTCCATAGAAACGTTACTCGATTTTGAAGGAAATGTCTTAGAACACATAGTATTTCATAGCGACGCAATTTCCGTGTGAATTCGTCAATGTTTGGGAGTGAGGGACGCAGTAAAGAAGGATTAGTGGATCGGAAATGTGATTGTCGTATCCCAAAAGAAAATCCTGTCGTTTCCATAGAAACGATACTCGAGTTAGAAGGAATTGTCTGAGAACACATAGTACTCGTATTTCATTGCGACGCAATTTCCGTGTGAATTCGACAATGTGTGGGAGTGAGGGATGCAGTAAAGAAGGATTAGTGGTTACGAAATGAGATTGTCGTATCCCAAAACAAAATCCTGTCGTTCCATAGAAACGCTACTCGAATTAGAAGGAAATGTGCTAGAACACATAGTATTTCATAGCGACGCAATTTCCGTGTGAATTCGTCCATGTTTGGGAGTGAGGGATGCAGTTGAGAAGGATTAGTGGATCGGAAATGTGATTGTCGTATCCCAAAAGAAAATCCTGTCGTTTCCATAGAAACGTTACTCGATTCAGAAGGAAATGTCTTAGTACACATAGTACTCGTATTTCATAGCGACGCAATTTCCGTGTGAATTCGTCAATGTTTGGGAGTGAGGGTTGCAGGAAGGG
Organism: Schistocerca piceifrons; assembly: GCF_021461385.2. NCBI lineage: Eukaryota > Metazoa > Arthropoda > Insecta > Orthoptera > Acrididae > Schistocerca > Schistocerca piceifrons. The sequence continues at coordinate 3,829,760 of NW_025728287.1, forward strand.
AGGATTAGTGGATCGGAAATGTGATTGTCGTATCCCAAAAGAAAATCCTGTCGTTTCCATAGAAACGTTACTCGATTTAGAAAGAATTGTCTTAGAACACATAGTACTCGTATTTCATAGCGCCGCAATTTCTGTGTGAATTCGTCAATGTGTGGGAGTGAGGGATGCAGTAAAGAAGGATTAGTGGTTAGGAAATGAGATTGTCGTATCCCAAAAGAAAATCCTGTCGTTTCCATAGAAACGTTACTCGATTTAGAAGGAAATGTCTTGGAACACATAGTATTTCATAGCGACGCAATTTCCGTGTGAATTCGTCAATGTTTGGGAGTGAGGGATGCAGTAAAGAAGGATTAGTGGATCGGAAATGTGATTGTCGTATCCCAAAAGAAAATCCTCTCGTTTCCATAGAAACGTTACTCGATTTAGAAGGAAATGTCTTAGAACACATAGTACTCGTATTTCATAGCGACGGAATTTCCGTGTGAATTCGTCAATGTGTGGGAGTGAGGGATGCAGTAAAGAAGGATTAGTGGACCGGAAATGAGATTGTCGTATCCCAAAAGAAAATCCTGTCGTTTCCATAGAAACGTTACTCGATTTAGAAGGAAATGTGTTAGAAGACATAGTACTCGTATTTCATAGCGACGCAATTTCCGTGTGAATTCGTCAATGTGTGGGAGTAAGGGATGCAGTAAAGAAGGATTAGTGGATCTGCAATGAGATTGTCGTATCCCAAAAGAAAATCCTGTCGTTTCCATAGAAACGTTACTCGATTTAGAAGGAAATGTCTTAGAACACTTAGTACTCGTATTTCATAGCGACGGAATTTCCGTGTGAATTCGTCAATGTGTGGGAGTGAGGGATGCAGTAAAGAAGGATTAGTGGATCGGAAATGAGATTGTCGTATCCCAAAAGAAAATCCTGTCGTTTCCATAGAAACGTTACTCGATTTAGAAGGAAATGTCTTAGAACACATAGTATTTCATAGCGACGCAATTTCCGTGTGAATTCGTCAATGTTTGGGAGTGAGGGATGCAGTAAAGAAGGATTAGTGGATCGGAAATGTGATTGTCGTACCCCAAAAGAAAATCCTGTCGTTTCCATAGAAACGTTACTCGATTTAGAAGGAAATGTCTTAGAACACATAGTACTCGTATTTCATAGCGACGCAATTTCCGTGTGAATTCGTCAATGTGTGGGAGTGAGGGATGCAGTATAGAAAGATTAGTGGATCGGAAATGTGATTGTCGTATCCCAAAAGAAAATCCTGTCGTTTCCATAGAAACGTTACTCGAGTTAGAAGGAATTGTCTTAGAACACATAGTACTCGTATTTCATTGCGACGCAATTCCGTGAGAATTCGACAATGTGTGGGAGTGAGGGATGCAGTAAAGAAGGATTAGTGGTTACGAAATGAGATTGTCGTATCCCAAAAGAAAATCCTGTCGTTCCATAGAAACGTTACTCGAATTAGAAGGAAATGTGTTAGAACACATAGTATTTCATAGCGACGCAATTCCCGTGTGAATTCGTCAATGTTTGGGAGTGAGGGATGCAGTAAAGAAGGATTAGTGGATCGGAAATGTGATTGTCGTATCCCAAAAAAAAATCCTGTCGTTTCCTAGAAACGTTACTCGATTTAGAAGGAAATGTCTTAGTACACATAGTACTCGTATTTCATAGCGACGCAATTTCCGTGTAAATTCGTCAATGTTTGGGAGTGAGGGTTGCAGGAAGGGAGGATTAGTGGATCGGAAATGTGATTGTCGTATCCCAAAAGAAAATCCTGTCGTTTCCATAGAAACGTTACTCGATTTAGAAAGAATTGTCTTAGAACACATAGCACTTGTATTTCATAGCGCCGCAATTTCTGTGTGAATTCGTCAATGTGTGGGAGTGAGGGATGCAGTAAAGAAGGATTAGTGGTTAGGAAATGAGATTGTCGTATCCCAAAAGAAAATCCTGTTGTTTCCATAGAAACGTTACTCGATTTAGAAGGAAATGTCTTAGAACAAATAGTATTTCATAGCGACCCAATTTCCGTGTGAATTCGTCAATGTTTGGGAGTGAGGGATGCAGTAAATAAGGATTAGTGGATCGGAAATGAGATTGTCGTATCCCAAAAGAAAATCCTGTCGTTTCCATAGAAACGTTACTCGATTCAGAAGGAAATGTCTTAGAACACATAGTACTCGTATTTCATAGCGACGGAATTTCCGTGTGAATTCGTCAATGTGTGGGAGTGAGGGATGCAGTAAGGAAGGATTAGTGGATCGGAAATGAGATTGTCGTATCCCAAAAGAAAATCCTGTCGTTTCCATAGAAACGTTACTCGATTTAGAAGGAAATGTCTTAGAACACATAGTATTTCAATGTTTGGGAGTGAGGGATGCAGTAAAGAAGGATTAGTGGATCGGAAATGAGATTGTCGTATCCCAAAAGAAAATCCTGTCGTTTCCATAGAAACGATACTCGAGTTAGAAGGAATTGTCTGAGAACACATAGTACTCGTATTTCATTGCGACGCAATTTCCGTGTGAATTCGACAATGTGTGGGAGTGAGGGATGCAGTAAAGAAGGATTAGTGGTTACGAAATGAGATTGTCGTATCCCAAAACAAAATCCTGTCGTTCCATAGAAACGCTACTCGAATTAGAAGGAAATGTGCTAGAACACATAGTATTTCATAGCGACGCAATTTCCGGGTGAATTCGTCCATGTTTGGGAGTGAGGGATGCAGTTGAGAAGGATTAGTGGATCGGAAATGTGATTGTCGTATCCCAAAAGAAAATCCTGTCGTTTCCATAGAAACGTTACTCGATTTAGAAGGAAATGTCTTAGTACACATAGTACTCGTATTTCATAGCGACGCAATTTCCGTGTGAATTCGTCAATGTTTGGGAGTGAGGGTTGCAGGAAGGGAGGATTAGTGGATCGGAAATGTGATTGTCGTATCCCAAAAGAAAATCCTGTCGTTTCCATAGAAACGTTACTCGATTTAGAAAGAATTGTCTTAGAACACATAGTACTCGTATTTCATAGCGCCGCAATTTCTGTGTGAATTCGTCAATGTGTGGGAGTGAGGGATGCAGTAAAGAAGGATTAGTGGTTAGGAAATGAGATTGTCGTATCCCAAAAGAAAATCCTGTCGTTTCCATAGAAACGTTACTCGATTTAGAAGGAAATGTCTTGGAACACATAGTATTTCATAGCGACGCAATTTCCGTGTGAATTCGTCAATGTTTGGGAGTGAGGGATGCAGTAAAGAAGGATTAGTGGATCGGAAATGTGATTGTCGTATCCCAAAAGAAAATCCTCTCGTTTCCATAGAAACGTTACTCGATTTAGAAGGAAATGTCTTAGAACACATAGTACTCGTATTTCATAGCGACGGAATTTCCGTGTGAATTCGTCAATGTGTGGGAGTGAGGGATGCAGTAAAGAAGGATTAGTGGACCGGAAATGAGATTGTCGTATCCCAAAAGAAAATCCTGTCGTTTCCATAGAAACGTTACTCGATTTAGAAGGAAATGTGTTAGAAGACATAGTACTCGTATTTCATAGCGACGCAATTTCCGTGTGAATTCGTCAATGTGTGGGAGTAAGGGATGCAGTAAAGAAGGATTAGTGGATCTGCAATGAGATTGTCGTATCCCAAAAGAAAATCCTGTCGTTTCCATAGAAACGTTACTCGATTTAGAAGGAAATGTCTTAGAACACTTAGTACTCGTATTTCATAGCGACGGAATTTCCGTGTGAATTCGTCAATGTGTGGGAGTGAGGGATGCAGTAAAGAAGGATTAGTGGATCGGAAATGAGATTGTCGTATCCCAAAAGAAAATCCTGTCGTTTCCATAGAAACGTTACTCGATTTAGAAGGAAATGTCTTAGAACACATAGTATTTCATAGCGACGCAATTTCCGTGTGAATTCGTCAATGTTTGGGAGTGAGGGATGCAGTAAAGAAGGATTAGTGGATCGGAAATGTGATTGTCGTACCCCAAAAGAAAATCCTGTCGTTTCCATAGAAACGTTACTCGATTTAGAAGGAAATGTCTTAGAACACATAGTACTCGTATTTCATAGCGACGCAATTTCCGTGTGAATTCGTCAATGTGTGGGAGTGAGGGATGCAGTATAGAAAGATTAGTGGATCGGAAATGTGATTGTCGTATCCCAAAAGAAAATCCTGTCGTTTCCATAGAAACGTTACTCGAGTTAGAAGGAATTGTCTTAGAACACATAGTACTCGTATTTCATTGCGACGCAATTCCGTGAGAATTCGACAATGTGTGGGAGTGAGGGATGCAGTAAAGAAGGATTAGTGGTTACGAAATGAGATTGTCGTATCCCAAAAGAAAATCCTGTCGTTCCATAGAAACGTTACTCGAATTAGAAGGAAATGTGTTAGAACACATAGTATTTCATAGCGACGCAATTCCCGTGTGAATTCGTCAATGTTTGGGAGTGAGGGATGCAGTAAAGAAGGATTAGTGGATCGGAAATGTGATTGTCGTATCCCAAAAAAAAATCCTGTCGTTTCCTAGAAACGTTACTCGATTTAGAAGGAAATGTCTTAGTACACATAGTACTCGTATTTCATAGCGACGCAATTTCCTTGTAAATTCGTCAATGTTTGGGAGTGAGGGTTGCAGGAAGGGAGGATTAGTGGATCGGAAATGTGATTGTCGTATCCCAAAAGAAAATCCTGTCGTTTCCATAGAAACGTTACTCGATTTAGAAAGAATTGTCTTAGAACACATAGCACTTGTATTTCATAGCGCCGCAATTTCTGTGTGAATTCGTCAATGTGTGGGAGTGAGGGATGCAGTAAAGAAGGATTAGTGGTTAGGAAATGAGATTGTCGTATCCCAAAAGAAAATCCTGTTGTTTCCATAGAAACGTTACTCGATTTAGAAGGAAATGTCTTAGAACAAATAGTATTTCATAGCGACCCAATTTCCGTGTGAATTCGTCAATGTTTGGGAGTGAGGGATGCAGTAAAGAAGGATTAGTGGATCGGAAATGAGATTGTCGTATCCCAAAAGAAAATCCTGTCGTTTCCATAGAAACGTTACTCGATTCAGAAGGAAATGTCTTAGAACACATAGTACTCGTATTTCATAGCGACGGAATTTCCGTGTGAATTCGTCAATGTGTGGGAGTGAGGGATGCAGTAAGGAAGGATTAGTGGATCGGAAATGAGATTGTCGTATCCCAAAAGAAAATCCTGTCGTTTCCATAGAAACGTTACTCGATTTAGAAGGAAATGTCTTAGAACACATAGTATTTCAATGTTTGGGAGTGAGGGATGCAGTAAAGAAGGATTAGTGGATCGGAAATGAGATTGTCGTATCCCAAAAGAAAATCCTGTCGTTTCCATAGAAACGTTACTCGATTCAGAAGGAAATGTCTTAGAACACATAGTACTCGTATTTCATAGCGACGGAATTTCCGTGTGAATTCGTCAATGTGTGGGAGTGAGGGATGCAGTAAGGAAGGATTAGTGGATCGGAAATGAGATTGTCGTATCCCAAAAGAAAATCCTGTCGTTTCCATAGAAACGTTACTCGATTTAGAAGGAAATGTCTTAGAACACATAGTATTTCATAGCGACGCAATTTCCGTGTGAACTCGTCAATGTGTGGGAGTGAGGGATGCAGTAAAGAAGGATTAGTGCATCGGAAATGTGATTGTCGTATCCCAAAAGAAAATCCTGTCGTTTCCATAGAAACGTTACTCGATTTAGAAGGAAATGTCTTCTAACACATAGTATTTCATAGCGACGCAATTTCCGTGTGAATTCGTCAATGTTTTGGAGTGAGGGATGCAGTAAAGAAGGATTAGTGGATCGGAAATGAGATTGTCGTATCCCAAAAGAAAATCCTTTCGTTTCCATAGAAACGTTACTCGATTTTGAAGGAAATGTCTTAGAACACATAGTATTTCATAGCGACGCAATTTCCGTGTGAATTCGTCAATGTTTGGGAGTGAGGGACGCAGTAAAGAAGGATTAGTGGATCGGAAATGTGATTGTCGTATCCCAAAAGAAAATCCTCTCGTTTCCATAGAAACGTTACTCGATTTAGAAGGAAATGTCTTAGAACACATAGTACTCGTATTTCATAGCGACGGAATTTCCGTGTGAATTCGTCAATGTGTGGGAGTGAGGGATGCAGTAAAGAAGGATTAGTGGACCGGAAATGAGATTGTCGTATCCCAAAAGAAAATCCTGTCGTTTCCATAGAAACGTTACTCGATTTAGAAGGAAATGTGTTAGAAGACATAGTACTCGTATTTCATAGCGACGCAATTTCCGTGTGAATTCGTCAATGTGTGGGAGTAAGGGATGCAGTAAAGAAGGATTAGTGGATCTGCAATGAGATTGTCGTATCCCAAAAGAAAATCCTGTCGTTTCCATAGAAACGTTACTCGATTCAGAAGGAAATGTCTTAGAACACATAGTACTCGTATTTCATAGCGACGGAATTTCCGTGTGAATTCGTCAATGTGTGGGAGTGAGGGATGCAGTAAGGAAGGATTAGTGGATCGGAAATGAGATTGTCGTATCCCAAAAGAAAATCCTGTCGTTTCCATAGAAACGTTACTCGATTTAGAAGGAAATGTCTTAGAACACATAGTATTTCAATGTTTGGGAGTGAGGGATGCAGTAAAGAAGGATTAGTGGATCGGAAATGAGATTGTCGTATCCCAAAAGAAAATCCTGTCGTTTCCATAGAAACGTTACTCGATTCAGAAGGAAATGTCTTAGAACACATAGTACTCGTATTTCATAGCGACGGAATTTCCGTGTGAATTCGTCAATGTGTGGGAGTGAGGGATGCAGTAAGGAAGGATTAGTGGATCGGAAATGAGATTGTCGTATCCCAAAAGAAAATCCTGTCGTTTCCATAGAAACGTTACTCGATTTAGAAGGAAATGTCTTAGAACACATAGTATTTCATAGCGACGCAATTTCCGTGTGAACTCGTCAATGTGTGGGAGTGAGGGATGCAGTAAAGAAGGATTAGTGCATCGGAAATGTGATTGTCGTATCCCAAAAGAAAATCCTGTCGTTTCCATAGAAACGTTACTCGATTTAGAAGGAAATGTCTTCTAACACATAGTATTTCATAGCGACGCAATTTCCGTGTGAATTCGTCAATGTTTTGGAGTGAGGGATGCAGTAAAGAAGGATTAGTGGATCGGAAATGAGATTGTCGTATCCCAAAAGAAAATCCTTTCGTTTCCATAGAAACGTTACTCGATTTTGAAGGAAATGTCTTAGAACACATAGTATTTCATAGCGACGCAATTTCCGTGTGAATTCGTCAATGTTTGGGAGTGAGGGACGCAGTAAAGAAGGATTAGTGGATCGGAAATGAGATTGTCGTATCCCAAAAGAAAATCCTGTCGTTTCCATAGAAACGTTACTCGATTTAGAAGGAAATGTCTTAGAACACATAGTATTTCATAGCGACGCAATTTCCGTGTGAACTCGTCAATGTGTGGGAGTGAGGGATGCAGTAAAGAAGGATTAGTGCATCGGAAATGTGATTGTCGTATCCCAAAAGAAAATCCTGTCGTTTCCATAGAAACGTTACTCGATTTAGAAGGAAATGTCTTCTAACACATAGTATTTCATAGCGACGCAATTTCCGTGTGAATTCGTCAATGTTTTGGAGTGAGGGATGCAGTAAAGAAGGATTAGTGGATCGGAAATGAGATTGTCGTATCCCAAAAGAAAATCCTTTCGTTTCCATAGAAACGTTACTCGATTTTGAAGGAAATGTCTTAGAACACATAGTATTTCATAGCGACGCAATTTCCGTGTGAATTCGTCAATGTTTGGGAGTGAGGGACGCAGTAAAGAAGGATTAGTGGATCGGAAATGTGATTGTCGTATCCCAAAAGAAAATCCTCTCGTTTCCATAGAAACGTTACTCGATTTAGAAGGAAATGTCTTAGAACACATAGTACTCGTATTTCATAGCGACGGAATTTCCGTGTGAATTCGTCAATGTGTGGGAGTGAGGGATGCAGTAAAGAAGGATTAGTGGACCGGAAATGAGATTGTCGTATCCCAAAAGAAAATCCTGTCGTTTCCATAGAAACGTTACTCGATTTAGAAGGAAATGTGTTAGAAGACATAGTACTCGTATTTCATAGCGACGCAATTTCCGTGTGAATTCGTCAATGTGTGGGAGTAAGGGATGCAGTAAAGAAGGATTAGTGGATCTGCAATGAGATTGTCGTATCCCAAAAGAAAATCCTGTCGTTTCCATAGAAACGTTACTCGATTCAGAAGGAAATGTCTTAGAACACATAGTACTCGTATTTCATAGCGACGGAATTTCCGTGTGAATTCGTCAATGTGTGGGAGTGAGGGATGCAGTAAGGAAGGATTAGTGGATCGGAAATGAGATTGTCGTATCCCAAAAGAAAATCCTGTCGTTTCCATAGAAACGTTACTCGATTTAGAAGGAAATGTCTTAGAACACATAGTATTTCAATGTTTGGGAGTGAGGGATGCAGTAAAGAAGGATTAGTGGATCGGAAATGAGATTGTCGTATCCCAAAAGAAAATCCTGTCGTTTCCATAGAAACGTTACTCGATTCAGAAGGAAATGTCTTAGAACACATAGTACTCGTATTTCATAGCGACGGAATTTCCGTGTGAATTCGTCAATGTGTGGGAGTGAGGGATGCAGTAAGGAAGGATTAGTGGATCGGAAATGAGATTGTCGTATCCCAAAAGAAAATCCTGTCGTTTCCATAGAAACGTTACTCGATTTAGAAGGAAATGTCTTAGAACACATAGTATTTCATAGCGACGCAATTTCCGTGTGAACTCGTCAATGTGTGGGAGTGAGGGATGCAGTAAAGAAGGATTAGTGCATCGGAAATGTGATTGTCGTATCCCAAAAGAAAATCCTGTCGTTTCCATAGAAACGTTACTCGATTTAGAAGGAAATGTCTTCTAACACATAGTATTTCATAGCGACGCAATTTCCGTGTGAATTCGTCAATGTTTTGGAGTGAGGGATGCAGTAAAGAAGGATTAGTGGATCGGAAATGAGATTGTCGTATCCCAAAAGAAAATCCTTTCGTTTCCATAGAAACGTTACTCGATTTTGAAGGAAATGTCTTAGAACACATAGTATTTCATAGCGACGCAATTTCCGTGTGAATTCGTCAATGTTTGGGAGTGAGGGACGCAGTAAAGAAGGATTAGTGGATCGGAAATGTGATTGTCGTATCCCAAAAGAAAATCCTCTCGTTTCCATAGAAACGTTACTCGATTTAGAAGGAAATGTCTTAGAACACATAGTACTCGTATTTCATAGCGACGGAATTTCCGTGTGAATTCGTCAATGTGTGGGAGGAGGATGCAGTAAAGAAGGATTAGTGGACCGGAAATGAGATTGTCGTATCCCAAAAGAAAATCCTGTCGTTTCCATAGAAACGTTACTCGATTTAGAAGGAAATGTCTTCTAACACATAGTATTTCATAGCGACGCAATTTCTGTGTGAATTCGTCAATGTGTGGGAGTGAGGGATGCAGTAAAGAAGGATTAGTGGTTAGGAAATGAGATTGTCGTATCCCAAAAGAAAATCCTGTCGTTTCCATAGAAACGTTACTCGATTTAGAAGGAAATGTCTTGGAACACATAGTATTCATAGCGACGCAATTTCCGTGTGAATTCGTCAATGTTTGGGAGTGAGGGATGCAGTAAAGAAGGATTAGTGGATCGGAAATGTGATTGTCGTATCCAAAAGAAAATCCTCTCGTTTCCATAGAAACGTTACTCGATTTAGAAGGAAATGTCTTAGAACACATAGTACTCGTATTTCATAGCGACGGAATTTCCGTGTGAATTCGTCAATGTGTGGGAGTGAGGGATGCAGTAAAGAAGATTAGTGGACCGGAAATGAGATTGTCGTATCCCAAAAGAAAATCCTGTCGTTTCCATAGAAACGTTACTCGATTTAGAAGGAAATGTGTTAGAAGACATAGTACTCGTATTTCATAGCGACGCAATTTCCGTGTGAATTCGTCAATGTGTGGGAGTAAGGGATGCAGTAAAGAAGGATAGTGGATCTGCAATGAGATTGTCGTATCCCAAAAGAAAATCCTGTCGTTTCCATAGAAACGTTACTCGATTTAGAAGGAAATGTCTTAGAACACTTAGTACTCGTATTTCATAGCGACGGAATTTCCGTGTGAATTCGTCAATGTGTGGGAGTGAGGGATGCAGTAAAGAAGGATTAGTGGATCGGAAATGAGATTGTCGTATCCCAAAAGAAAATCCTGTCGTTTCCATAGAAACGTTACTCGATTTAGAAGGAAATGTCTTAGAACACATAGTATTTCATAGCGACGCAATTTCCGTGTGAATTCGTCAATGTTTGGGAGTGAGGGATGCAGTAAAGAAGGATTAGTGGATCGGAAATGTGATTGTCGTACCCCAAAAGAAAATCCTGTCGTTTCCATAGAAACGTTACTCGATTTAGAAGGAAATGTCTTAGAACACATAGTACTCGTATTTCATAGCGACGCAATTTCCGTGTGAATTCGTCAATGTGTGGGAGTGAGGGATGCAGTATAGAAAGATTAGTGGATCGGAAATGTGATTGTCGTATCCCAAAAGAAAATCCTGTCGTTTCCATAGAAACGTTACTCGAGTTAGAAGGAATTGTCTTAGAACACATAGTACTCGTATTTCATTGCGACGCAATTCCGTGAGAATTCGACAATGTGTGGGAGTGAGGGATGCAGTAAAGAAGGATTAGTGGTTACGAAATGAGATTGTCGTATCCCAAAAGAAAATCCTGTCGTTCCATAGAAACGTTACTCGAATTAGAAGGAAATGTGTTAGAACACATAGTATTTCATAGCGACGCAATTCCCGTGTGAATTCGTCAATGTTTGGGAGTGAGGGATGCAGTAAAGAAGGATTAGTGGATCGGAAATGTGATTGTCGTATCCCAAAAAAAAATCCTGTCGTTTCCTAGAAACGTTACTCGATTTAGAAGGAAATGTCTTAGTACACATAGTACTCGTATTTCATAGCGACGCAATTTCCTTGTAAATTCGTCAATGTTTGGGAGTGAGGGTTGCAGGAAGGGAGGATTAGTGGATCGGAAATGTGATTGTCGTATCCCAAAAGAAAATCCTGTCGTTTCCATAGAAACGTTACTCGATTTAGAAAGAATTGTCTTAGAACACATAGCACTTGTATTTCATAGCGCCGCAATTTCTGTGTGAATTCGTCAATGTGTGGGAGTGAGGGATGCAGTAAAGAAGGATTAGTGGTTAGGAAATGAGATTGTCGTATCCCAAAAGAAAATCCTGTTGTTTCCATAGAAACGTTACTCGATTTAGAAGGAAATGTCTTAGAACAAATAGTATTTCATAGCGACCCAATTTCCGTGTGAATTCGTCAATGTTTGGGAGTGAGGGATGCAGTAAAGAAGGATTAGTGGATCGGAAATGAGATTGTCGTATCCCAAAAGAAAATCCTGTCGTTTCCATAGAAACGTTACTCGATTCAGAAGGAAATGTCTTAGAACACATAGTACTCGTATTTCATAGCGACGGAATTTCCGTGTGAATTCGTCAATGTGTGGGAGTGAGGGATGCAGTAAGGAAGGATTAGTGGATCGGAAATGAGATTGTCGTATCCCAAAAGAAAATCCTGTCGTTTCCATAGAAACGTTACTCGATTTAGAAGGAAATGTCTTAGAACACATAGTATTTCAATGTTTGGGAGTGAGGGATGCAGTAAAGAAGGATTAGTGGATCGGAAATGAGATTGTCGTATCCCAAAAGAAAATCCTGTCGTTTCCATAGAAACGTTACTCGATTCAGAAGGAAATGTCTTAGAACACATAGTACTCGTATTTCATAGCGACGGAATTTCCGTGTGAATTCGTCAATGTGTGGGAGTGAGGGATGCAGTAAGGAAGGATTAGTGGATCGGAAATGAGATTGTCGTATCCCAAAAGAAAATCCTGTCGTTTCCATAGAAACGTTACTCGATTTAGAAGGAAATGTCTTAGAACACATAGTATTTCATAGCGACGCAATTTCCGTGTGAACTCGTCAATGTGTGGGAGTGAGGGATGCAGTAAAGAAGGATTAGTGCATCGGAAATGTGATTGTCGTATCCCAAAAGAAAATCCTGTCGTTTCCATAGAAACGTTACTCGATTTAGAAGGAAATGTCTTCTAACACATAGTATTTCATAGCGACGCAATTTCCGTGTGAATTCGTCAATGTTTTGGAGTGAGGGATGCAGTAAAGAAGGATTAGTGGATCGGAAATGAGATTGTCGTATCCCAAAAGAAAATCCTTTCGTTTCCATAGAAACGTTACTCGATTTTGAAGGAAATGTCTTAGAACACATAGTATTTCATAGCGACGCAATTTCCGTGTGAATTCGTCAATGTTTGGGAGTGAGGGACGCAGTAAAGAAGGATTAGTGGATCGGAAATGTGATTGTCGTATCCCAAAAGAAAATCCTGTCGTTTCCATAGAAACGTTACTCGAGTTAGAAGGAATTGTCTGAGAACACATAGTACTCGTATTTCATTGCGACGCAATATCCGTGTGAATTCGACAATGTGTGGGAGTGAGGGATGCAGTAAAGAAGGATTAGTGGTTACGAAATGAGATTGTCGTATCCCAAAAGAAAATCCTGTCGTTCCATTGAAACGTTACTCGAATTAGAAGGAAATGTGCTAGAACACATAGTATTTCATAGCGACGCAATTTCCGTGTGAATTCGTCAATGTTTGGGAGTGAGGGATGCAGTAAAGAAGGATTAGTGGATCGGAAATGTGATTGTCGTATCCCAAAAGAAAATCCTGTCGTTTCCATAGAAACGTTACTCGATTTAGAAGGAAATGTCTTAGTACACATAGGACTCGTATTTCATAGCGACGCAATTTCCGTGTGAATTCGTCAATGTTTGGGAGTGAGGGATGCAGTAAAGAAGGATTAGTGGATCGGAAATGTGATTGTCGTATCCCAAAAAAAAATCCTGTCGTTTCCTAGAAACGTTACTCGATTTAGAAGGAAATGTCTTAGTACACATAGTACTCGTATTTCATAGCGACGCAATTTCCGTGTAAATTCGTCAATGTTTGGGAGTGAGGGTTGCAGGAAGGGAGGATTAGTGGATCGGAAATGTGATTGTCGTATCCCAAAAGAAAATCCTGTCGTTTCCATAGAAACGTTACTCGATTTAGAAAGAATTGTCTTAGAACACATAGTACTCGTATTTCATAGCGCCGCAATTTCTGTGTGAATTCGTCAATGTTTGGGAGTGAGGGATGCAGTAAAGAAGGATTAGTGGATCGGAAATGTGATTGTCGTATCCCAAAAAAAAATCCTGTCGTTTCCTAGAAACGTTACTCGATTTAGAAGGAAATGTCTTAGTACACATAGTACTCGTATTTCATAGCGACGCAATTTCCGTGTAAATTCGTCAATGTTTGGGAGTGAGGGTTGCAGGAAGGGAGGATTAGTGGATCGGAAATGTGATTGTCGTATCCCAAAAGAAAATCCTGTCGTTTCCATAGAAACGTTACTCGATTTAGAAAGAATTGTCTTAGAACACATAGCACTTGTATTTCATAGCGCCGCAATTTCTGTCGAATTCGTCAATGTGTGGGAGTGAGGGATGCAGTAAAGAAGGATTAGTGGTTAGGAAATGAGATTGTCGTATCCCAAAAGAAAATCCAGTTGTTTCCATAGAAACGTTACTCGATTTAGAAGGAAATGTCTTAGAACAAATAGTATTTCATAGCGACCCAATTTCCGTGTGAATTCGTCAATGTTTGGGAGTGAGGGATGCAGTAAAGAAGGATTAGTGGATCGGAAATGAGATTGTCGTATCCCAAAAGAAAATCCTGTCGTTTCCATAGAAACGTTACTCGATTCAGAAGGAAATGTCTTAGAACACATAGTACTCGTATTTCATAGCGACGGAATTTCCGTGTGAATTCGTCAATGTGTGGGAGTGAGGGACGCAGTAAAGAAGGATTAGTGGATCGGAAATGTGGTTGTCGTATCCCAAAAGAAAATCCTGTCGTTTCCATAGAAACGTTACTCGAGTTAGAAGGAATTGTCTGAGAACACATAGTACTTGTATTTCATTGCGACGCAATATCCGTGTGAATTCGACAATGTGTGGGAGTGAGGGATGCAGTAAAGAAGGATTAGTGGTTAGGAAATGAGATTGTCGTATCCCAAAAGAAAATCCTGTCGTTTCCATAGAAACGTTACTCGATTTAGAAGGAAATGTCTTGGAACACATAGTATTTCATAGCGACGCAATTTCCGTGTTAATTTGTCAATGTTTGGGAGTGAGGGATGCAGTGAAGAAGGATTAGTGGATCGGAAATGTGATTGTCGTATCCCAAAAGAAAATCCTCTCGTTTCCATAGAAACGTTACTCGATTTAGAAGGAAATGTCTTAGAACACATAGTACTCGTATTTCATAGCGACGGAATTTCCGTGTGAATTCGTCATTGTGTGGGAGTGAGGGATGCAGTAAAGAAGGATTAGTGGACCGGAAATGAGATTGTCGTATCCCAAAAGAAAATCCTTTCGTTTCCATAGAATCGTTACTCGATTTAGAAGGAAATGTGTTAGAAGACATAGTACTCGTATTTCATAGCGACGCAATTTCCGTGTGAATTCGTCAATGTGTGGGAGTGAGGGATGCAGTAAAGAAGGATTAGTGGTTACGAAATGAGATTGTCGTATCCCAAAAGAAAATCCCGTTGTTCCATAGAAACGTTACTCGAATTAGAAGGAAATGTGTTAGAACACATAGTATTTCATAGCGACGCAATTTCCGTGTGAATTCGTCAATGTTTGGGAGTGAGGGATGCAGTAAAGAAGGATTAGTGGATCGGAAATGTGATTGTCGTATCCCAAAAGAAAATCCTGTCGTTTCCATAGAAACGTTACTCGATTTAGAAAGAATTGTCTTAGAACACATAGCACTTGTATTTCATAGCGCCGCAATTTCTGTGTGAATTCGTCAATGTGTGGGAGTGAGGGATGCAGTAAAGAAGGATTAGTGGTTAGGAAATGAGATTGTCGTATCCCAAAAGAAAATCCTGTCGTTTCCATAGAGACGTTACTCGATTTAGAAGGAAATGTCTTGGAACACATAGTATTTCATAGCGACGCAATTTCCGTGTGAATTCGTCAATGTTAGGGAGTGAGGGATGCAGTAAAGAAGGATTAGTGGATCGGAAATGTGATTGTCGTATCCCAAAAGAAAATCCTCTCGTTTCCATAGAAACGTTCCTCGATTTAGAAGGAAATGTCTTAGAACACATAGTACTCGTATTTCATAGCGACGGAATTTCCGTGTGAATTCGTCAATGTGTGGGAGTGAGGGATGCAGTAAAGAAGGATTAGTGGACCAGAAATGAGATTGTCGTATCCCAAAAGAAAATCCTGTCGTTTCCATAGAAACGTTACTCGATTTAGAAGGAAATGTCTTCTAACACATAGTATTTCATAGCGACGCAATTTCCGTGTGAATTCGTCAATGTTTTGGAGTGAGGGATGCAGTAAAGAAGGATTAGGGGATCGGAAATGAGATTGTCGTATCCCAAAAGAAAATCCTGTCGTTTCCATAGAAACGTTACTTGATTTTGAAGGAAATGTCTTAGAACACATAGTATTTCATAGCGACGCAATTTCCGTGTGAATTCGTCAATGTTTGGGAGTGAGGGACGCAGTAAAGAAGGATTAGTGGATCGGAAATGTGATTGTCGTATCCCAAAAGAAAATCCTGTCGTTTCCATAGAAACGTTACTCGAGTTAGAAGGAATTGTCTGAGAACACATAGTACTCGTATCTCATTGCGACGCAATTTCCGTGTGAATTCGACAATGTGTGGGAGTGAGGGATGCAGTAAAGAAGGATTAGTGGTTACGAAATGAGATTGTCGTATCCCAAAAGAAAATCCTGTCGTTCCATAGAAACGTTACTCGAATTGGAAGGAAATGTGCTAGAACACATAATATTTCATAGCGACGCAATTTCCGTGTGAATTCGTCAATGTTTGGGAGTGAGGGTTGCAGTAAAGAAGGATTAGTGGATCCGAAATGTGATTGTCGTATCCCAAAAGAAAATCCTGTCGTTTCCATAGAAACGTTACTCGAGTTAGAAGGAATTGTCTGAGAACACATAGTACTCGTATCTCATTGCGACGCAATTTCCGTGTGAATTCGACAATGTGTGGGAGTGAGGGATGCAGTAAAGAAGGATTAGTGGTTACGAAATGAGATTGTCGTATCCCAAAAGAAAATCCTGTCGTTCCATAGAAACGTTACTCGAATTGGAAGGAAATGTGCTAGAACACATAATATTTCATAGCGACGCAATTTCCGTGTGAATTCGTCAATGTTTGGGAGTGAGGGATGCAGTAAAGAAGGATTAGTGGATCGGAAATGTGATTGTCGTATCCCAAAAGAAAATCCTGTCGTTTCCATAGAAACGTTACTCGATTTAGAAGGAAATGTCTTAGAACACATAGTACTCGTATTTCATAGCGGCGCAATTTCCGTGTGAATTCGTCAATGTTTGGGAGTGAGGGTTGCAGGAAGGGAGGATTAGTGGATCGGAAATGTGATTGTCGTATCCCAAAAGAAAATCCTGTCGTTTCCATAGAAACGATACTCGATTTAGAAAGAATTGTCTTAGAACACATAGTACTTGTATTTCATAGCGCCGCAGTTTCTGTGCGAATTCGTCAATGTGTGGGAGTGAGGGATGCAGTAAAGAAGGATTAGTGGTTAGGAAATGAGATTGTCGTATCCCAAAAGAAAATCCTGTCGTTTCCATAGAAACGTTACTCGATTTAGAAGGAAATGTCTTGGAACACATAGTATTTCATAGCGACGCAATTTCCGTGTGAATTCGTCAATGTTAGGGAGGGAGGGATGCAGTAAAGAAGGATTAGTGGATCGGAAATGTGATTGTCGTATCCCAAAAGAAAATCCTCTCGTTTCCATAGAAACGTTACTCGATTTAGAAGGAAATGTCTTAGAACACATAGTACTCGTATTTCATAGCGACGGAATTTCCGTGTGAATTCGTCAATGTGTGGGAGTGAGGGATGCAGTAAAGAAGGATTAGTGGACCGGAAATGAGATAGTCGTATCCCAAAAGAAAATCCTGTCGTTTCCATAGAAACGTTACTCGATTTAGAAGGAAATGTCTTAGAACAAATAGTACTTCATAGCGACCCAATTTCCGTGTGAATTCGTCAATGTTTGGGAGTGAGGGATGCAGTAAAGAAGGATTAGTGGATCGGAAATGAGATTGTCGTATCCCAAAAGAAAATCCTGTCGTTTCCATAGAAACGTTACTCGATTCAGAAGGAAATGTCTTAGAACACATAGTACTCGTATTTCATAGCGACGGAATTTCCGTGTGAATACGTCAATGTGTGGGAGTGAGGGATGCAGTAAAGAAGGATTAGTGGATCGGAAATGAGATTGTCGTATCCCAAAAGAAAATCCTGTCGTTTCCATAGAAACGTTACTCGATTTAGAAGGAAATGTCTTAGAACACATAGTATTTCATAGCGACGCAATTTCCGTGTGAATTCGTCAATGTTTGGGAGTGAGGGATGCAGTAAAGAAGGATTAGTGGATCGGAAATGTGATTGTCGTATCCCAAAAGAAAATCCTGTCGTTTCCATAGAAACGTTACTCGATTTAGAAGGAAATGTCTTCTAACACATAGTATTTCATAGCGATGCAATTTCCGTGTGAATTCGTCAATGTTTTGGAGTGAGGGATGCAGTAAAGAAGGATTAGTGGATCGGAAATGAGATTGTCGTATCCCAAAAGAAATTCCTGTCGTTTCCATAGAAACGTTACTCGATTTAGAAGGAAATGTCTTAGAAGACATAGTATTTCATAGCGACGGAATTTCCGTGTGAATTCGTCAATGTTTGGGAGTGAGGGATGCAGTAAAGAAGGATTAGTGGATCGGAAATGTGATTGTCGTATCCCAAAAGAAAATCTTGTCGTTTCCATAGAAACGTTACTCGATTTAGAAGGAAATGTCTTCTAACACATAGTACTCGTATTTCATAGCGTCGGAATTTCCGTGTGAATTCGTCAATGTGTGGGAGTGAGGGATGTAGTAAAGAAGGATTAGTGGATCGGAAATGAGATTGTCGTATCCCAAAAGAAAATACTGTCGTTCCCATAGAAACGTTACTCGATTTAGAAGGAAATGTCTTAGAACACATAGTATTTCATAGCGACGCAATTTCCGTGTGAATTCGTCAATGTTTGGGAGTGAGGGACGCAGTAAAGAAGGGTTAGTGGATCGAAAATGTGATTGTCGTATCCCAAAAGAAAATCCTGTCGTTTCCATAGAAACGTTACTCGATTTAGAAGGAAATGTCTTAGAACACATAGTATTTCATAGCGACGCAATTTCCGTGTGACTTCGTCAATGTTTGGGAGTGAGGGATGCAGTAAAGAAGGATTAGTGGATCGGAAAAGAGATTGTCGTATCCCAAAAGAAAATCCTGTCGTTTCCATAGAAACGTTACTCGATTTAGAAGGAAATGTCTTAGAACACATAGTATTTCATAGCGACGGAATTTCCATGTGAATTCGTCAATGTTTGGGAGTGAGGGATGCAGTAAAGAAGGATTAGTGGATCGGAAATGTGATTGTGGTATCCCAAAAGAAAATCCTGTCGTTTCCATAGAAACGTTACTCGATTTAGAAGGAAATGCCTTAGAACACATAGTACTCGTATTTCATAGCGACGGAATTTCCGTGTGAATTCGTCAATGTGTGAGAGTGAGGGATGCAGTAAAGAAGGATTAGTGGATCGGAAATGAGATTGTCGTATCCCAAAAGAAAATCCCGTCGTTTCCATAGAAACGTTACTCGATTTTGAAGGAAATGTCGTAGAACACATAGTATTTCGTAGCGACGCAATTTCCGTGTGAATTCGTCAATGTTTGGGAGTGAGGGATGCAGTAAAGAAGGATTAGTGGATCGGAAATGTGATTGTCGTATCCCAAAAGAAAATCCTGTCGTTTCTGTAGAAACGTTACTCGATTTAGAAGGAAATATCTTAGAACACATAGTACTCGTATTACATAGCGACGGAATTTCCGTGTGAATTCGTCAATGTGTGGGAGTGAGGGATGCAGGAAAGAAGGATTAGTGGATCGGAAATGAGATTGTCGTATCCCAAAAGAAAATCCTGTCGTTTCCATAGAAACGTTACTCGATTTAGAAGGAAATGTCTTAGAACACATAGTATTTCATAGCGACGCAGTTTCCGTGTGAATTCGTCAATGTGTGGGAGTGAGGGATGCAGTAAAGAAGGGTTAGTGGATCGGAAATGAGATTGTCGTATCCCAAAAGAAAATCCTGTCGTTTCCATAGAAACGTTACTCGATTTAGAAGGAAATGTCTTAGAACACACAGTATTTCATAGCGACGGAATTTCCGTGTGAATTCGTCAATGTTTGGGAGTGAGGGATGCAGTAAAGAAGGATTAGTGGATCGGAAATGTGATTGTCGTATCCCAAAAGAAAATCCTGTCGTTTCCATAGAAACGTTACTCGATTTAGAAGGAAATGTCTTCTAACACATAGTACTCGTATTTCATAGCGTCGGAATTTCCGTGTGAATTCGTCAATGTGTGGGAGTGAGGGATGTAGTAAAGAAGGATTAGTGGATCGGAAATGAGATTGTCGTATCCCAAAAGAAAATACTGTCGTTCCCATAGAAACGTTACTCGATTTAGAAGGAAATGTCTTAGAACACATAGTATTTCATAGCGACGCAATTTCCGTGTGAATTCGTCAATGTTTGGGAGTGAGGGACGCAGTAAAGAAGGGTTAGTGGATCGAAAATGTGATTGTCGTATCCCAAAAGAAAATCCTGTCGTTTCCATAGAAACGTTACTCGATTTAGAAGGAAATGTCTTAGAACACATAGTATTTCATAGCGACGCAATTTCCGTGTGACTTCGTCAATGTTTGGGAGTGAGGGATGCAGTAAAGAAGGATTAGTGGATCGGAA
Organism: Schistocerca piceifrons; assembly: GCF_021461385.2. Lineage (NCBI taxonomy): Eukaryota > Metazoa > Arthropoda > Insecta > Orthoptera > Acrididae > Schistocerca > Schistocerca piceifrons. The sequence continues at coordinate 3,849,861 of NW_025728287.1, forward strand.
AAGAGATTGTCGTATCCCAAAAGAAAATCCTGTCGTTTCCATAGAAACGTTACTCGATTTAGAAGGAAATGTCTTAGAACACATAGTATTTCATAGCGACGGAATTTCCATGTGAATTCGTCAATGTTTGGGAGTGAGGGATGCAGTAAAGAAGGATTAGTGGATCGGAAATGTGATTGTGGTATCCCAAAAGAAAATCCTGTCGTTTCCATAGAAACGTTACTCGATTTAGAAGGAAATGTCTTAGAACACATACTACTCGTATTTCATAGCGACGCAATTTCCGTGTGAATTCGTCAATGTTTGGGAGTGAGGGATGCAGTAAAGAAGGATTAGTGGATCGGAAATGTGATTGTCGTATCCTAAAAGAAAATCCTGTCGTTTCCATAGAAACGTTACTCGATTTAGAAGGAAATGCCTTAGAACACATAGTACTCGTATTTCATAGCGACGGAATTTCCGTGTGAATTCGTCAATGTGTGAGAGTGAGGGATGCAGTAAAGAAGGATTAGTGGATCGGAAATGAGATTGTCGTATCCCAAAAGAAAATCCCGTCGTTTCCATAGAAACGTTACTCGATTTTGAAGGAAATGTCGTAGAACACATAGTATTTCGTAGCGACGCAATTTCCGTGTGAATTCGTCAATGTTTGGGAGTGAGGGATGCAGTAAAGAAGGATTAGTGGATCGGAAATGTGATTGTCGTATCCCAAAAGAAAATCCTGTCGTTTCTGTAGAAACGTTACTCGATTTAGAAGGAAATATCTTAGAACACATAGTACTCGTATTACATAGCGACGGAATTTCCGTGTGAATTCGTCAATGTGTGGGAGTGAGGGATGCAGGAAAGAAGGATTAGTGGATCGGAAATGAGATTGTCGTATCCCAAAAGAAAATCCTGTCGTTTCCATAGAAACGTTACTCGATTTAGAAGGAAATGTCTTAGAACACATAGTATTTCATAGCGACGGAATTTCCGTGTGAATTCGTCAATGTTTGGGAGTGAGGGATGCAGTAAAGAAGGATTAGTGGATCGGAAATGTGATTGTCGTATCCCAAAGGGAATCCTGTCGTTTCCATAGAAACGTTACTGGATTTAGAAGGAAATGTCGTAGAACACATAGTACTCGTATTTCATAGCGACGCAATTTCCGTGTGAATTCGTCAATGTGTGGGAGTGAGGGATGCAGTAAAGAAGGATTAGTGGATCGGAAATGAGATTGTCGTATCCCAAAAGAAAATCCTGTCGTTTCCATAGAAACGTTACTCGATGTAGAAGGAAATGTCTTAGAACACATAGTATTTCATAGCGACGGTATTTCCGTGTGAATTCGTCAATGTTTGGGAGTGAGGGATGCAGTAAAGAAGGATTAGTGGATCGGAAATGTGATTGTCGTATCCCAAAGGAAAATCCTGTCGTTTCCATAGAAACGTTACTCGATTTAGAAGGAAATGTCTTAGAACACATAGTACTCGTATTTCATAGCGACGCAATTTCCGTGTGAATTCGTCAATGTGTGGGAGTGAGGGATGCAGTAAAGAAGGATTAGTGGATCGGAAATTAGATTGTCGTATCCCAAAAGAAAATCCTGTCGTTTCCATAGAAACGTTTCTCGATTTAGAAGGAAATGTCTTAGAACACATAGTATTTCATAGCGACGGAATTTCCGTGTGAATTCGTCAATGTTTGGGAGTGAGGGATGCAGTAAAGAAGGATTAGTGGATCGGAAATGAGATTGTCGTATCCCAAAAGAAAATCCTGTCGTTTCCATAGAAACGTTACTCGATTTAGAAGGAAATGTCTTAGAACAAATAGTATTTCATAGCGACGCAATTTCCGTGTGAATTCGTCAATGTTTGGGAGTGAGGGATGCAGTAAAGAAGGATTAGTGGATCGAAAGTGTGATTGTCGTATCCCAAAAGAAAATCCTGTCGTTTCCATAGAAACGTTACTCGATTTAGAAGGAAATGTCTTAGAACACATAGTACTCGTATTTCATAGCGACGGAATTTCCGTGTGAATTCGTCAATGTGTGGGAGTGAGGGATGCAGTAAAGAAGGATTAGTGGATCGGAAATGAGATTGTCGTATCCCAAAAGAAAATCCAGTCGTTTCCATAGAAACGTTAATCGATTTAGAAGGAAATGTCTTAGAACACATAGTATTTCATAGCGACGCAATTTCCGTGTGAATTCGTCAATGTTTGGGAGTGAGGGATGCAGTAAAGAAGGATTAGTGGATCGGAAATGTGATTGTCGTATCCCAAAAGAAAATCCTGTCGTTTCCATAGAAACGTTACTCGATTTAGAAGGAAATGTCTTCTAACACATAGTATTTCATAGCGACGCAATTTCCGTGTGAATTCGTCAATGTTTGGGAGTGAGGGATGCAGTAAAGAAGGATTAGTGGATGGGAAATGAGATTGTCGTATCCCAAAAGAAAATCCTGTCGTTTCCATAGAAACGTTAATCGATTTAGAAGGAAATGTCTTAGAACACATAGTATTTCATAGCGACGGAATTTCCGTGTGAATTCGTCAATGTTTGGGAGTGAGGGATGCAGTAAAGAAGGATTAGTGGATCGGAAATGTGATTGTCGTATCCCAAAAGAAAATCCTGTCGTTTCCATAGAAACGTTACTCGATTTAGAAGGAAATGTCTTCTAACACATAGTACTCGTATTTCATAGCGTCGGAATTTCCGTGTGAATTCGTCAATGTGTGGGAGTTAGGGATGCAGTAAAGAAGGATTAGTGGATCGGAAATGAGATTGTCGTATCCCAAAAGAAAATACTGTCGTTTCCATTGAAACGTTACTCGATTTAGAAGGAAATGTCTTAGAACACATAGTATTTCATAGCGACGCATATTCCGTGTGAATTCATCAATGTTTGGGAGTGAGGGACGCAGTAAAGAAGGTTTAGTGGATCGGAAATGTGATTGTCGTATCCCAAAAGAAAATCCTGTCGTTTCCATAGAAACGTTACTCGATTTAGAAGGAAATGTCTTAGAACACATAGTATTTCATAGCGACGCAATTTCCGTGTGAATTCGTCAATGTTTGGGAGTGAGGGATGCAGTAAAGAAGGTTTAGTGGATCGGAGATGAGATTGTCGTATCCCAAAAGAAAATCCTGTCGTTTCCATAGAAACGTTACTCGACTTAGAAGGAAATGTCTTAGAACACATAGTATTTCATAGCGACGGAATTTCCGTGTGAATTCGTCAATGTTTGGGAGTGAGGGATGCAGTAAAGAAGGATTAGTGGATCGGAAATGTGATTGTCGTATCCCAAAAGAAAATCCTGTCGTTTCCATAGAAACGTTACTCAATTTAGAAGGAAATGTCTTCTAACACATAGTACCCGTATTTCATAGCGTCCGAATTTCCGTGTGAATTCGTCAATGTGTGGGAGTGAGGGATGCAGTAAAGAAGGATTAGTGGAACGGAAATGAGATTGTCGTATCCCAAAAGAAAATACTGTCGTTTCCATTAAAACGTTACTCGATTTAGAAGGAAATGTCTTAGAACACATAGTATTTCATAGCGACGCATATTCCGTGTGAATTCGTCAATGTTTGGGAGTGAGGGACGCAGTAAAGAAGGTTTAGTGGATCGGAAATGTGATTGTCGTATCCCAAAAGAAAATCCTGTCGTTTCCATAGAAACGTTACTCGATTTAGAAGGAAATGTCTTAGAACACATAGTATTTCATAGCGACGCAATTTCCGTGTGAATTCGTCAATGTTTGGGAGTGAGGGATGCAGTAAAAAAGGTTTAGTGGATCGGAAAAGAGATTGTCGTATCCCAAAAGAAAATCCTGTCGTTTCCATAGAAACGTTACTCGATTTAGAAGGAAATGTCTTAGAACACATAGTATTTCATAGCGACGGAATTTCCGTGTGAATTCGTCAATGTGTGGGAGTGAGGGATGCAGTAAAGAAGGATTAATTGATCGGAAATGTGATTGTCGTATCCCAAAAGAAAGTCCTGTCGTTTCCATAGAAACGTTACTCGATTTAGAAGGAAATGTCTTAGAACACATAGTATTTCATAGCCACGGAATTTCCGTGTGAATTCGTCAATGTTTGGGAGTGAGGGATGCAGTAAAAAAGGATTAGTGGATCGGAAATGAGATTGTCGTATCCCAAAAGAAAATCCTGTCGTTTCCATAGAAACGTTACTCGATTTAGAAGGAAATGTATAAGAACACATAGTATTTCATAGCGACGGAATTTTCGTGTGAATTCGTCAATGTTTGGGAGTGAGGGATGCAGTAAAGAAGGATTAGTGGATCGGAAATGTGATTGTCCTATCCCAAAAGAAAATCCTGTCGTTTCCATAGAAACGTTACTCGATTTAGAAGGAAATGTCTTAGAACACATAGTACTCGTATTTCAAAGCGACGCAATTTCCGTGTGAATTCGCCAATGTGTGGGAGTGAGGGATGCAGTAAAGAAGGATTAGTGGATCGTAAATGAGATTGTCGTATCCCAAAAGAAAATTATGTCGTTTCCATAGAAACGTTACTCGATTTAGAAGGAAATGTCTTAGAACACATAGTACTCGTATTTCAAAGCGACGCAATTTCCGTGTGAATTCGCCAATGTGTGGGAGTGAGGGATGCAGTAAAGAAGGATTAGTGGATCGTAAATGAGATTGTCGTATCCCAAAAGAAAATTATGTCGTTTCCATAGAAACGTTACTCGATTTAGAAGGAAATGTCTTAGAACACATAGTATTTCATAGCGACGGAATTTCCGTGTGAATTCGTCAATATTTGGGAGTGAGGGATGCAGTAAAGAAGGATTAGTGGATCGGAAATGTGATTGTCGTATCCCAAAAGAAAATCCTGTCGTTTCCATAGAAACGTTACTCGATTTAGAAGGAAATGTCTTAGAACACATAGTACTCGAATTTCATAGCGACGCAGTTTCCGTGTGAATTCGTCAATGTGTGGGAGTGAGGGATGCAGTAAAGAAGGGTTAGTGGATCGGAAATGAGATTGTCGTATCCCAAAAGAAAATCCTGTCGTTTCCATAGAAACGTTACTCGATTTAGAAGGAAATGTCTTAGAACACACAGTATTTCATAGCGACGGAATTTCCGTGTGAATTCGTCAATGTTTGGGAGTGAGGGATGCAGTAAAGAAGGATTAGTGGATCGGAAATGTGATTGTCGTATCCCAAAGGAAAATCCTGTCGTTTCCATAGAAACGTTACTCGATTTAGAAGGAAATGTCTTAGAACACATAGTACTCGTATTTCATAGCGACGCAATTTCCGTGTGAATTCGTCAATGTGTGGGAGTGAGGGATGCAGTAAAGAAGGATTAGTGGATCGGAAATGCGATTGTCGTATCCCAAAAGAAAATCCTGTCGTTTCCATAGAAACGTTACTCGATTTAGAAGGAAATGTCTTAGAACACATAGTATTTCATAGCGACGGAATTTCCGTGTGAATTCGTCAATGTTTGGGAGTGAGGGATGCAGTAAAGAAGGATTAGTGGATCGGAAATGTGATTGTCGTATCCCAAAAGAAAATCCTGTCGTTTCCATGGAAACGTTACTCGATTTAGAAGGAAATGTCTTACAACACATAGTACTCGTATTTCATAGCGTCGCAATTTCCGTGTGAATTCGTCAATGTGTGGGAGTGGGGGATGCAGTAAAGAAGGATTAGTGGATCGGAAATGAGATTGTCGTATCCCAAAAGAAAATCCTTCTCGCGTCCGTCGGCCGTCGTAATTTAATGTATATATTATTATTGTTATTATTATTTTTTGATTGTTGCCGACTTACGTGGTGGGCCTTAATAAAAATGATATTTAAGTTGAACAATGTAATAAACTTTTCATATAAATTTCCTCGGCTAGTCAGTTGACGTTCAAGCAAAAGATCTTTAGTTATTAATTACAATTGCGGCCCACACACGCGCGAGAGTATTTTCTTACCTTCGTTAACCATTGTATTGTAGTCAGAGTCCTGGCTCTGGGTCTCGGCTATGGTACTGAAAATAAGAATCTTAAAGCTAAGTATTTCTGCAACTTCGTGCGGCTGTGGAGAAAAATTGATATTATGCTAATAGCGGGCGAGTTTTCAGCTTCCGTTAAATTTTCATAAGTTAATATCGCCACGTAATGGCGTCGTTGGCTGCATCGGCCGCTGCGATTGTTGAGCTGTAAATTACTTGAATGCAGGTTAATTCAAGGAAGGCGGACATGAAATCGGGATCACCTCTTACAAATTAAAAGTGCACAATAAATTTAAATCAGTATATTATATGCTTAACTCATACAAATATGCTTACATTCGTCAGCACACGCAAGATGTCCCTCTAGACACATTCAAGACAAAAGAAGAAGAAAGGTCGACTAAAAAATTAACAAAAGAGTGTAACTGGGCGTCTCTTTAGATCATTCTGTCATAAATTATTTCTTTGCAATCTAAACCTACACAGAGAAATTATTATTTTAAGGCTACATGAGAAAAAAAAAATCTCTTACAAATTATGAATGTCTTCTTTATAAATATTGTCTTTTCGTAATATGGCACTGGGGACGCTATATTGCCCCCCGAAATGTTTATGTCATAAAAAATGTTCGTGTTTTTTGACATAAATATTTCCACTTTCATGTCCACAGTGTCCACACGCAGAGTTTTCTTTCATAGTCTATATATGTCACATCGTATGTTGTAATTACTGAGGTGTGTTGCACACAAAGTGTAATACAGATGAGGTTCAAGGTATACCACGAGTTAGTCCGGAATATTTGAAGTCCCAGGGGTGTCAACTGTTCGCTCCCCATTTGGCGCGGCCGTAGGGAAACCTGGGGAAAACCTCGGCGGAGCGACAGACTAACTGCTTTGGTCACTTTCACTTAATTGTTTCTGGAATGTCATTGGAGTACAGGATGTGCATACAAATATTTTTGTTGCACTATGCAAAAAATGAGGTCATTATAACAATTGATTGCGGTGTCGTTGATGATCTACGCCGCGACGTTTGGCTCGCGACGGCGTCGGTTGGTGTGTTCGGTGCTCGGCGTTCGCGGCGGCTGCGGAGAGGTCAACGCCCGCTCGACGCCAGCGTGTGTCTCGCCGTCGCGGAACGTCAGAATCAGCTGATCGGCTGCACTGTTGGCGATGCGCTTCTGTCTCGGCCGGGCGTGGCGGAGTGGGATGATATCCGCCCCCCGCTCTTGTTGGCAGGAGTCAGCTCTGCTACGCATCTCCGACGTAGTACATGAAACACACACACAACCAACGTAATATTTGTTTCCCGCTGCAGATGGTTACGCTAGTGGGAAAGGAGCATTTATTAGTGCGGCAGTTGTTGTTAAGTTTTCGCCAGTTTCCGAGTGTCAAGCTAGCACTGTCTTGCAGAAAACATGACATGGACCTTCTCCCGTGAATGCAGTTTTGATGCAATACTGTTTCCATTACACGTCAGTTTTTGTCTTGATAAAATTATTTTCGCCGCACTCGCAGGCACTGGTGAGTGTTCCAATACGAGCTTAGCACAAACATTCGCCGTTTCTGCGGTCGCTGTTTTGCAACAGTCCACGCATCGCATTCCAATCTCGCATTATTGTGCTCACTGAAACTACAGTCTGCCCCAAAAACATTGACTGTGGGATCACTTCACGTTAACAGTTCACATTTATAAGCAAATTCACAGTTTTTCGTGCGTAATATTGGCGTTTGGCGTCCTCACCGCTGTTGAACGTTCAATACTAGCACTTCACTGTCCATATCACAGTTTCACCTTCACAGTTTTTCACACTGCTTAAAGTAACTGTTTCGATTAGTTCACAAACACTAATGTATTTCATTCAGTCTGAACTGGATTTTGGCTAGTGCTGGATTTTACCAGTCTCTCGCACTAATTATCTCTTTTTATTTTCCACTTAGAGTCGTACTTGCCTTCAGATTTTTTGACTATACAATTGTATTTCCGTCTCATCTGAGGTAAGTCCCCATGTCATGTCTGCCCACTCATTGCGTACTTGCTCTCCAGAGCCAGGCTCGACTTTACAAAACCTTGCCTCTCGCATTATTGTACACATTTTATAATCTAGGCCTAGCGTGCAAGTTCCTAGATTAATGTTAGATTTGTGACTTTTGTTTGCACTACAAATTCGTGCAAATCTCTGCCTTAGCAGATGGCAATATATTTTAACAGTGCTTAGCGGTAGTCGCGTTTACTGATTTGCTTTGTACCTTGTCCACAACACATGAGGTACCTTGGGTGATGTACACCCTGCACTCACATTGTTAAGTAAATTATGCTTGAGCATATTTCAAGATCGGTATAGACATAAATACATGAAACGACTTATACACTATAATATTGAATTTCATAAGTTGCATTACTACTACAGTTCAAAAATATTCATGACACACTAATGAAAAATTCTTTCATCATTACATGCTATTGAATTTTTTAAAAATATTTTTAAAGCATTTTTCAACATGAAATTTTTAACATATTCTTAAACCTACGTTCATTTTTTTCTTCAAAATGCAATTGCTTAAAAATACTATTATTCCTTAACATCTACAAAATTGAATCGCACTAATCTTGTGTGCCTCATTGTCTTTAAATATTACACTAAAATCGGAACATTTACACACAGAAAAAATACGCTATAAACTTAACCTACTACACACAAAGGTAAACGTTGCTCTACTGAGCGAACTTCTTTAAGTCTTTGTATGGACAGAGTCCTTTGTAACTGCCTCCTTATTCGACCACAGGATGATGTAGTTTGCGTGACATAAAGTATCGTGAGGTACCACTTCGATGTTATAGGTGTAGCCCTCGATAACACCAGGTTTTTCCGAAAACACATTCTCATAATCTGTAAGTAGCTGAGTCAATTCGTTTTGTTGTGCTTCAGTCAAATGTTCTGACTCCCTAACTTTCATGGCTATCAGTTTCCTTTTTTCCTCTTTATCTTCAGTAATGAATTCTTTATAATATGCTTGTCTTGTACTTAAGTCAGAATATAAATTCATTACCTGTATTCCTTCGAATCTCGTTTGAAAGCTCCGGCAATATTTACCGTGCACTTCCCGTGTCCTCAACAACGGCAAAATTACACGTCTATCCTCATTCATAAGGCTTACTTCCCCGCACAAGAGGTCGATTTTTGCGTCCCTCTGGCGTAAAAATTCCATCCCCAGGATGCAAGCAACACCTAATCCCTTAACTACTAGGAACGAGCTTTTCATTGCTTCATTTCCTACCGTAAACTTGACCTGCACCTGGTGCTTTATGATATGAGATTGTGCACCTATTGCACCTGTAACACGACAATTCTTCACTGGCAATACTGGTATTCTATTATTTTGACTCAAGTACTTGTAAAAATTTGCGCTCATGACATTGGTTGACGCACCGGTATCGACTATTATGTGTATTGGTGCTCCATACATATCTGCTTGCAATATAGCCTGCACAACACTTTTGTCGGTTCGGTTACATGTCTGCGGTATGTCTACAAGTTCCTTTTCTATTTTTGTTCCTTCATTGTATCTCAGCATACAAAGTTTATGGCTGTCATCTGTGAATGTGCCCTCACTACACCATCCTGCAGCCAACAACGGAGAGCGTATTGTGGCTGTCTTTAGTTTAACGGATGAGCATTAGTGGGTTGACAGTTGTCTGTCACTTCCACTAACCTCACATTGTGGTTCTGGTTGTTGTTGTTGCTACTGTTGGGTTGGCCGCCCTGCCTCCCCGATGGTGTATTTTGATATTGTGTATGGCTCTGGTTTTGCGGTGGTCGGTTGTAACTTCCTGACATGTTCTGTGATGGACCTGGGTTGGCGTTCCATTGTGGCGCTGTGTTTTGTTGCCACTGTGGTGTCGGTTCGTTACGACCACGCCACTGGTTTCGGTTGTTCCGCCATTGCGGATTGCCGTTACCATTATATCCATTACTCATGCGTCCATCATGATGTCTCTTTCGATTTTCACGATTATAGCCGTTGCCGTTATAACCATTGCCATTGTTTGTGCCTTGATTCTGTTGCCGGTGCTCTTGTCTATTCCCGTTACCATTTGGTACTAAGTTACTACCGTTACTGTGGCTGCTATTGTAATCGGCTTTGTGTTGATTATAGCCTGCATGGTTCCACTTGTTTTCGGTTTTCATATCTTCGATCAATAGGCCAACAGAATCCACTATTTCCATGAATTGTTCTATATCGTATTCCGGCACATTGATGAAATATCTTTTAATTTCACTGGGCAACTTCATTTTTATTAATCTGATTATGTCACGATCGGACATTGGCTCGTCCCAGTACCTGGTTTTGTTTATATACTTTTCGAAATATTTGCGTAACGTTCCCATCTTAGGATTGTACATTTCTGGACTGTACAACCCCTTTCGTAGTCTTTCTTGGACGCTATCGGACCAGAATTTTTGCAAGAATGCACCTTCAAACTGTTGCATCGTTAGACATTTTTCGGACACGTCGGTGGCCCACAGTGCTGCGTCACCTTGAATAAAGGAGACCACGAACTGTATTCATTGTCTTTCCGTCCATGTCCTGGGAAACACATTCCTAAAGCTCTTAATAAATACAACAGGGTGGACATTTCGTTTTTCGCTATTGAAGGGTTGGAATGTCCTGTGTTTTATTACATTGTCCTCTTTTTTGCATATCTGATTGCTACATTCTGGGACATTCATCACTTCGTGATGTACGCTGCACGGTATCGCATGTTGTTCGTGCTCATAATTCGCATTAGGTTGCGGTTGCGCACTCGCACCCTGGCTACCGTCAGCGTTATTATAGTAATCAGTACGCGGAGTCTGATTCATGATCTGTCCGCCACTGTTTACATTGCTTTCCAACGCAGACAGTCTCCGCGCGACCTCCTGTTGCCAATTTGGCAACTCCGCAGTCACACGGGACTTAATCTGTGTTAATTCGGCATGTAGTGCGGCAGCGCTAGCGTCAGTATTTACACTCGCGGCCGCAGTCGCTTGTTCTACAGCTGTTTTTACGTCGCTTTCAATCTTTGCAGATATCTCGCGATCCTTTACTTCTAGCCATTCATTTAATTCTTTTTCCACTTTTTGAGCTTGCACTTCCAAATATGCGTCAATACTTTTCCGTGCATCTATCTCCACATTATCTACGCGGTTGGTTAAAGTCTGGACATTATCTTCAAGCCTAGCCTGCGATATCTGTAATTTTTGCATATCTCCGGCTAAGCTTTGCACAAGATCGGGGATCTCTTTGCACGCATCCCGCATCTCGGCTAGTTCGCTTTGGATCCTATCTAGTTTCGCTTCATTGCGCTGCTCTTGCTCACGTAGCATCTGAGCCAGTTTTTCGTCTCTTTCCCTATCTCTTTCTTCTAACCTGCGCAGAAATTCTGCAAATGGGTCTGCAATCGGTGAGCATACTGGTGCCCCGCTTAATCTAGCACTCGATTGGCCCCCCTGCCCAGGCAGTGGAGTTGTTACTCTATTCCCATTCTGCTGTGGAGCGTCATTCACCGTCCACAGATCCTCGCCCCCCGCTCCGGAAATTATGTTATCCGAGGCGGTGGCTTGGGATTCGTTTACGTATTGCAAATGATCCTCACTTTCCGTATTAACAGAATTTTGTTCTTCTGGTACGGATGCTTTAGGTTGTACTATCTTACCCATACTAAATTCACTTTAAGCCACTGACGAATCTTTAACACTGATACACACACGATTAATTATCCCCTCCAAAAATAAACACATAAATACACAAAACTAATAATTATCCCCTCCAAAAATAAACACATAAATACACAAAACACCGAAGGTATCTCATGTGCACATGAGTTCGATATTCCGCACAGAGCTACACAGGATACTTGCACAATAGGCCTTACCTTACTTATTTTTCTTTCTCGCAATCCTCTTTCTTTTCTACACTTTTTCCTCTCCAGATCTCCTCAGGGTGTGGTTTTGTTGTTGTACATGTAAAAGAATTCATACAAGCATTAATATTTTACAACAATTAGACACATACATAATTACATTCATTACAATAGAATCATATTAATCGGGCCCCAAAGTTGCGGCGCCAATCTCGCGTCCGTCGGCCGTCGTAATTTAATGTATATATTATTATTGTTATTATTATTTTTTGATTGTTGCCGACTTACGTGGTGGGCCTTAATAAAAATGATATTTAAGTTGAACAATGTAATAAACTTTTCATATAAATTTCCTCGGCTAGTCAGTTGACGTTAAAGCAAAAGATCTTTAGTTATTAATTACAATTGCGGCCCACACACGCGCGAGAGTATTTTCTTACCTCCGTTAACCATTGTATTGTAGTCAGAGTCCTGGCTCTGGGTCTCGGCTATGGTACTGAAAATAAGAATCTTAAAGCTAAGTATTTCTGCAACTTCGTGCGGCTGTGGAGAAAAATTGATATTATGCTAATAGCGGGCGAGTTTTCAGCTTCCGTTAAATTTTCATAAGTTAATATCGCCACGTAATGGCGTCGTTGGCTGCATCGGCCGCTGCGATTGTTGAGCTGTAAATTACTTGAATGCAGGTTAATTCAAGGAAGGCGGACATGAAATCGGGATCACCTCTTACAAATTAAAAGTGCACAATAAATTTAAATCAGTATATTATATGCTTAACTCATACAAATATGCTTACATTCGTCAGCACACGCAAGATGTCCCTCTAGACACATTCAAGACAAAAGAAGAAATAAGGTCGACTAAAAAATTAACAAAAGAGTGTAACTGGGCGTCTCTTTAGATCATTCTGTCATAAATTATTTCTTTGCAATCTAAACCTACACAGAGAAATTATTATTTTAAGGCTACATGAGAAAAAAAAAATCTCTTACAAATTATGAATGTCTTCTTTATAAATATTGTCTTTTCGTAATATGGCACTGGGGACGCTATATCCTGTCGTTTCCATAGAAACGTTACTCGATTTAGAAGGAAATGTCTTAGAACACATAGTATTTCATAGTGACGGAATTTCCGTGTGAATTCGTCAATGTTTGGGAGTGAGGGATGCAGTAAAGAAGGATTAGTGGATCGGAAATGTGATTGTCGTATCCCAAAGGAAAATCCTGTCGTTTCCATAGAAACGTTACTCGATTTAGAAGGAAATGTCTTAGAACACATAGTACTCGTATTTCATAGCGACGCAATTTCCGTGTGAATTCGTCAATGTTTGGGAGTGAGGGATGCAGTAAAGAAGGATTAGTGGATCGGAAATGTGATTGTCGTATCCCAAAAGAAAATCCTGTCGTTTCCATAGAAACGTTACTCGATTTAGAAGGAAATGTCTTAGAACACATAGTATTTCATAGCGACGGAATTTCCGTGTGAATTCGTCAATGTTTGGGAGTGAGGGATGCAGTAAAGAAGGATTAGTGGATCGGAAATGTGATTGTCGTATCCCAAAAGAAAATCCTGTCGTTTCCATGGAAACGTTACTCGATTTAGAAGGAAATGTCTTAGAACACATAGTGCTCGTATTTCATACCGTCGCAATTTCCGTGTGAATTCGTCAATGTGTGGGAGTGAGGGATGCAGTAAAGAAGGATTAGTGGATCGGAAATGTGATTGTCGTATCCCAAAAGAAAATCCTGTCGTTTCCATGGAAACGTTACTCGATTTAGAAGGAAATGTCTTAGAACACATAGTATTTCTTAGCGACGGAATGTCCGTGTGAATTCGTCAATGTTTGGGAGTGAGGGATGCAGTAAAGAAGGATTAGTGGATCGGAAATGTGATTGTCGTATCCCAAAAGAAAATCCTGTCGTTTCCGTAGAAACGTTACTCGATTTAGAAGGAAATGTCTTAGAACACATAGTATTTCATTGCGACGGAATTTCCGTGTGAATTCGTCAATGTTTGGGAGTGAGGGATGCAGTAAAGAAGGATTAGTGGATCGGAAATGTGATTGTCGTATCCCAAAAGAAAATCCTGTCGTTTCCATGCAAACGTTACTCGATTTAGAAGGAAATGTCTTAGAACACATAGTACTCGTATTTCATAGCGTCGCAATTTCCGTGTGAATTCGTCAATGTGTGGGAGTGAGGGATGCAGTAAAGAAGGATTAGTGGATCGGAAATGCGATTGTCGTATCCCAAAAGAAAATCCTGTCGTTTCCATAGAAACGTTACTCGATTTAGAAGGAAATGTCTTCTAACACATAGTACTCGTATTTCATAGCGTCGCAATTTCCGTGTGAATTCGTCAATGTGTGGGAGTGAGGGATGCAGTAAAGAAGGATTAGTGGATCGGAAATGTGATCGTCGTATCCCAAAAGAAAATCCTGTCGTTTCCATAGAAACGTTACTCGATTTAGAAGGAAATGTCTTCTAACACATAGTATTTCATAGCGACGCAATTTCCGAGTGAATTCGTCAATGTTTGGGAGTGAGTGATGCAGTAAAGAAGGATTAGTTGATCGGAAATGTGATTGTCGTATCCCAAAAGAAAATGCTGTCGTTTCCATAGAAACGTTACTCGATTTAGAAGGAAATGTCTTAGAACACATAGTATTTCATAGCGACGGAATTTCCGTGTGAATTCGTCAATGTTTGGGAGTGAGGGATGCAGTAAAGAAGGATTAGTGGATCGGAAATGTGATTGTCGTATCCCAAAAGAAAATCCTGTCGTTTCCGTAGAAACGTTACTCGATTTAGAAGGAAATGTCTTAGAACACATAGTACTCGTATTTCATAGCGACGGAATTTCCGTGTGAATTCGTCAATGTGTGGGAGTGAGGGATGCAGTAAAGAAGGATTAGTGGATCGGAAATGAGATTGTCGTATCCCAAAGATAATCCTGTCGTTTCCATAGAAACGTTATTCGATTTAGAAGGAAATGTCTTAGAACACATAGTATTTCATAGCGACGGAATTTCCGTGTGAATTCGTCAATGTTTGGGAGTGAGGGATGCAGTAAAGAAGGAATAGTGGATCGGAAATGTGATTGTCGTTTCCCAAAAGAAAATCCTGTCGTTTCCGTAGAAACGTTACTCGATTTAGAAGGAAATGTCTTAGAACACATAGTACTCGTATTTCATAGCGACGCAATTTCCGTGTGAATTCGTCAATGTGTGGGAGTGAGGGATGAGGTAAAGAAGGATTAGTGGATCGGAAATGAGATTGTCGTTTCCCAAAAGAAAATCCTGTCGTTTCCATAGAAACGTTACTCGATTTAGAAGGAAATGTCTTAGAACACATAGTATTTCATAGCGACGGAATTTCCGTGTGAATTCGTCAATGTTTGGGAGTGAGGGATGCAGTAAAGAAGGATTAGTGGATCAGAAATGTGATTGTCGTATCCCAAAAGAAAATCCTGTCGTTTCCATAGAAACGTTACTCGATTTAGAAGGAAATGTCTTAGAACACATAGTATTTCATAGCGACGGAATTTCCATGTGAATTCGTCAATGTTTGGGAGTGAGGGATGCAGTAAAGAAGGATTAGTGGATCGGAAATGTGATTGTCGTATCCCAAAAGAAAATCCTGTCGTTTCCATAGAAACGTTACTCGATTTAGAAGGAAACGTATAAGAACACATAGTAATTCATAGCGACGGAATTTCCGTGTGAATTCGTCAATGTTTGGGAGTGAGGGATGCAGTAAAGAAGGATTAGTGGATCGGAAATGTGATTGTCGTATCCCAAAAGAAAATCCTGTCGTTTCCATAGAAACGTTACTCGATTTAGAAGGAAATGACTTAGAACACATAGTACTCGTATTTCATAGCGACGCAATTTCCGTGTGAATTCGTCAATGTGTGGGAGTGAGGGATGCAGGAAAGAAGGTTTAGTGGATCGGAAATGAGATTGTCGTATCCCAAAAGAAAATCCTGTCGTTTCCATAGAAACGTTACTCGATTTAGAAGGAAATGTCTTAGAACACATAGAATTTCATAGCGACGGAATTTCCGTGTGAATTCGTAATGTTTGGGAGTGAGGGATGCAGTAAAGAAGGATTAGTGGATCGGAAATGTGATTGTCGTATCCCAAAAGAAAATCCTGTCGTTTCCATAGAAACGTTACTCCATTTAGAAGGAAATGTCTTAGAACACATAGTACTCGTATTTCATAGCGACGCAATTTCCGTGTGAATTCGTCAATGTGTGGGAGTGAGGGATGCAGTAAGGAAGGATTAGTGGATCGGAAATGAGATTGTCGTATCCCAAAAGAAAATCCTGTCGTTTCCATAGAAACGTTACTCGATTTAGAAGGAAATGTCTTAGAACACATAGTACTTCATTGCGACGGAATTTCCGTGTGAATTCGTCAATGTTTGGGAGTGAGGGATACAGTAAAGAAGGATTAGTGGATCGGAAATGTGATTGTCGTATCCCAAAAGAAAATCCTGTCGTTTCCGTAGAAACGTTACTCGATTTAGAAGGAAATGTCTTAGAACACATAGTAGTCGTATTTCATAGCGACGGAATTTCCGTGTGAATTCGTCAATGTGCGGGAGTGAGGGATGCAGTAAAGAAGGATTAGTGGATCGGAAAAGCGATTGTCGTATCCCAAAAGGAAATCCTGTCGTTTCCATGGAAACGTTACTCGATTTAGAAGGAAATGTCTTAGAACATATAGTACTCGTATTTCATAGCGTCGCAATTTCCGTGTGAATTCGTCAATGTGTGGGAGTGGGGGATGCAGTAAAGAAGGATTAGTGGATCGGAAATGAGATTGTCGTATCCCAAAAGAAAATCCTTCTCGCGTCCGTCGGCCGTCGTAATTTAATGTATATATTATTATTGTTATTATTATTTTTTGATTGTTGCCGACTTACGTGGTGGGCCTTAATAAAAATGATATTTAAGTTGAACAATGTAATAAACTTTTCATATAAATTTCCTCGGCTAGTCAGTTGACGTTAAAGCAAAAGATCTTTAGTTATTAATTACAATTGCGGCCCACACACGCGCGAGAGTATTTTCTTACCTTCGTTAACCATTGTATTGTAGTCAGAGTCCTGGCTCTGGGTCTCGGCTATGGTACTGAAAATAAGAATCTTAAAGCTAAGTATTTCTGCAACTTCGTGCGGCTGTGGAGAAAAATTGATATTATGCTAATAGCGGGCGAGTTTTCAGCTTCCGTTAAATTTTCATAAGTTAATATCGCCACGTAATGGCGTCGTTGGCTGCATCGGCCGCTGCGATTGTTGAGCTGTAAATTACTTGAATGCAGGTTAATTCAAGGAAGGCGGACATGAAATCGGGATCACCTCTTACAAATTAAAAGTGCACAATAAATTTAAATCAGTATATTATATGCTTAACTCATACAAATATGCTTACATTCCTCAGCACACGCAAGATGTCCCTCTAGACACATTCAAGACAAAAGAAGAAGTAAGGTCGACTAAAAAATTAACAAAAGAGTGTAACTGGGCGTCTCTTTAGATCATTCTGTCATAAATTATTTCTTTGCAATCTAAACCTACACAGAGAAATTATTATTTTAAGGCTACATGAGAAAAAAAAAATCTCTTACAAATTATGAATGTCTTCTTTATAAATATTGTCTTTTCGTAATATGGCACTGGGGACGCTATATTGCCCCCCGAAATGTTTATGTCATAAAAAATGTTCGTGTTTTTTGACATAAATATTTCCACTTTCATGTCCACAGTGTCCACACGCAGAGTTTTCTTTCATAGTCTATATATGTCACATCGTATGTTGTAATTACTGAGGTGTGTTGCACACAAAGTGTAATACAGATGAGGTTCAAGGTATACCACGAGTTAGTCCGGAATATTTGAAGTCCCAGGGGTGTCAACTGTTCGCTCCCCATTTGGCGCGGCCGTAGGGAAACCTGGGGAAAACCTCGGCGGAGCGACAGACTAACTGCTTTGGTCACTTTCACTTAATTGTTTCTGGAATGTCATTGGAGTACAGGATGTGCATACAAATATTTTTGTTGCACTATGCAAAAAATGAGGTCATTATAACAATTGATTGCGGTGTCGTTGATGATCTACGCCGCGACGTTTGGCTCGCGACGGCGTCGGTTGGTGTGTTCGGTGCTCGGCGTTCGCGGCGGCTGCGGAGAGGTCAACGCCCGCTCGACGCCAGCGTGTGTCTCGCCGTCGCGGAACGTCAGAATCAGCTGATCGGCTGCACCGTTGGCGATGCGCTTCTGTCTCGGCCGGGCGTGGCGGAGTGGGATGATATCCGCCCCCCGCTCTTGTTGGCAGGAGTCAGCTCTGCTACGCATCTCCGACGTAGTACATGAAACACACACACAACCAACGTAATATTTGTTTCCCGCTGCAGATGGTTACGCTAGTGGGAAAGGAGCATTTATTAGTGCGGCAGTTGTTGTTAAGTTTTCGCCAGTTTCCGAGTGTCAAGCTAGCACTGTCTTGCAGAAAACATGACATGGACCTTCTCCCGTGAATGCAGTTTTGATGCAATACTGTTTCCATTACACGTCAGTTTTTGTCTTGATAAAATTATTTTCGCCGCACTCGCAGGCACTGGTGAGTGTTCCAATACGAGCTTAGCACAAACATTCGCCGTTTCTGCGGTCGCTGTTTTGCAACAGTCCACGCATCGCATTCCAATCTCGCATTATTGTGCTCACTGAAACTACAGTCTGCCCCAAAAACATTGACTGTGGGATCACTTCACGTTAACAGTTCACATTTATAAGCAAATTCACAGTTTTTCGTGCGTAATATTGGCGTTTGGCGTCCTCACCGCTGTTGAACGTTCAATACTAGCACTTCACTGTCCATATCACAGTTTCACCTTCACAGTTTTTCACACTGCTTAAAGTAACTGTTTCGATTAGTTCACAAACACTAATGTATTTCATTCAGTCTGAACTGGATTTTGGCTAGTGCTGGATTTTACCAGTCTCTCGCACTAATTATCTCTTTTTATTTTCCACTTAGAGTCGTACTTGCCTTCAGATTTTTTGACTATACAATTGTATTTCCGTCTCATCTGAGGTAAGTCCCCATGTCATGTCTGCCCACTCATTGCGTACTTGCTCTCCAGAGCCAGGCTCGACTTTACAAAACCTTGCCTCTCGCATTATTGTACACATTTTATAATCTAGGCCTAGCGTGCAAGTTCCTAGATTAATGTTAGATTTGTGACTTTTGTTTGCACTACAAATTCGTGCAAATCTCTGCCTTAGCAGATGGCAATATATTTTAACAGTGCTTAGCGGTAGTCGCGTTTACTGATTTGCTTTGTACCTTGTCCACAACACATGAGGTACCTTGGGTGATGTACACCCTGCACTCACATTGTTAAGTAAATTATGCTTGAGCATATTTCAAGATCGGTATAGACATAAATACATGAAACGACTTATACACTATAATATTGAATTTCATAAGTTGCATTACTACTACAGTTCAAAAATATTCATGACACACTAATGAAAAATTCTTTCATCATTACATGCTATTGAATTTTTTAAAAATATTTTTAAAGCATTTTTCAACATGAAATTTTTAACATATTCTTAAACCTACGTTCATTTTTTTCTTCAAAATGCAATTGCTTAAAAATACTATTATTCCTTAACATCTACAAAATTGAATCGCACTAATCTTGTGTGCCTCATTGTCTTTAAATATTACACTAAAATCGGAACATTTACACACAGAAAAAATACGCTATAAACTTAACCTACTACACACAAAGGTAAACGTTGCTCTACTGAGCGAACTTCTTTAAGTCTTTGTATGGACAGAGTCCTTTGTAACTGCCTCCTTATTCGACCACAGGATGATGTAGTTTGCGTGACATAAAGTATCGTGAGGTACCACTTCGATGTAATAGGTGTAGCCCTCGATAACACCAGGTTTTTCCGAAAACACATTCTCATAATCTGTAAGTAGCTGAGTCAATTCGTTTTGTTGTGCTTCAGTCAAATGTTCTGACTCCCTAACTTTCATGGCTATCAGTTTCCTTTTTTCCTCTTTATCTTCAGTAATGAATTCTTTATAATATGCTTGTCTTGTACTTAAGTCAGAATATAAATTCATTACCTGTATTCCTTCGAATCTCGTTTGAAAGCTCCGGCAATATTTACTGTGCACTTCCCGTGTCCTCAACAGCGGCAAAATTACACGTCTATCCTCATTCATAAGGCTTACTTCCCCGCACAAGAGGTCGATTTTTGCGTCCCTCTGGCGTAAAAATTCCATCCCCAGGATGCAAGCAACACCTAATCCCTTAACTACTAGGAACGAGCTTTTCATTGCTTCATTTCCTACCGTAAACTTGACCTGCACCTGGTGCTTTATGATATGAGATTGTGCACCTATTGCACCTGTAACACGACAATTCTTCACTGGCAATACTGGTATTCTATTATTTTGACTCAAGTACTTGTAAAAATTTGCGCTCATGACATTGGTTGACGCACCGGTATCGACTATTATGTGTATTGGTGCTCCATACATATCTGCTTGCAATATAGCCTGCACAACACTTTTGTCGGTTCGGTTACATGTCTGCGGTATGTCTACAAGTTCCTTTTCTATTTTTGTTCCTTCATTGTATCTCAACATACAAAGTTTATGGCTGTCATCTGTGAATGTGCCCTCACTACACCATCCTGCAGCCAACAACGGAGAGCGTATTGTGGCTGTCTTTAGTTTAACGGATGAGCATTAGTGGGTTGACAGTTGTCTGTCACTTCCACTAACCTCACATTGTGGTTCTGGTTGTTGTTGTTGCTACTGTTGGGTTGGCCGCCCTGCCTCCCCGATGGTGTATTTTGATATTGTGTATGGCTCTGGTTTTGCGGTGGTCGGTTGTAACTTCCTGACATGTTCTGTGATGGACCTGGGTTGGCGTTCCATTGTGGCGCTGTGTTTTGTTGCCACTGTGGTGTCGGTTCGTTACGACCACGCCACTGGTTTCGGTTGTTCCGCCATTGCGGATTGCCGTTACCATTATATCCATTACTCATGCGTCCATCATGATGTCTCTTTCGATTTTCACGATTATAGCCGTTGCCGTTATAACCATTGCCATTGTTTGTGCCTTGATTCTGTTGCCGGTGCTCTTGTCTATTCCCGTTACCATTTGGTACTAAGTTACTACCGTTACTGTGGCTGCTATTGTAATCGGCTTTGTGTTGATTATAGCCTGCATGGTTCCACTTGTTTTCGGTTTTCATATCTTCGATCAATAGGTCAACAGAATCCACTATTTCCATGAATTGTTCTATATCGTATTCCGGCACATTGATGAAATATCTTTTAATTTCACTGGGCAACTTCATTTTTAATAATCTGATTATGTCACGATCGGACATTGGCTCGTCCCAGTACCTGGTTTTGTTTATATACTTTTCGAAATATTTGCGTAACGTTCCCATCTTAGGATTGTACATTTCTGGACTGTACAACTCCTTTCGTAGTCTTTCTTGGACGCTATCGGACCAGAATTTTTGCAAGAATGCACCTTCAAACTGTTGCATCGTTAGACATTTTTCGGACACGTCGGTGGCCCACAGTGCCGCGTCACCTTGAATAAAGGAGACCACGAACTGTATTCTTTGTCTTTCCGTCCATGTCCTGGGAAACACATTCCTAAAGCTCTTAATAAATACAACAGGGTGGACATTTCGTTTTTCGCTATTGAAGGGTTGGAATGTCCTGTGTTTTATTACATTGTCCTCTTTTTTGCATATCTGATTGCTACATTCTGGGACATTCATCACTTCGTGATGTACGCTGCACGGTATCGCATGTTGTTCGTGCTCATAATTCGCATTAGGTTGCGGTTGCGCACTCGCACCCTGGCTACCGTCAGCGTTATTATAGTAATCAGTACGCGGAGTCTGATTCATGATCTGTCCGCCACTGTTTACATTGCTTTCCAACGCAGACAGTCTCCGCGCGACCTCCTGTTGCCAATTTGGCAACTCCGCAGTCACACGGGACTTAATCTGTGTTAATTCGGCATGTAGTGCGGCAGCGCTAGCGTCAGTATTTACACTCGCGGCCGCAGTCGCTTGTTCTACAGCTGTTTTTACGTCGCTTTCAATCTTTGCAGATATCTCGCGATCCTTTACTTCTAGCCATTCATTTAATTCTTTTTCCACTTTTTGAGCTTGCACTTCCAAATATGCGTCAATACTTTTCCGTGCATCTATCTCCACATTATCTACGCGGTTGGTTAAAGTCTGGACATTATCTTCAAGCCTAGCCTGCGATATCTGTAATTTTTGCATATCTCCGGCTAAGCTTTGCACAAGATCGGGGATCTCTTTGCACGCATCCCGCATCTCGGCTAGTTCGCTTTGGATCCTATCTAGTTTCGCTTCATTGCGCTGCTCTTGCTCACGTAGCATCTGAGCCAGTTTTTCGTCTCTTTCCCTATCTCTTTCTTCTAACCTGCGCAGAAATTCTGCAAATGGGTCTGCAATCGGTGAGCATACTGGTGCCCCGCTTAATCTAGCACTCGATTGGCCCCCCTGCCCAGGCAGTGGAGTTGTTACTCTATTCCCATTCTGCTGTGGAGCGTCATTCACCGTCGACAGATCCTCGCCCCCCGCTCCGGAAATTATGTTATCCGAGGCGGTGGCTTGGGATTCGTTTACGTATTGCAAATGATCCTCACTTTCCGTATTAACAGAATTTTGTTCTTCTGGTACGGATGCTTTAGGTTGTCCTATCTTACCCATACTAAATTCACTTTAAGCCACTGACGAATCTTTAACACTGATACACACACGATTAATTATCCCCTCCAAAAATAAACACATAAATACACAAAACTAATAATTATCCCCTCCAAAAATAAACACATAAATACACAAAACACCGAAGGTATCTCATGTGCACATGAGTTCGATATTCCGCACAGAGCTACACAGGATACTTGCACAATAGGCCTTACCTTACTTATTTTTCTTTCTCGCAATCCTCTTTCTTTTCTACACTTTTTCCTCTCCAGATCTCCTCAGGGTGTGGTTTTGTTGTTGTACATGTAAAAGAATTCATACAAGCATTAATATTTTACAACAATTAGACACATACATAATTACATTCATTACAATAGAATCATATTAATCGGGCCCCAAAGTTGCGGCGCCAATCTCGCGTCCGTCGGCCGTCGTAATTTAATGTATATATTATTATTGTTATTATTATTTTTTGATTGTTGCCGACTTACGTGGTGGGCCTTAATAAAAATGATATTTAAGTTGAACAATGTAATAAACTTTTCATATAAATTTCCTCGGCTAGTCAGTTGACGTTAAAGCAAAAGATCTTTAGTTATTAATTACAATTGCGGCCCACACACGCGCGAGAGTATTTTCTTACCTCCGTTAACCATTGTATTGTAGTCAGAGTCCTGGCTCTGGGTCTCGGCTATGGTACTGAAAATAAGAATCTTAAAGCTAAGTATTTCTGCAACTTCGTGCGGCTGTGGAGAAAAATTGATATTATGCTAATAGCGGGCGAGTTTTCAGCTTCCGTTAAATTTTCATAAGTTAATATCGCCACGTAATGGCGTCGTTGGCTGCATCGGCCGCTGCGATTGTTGAGCTGTAAATTACTTGAATGCAGGTTAATTCAAGGAAGGCGGACATGAAATCGGGATCACCTCTTACAAATTAAAAGTGCACAATAAATTTAAATCAGTATATTATATGCTTAACTCATACAAATATGCTTACATTCGTCAGCACACGCAAGATGTCCCTCTAGACACATTCAAGACAAAAGAAGAAATAAGGTCGACTAAAAAATTAACAAAAGAGTGTAACTGGGCGTCTCTTTAGATCATTCTGTCATAAATTATTTCTTTGCAATCTAAACCTACACAGAGAAATTATTATTTTAAGGCTACATGAGAAAAAAAAAATCTCTTACAAATTATGAATGTCTTCTTTATAAATATTGTCTTTTCGTAATATGGCACTGGGGACGCTATATCCTGTCGTTTCCATAGAAACGTTACTCGATTTAGAAGGAAATGTCTTAGAACACATAGTATTTCATAGTGACGGAATTTCCGTGTGAATTCGTCAATGTTTGGGAGTGAGGGATGCAGTAAAGAAGGATTAGTGGATCGGAAATGTGATTGTCGTATCCCAAAGGAAAATCCTGTCGTTTCCATAGAAACGTTACTCGATTTAGAAGGAAATGTCTTAGAACACATAGTACTCGTATTTCATAGCGACGCAATTTCCGTGTGAATTCGTCAATGTTTGGGAGTGAGGGATGCAGTAAAGAAGGATTAGTGGATCGGAAATGTGATTGTCGTATCCCAAAAGAAAATCCTGTCGTTTCCATAGAAACGTTACTCGATTTAGAAGGAAATGTCTTAGAACACATAGTATTTCATAGCGACGGAATTTCCGTGTGAATTCGTCAATGTTTGGGAGTGAGGGATGCAGTAAAGTAGGATTAGTGGATCGGAAATGTGATTGTCGTATCCCAAAAGAAAATCCTGTCGTTTCCATGGAAACGTTACTCGATTTAGAAGGAAATGTCTTAGAACACATAGTACTCGTATTTCATAGCGTCGCAATTTCCGTGTGAATTCGTCAATGTGTGGGAGTGAGGGATGCAGTAAAGAAGGATTAGTGGTTCGGAAATGTGATTGTCGTATCCCAAAAGAAAATCCTGTCGTTTCCATAGAAACGTTACTCGATTTAGAAGGAAATGTCTTCTAACACATAGTATTTCATAGCGACGGAATTTCCGTGTGAATTCGTCAAGGTTTGGGAGTGAGGGATGCAGTAAAGAAGGATTAGTGGATCGGAAATGTGATTGTCGAATCCCACAAGAAAATCCTGTCGTTTCCATGGAAACGTTACTCGATTTAGAAGGAAATGTCTTAGAACACATAGTGCTCGTATTTCATACCGTCGCAATTTCCGTGTGAATTCGTCAATGTGTGGGAGTGAGGGATGCAGTAAAGAAGGATTAGTGGATCGGAAATGTGATTGTCGTATCCCAAAAGAAAATCCTGTCGTTTCCATGGAAACGTTACTCGATTTAGAAGGAAATGTCTTAGAACACATAGTATTTCTTAGCGACGGAATGTCCGTGTGAATTCGTCAATGTTTGGGAGTGAGGGATGCAGTAAAGAAGGATTAGTGGATCGGAAATGTGATTGTCGTATCCCAAAAGAAAATCCTGTCGTTTCCGTAGAAACGTTACTCGATTTAGAAGGAAATGTCTTAGAACACATAGTATTTCATTGCGACGGAATTTCCGTGTGAATTCGTCAATGTTTGGGAGTGAGGGATGCAGTAAAGAAGGATTAGTGGATCGGAAATGTGATTGTCGTATCCCAAAAGAAAATCCTGTCGTTTCCATGCAAACGTTACTCGATTTAGAAGGAAATGTCTTAGAACACATAGTACTCGTATTTCATAGCGTCGCAATTTCCGTGTGAATTCGTCAATGTGTGGGAGTGAGGGATGCAGTAAAGAAGGATTAGTGGATCGGAAATGTGATCGTCGTATCCCAAAAGAAAATCTGTCGTTTCCATAGAAACGTTACTCGATTTAGAAGGAAATGTCTTCTAACACATAGTATTTCATAGCGACGCAATTTCCGTGTGAATTCGTCAATGTTTGGGAGTGAGGGATGCAGTAAAGAAGGATTAGTGGATCGGAAATGTGATTGTCGTATCTCAAAAGAAAATCCCGTCGTTTCCATAGAAACGTTACTCGATTTAGAAGGAAATGTCTTAGAACACATAGTACTCGTATTTCATAGCGACGGAATTTCCGTGTGAATTCGTCAATGTGTGGGAGTGAGGGATGCAGTAAAGAAGGATTAGTGGATCGGAAATGCGATTGTCGTATCCCAAAAGAAAATCCTGTCGTTTCCATAGAAACGTTACTCGATTTAGAAGGAAATGTCTTAGAACACATAGTACTCGTATTTCATAGCGACGGAATTTCCGTGTGAATTCGTCAATGTGTGGGAGTGAGGGATGCAGTAAAGAAGGATTAGTGGATCGGAAATGAGATTGTCGTATCCCAAAAGAAAATCCTGTCGTTTCCATAGAAACGTTACTCGATTTAGAAGGAAATGGCTTAGAACACATAGAATTTCATAGCGACCTAATTTCCGTGTGAATTCGTCAATGTTTGGGAGTGAGGGATGCAGTAAAGAAGGATTAGTGGATCGGAAATGTGATTGTCGTATCCCAAAAGAAAGTCCTGTCGTTTCCATAGAAACGTTACTCGATTTAGAAGGAAATGTCTTAGAACACATAGTACTCGTATTTCATAGCGACGGAATTTCCGTGTGAATTCGTCAATGTGTGGGAGTGAGGGATGCAGTAAAGAAGGATTAGTGGATCGGAAATGTGATTGTCATATCCCAAAAGAAAATCCTGTCGTTTCCATAGAAACGTTACTCGATTTAGAAGGAAATGTCTTAGAACACATAGTACTTGTATTTCATAGCGACGGAATTTCCGTGTGAATTCGTCAATGTGAGGGAGTGAGGGATGCAGTAAAGAAGGATTAGTGGATCGGAAATGTGATTGTCGTATCCCAAAAGAAAATCCGGTCGTTTCCATAGAAACTTTACTCGATTTAGAAGGAATCGTCTTAGAACACATAGTACCCGTATTTCATAGCGACGGAATTTCCGTGTGAATTCGTCAATGTTTGGGAGTGAGGGATGCTGTAAAGAAGGATTAGTGGATCGGAAATGTGATTGTCGTATCCCAAAAGAAAATCCTGTCGTTTCCATAGAAATGTTACTCGATTTAGAAGGAAATGTCTTACAACACATAGTACTCGTATTTAATAGCGACGCAATTTCCGTGTGAATTCGTCAATGTTTGGGAGTGAGGGATGCAGTAAAGAAGGGTTAGTGGATCGGAAATGAGATTGTCGTATCCCAAAAGAAAATCCTGTCGTTTCCATAGAAACGTTACTCGATTTAGAAGGAAATGTCTTCTAACACATAGTATTTCATAGCGACGCAATTTCCGAGTGAATTCGTCAATGTTTGGGAGTGAGTGATGCAGTAAAGAAGGATTAGTTGATCGGAAATGTGATTGTCGTATCCCAAAAGAAAATCCTGTCGTTTCCATAGAAACGTTACTCGATTTAGAAGGAAATGTCTTAGAACACATAGTATTTCATAGCGACGGAATTTCCGTGTGAATTCGTCAATGTTTGGGAGTGAGGGATGCAGTAAAGAAGGATTAGTGGATCGGAAATGTGATTGTCGTATCCCAAAAGAAAATCCTGTCGTTTCCGTAGAAACGTTACTCGATTTAGAAGGAAATGTCTTAGAACACATAGTACTCGTATTTCATAGCGACGGAATTTCCGTGTGAATTCGTCAATGTGTGGGAGTGAGGGATGCAGTAAAGAAGGATTAGTGGATCGGAAATGAGATTGTCGTATCCCAAAGATAATCCTGTCGTTTCCATAGAAACGTTATTCGATTTAGAAGGAAATGTCTTAGAACACATAGTATTTCATAGCGACGGAATTTCCGTGTGAATTCGTCAATGTTTGGGAGTGAGGGATGCAGTAAAGAAGGAATAGTGGATCGGAAATGTGATTGTCGTATCCCAAAGGAAAATCCTGTCGTTTCCATAGAAACGTTACTCGATTTAGAAGGAAATGTCTTAGAACACATAGTACTCGTATTTCATAGCGACGCAATTTCCGTGTGATTCGTCAATGTGTGGGAGTGAGGGATGCAGGAAAGAAGGATTAGTGGATCGGAAATGTGATTGTCGTATCCCAAAAGAAAATCCTGTCGTTTCCATAGAAACGTTACTCGATTTAGAAGGAAATGTCTTAGAACACATAGTACTCGTGTTTCATAGCGACGCAGTTTCCCTGTGAATTCGTCAATGTTTGGGAGTGAGGGATGCAGTAAAGAACGATTAGTGGATCGGAAATGTGATTGTCGTATCCCAATAGAAAATCCTGTCGTTTCCATAGAAACGTTACTCGATTTAGAAGGAAATGTCTTAGAACACATAGTACTCGTATTTCATACCGACGCAATTTCCGTGTGAATTCGTCAATGTTTGGGAGTGAGGGATACAGTAAAGAAGGATTAGTGGATCGGAAATGTGATTGTCGTATCCCAAAAGAAAATCCTGTCGTTTCCATAGAAACTTTACTCGATTTAGAAGGAAATGTCTTAGAACACATAGTACTCGTATTTCATAGCGACGGAATTTCCGTGTGAATTCGTCAATGTGTGGGAGTGAGGGATGCAGTAAAGAAGGATTAGTGGATCGGAAAAGCGATTGTCGTATCCCAAAAGAAAATCCTGACGTTTCCATAGAAACGTTACTCGATTTAGAAGGAAATGTCTTCTAACACATAGTATTTCATAGCGACGCAATTTCCGTGTGAATTCGTCAATGTGTGGGAGTGAGGGATGCAGTAAAGAAGGATTAGTGGATCGGAAATGAGATTGTCGTATCTCAAAAGAAAATCCTGTCGTTTCCATAGAAACGTTACTCGATTAAGAAGGAAATGTTTTAGAACACATAGTATTTCATAGCGACGGAATTTCCGTGTGAATTCGTCAATGTTTGGGAGTGAGGGATGCAGTAAAGAAGGATTAGTGGATCGGAAATGTGATTGTCGTATCCCAAAAGAAAATCCTGTCGTTTCCGTAGAAACGTTACTCGATTTAGAAGGAAATGTCTTAGAACACATAGTACTCGTATTTCATAGCGACGGAATTTCCGTGTGAATTCGTCAATGTGTGGGAGTGAGGGATGCAGTAAAGAAGGATTAGTGGATCGGAAATGCGATTGTCGTATCCCAAAAGAAAATCCTGTCGTTTCCATAGAAACGTTACTCGATTTAGAAGGAAATGTCTTCTAACACATAGTACTCGTATTTCATAGCGTCGCAATTTCCGTGTGAATTCGTCAATGTGTGGGAGTGAGGGATGCAGTAAAGAAGGATTAGTGGATCGGAAATGTGATCGTCGTATCCCAAAAGAAAATCCTGTCGTTTCCATAGAAACGTTACTCGATTTAGAAGGAAATGTCTTCTAACACATAGTATTTCATAGCGACGCAATTTCCGAGTGAATTCGTCAATGTTTGGGAGTGAGTGATGCAGTAAAGAAGGATTAGTTGATCGGAAATGTGATTGTCGTATCCCAAAAGAAAATCCTGTCGTTTCCATAGAAACGTTACTCGATTTAGAAGGAAATGTCTTAGAACACATAGTATTTCATAGCGACGGAATTTCCGTGTGAATTCGTCAATGTTTGGGAGTGAGGGATGCAGTAAAGAAGGATTAGTGGATCGGAAATGTGATTGTCGTATCCCAAAAGAAAATCCTGTCGTTTCCGTAGAAACGTTACTCGATTTAGAAGGAAATGTCTTAGAACACATAGTACTCGTATTTCATAGCGACGGAATTTCCGTGTGAATTCGTCAATGTGTGGGAGTGAGGGATGCAGTAAAGAAGGATTAGTGGATCGGAAATGAGATTGTCGTATCCCAAAGATAATCCTGTCGTTTCCATAGAAACGTTATTCGATTTAGAAGGAAATGTCTTAGAACACATTGTATTTCATAGCGACGGAATTTCCGTGTGAATTCGTCAATGTTTGGGAGTGAGGGATGCAGTAAAGAAGGAATAGTGGATCGGAAATGTGATTGTCGTATCCCAAAGGAAAATCCTGTCGTTTCCATAGAAACGTTACTCGATTTAGAAGGAAATGTCTTAGAACACATAGTACTCGTATTTCATAGCGACGCAATTTCCGTGTGAATTCGTCAATGTGTGGGAGTGAGGGATGAGGTAAAGAAGGATTAGTGGATCGGAAATGAGATTGTCGTTTCCCAAAAGAAAATCCTGTCGTTTCCATAGAAACGTTACTCGATTTAGAAGGAAATGTCTTAGAACACATAGTATTTCATAGCGACGGAATTTCCGTGTGAATTCGTCAATGTTTGGGAGTGAGGGATGCAGTAAAGAAGGATTAGTGGATCGGAAATGTGATTGTCGTATCCCAAAAGAAAATCCTGTCGTTTCCATAGAAACGTTACTCGATTTAGAAGGAAATGTCTTAGAACACATAGTATTTCATAGCGACGGAATTTCCATGTGAATTCGTCAATGTTTGGGAGTGAGGGATGCAGTAAAGAAGGATTAGTGGATCGGAAATGTGATTGTCGTATCCCAAAAGAAAATCCTGTCGTTTCCATAGAAACGTTACTCGATTTAGAAGGAAATGTCTTAGAACACATAGTACTCGTATTTCATAGCGACGCAATTTCCGTGTGAATTCGTCAATGTGTGGGAGTGAGGGATGCAGGAAAGAAGGATTAGTGGATCGGAAATGAGATTGTCGTATCCCAAAAGAAAATCCTGTCGTTTCCATAGAAACGTTACTCGATTTAGAAGGAAATGTCTTAGAACACATAGTATTTCATAGCGACGGAATTTCCGTGTGAATTCGTAATGTTTGGGAGTGAGGGATGCAGTAAAGAAGGATTAGTGGATCGGAAATGTGATTGTCGTATCCCAAAAGAAAATCCTGTCGTTTCCGTAGAAACGTTACTCGATTTAGAAGGAAATGTCTTAGAACACATAGTACTCGTATTTCATAGCGACGGAATTTCCGTGTGAATTCGTCAATGTGTGGGAGTGAGGGATGCAGTAAAGAAGGATTAGTGGATCGGAAATGAGATTGTCGTATCCCAAAGATAATCCTGTCGTTTCCATAGAAACGTTATTCGATTTAGAAGGAAATGTCTTAGAACACATAGTATTTCATAGCGACGGAATTTCCGTGTGAATTCGTCAATGTTTGGGAGTGAGGGATGCAGTAAAGAAGGAATAGTGGATCGGAAATGTGATTGTCGTATCCCAAAGGAAAATCCTGTCGTTTCCATAGAAACGTTACTCGATTTAGAAGGAAATGTCTTAGAACACATAGTATTTCATAGCGACGGAATTTCCGTGTGAATTCGTCAATGTTTGGGAGTGAGGGATGCAGTAAAGAAGGATTAGTGGATCGGAAATGTGATTGTCGTATCCCAAAAGAAAATCCTGTCGTTTCCATAGAAACGTTACTCGATTTAGAAGGAAATGTATAAGAACACATAGTAATTCATAGCGACGGAATTTCCGTGTGAATTCGTCAATGTTTGGGAGTGAGGGATGCAGTAAAGAACGATTAGTGGATCGGAAATGTGATTGTCGTATCCCAAAAATTAAATCCTGTCGTTTCCATTGAAACGTTACTCGATTTAGAAGGAAATGTCTTAGAACACATAGTACTCGTATTTCATAGCGACGCAATTTCCGTGTGAATTCGTCAATGTGTGGGAGTGAGGGATGCAGGAAAGAAGGATTAGTGGATCGGTAATGAGATTGTCGTATCCCAAAAGAAAATCCTGTCGTTTCCATAGAAACGTTACTTGATTTAGAAGGAAATGTCTTAGAACACATAGTATTTCATAGCGACGGAATTTCCGTGTGAATTCGTAATGTTTGGGAGTGAGGGATGCAGTAAAGAAGGATTAGTGGATCGGAAATGTGATTGTCGTATTCCAAAAGAAAGTCCAGTCGTTTCCATAGAAACGTTACTCCATTTAGAAGGAAATGTCTTAGAACACATAGTACTCGTATTTCATAGCGACGCAATTTCCGTGTGAATTCGTCAATGTGTGGGAGTGAGGGATGCAGTAAAGAAGGATTAGTGGATCGGAAATGAGATTGTCGTATCCCAAAAGAAAATCCTGTCGTTTCCATAGAAACGTTACTCGATTTAGAAGGAAATGTCTTAGAACACATAGTACTTCATTGCGACGGAATTTCCGTGTGAATTCGTCAATGTTTGGGAGTGAGGGATACAGTAAAGAAGGATTAGTGGATCGGAAATGTGATTGTCGTATCCCAAAAGAAAATCCTGTCGTTTCCATAGAAACGTTACTCGATTTAGAAGGAAATGTCTTAGAACACATAGTACTCGTATTTCATAGCGACGGAATTTCCGTGTGAATTCGTCAATGTGTGGGAGTGAGGGATGCAGTAAAGAAGGATTAGTGGATCGGAAAAGCGATTGTCGTATCCCAAAAGAAAATCCTGACGTTTCCATAGAAACGTTACTCGATTTAGAAGGAAATGTCTTCTAACACATAGTATTTCATAGCGACGCAATTTCCGTGTGAATTCGTCAATGTGTGGGAGTGAGGGATGCAGTAAAGAAGGATTAGTGGATCGGAAATGAGATTGTCGTATCCCAAAAGAAAATCCTGTCGTTTCCATAGAAACGTTACTCGATTTAGAAGGAAATGTCTTAGAACACATAGTACTCGTATTTCATAGCGACGGAATTTCCGTGTGAATTCGTCAATGTGTGGGTTTGAGGGATGCAGTAAAGAAGGATTAATGGATCGGAAATGCGATTGTCGTATCCCAAAAGAAAATCCTGTCGTTTCCATAGAAACGTTACTCGATTTAGAAGGAAATGTATAAGAACACATAGTATTTCATAGCGACGGAATGTCCGTGTGAATTCGTCAATGTTTGGGAGTGAGGGATGCAGTAAAGAAGGATTAGTGGATCGGAAATGTGATTGTCGTATCCCAAAAGAAAATCCTGTGGTTTCCATTGAAACGTTACTCGATTTACAAGGAAATGTCTTAGAACACATAGTACTCGTATTTCATAGCGACGCAATTTCCGTGTGAATTCGTCAATGTGTCGGAGTGAGGGATGCAGGAAAGAAGGATTAGTGGATCGGAAATGAGATTGTCGTATCCCAAAAGAAAATCCTGTCGTTTCCATAGAAACGTTACTCGATTTAGAAGGAAATGTCTTAGAACACATAGTATTTCATAGCGACGGAATTTCCGTGTGAATTCGTCAATGTTTTGGAGTGAGGGATGCAGTAAAGAAGGATTAGTGGATCGGAAATGTGATTGTCGTACCCCAAAAAAAAAACCCTGTCGTTTCCATGGAAACGTTACTCGATTTAGAAAGAAATGTCTTAGAACACATAGTACTCGTATTTCATAGCGACGCAATTTCCGTGTGAATTCGTCAATGTGTGGGAGTGAGGGATGCAGGAAAGAAGGATTAGTTGATCGGAAATGTGATTGTCGTATCCCAAAAGAAAATCCTGTCGTTTCCATAGAAACGTTACTCGATTTAGAAGGAAATGTCTTAGAACACATAGTATTTCATAGCGACGGAATTTCCGTGTGAATTCGTCAATGTTTGGGAGTGAGGGATGCAGTAAAGAAGGATTAGTGGATCGGAAATGTGATTGTCGTATCCCAAAAGAAAATCCTGTCGTTTCCGTAGAAACGTTACTCGATTTAGAAGGAAATGTCTTAGAACACATAGTACTCGTATTTCATAGCGACGGAATTTCCGTGTGAATTCGTCAATGTGTGGGAGTGAGGGATGCAGTAAAGAAGGATTAGTGGATTGGAAATGAGATTGTCGTATCCCAAAGATAATCCTGTCGTTTCCATAGAAACGTTATTCGATTTAGAAGGAAATGTCTTAGAACACATAGTATTTCATAGCGACGGAATTTCCGTGTGAATTCGTCAATGTTTGGGA
Source organism: Schistocerca piceifrons (assembly GCF_021461385.2). Lineage (NCBI taxonomy): Eukaryota > Metazoa > Arthropoda > Insecta > Orthoptera > Acrididae > Schistocerca > Schistocerca piceifrons. The sequence goes on from NW_025728287.1 coordinate 3,883,415, forward strand.
GTGAGGGATGCAGTAAAGAAGGAATAGTGGATCGGAAATGTGATTGTCGTATCCCAAAGGAAAATCCTGTCGTTTCCATAGAAACGTTACTCGATTTAGAAGGAAATGTCTTAGAACACATAGTACTCGTATTTCATAGCGACGCAATTTCCGTGTGAATTCGTCAATGTGTGGGAGTGAGGGATGAGGTAAAGAAGGATTAGTGGATCGGAAATGAGATTGTCGTTTCCCAAAAGAAAATCCTGTCGATTCCATAGAAACGTTACTCGATTTAGAAGGAAATGTCTTAGAACACATAGTATTTCATAGCGACGGAATTTCCGTGTGAATTCGTCAATGTTTGGGAGTGAGGGATGCAGTAAAGAAGGATTAGTGGATCGGAAATGTGATTGTCGTATCCCAAAAGAAAATCCTGTCGTTTCCATTGAAACGTTACTCGATTTAGAAGGAAATGTCTTAGAACACATAGTATTTCATAGCGACGGAATTTCCATGTGAATTCGTCAATGTTTGGGAGTGAGGGATGCAGTAAAGAAGGATTAGTGGATCGGAAATGTGATTGTCGTATCCCAAAAGAAAATCCTGTCGTTTCCATAGAAACGTTACTCGATTTAGAAGGAAATGTATAAGAACACATAGTAATTCATAGCGACGGAATTTCCGTGTGAATTCGTCCATGTTTGGGAGTGAGGGATGCAGTAAAGAAGGATTAGTGGATCGGAAATGTGATTGTCGTATCCCAAAAGAAAATCCTGTCGTTTCCATAGAAACGTTACTCGATTTAGAAGGAAATGTCTTAGAACACATAGTACTCGTATTTCATAGCGACGCAATTTCCGTGTGAATTCGTCAATGTGTGGGAGTGAGGGATGCAGTAAAGAAGGATAAGTGGATCGGAAATGAGATTGTCGTATCCCAAAAGAAAATCCTGTCGTTTCCATAGAAACGTTACTCGATTTAGAAGGAAATGTATAAGAACACATAGTATTTCATAGCGACGGAATGTCCGTGTGAATTCGTCAATGTTTGGGAGTGAGGGATGCAGTAAAGAAGGATTAGTGGATCGGAAATGTGATTGTCATATCCCAAAAGAAAATCCTGTGGTTTCCATAGAAACGTTACTCGATTTACAAGGAAATGTCTTAGAACACATAGTACTCGTATTTCATAGCGACGCAATTTCCGTGTGAATTCGTCAATGTGTCTGAGTGAGGGATGCAGGAAAGAAGGATTAGTGGATCGGAAATGAGATTGTCGTATCCCAAAAGAAAATCCTGTCGTTTCCATAGAAACGTTACTCGATTTAGAAGGAAATGTCTTCTAACACATAGTATTTCATAGCGACGGAATTTCCGTGTGAATTCGTCAAGGTTTGGGAGTGAGGGATGCAGTAAAGAAGGATTAGTGGATCGGAAATGTGATTGTCGAATCCCACAAGAAAATCCTGTCGTTTCCATGGAAACGTTACTCGATTTAGAAGGAAATGTCTTAGAACACGTAGTGCTCGTATTTCATACCGTCGCAATTTCCGTGTGAATTCGTCAATGTGTGGGAGTGAGGGATGCAATAAAGAAGGATTAGTGGATCGGAAATGTGATTGTCGTATCCCAAAAGAAAATCCTATCGTTTCCATGGAAACGTTACTCGATTTAGAAGGAAATGTCTTAGAACACATAGTATTTCTTAGCGACGGAATGTCCGTGTGAATTCGTCAATGTTTGGGAGTGAGGGATGCAGTAAAGAAGGATTAGTGGATCGGAAATGTGATTGTCGTATCCCAAAAGAAAATCCTGTCGTTTCCGTAGAAACGTTACTCGATTTAGAAGGAAATGTCTTAGAACACATAGTATTTCATAGCGACGGAATTTCCGTGTGAATTCGTCAATGTTTGGGAGTGAGGGATGCAGTAAAGAAGGATTAGTGGATCGGAAATGTGATTGTCGTATCCCAAAAGAAAATCCTGTCGTTTCCATGGAAACGTTACTCGATTTAGAAGGAAATGTCTTAGAACACATAGTACTCATATTTCATAGCGTCGCAATTTCCGTGTGAATTCGTCAATGTGTGGGAGTGGGGGATGCAGTAAAGAAGGATTAGTGGATCGGAAATGAGATTGTCGTATCCCAAAAGAAAATCCTTCTCGCGTCCGTCGGCCGTCGTAATTTAATGTATATATTATTATTGTTATTATTATTTTTTGATTGTTGCCGACTTACGTGGTGGGCCTTAATAAAAATGATATTTAAGTTGAACAATGTAATAAACTTTTCATATAAATTTCCTCGGCTAGTCAGTTGACGTTAAAGCAAAAGATCTTTAGTTATTAATTACAATTGCGGCCCACACACGCGCGAGAGTATTTTCTTACCTTCGTTAACCATTGTATTGTAGTCAGAGTCCTGGCTCTGGGTCTCGGCTATGGTACTGAAAATAAGAATCTTAAAGCTAAGTATTTCTGCAACTTCGTGCGGCTGTGGAGAAAAATTGATATTATGCTAATAGCGGGCGAGTTTTCAGCTTCCGTTAAATTTTCATAAGTTAATATCGCCACGTAATGGCGTCGTTGGCTGCATCGGCCGCTGCGATTGTTGAGCTGTAAATTACTTGAATGCAGGTTAATTCAAGGAAGGCGGACATGAAATCGGGATCACCTCTTACAAATTAAAAGTGCACAATAAATTTAAATCAGTATATTATATGCTTAACTCATACAAATATGCTTACATTCGTCAGCACACGCAAGATGTCCCTCTAGACACATTCAAGACAAAAGAAGAAGTAAGGTCGACTAAAAAATTAACAAAAGAGTGTAACTGGGCGTCTCTTTAGATCATTCTGTCATAAATTATTTCTTTGCAATCTAAACCTACACAGAGAAATTATTATTTTAAGGCTACATGAGAAAAAAAAAATCTCTTACAAATTATGAATGTCTTCTTTATAAATATTGTCTTTTCGTAATATGGCACTGGGGACGCTATATTGCCCCCCGAAATGTTTATGTCATAAAAAATGTTCGTGTTTTTTGACATAAATATTTCCACTTTCATGTCCACAGTGTCCACACGCAGAGTTTTCTTTCATAGTCTATATATGTCACATCGTATGTTGTAATTACTGAGGTGTGTTGCACACAAAGTGTAATACAGATGAGGTTCAAGGTATACCACGAGTTAGTCCGGAATATTTGAAGTCCCAGGGGTGTCAACTGTTCGCTCCCCATTTGGCGCGGCCGTAGGGAAACCTGGGGAAAACCTCGGCGGAGCGACAGACTAACTGCTTTGGTGACTTTCACTTAATTGTTTCTGGAATGTCATTGGAGTACAGGATGTGCATACAAATATTTTTGTTACACTATGCAAAAAATGAGGTCATTATAACAATTGATTGCGGTGTCGTTGATGATCTACGCCGCGACGTTTGGCTCGCGACGGCGTCGGTTGGTGTGTTCGGTGCTCGGCGTTCGCGGCGGCTGCGGAGAGGTCAACGCCCGCTCGACGCCAGCGTGTGTCTCGCCGTCGCGGAACGTCAGAATCAGCTGATCGGCTGCACCGTTGGCGATGCGCTTCTGTCTCGGCCGGGCGTGGCGGAGTGGGATGATATCCGCCCCCCGCTCTTGTTGGCAGGAGTCAGCTCTGCTACGCATCTCCGACGTAGTACATGAAACACACACACAACCAACGTAATATTTGTTTCCCGCTGCAGATGGTTACGCTAGTGGGAAAGGAGCATTTATTAGTGCGGCAGTTGTTGTTAAGTTTTCGCCAGTTTCCGAGTGTCAAGCTAGCACTGTCTTGCAGAAAACATGACATGGACCTTCTCCCGTGAATGCAGTTTTGATGCAATACTGTTTCCATTACACGTCAGTTTTTGTCTTGATAAAATTATTTTCGCCGCACTCGCAGGCACTGGTGAGTGTTCCAATACGAGCTTAGCACAAACATTCGCCGTTTCTGCGGTCGCTGTTTTGCAACAGTCCACGCATCGCATTCCAATCTCGCATTATTGTGCTCACTGAAACTACAGTCTGCCCCAAAAACATTGACTGTGGGATCACTTCACGTTAACAGTTCACATTTATAAGCAAATTCACAGTTTTTCGTGCGTAATATTGGCGTTTGGCGTCCTCACCGCTGTTGAACGTTCAATACTAGCACTTCACTGTCCATATCACAGTTTCACCTTCACAGTTTTTCACACTGCTTAAAGTAACTGTTTCGATTAGTTCACAAACACTAATGTATTTCATTCAGTCTGAACTGGATTTTGGCTAGTGCTGGATTTTACCAGTCTCTCGCACTAATTATCTCTTTTTATTTTCCACTTAGAGTCGTACTTGCCTTCAGATTTTTTGACTATACAATTGTATTTCCGTCTCATCTGAGGTAAGTCCCCATGTCATGTCTGCCCACTCATTGCGTACTTGCTCTCCAGAGCCAGGCTCGACTTTACAAAACCTTGCCTCTCGCATTATTGTACACATTTTATAATCTAGGCCTAGCGTGCAAGTTCCTAGATTAATGTTAGATTTGTGACTTTTGTTTGCACTACAAATTCGTGCAAATCTCTGCCTTAGCAGATGGCAATATATTTTAACAGTGCTTAGCGGTAGTCGCGTTTACTGATTTGCTTTGTACCTTGTCCACAACACATGAGGTACCTTGGGTGATGTACACCCTGCACTCACATTGTTAAGTAAATTATGCTTGAGCATATTTCAAGATCGGTATAGACATAAATACATGAAACGACTTATACACTATAATATTGAATTTCATAAGTTGCATTACTACTACAGTTCAAAAATATTCATGACACACTAATGAAAAATTCTTTCATCATTACATGCTATTGAATTTTTTAAAAATATTTTTAAAGCATTTTTCAACATGAAATTTTTAACATATTCTTAAACCTACGTTCATTTTTTTCTTCAAAATGCAATTGCTTAAAAATACTATTATTCCTTAACATCTACAAAATTGAATCGCACTAATCTTGTGTGCCTCATTGTCTTTAAATATTACACTAAAATCGGAACATTTACACACAGAAAAAATACGCTATAAACTTAACCTACTACACACAAAGGTAAACGTTGCTCTACTGAGCGAACTTCTTTAAGTCTTTGTATGGACAGAGTCCTTTGTAACTGCCTCATTATTCGACCACAGGATGATGTAGTTTGCGTGACATAAAGTATCGTGAGGTACCACTTCGATGTTATAGGTGTAGCCCTCGATAACACCAGGTTTTTCCGAAAACACATTCTCATAATCTGTAAGTAGCTGAGTCAATTCGTTTTGTTGTGCTTCAGTCAAATGTTCTGACTCCCTAACTTTCATGGCTATCAGTTTCCTTTTTTCCTCTTTATCTTCAGTAATGAATTCTTTATAATATGCTTGTCTTGTACTTAAGTCAGAATATAAATTCATTACCTGTATTCCTTCGAATCTCGTTTGAAAGCTCCGGCAATATTTACCGTGCACTTCCCGTGTCCTCAACAACGGCAAAATTACACGTCTATCCTCATTCATAAGGCTTACTTCCCCGCACAAGAGGTCGATTTTTGCGTCCCTCTGGCGTAAAAATTCCATCCCCAGGATGCAAGCAACACCTAATCCCTTAACTACTAGGAACGAGCTTTTCATTGCTTCATTTCCTACCGTAAACTTGACCTGCACCTGGTGCTTTATGATATGAGATTGTGCACCTATTGCACCTGTAACACGACAATTCTTCACTGGCAATACTGGTATTCTATTATTTTGACTCAAGTACTTGTAAAAATTTGCGCTCATGACATTGGTTGACGCACCGGTATCGACTATTATGTGTATTGGTGCTCCATACATATCTGCTTGCAATATAGCCTGCACAACACTTTTGTCGGTTCGGTTACATGTCTGCGGTATGTCTACAAGTTCCTTTTCTATTTTTGTTCCTTCATTGTATCTCAACATACAAAGTTTATGGCTGTCATCTGTGAATGTGCCCTCACTACACCATCCTGCAGCCAACAACGGAGAGCGTATTGTGGCTGTCTTTAGTTTAACGGATGAGCATTAGTGGGTTGACAGTTGTCTGTCACTTCCACTAATCTCACATTGTGGCTCTGGTTGTTGTTGTTGCTACTGTTGGGTTGGCCGCCCTGCCTCCCCGATGGTGTATTTTGATATTGTGTATGGCTCTGGTTTTGCGGTGGTCGGTTGTAACTTCCTGACATGTTCTGTGATGGACCTGGGTTGGCGTTCCATTGTGGCGCTGTGTTTTGTTGCCACTGTGGTGTCGGTTCGTTACGACCACGCCACTGGTTTCGGTTGTTCCGCCATTGCGGATTGCCGTTACCATTATATCCATTACTCATGCGTCCATCATGATGTCTCTTTCGATTTTCACGATTATAGCCGTTGCCGTTATAACCATTGCCATTGTTTGTGCCTTGATTCTGTTGCCGGTGCTCTTGTCTATTCCCGTTACCATTTGGTACTAAGTTACTACCGTTACTGTGGCTGCTATTGTAATCGGCTTTGTGTTGATTATAGCCTGCATGGTTCCACTTGTTTTCGGTTTTCATATCTTCGATCAATAGGCCAACAGAATCCACTATTTCCATGAATTGTGCTATATCGTATTCCGGCACATTGATGAAATATCTTTTAATTTCACTGGGCAACTTCATTTTTATTAATCTGATTATGTCACGATCGGACATTGGCTCGTCCCAGTACCTGGTTTTGTTTATATACTTTTCGAAATATTTGCGTAACGTTCCCATCTTAGGATTGTACATTTCTGGACTGTACAACCCCTTTCGTAGTCTTTCTTGGACGCTATCGGACCAGAATTTTTGCAAGAATGCACCTTCAAACTGTTGCATCGTTAGACATTTTTCGGACACGTCGGTGGCCCACAGTGCTGCGTCACCTTGAATAAAGGAGACCACGAACTGTATTCATTGTCTTTCCGTCCATGTCCTGGGAAACACATTCCTAAAGCTCTTAATAAATACAACAGGGTGGACATTTCGTTTTTCGCTATTGAAGGGTTGGAATGTCCTGTGTTTTATTACATTGTCCTCTTTTTTGCATATCTGATTGCTACATTCTGGGACATTCATCACTTCGTGATGTACGCTGCACGGTATCGCATGTTGTTCGTGCTCATAATTCGCATTAGGTTGCGGTTGCGCACTCGCACCCTGGCTACCGTCAGCGTTATTATAGTAATCAGTACGCGGAGTCTGATTCATGATCTGTCCGCCACTGTTTACATTGCTTTCCAACGCAGACAGTCTCCGCGCGACCTCCTGTTGCCAATTTGGCAACTCCGCAGTCACACGGGACTTAATCTGTGTTAATTCGGCATGTAGTGCGGCAGCGCTAGCGTCAGTATTTACACTCGCGGCCGCAGTCGCTTGTTCTACAGCTGTTTTTACGTCGCTTTCAATCTTTGCAGATATCTCGCGATCCTTTACTTCTAGCCATTCATTTAATTCTTTTTCCACTTTTTGAGCTTGCACTTCCAAATATGCGTCAATACTTTTCCGTGCATCTATCTCCACATTATCTACGCGGTTGGTTAAAGTCTGGACATTATCTTCAAGCCTAGCCTGCGATATCTGTAATTTTTGCATATCTCCGGCTAAGCTTTGCACAAGATCGGGGATCTCTTTGCACGCATCCCGCATCTCGGCTAGTTCGCTTTGGATCCTATCTAGTTTCGCTTCATTGCGCTGCTCTTGCTCACGTAGCATCTGAGCCAGTTTTTCGTCTCTTTCCCTATCTCTTTCTTCTAACCTGCGCAGAAATTCTGCAAATGGGTCTGCAATCGGTGAGCATACTGGTGCCCCGCTTAATCTAGCACTCGATTGGCCCCCCTGCCCAGGCAGTGGAGTTGTTACTCTATTCCCATTCTGCTGTGGAGCGTCATTCACCGTCCACAGATTCTCGCCCCCCGCTCCGGAAATTATGTTATCCGAGGCGGTGGCTTGGGATTCGTTTACGTATTGCAAATGATCCTCACTTTCCGTATTAACAGAATTTTGTTCTTCTGGTACGGATGCTTTAGGTTGTCCTATCTTACCCATACTAAATTCACTTTAAGCCACTGACGAATCTTTAACACTGATACACACACGATTAATTATCCCCTCCAAAAATAAACACATAAATACACAAAACACCGAAGGTATCTCATGTGCACATGAGTTCGATATTCCGCACAGAGCTACACAGGATACTTGCACAATAGGCCTTACCTTACTTATTTTTCTTTCTCGCAATCCTCTTTCTTTTCTACACTTTTTCCTCTCCAGATCTCCTCAGGGTGTGGTTTTGTTGTTGTACATGTAAAAGAATTCATACAAGCATTAATATTTTACAACAATTAGACACATACATAATTACATTCATTACAATAGAATCATATTAATCGGGCCCCAAAGTTGCGGCGCCAATCTCGCGTCCGTCGGCCGTCGTAATTTAATGTATATATTATTATTGTTATTATTATTTTTTGATTGTTGCCGACTTACGTGGTGGGCCTTAATAAAAATGATATTTAAGTTGAACAATGTAATAAACTTTTCATATAAATTTCCTCGGCTAGTCAGTTGACGTTAAAGCAAAAGATCTTTAGTTATTAATTACAATTGCGGCCCACACACGCGCGAGAGTATTTTCTTACCTCCGTTAACCATTGTATTGTAGTCAGAGTCCTGGCTCTGGGTCTCGGCTATGGTACTGAAAATAAGAATCTTAAAGCTAAGTATTTCTGCAACTTCGTGCGGCTGTGGAGAAAAATTGATATTATGCTAATAGCGGGCGAGTTTTCAGCTTCCGTTAAATTTTCATAAGTTAATATCGCCACGTAATGGCGTCGTTGGCTGCATCGGCCGCTGCGATTGTTGAGCTGTAAATTACTTGAATGCAGGTTAATTCAAGGAAGGCGGACATGAAATCGGGATCACCTCTTACAAATTAAAAGTGCACAATAAATTTAAATCAGTATATTATATGCTTAACTCATACAAATATGCTTACATTCGTCAGCACACGCAAGATGTCCCTCTAGACACATTCAAGACAAAAGAAGAAATAAGGTCGACTAAAAAATTAACAAAAGAGTGTATCTGGGCGTCTCTTTAGATCATTCTGTCATAAATTATTTCTTTGCAATCTAAACCTACACAGAGAAATTATTATTTTAAGGCTACATGAGAAAAAAAAAAATCTCTTACAAATTATGAATGTCTTCTTTATAAATATTGTCTTTTCGTAATATGGCACTGGGGACGCTATATCCTGTCGTTTCCATAGAAACGTTACTCGATTTAGAAGGAAATGTCTTAGAACACATAGTATTTCATAGTGCCGGAATTTCCGTGTGAATTCGTCAATGTTTGGGAGTGAGGGATGCAGTAAAGAAGGATTAGTGTTTCGGAAATGTGATTGTCGTATCCCAAAGGAAAATCCTGTCGTTTCCATAGAAACGTTACTCGATTTAGAAGGAAATGTCTTAGAACACATAGTACTCGTATTTCATAGCGACGCAATTTCCGTGTGAATTCGTCAATGTTTGGGAGTGAGGGATGCAGTAAAGAAGGATTAGTGGATCGGAAATGTGATTGTCGTATCCCAAAAGAAAATCCTGTCGTTTCCATAGAAACGTTACTCGATTTAGAACGAAATGTCTTAGAACACATAGTATTTCATAGCGACGGAATTTCCGTGTGAATTCGTCAATGTTTGGGAGTGAGGGATGCAGTAAAGAAGGATTAGTGGATCGGAAATGTGATTGTCGTATCCCAAAAGAAAATCCTGTCGTTTCCATAGAAACGTTACTCGATTTAGAAGGAAATGTCTTAGAACACATAGTACTCGTATTTCATAGCGTCGCAATTTCCGTGTGAATTCGTCAATGTGTGGGAGTGAGGGATGCAGCAAAGAAGGATTAGTGGTTCGGAAATGTGATTGTCGTATCCCAAAAGAAAATCCTGTCGTTTCCATAGAAACGTTACTCGATTTAGAAGGAAATGTCTTCTAACACATAGTATTTCATAGCGACGGAATTTCCGTGTGAATTCGTCAAGGTTTGGGAGTGAGGGATGCAGTAAAGAAGGATTAGTGGATCGGAAATGTGATTGTCGAATCCCACAAGAAAATCCTGTCGTTTCCATGGAAACGTTACTCGATTTAGAAGGAAATGTCTTAGAACACATAGTGCTCGTATTTCATACCGTCGCAATTTCCGTGTGAATTCGTCAATGTGTGGGAGTGAGGGATGCAGTAAAGAAGGATTAGTGGATCGGAAATGTGATTGTCGTATCCCAAAAGAAAATCCTGTCGTTTCCATGGAAACGTTACTCGATTTAGAAGGAAATGTCTTAGAACACATAGTATTTCTTAGCGACGGAATGTCCGTGTGAATTCGTCAATGTTTGGGAGTGAGGGATGCAGTAAAGAAGGATTAGTGGATCGGAAATGTGATTGTCGTATCCCAAAAGAAAATCCTGTCGTTTCCGTAGAAACGTTACTCGATTTAGAAGGAAATGTCTTAGAACACATAGTATTTCATTGCGACGGAATTTCCGTGTGAATTCGTCAATGTTTGGGAGTGAGGGATGCAGTAAAGAAGGATTAGTGGATCGGAAATGTGATTGTCGTATCCCAAAAGAAAATCCTGTCGTTTCCATGCAAACGTTACTCGATTTAGAAGGAAATGTCTTAGAACACATAGTACTCGTATTTCATAGCGTCGCAATTTCCGTGTGAATTCGTCAATGTGTGGGAGTGAGGGATGCAGTAAAGAAGGATTAGTGGATCGGAAATGTGATCGTCGTATCCCAAAAGAAAATCCTGTCGTTTCCATAGAAACGTTACTCGATTTAGAAGGAAATGTCTTCTAACACATAGTATTTCATAGCGACGCAATTTCCGTGTGAATTCGTCAATGTTTGGGAGTGAGGGATGCAGTAAAGAAGGATTAGTGGATCGGAAATGTGATTGTCGTATCCCAAAAGAAAATCCCGTCGTTTCCATAGAAACGTTACTCGATTTAGAAGGAAATGTCTTAGAACACATAGTACTCGTATTTCATAGCGACGGAATTTCCGTGTGAATTCGTCAATGTGTGGGAGTGAGGGATGCAGTAAAGAAGGATTAGTGGATCGGAAATGCGATTGTCGTATCCCAAAAGAAAATCCTGTCGTTTCCATAGAAACGTTACTCGATTTAGAAGGAAATGTCTTCTAACACATAGTACTCGTATTTCATAGCGTCGCAATTTCCGTGTGAATTCGTCAATGTGTGGGAGTGAGGGATGCAGTAAAGAAGGATTAGTGGATCGGAAATGTGATCGTCGTATCCCAAAGGAAAATCCTGTCGTTTCCATAGAAACGTTACTCGATTTAGAAGGAAATGTCTTCTAACACATAGTATTTCATAGCGACGCAATTTCCGAGTGAATTCGTCAATGTTTGGGAGTGAGTGATGCAGTAAAGAAGGATTAGTTGATCGGAAATGTGATTGTCGTATCCCAAAAGAAAATCCTGTCGTTTCCATAGAAACGTTACTCGATTTAGAAGGAAATGTCTTAGAACACATAGTATTTCATAGCGACGGAATTTCCGTGTGAATTCGTCAATGTTTGGGAGTGAGGGATGCAGTAAAGAAGGATTTGTGGATCGGAAATGTGATTGTCGTATCCCAAAAGAAAATCCTGTCGTTTCCGTAGAAACGTTACTCGATTTAGAAGGAAATGTCTTAGAACACATAGTACTCGTATTTCATAGCGACGGAATTTCCGTGTGAATTCGTCAATGTGTGGGAGTGAGGGATGCAGTAAAGAAGGATTAGTGGATCGGAAATGAGATTGTCGTATCCCAAAGATAATCCTGTCGTTTCCATAGAAACGTTATTCGATTTAGAAGGAAATGTCTTAGAACACATAGTATTTCATAGCGACGGAATTTCCGTGTGAATTCGTCAATGTTTGGGAGTGAGGGATGCAGTAAAGAAGGAATAGTGGATCGGAAATGTGATTGTCGTATCCCAAAGGAAAATCCTGTCGTTTCCATAGAAACGTTACTCGATTTAGAAGGAAATGTCTTAGAACACATAGTACTCGTATTTCATAGCGACGCAATTTCCGTGTGAATTCGTCAATGTGTGGGAGTGAGGGATGAGGTAAAGAAGGATTAGTGGATCGGAAATGAGATTGTCGTTTCCCAAAAGAAAATCCTGTCGTTTCCATAGAAACGTTACTCGATTTAGAAGGAAATGTCTTAGAACACATAGTATTTCATAGCGACGGATTTTCCGTGTGAATTCGTCAATGTTTGGGAGTGAGGGATGCAGTAAAGAAGGATTAGTGGATCGGAAATGTGATTGTCGTATCCCAAAAGAAAATCCTGTCGTTTCCATAGAAACGTTACTCGATTTAGAAGGAAATGTCTTAGAACACATAGTATTTCATAGCGACGGAATTTCCATGTGAATTCGTCAATGTTTGGGAGTGAGGGATGCAGTAAAGAAGGATTAGTGGATCGGAAATGTGATTGTCGTATCCCAAAAGAAAATCCTGTCGTTTCCATAGAAACGTTACTCGATTTAGAAGGAAATGTATAAGAACACATAGTAATTCATAGCGACGGAATTTCCGTGTGAATTCGTCAATGTTTGGGAGTGAGGGATGCAGTAAAGAAGGATTAGTGGATCGGAAATGTGATTGTCGTATCCCAAAAGAAAATCCTGTCGTTTCCATAGAAACGTTACTCGATTTAGAAGGAAATGTCTTAGAACACATAGTACTCGTATTTCATAGCGACGCAATTTCCGTGTGAATTCGTCAATGTGTGGGAGTGAGGGATGCAGGAAAGAAGGATTAGTGGATCGGAAATGAGATTGTCGTATCCCAAAAGAAAATCCTGTCGTTTCCATAGAAACGTTACTCGATTTAGAAGGAAATGTCTTAGAACACATAGTATTTCATAGCGACGGAATTTCCGTGTGAATTCGTAATGTTTGGGAGTGAGGGATGCAGTAAAGAAGGATTAGTGGATCGGAAATGTGATTGTCGTATCCCAAAAGAAAGTCCAGTCGTTTCCATAGAAACGTTACTCCATTTAGAAGGAAATGTCTTAGAACACATAGTACTCGTATTTCATAGCGACGCAATTTCCGTGTGAATTCGTCAATGTGTGGGAGTGAGGGATGCAGTAAAGAAGGATTAGTGGATCGGAAATGAGATTGTCGTATCCCAAAAGAAAATCCTGTCGTTTCCATAGAAACGTTACTCGATTTAGAAGGAAATGTCTTAGAACACATAGTACTTCATTGCGACGGAATTTCCGTGTGAATTCGTCAATGTTTGGGAGTGAGGGATACAGTAAAGAAGGATTAGTGGATCGGAAATGTGATTGTCGTATCCCAAAAGAAAATCCTGTCGTTTCCATAGAAACGTTACTCGATTTGGAAGGAAATGTCTTAGAACACATAGTACTCGTATTTCATAGCGACGGAATTTCCGTGTGAATTCGTCAATGTGTGGGAGTGAGGGATGCAGCAAAGAAGGATTAGTGGATCGGAAAAGCGATTGTCGTATCCCAAAAGAAAATCCTGACGTTTCCATAGAAACGTTACTCGATTTAGAAGGAAATGTCTTCTAACACATAGTATTTCATAGCGACGCAATTTCCGTGTGAATTCGTCAATGTGTGGGAGTGAGGGATGCAGTAAAGAAGGATTAGTGGATCGGAAATGAGATTGTCGTATCCCAAAAGAAAATCCTGTCGTTTCCATAGAAACGTTACTCGATTTAGAAGGATATGTCTTAGAACACATAGTACTCGTATTTCATAGCGACGGAATTTCCGTGTGAATTCGTCAATGTGTGGGAGTGAGGGATGCAGTAAAGAAGGATTAATGGATCGGAAATGCGATTGTCGTATCAAAAAGAAAATCCTGTCGTTTCCATAGAAACGTTACTCGATTTAGAAGGAAATGTATAAGAACACATAGTATTTCATAGCGACGGAATGTCCGTGTGAATTCGTCAATGTTTGGGAGTGAGGGATGCAGTAAAGAAGGATTAGTGGATCGGAAATGTGATTGTCGTATCCCAAAAGAAAATCCTGTGGTTTCCATAGAAACGTTACTCGATTTACAAGGAAATGTCTTAGAACACATAGTACTCGTATTTCATAGCGACGCAATTTCCGTGTGAATTCGTCAATGTGTCGGAGTGAGGGATGCAGGAAAGAAGGATTAGTGGATCGGAAATGAGATTGTCGTATCCCAAAAGAAAATCCTGTCGTTTCCATAGAAACGTTACTCGATTTAGAAGGAAATGTCTTAGAACACATAGTATTTCATAGCGACGGAATTTCCGTGTGAATTCGTCAATGTTTGGGAGTGAGGGATGCAGTAAAGAAGGATTAGTGGATCGGAAATGTGATTGTCGTACCCCAAAAAAAAAACCCTGTCGTTTCCATGGAAACGTTACTCGATTTAGAAGGAAATGTCTTAGAACACATAGTACTCGTATTTCATAGCGACGCAATTTCCGTGTGAATTCGTCAATGTGTGGGAGTGAGGGATGCAGGAAAGAAGGATTAGTTGATCGGAAATGTGATTGTCGTATCCCAAAAGAAAATCCTGTCGTTTCCATAGAAACGTTACTCGATTTAGAAGGAAATGTCTTAGAACACATAGTATTTCATAGCGACGGAATTTCCGTGTGAATTCGTCAATGTTTGGGAGTGAGGGATGCAGTAAAGAAGGATTAGTGGATCGGAAATGTGATTGTCGTATCCCAAAAGAAAATCCTGTCGTTTCCGTAGAAACGTTACTCGATTTAGAAGGAAATGTCTTAGAACACATAGTACTCGTATTTCATAGCGACGGAATTTCCGTGTGAATTCGTCAATGTGTGGGAGTGAGGGATGCAGTAAAGAAGGATTAGTGGATCGGTAATGAGATTGTCGTATCCCAAAGATAATCCTGTCGTTTCCATAGAAACGTTATTCGATTTAGAAGGAAATGTCTTAGAACACATAGTATTTCATAGCGACGGAATTTCCGTGTGAATTCGTCAATGTTTGGGAGTGAGGGATGCAGTAAAGAAGGAATAGTGGATCGGAAATGTGATTGTCGTATCCCAAAGGAAAATCCTGTCGTTTCCATAGAAACGTTACTCGATTTAGAAGGAAATGTCTTAGAACACATAGTACTCGTATTTCATAGCGACGCAATTTCCGTGTGAATTCGTCAATGTGTGGGAGTGAGGGATGAGGTAAAGAAGGATTAGTGGATCGGAAATGAGATTGTCGTTTCCCAAAAGAAAATCCTGTCGTTTCCATAGAAACGTTACTCGATTTAGAAGGAAATGTCTTAGAACACATAGTATTTCATAGCGACGGAATTTCCGTGTGAATTCGTCAATGTTTGGGAGTGAGGGATGCAGTAAAGAAGGATTAGTGGATCGGAAATGTGATTGTCGTATCCCAAAAGAAAATCCTGTCGTTTCCATAGAAACGTTACTCGATTTAGAAGGAAATGTCTTAGAACACATAGTATTTCATAGCGACGGAATTTCCATGTGAATTCGTCAATGTTTGGGAGTGAGGGATGCAGTAAAGAAGGATTAGTGGATCGGAAATGAGATTGTCGTATCCCAAAAGAAAATCCTGTCGTTTCCATAGAAACGTTACTCGATTTAGAAGGAAATGTCTTAGAACACATAGTATTTCATAGCGACGGAATTTCCGTGTGAATTCGTAATGTTTGGGAGTGAGGGATGCAGTAAAGAAGGATTAGTGGATCGGAAATGTGATTGTCGTATCCCAAAAGAAAGTCCAGTCGTTTCCATAGAAACGTTACTCCATTTAGAAGGAAATGTCTTAGAACACATAGTACTCGTATTTCGTAGCGACGCAATTTCCGTGTGAATTCGTCAATGTGTGGGAGTGAGGGATGCAGTAAAGAAGGATTAGTGGATCGGAAATGAGATTGTCGTATCCCAAAAGAAAATCCTGTCGTTTCCATAGAAACGTTACTCGATTTAGAAGGAAATGTCTTAGAACACATAGTACTTCATTGCGACGGAATTTCCGTGTGAATTCGTCAATGTTTGGGAGTGAGGGATACAGTAAAGAAGGATTAGTGGATCGGAAATGTGATTGTCGTATCCCAAAAGAAAATCCTGTCGTTTCCATAGAAACGTTACTCGATTTAGAAGGAAATGTCTTAGAACACATAGTACTCGTATTTCATAGCGACGGAATTTCCGTGTGAATTCGTCAATGTGTGGGAGTGAGGGATGCAGTAAAGAAGGATTAGTGGATCGGAAAAGCGATTGTCGTATCCCAAAAGAAAATCCTGACGTTTCCATAGAAACGTTACTCGATTTAGAAGGAAATGTCTTCTAACACATAGTATTTCATAGCGACGCAATTTCCGTGTGAATTCGTCAATGTGTGGGAGTGAGGGATGCAGTAAAGAAGGATTAGTGGATCGGAAATGAGATTGTCGTATCCCAAAAGAAAATCCTGTCGTTTCCATAGAAACGTTACTCGATTTAGAAGGAAATGTCTTAGAACACATAGTACTCGTATTTCATAGCGACGGAATTTCCGTGTGAATTCGTCAATGTGTGGGAGTGAGGGATGCAGTAAAGAAGGATTAATGGATCGGAAATGCGATTGTCGTAATCCCAAAAGAAAATCCTGTCGTTTCCATAGAAACGTTACTCGATTTAGAAGGAATTGTATAAGAACACATAGTATTTCATAGCGACGGAATGTCCGTTGTGAATTCGTCAATGTTTGGGAGTGAGGGATGCAGTAAAGAAGGATTAGTGGATCGGAAATGTGATTGTCGTATCCCAAAAGAAAATCCTGTGGTTTCCATAGAAACGTTACTCGATTTACAAGGAAATGTCTTAGAACACATAGTACTCGTATTTCATAGCGACGCAATTTCCGTGTGAATTCGTCAATGTGTCGGAGTGAGGGATGCAGGAAAGAAGGATTAGTGGATCGGAAATGAGATTGTCGTATCCAAAAGAAAATCCTGTCGTTTCCATAGAAACGTTACTCGATTTAGAAGGAAATGAATCTTAGAACACATAGGTATTTCATAGCGACGGAATTTCCGTGTGAATTCGTCAATGTTTGGGAGTGAGGGATGCAGTAAAGAAGGATTAGTGGATCGGAAATGTGATTGTCGTACCCCAAAAAAAAAACCCTGTCGTTTCCATGGAAACGTTACTCGATTTAGAAGGAAATGTCTTAGAACACATAGTACTCGTATTTCATAGCGACGCAATTTCCGTGTGAATTCGTCAATGTGTGGGAGTGAGGGATGCAGGAAAGAAGGATTAGTGGATCGGAAATGAGATTGTCGTATCCCAAAAGAAAATCCTGTCGTTTCCATAGAAACGTTACTCGATTTAGAAGGAAATGTCTTAGAACACATAGTATTTCATAGCGGCGGAATTTCCGTGTGAATTCGTCAATGTTTGGGAGTGAGGGATGCAGTAAAGAAGGATTAGTGGATCGGAAATGTGATTGTCGTATCCAAAAGAAAATCCTGTCGTTTCCATGGAAACGTTACTCGATTTAGAAAGAAATGTCTTAGAACACATAGTACTCGTATTTCATAGCGTCGCAATTTCAGTGTGAATTCGTCAATGTGTGGGGAGTGAGGGATGCAGTAAAGAAGGATTAGTGGATCGGAAATGTGATTGTCGAATCCCACAAGAAAATCCTGTCCTTTCCACGGAAACGTTACTCGATTTAGAAGGAAATGTTTAGAACACGTAGTGCTCGTATTTCATACCCGTCGCAATTTCCGTGTGAATTCGTCAATGTGTGGGAGTGAGGGATGCAGTAAAGAAGGATTAAGTGGATCGGAAATGTGATTGTCGTATCCCAAAAGAAAATCCAGTCGTTTCCATGGAAACGTTACTCGATTTAGAAGGAAATGTCTTTAGAACACATAGTATTTCTTAGCGACGGAATGTCCGTGTGAATTTGTCAATGTTTGGGAGTGAGGGATGCAGTAAAGAAGGATTAGTGGATCGGAAATGTGATTGTCGTATCCCAAAAGAAAATCCTGTCGTTTCCGTAGAAACGTTACTCGATTTAGAAGGAAATGTCTTAGAACACATAGTATTTCATTGCGACGGAATTTCCGTGTGAATTCGTCAATGTTTGGGAGTGAGGGATGCAGTAAAGAAGGATTAGTGGATCGGAAATGTGATTGTCGTATCCCAAAAGAAAATCCTGTCGTTTCCATGCAAAACGTTACTCGATTTAGAAGGAATTGTCTTAGAACACATAGTACTCGTATTTCATAGCGTCGCAATTTCCGTGTGAATTCGTCAATGTGTGGGAGTGAGGGATGCAGTAAAGAAGGATTAGTGGATCGGAAATGTGATCGTCGGTTCCCAAAAGAAAATCCTGTCGTTTCCATAGAAACGTTACTCGATTTAGAAGGAAAGTGTCTTCTAACACATAGTATTTCATTAGCGACGCAATTTCCGTGTGAATTCGTCAATGTTTGGGAGTGAGGGATGCAGTAAAGAAGGATTAGTGGATCGGAAATGTGATTGTCGTATCCCAAAAGAAAATCCCGTCGTTTCCATAGAAACGTTTACTCGATTTAGAAGGAAATGTCTTAGAACACATAGTACTCGTATTTCATAGCGACGGAATTTCCGTGTGTGATTCGTCAATGTGTGGGAGTGAGGGATGCAGTAAAGAAGGATTAGTGGATCGGAAATGCGATTGTCGTATCCCAAAAGAAAATCCTGTCGTTTCCATAGAAACGTTACTCGATTTAGAAGGAAATGTCCTTCTAACACATAGTACTCGTATTTCATAGCGTCGCAATTTCCGTGTGAATTCGTCAATGTGTGGGAGTGAGGGATGCAGTAAAGAAGGATTAGTGGATCGGAAATGTGATCGTCGTATCCCAAAAGAAAATCGTGTCGTTTCATAGAAACGTTACTCGATTTAGAAGGAATGTCTTCTAACACACAGTATTTCATAACGACGCAATTTCCGAGTGAATTCGTCAATGTTTGGGAGTGAGTGATGCAGTAAAGAAGGATTAGTTGATCGGAAAATGTGATTGTCGTATCCCAAAAGAAAATCCTGTCGTTTCCATAGAAACGTTACTCGATTTAGAAGGGAAATGTCTTAGAACACATAGTATTTCATAGCGACGGAATTTCCGTGTGAATTCGTCAATGTTTGGGAGTGAGGGGATGCAGTAAAGAAGGATTAGTGGATCGGAAATGTGATTGGTCGTATCCCAAAAGAAAATCCTGTCGTTTCCGTAGAAACCGTTACTCGATTTAGAAGGAAATGTCTTAGAACACATAGTACTCGTATTTCATAGCGACGGAATTTCCCGTGTGAATTCGTCAATGTGTGAGAGTGAGGGATGCAGTAAAGAAGGATTAGTGGATCGGAAAAGGAGATTGTCGTATCCCAAAGATAATCCTGTCGTTTCCATAGAAACGTTACTCGATTTAGAAGGAAATGTCTTAGAACACATAGTATTTCATTAGCGACGGAATTTCCGTGTGAATTCGTCAATGTTTGGGAGTGAGGGATGCAGTAAAGAAGGAATAGTGGATCGGAAATGTGATTGTCGTATCCCAAAGGAAAATCCTGTCGTTTCCATAGAAACGTTACTCGATTTAGAAGGAAATGTCTTAGAACACATAGTACTCGTATTTCATAGCGACGCAATTTCCGTTTGAATTCGTCAATGTGTGGGAGTGAGGGATGAGGTAAAGAAGGATTAGTGGATCGGAAATGTGATTGTCGTATCCAAAAGAAAATCCTGTCGTTTCCATAGAAACGTTACTCCGATTTAGAAGGAAATGTCTTAGAACACATAGTATTTCATAGCGACGGAAATTTCCATGTGAATTCGTCAATGTTTGGGAGTGTGGGATGCAGTAAAGAAGGATTAGTGGATCGGAAATGTGATTGTCGTATCCCCAAAAGAAAATTCCTGTCGTTTCCATAGAAACGTTACTCGATTTAGAAGGAAATGTATAAGAACACTTTCCGTGTGAATTCGTCAATGCTTGGGAGTGAGGGATGCAGTAAAGAAGGATTAGTGGATCGGAAATGTGATTGTCGTATCCCAAAAGAAAATCCTGTCGTTTCCATAGAAACGTTACTCGATTTAGAAGGAAATGTCTTAGAACACATAGTACTCGTATTTCATAGCGACGCAATTTCCGTGTGAATTCGTCAATGTGTGGGAGTGAGGGATGCAGGAAAGAAGGATTAGTGGATCGGAAATGAGATTGTCGTATCCCAAAAGAAAATCCTGTCGTTTCCATAGAAACATTACTCGATTTAGAAGGAAATGTCTTAGAACACATAGTATTTCATAGCGACGGAATTTCCGTGTGAATTCGTAATGTTTGGGAGTGAGGGATGCAGTAAAGAAGGATTAGTGGATCGGAAATGTGATTGTCGTATCCCAAAAGAAAGTCCAGTCGTTTCCATAGAAACGTTACTCCATTTAGAAGGAAATGTCTTAGAACACATAGTACTCGTACTTCATAGCGACGCAATTTCCGTGTGAATTCGTCAATGTGTGGGAGTGAGGGATGCAGTAAAGAAGGATTAGTGGATCGGAAATGAGATTGTCGTATCCCAAAAGAAAATCCTGTCGTTTCCATAGAAACGTTACTCGATTTAGAAGGAAATGTCTTAGAACACATAGTACTTCATTGCGACGGAATTTCGTGTGAATTCGTCAATGTTTGGGAGTGAGGGATACAGTAAAGAAGGATTAGTGGATCGGAAATGTGATTGTCGTATCCCAAAAGAAAATCCTGTCGTTTCCATAGAAACGTTACTCGATTTAGAAGGAAATGTCTTAGAACACATAGTACTCGTATTTCATAGCGACGGAATTTCCGTGTGAATTCGTCAATGTGTGGGAGTGAGGGATGCAGTAAAGAAGGATTAGTGGATCGGAAAAGCGATTGTCGTATCCCAAAAGAAAATCCTGACGTTTCCATAGAAACGTTACTCGATTTAGAAGGAACTGTCTTCTAACACATAGTATTTCATAGCGACGCAATTTCCGTGTGAATTCGTCAATGTGTGGGAGTGAGGGATGCAGTAAAGAAGGATTAGTGGATCGGAAATGAGATTGTCGTATCCCAAAAGAAATTCCTGTCGTTTCCATAGAAACGTTACTCGATTTAGAAGGAAATGTCTTAGAACACATAGTACTCGTATTTCATAGCGATGGAATTTCCGTGTGAATTCGTCAATGTGTGGGAGTGAGGGATGCAGTAAAGAAGGATTCATGGATCGGAAATGCGATTGTCGTATCCCAAAAGAAAATCCTGTCGTTTCCATAGAAACGTTACTCGATTTAGAAGGAAATGTATAAGAACACATAGTATTTCATAGCGACGGAATGTCCGTGTGAATTCGTCAATGTTTGGGAGTGAGGGATGCAGTAAAGAAGGATTAGTGGATCGGAAATGTGATTGTCGTATCCCAAAAGAAAATCCTGTGGTTTCCATAGAAACGTTACTCGATTTACAAGGAAATGTCTTAGAACACATAGTACTCGTATTTCATAGCGACGCAATTTCCGTGTGAATTCGTCAATGTGTGGGAGTGAGGGATGCAGGAAAGAAGGGTTAGTGGATCGGAAATGAGATTGTCGTATCCCAAAAGAAAATCCTGTCGTTTCCATAGAAACGTTACTCGATTTAGAAGGAAATGTCTTAGAACACATAGTATTTCATAGCGACGGAATTTCCGTGTGAATTCGTCAATGTTTGGGAGTGAGGGATGCAGTAAAGAAGGATTAGTGGATCGGAAATGTGATTGTCGTACCCCAAAAAAAAAACCCTGTCGTTTCCATGGAAACGTTACTCGATTTAGAAGGAAATGTCTTAGAACACATAGTACTTCATTGCGACGGAATTTCCGTGTGAATTCGTCAATGTTTGGGAGTGAGGGATACAGTAAAGAAGGATTAGTGGATCGGAAATGTGATTGTCGTATCCCAAAAGAAAATCCTGTCGTTTCCATAGAAACGTTACTCGATTTAGAAGGAAATGTCTTAGAACACATAGTACTCGTATTTCATAGCGACGGAATTTCCGTGTGAATTCGTCAATGTGTGGGAGTGAGGGATGCAGTAAAGAAGGATTAGTGGATCGGAAAAGCGATTGTCGTATCCCAAAAGAAAATCCTGACGTTTCCATAGAAACGTTACTCGATTTAGAAGGAAATGTCTTCTAACACATAGTATTTCATAGCGACGCAATTTCCGTGTGAATTCGTCAATGTGTGGGAGTGAGGGATGCAGTAAAGAAGGATTAGTGGATCGGAAATGAGATTGTCGTATCCCAAAAGAAATTCCTGTCGTTTCCATAGAAACGTTACTCGATTTAGAAGGAAATGTCTTAGAACACATAGTACTCGTATTTCATAGCGACGGAATTTCCGTGTGAATTCGTCAATGTGTGGGAGTGAGGGATGCAGTAAAGAAGGATTAATGGATCGGAAATGCGATTGTCGTATCCCAAAAGAAAATCCTGTCGTTTCCATAGAAACGTTACTCGATTTAGAAGGAAATGTATAAGAACACATAGTATTTCATAGCGACGGAATGTCCGTGTGAATTCGTCAATGTTTGGGAGTGAGGGATGCAGTAAAGAAGGATTAGTGGATCGGAAATGTGATTGTCGTATCCCAAAAGAAAATCCTGTGGTTTCCATAGAAACGTTACTCGATTTACAAGGAAATGTCTTAGAACACATAGTACTCGTATTTCATAGCGACGCAATTTCCGTGTGAATTCGTCAATGTGTGGGAGTGAGGGATGCAGGAAAGAAGGATTAGTGGATCGGAAATGAGATTGTCGTATCCCAAAAGAAAATCCTGTCGTTTCCATAGAAACGTTACTCGATTTAGAAGGAAATGTCTTAGAACACATAGTATTTCATAGCGACGGAATTTCCGTGTGAATTCGTCAATGTTTGGGAGTGAGGGATGCAGTAAAGAAGGATTAGTGGATCGGAAATGTGATTGTCGTACCCCAAAAAAAAAACCCTGTCGTTTCCATGGAAACGTTACTCGATTTAGAAGGAAATGTCTTAGAACACATAGTACTCGTATTTCATAGCGTCGCAATTTCCGTGTGAATTCGTCAATGTGTGGGAGTGAGGGATGCAGTAAAGAAGGATTAGTGGATCGGAAATGAGATTGTCGTATCCCAAAAGAAAATCCTGTCGTTTCCATAGAAACGTTACTCGATTTAGAAGGAAATGTCTTAGAACACATAGTATTTCATAGCGACGGAATTTCCGTGTGAATTCGTAATGTTTGGGAGTGAGGGATGCAGTAAAGAAGGATTAGTGGATCGGAAATGTGATTGTCGTATCCCAAAAGAAAGTCCTGTCGTTTCCATAGAAACGTTACTCCATTTAGAAGGAAATGTCTTAGAACACATAGTACTCGTATTTCATAGCGACGCAATTTCCGTGTGAATTCGTCAATGTGTGGGAGTGAGGGATGCAGTAAAGAAGGATTAGTGGATCGGAAATGAGATTGTCGTATCCCAAAAGAAAATCCTGTCGTTTCCATAGAAACGTTACTCGATTTAGAAGGAAATGTCTTAGTACACATAGTACTTCATTGCGACGGAATTTCCGTGTGAATTCGTCAATGTTTGGGAGTGAGGGATACAGTAAAGAAGGATTAGTGGATCGGAAATGTGATTGTCGTATCCCAAAAGAAAATCCTGTCGTTTCCATAGAAACGTTACTCGATTTAGAAGGAAATGTCTTAGAACACATAGTACTCGTATTTCATAGCGACGGAATTTCCGTGTGAATTCGTCAATGTGTGGGAGTGAGGGATGCAGTAAAGAAGGATTAGTGGATCGGAAAAGCGATTGTCGTATCCCAAAAGAAAATCCTGACGTTTCCATAGAAACGTTACTCGATTTAGAAGGAAATGTCTTCTAACACATAGTATTTCATAGCGACGCAATTTCCGTGTGAATTCGTCAATGTGTGGGAGTGAGGGATGCAGTAAAGAAGGATTAGTGGATCGGAAATGAGATTGTCGTATCCCAAAAGAAAATCCTGTCGTTTCCATAGAAACGTTACTCGATTTAGAAGGAAATGTCTTAGAACACATAGTACTTCATAGCGACGGAATTTCCGTGTGAATTCGTCAATGTTTGGGAGTGAGGGATGCAGTAAAGAAGGATTAGTGGATCGGAAATGTGATTGTCGTATCCCAAAAGAAAATCCTGTCGTTTCCATAGAAACGTTACTCGATTTAGAAGGAAATGTCTTAGAACACATAGTACTCCTATTTCATAGCGACGGAATTTCCGTGTGAATTCGTCAATGTGTGGGAGTGAGGGATGCAGTAAAGAAGGATTAGTGGATCGGAAATGCGATTGTCGTATCCCAAAAGAAAATCCTGTCGTTTCCATAGAAACGTTACTCGATTTAGAAGGAAATGTATAAGAACACATAGTATTTCATAGCGACGGAATTTCCGTGTGAATTCGTCAATGTTTGGGAGTGAGGGATGCAGTAAAGAAGGATTAGTGGATCGGAAATGTGATTGTCGTATCCCAAAAGAAAATCCTGTGGTTTCCATAGAAACGTTACTCGATTTACAAGGAAATGTCTTAGAACACATAGTACTCGTATTTCATAGCGACGCAATTTCCGTGTGAATTCGTCAATGTGTGGGAGTGAGGGATGCAGGAAAGAAGGATTAGTGGATCGGAAATGTGATTGTCGTATCCCAAAAGAAAATCCTGTCGTTTCCGTAGAAACGTTACTCGATTTAGAAGGAAATGTCTTAGAACACATAGTACTCGTATTTCATAGCGACGGAATTTCCGTGTGAATTCGTCAATGTGTGGGAGTCAGGGATGCAGTAAAGAAGGATTAGTGGATCGGAAATGAGATTGTCGTATCCCAAAGATAATCCTGTCGTTTCCATAGAAACGTTACTCGATTTAGAAGGAAATGTCTTAGAACACATAGTATTTCATAGCGACGGAATTTCCGTGTGAATTCGTCAATGTTTGGGAGTGAGGGATGCAGTAAAGAAGGAATAGTGGATCGGAAATGTGATTGTCGTATCCCAAAGGAAAATCCTGTCGTTTCCATAGAAACGTTACTCGATTTAGAAGGAAATGTCTTAGAACACATAGTACACGTATTTCATAGCGACGCAATTTCCGTGTGAATTCGTCAATGTGTGGGAGTGAGGGATGAGGTAAAGAAGGATTAGTGGATCGGAAATGAGATTGTCGTTTCCCAAAAGAAAATCCTGTCGTTTCCATAGAAACGTTACTCGATTTAGAAGGAAATGTCTTAGAACACATAGTACTCGTATTTCATAGCGACGGAATTTCCGTGTGAATTCGTCAATGTTTGGGAGTGAGGGATGCAGTAAAGAAGGATTAGTGGATCGGAAATGTGATTGTCGTATCCCAAAAGAAAATCCTGTCGTTTCCATAGAAACGATACTCGATTTAGAAGGAAATGTCTTAGAACACATAGTATTTCATAGCGACGGAATTTCCATGTGAATTCGTCAATGTTTGGGAGTGTGGGATGCAGTAAAGAAGGATTAGTGGATCGGAAATGTGATTGTCGTATCCCAAAAGAAAATCCTGTCGTTTCCATAGAAACGTTACTCGATTTAGAAGGAAATGTATAAGAACACATAGTAATTCATAGCGACGGAATTTCCGTGTGAATTCGTCAATGCTTGGGAGTGAGGGATGCAGTAAAGAAGGATTAGTGGATCGGAAATGTGATTGTCGTATCCCAAAAGAAAATCCTGTCGTTTCCATAGAAACGTTACTCGATTTAGAAGGAAATGTCTTAGAACACATAGTACTCGTATTTCATAGCGACGCAATTTCCGTGTGAATTCGTCAATGTGTGGGAGTGAGGGATGCAGGAATGAAGGATTAGTGGATCGGAAATGAGATTGTCGTATCCCAAAAGAAAATCCTGTCGTTTCCATAGAAACATTACTCGATTTAGGAGGAAATGTCTTAGAACACATAGTATTTCATAGCGACGGAATTTCCGTGTGAATTCGTAATGTTTGGGAGTGAGGGATGCAGTAAAGAAGGATTAGTGGATCGGAAATGTGATTGTCGTATCCCAAAAGAAAGTCCAGTCGTTTCCATAGAAACGTTACTCCATTTAGAAGGAAATGTCTTAGAACACATAGTACTCGTATTTCATAGCGACGCAATTTCCGTGTGAATTCGTCAATGTGTGGGAGTGAGGGATGCAGTAAAGAAGGATTAGTGGATCGGAAATGAGATTGTCGTATCCCAAAAGAAAATCCTGTCGTTTCCATAGAAACGTTACTCGATTTAGAAGGAAATGTCTTAGAACACATAGTACTTCATTGCGACGGAATTTCCGTGTGAATTCGTCAATGTTTGGGAGTGAGGGATACAGTAAAGAAGGATTAGTGGATCGGAAATGTGATTGTCGTATCCCAAAAGAAAATCCTGTCGTTTCCATAGAAACGTTACTCGATTTAGAAGGAAATGTCTTCTAACACATAGTATTTCATAGCGACGCAATTTCCGTGTGAATTCGTCAATGTGTGGGAGTGAGGGATGCAGTAAAGAAGGATTAGTGGATCGGAAATGAGATTGTCGTATCCCAAAAGAAATTCCTGTCGTTTCCATAGAAACGTTACTCGATTTAGAAGGAAATGTCTTAGAACACATAGTACTCGTATTTCATAGCGACGGAATTTCCGTGTGAATTCGTCAATGTGTGGGAGTGAGGGATGCAGTAAAGAAGGATTAATGGATCGGAAATGCGATTGTCGTATCCCAAAAGAAAATCCTGTCGTTTCCATAGAAACGTTACTCGATTTAGAAAGAAATGTATAAGAACACATAGTATTTCATAGCGACGGAATGTCCGTGTGAATTCGTCAATGTTTGGGAGTGAGGGATGCAGAAAAGAAGGATTAGTGGATCGGAAATGTGATTGTCGTATCCCAAAAGAAAATCCTGTGGTTTCCATAGAAACGTTACTCGATTTACAAGGAAATGTCTTAGAACACATAGTACTCGTATTTCATAGCGACGCAATTTCCGTGTGAATTCGTCAATGTGTGGGAGTGAGGGATGCAGGAAAGAAGGATTAGTGGATCGGAAATGAGATTGTCGTATCCCAAAAGAAAATCCTGTCGTTTCCATAGAAACGTTACTCGATTTAGAAGGAAATGTCTTAGAACACATAGTATTTCATAGCGACGGAATTTCCGTGTGAATTCGTCAATGTTTGGGAGTGAGGGATGCAGTAAAGAAGGATTAGTGGATCGGAAATGTGATTGTCGTACCCCAAAAAAAAAACCCTGTCGTTTCCATGGAAACGTTACTCGATTTAGAAGGAAATGTCTTAGAACACATAGTACTCGTATTTCATAGCGTCGCAATTTCCGTGTGAATTCGTCAATGTGTGGGAGTGAGGGATGCAGTAAAGAAGGATTAGTGGATCGGAAATGAGATTGTCGTATCCCAAAAGAAAATCCTGTCGTTTCCATAGAAACGTTACTCGATTTAGAAGGAAATGTCTTAGAACACATAGTATTTCATAGCGACGGAATTTCCGTGTGAATTCGTAATGTTTGGGAGTGAGGGATGCAGTAAAGAAGGATTAGTGGACGGAAATGTGATTGTCGTATCCCAAAAGAAAGTCCTGTCGTTTCCATAGAAACGTTACTCCATTTTGAAGGAAATGTCTTAGAACACATAGTACTCGTATTTCATAGCGACGCAATTTCCGTGTGAATTCGTCAATGTGTGGGAGTGAGGGATGCAGTAAAGAAGGATTAGTGGATCGGAAATGAGATTGTCGTATCCCAAAAGAAAATCCTGTCGTTTCCATAGAAACGTTACTCGATTTAGAAGGAAATGTCTTAGAACACATAGTACTTCATTGCGACGGAATTTCCGTGTGAATTCGTCAATGTTTGGGAGTGAGGGATACAGTAAAGAAGGATTAGTGGATCGGAAATGTGATTGTCGTATCCCAAATGAAAATCCTGTCGTTTCCATAGAAACGTTAATCGATTTAGAAGGAAATGTCTTAGAACACATAGTACTCGTATTTCATAGCGACGGAATTTCCGTGTGAATTCGTCAATGTGTGGGAGTGAGGGATGCAGTAAAGGAGGATTAGTGGATCGGAAAAGCGATTGTCGTATCCCAAAAGAAAATCCTGACGTTTCCATAGAAACGTTACTCGATTTAGAAGGAAATGTCTTCTAACACATAGTATTTCATAGCGACGCAATTTCCGTGTGAATTCGTCAATGTGTGGGAGTGAGGGATGCAGTAAAGAAGAATTAGTGGATCGGAAATGAGATTGTCGTATCCCAAAAGAAAATCCTGTCGTTTCCATAGAAACGTTACTCGATTTAGAAGGAAATGTCTTAGAACACATAGTACTTCATAGCGACGGAATTTCCGTGTGAATTCGTCAATGTTTGGGAGTGAGGGATGCAGTAAAGAAGGATTAGTGGATCGGAAATGTGATTGTCGTATCCCAAAAGAAAATCCTGTCGTTTCCATAGAAACGTTACTCGATTTAGAAGGAAATGTCTTAGAACACATAGTACTCGTATTTCATAGCGACGGAATTTCCGTGTGAATTCGTCAATGTGTGGGAGTGAGGGATGCAGTAAAGAAGGATTAGTGGATCGGAAAAGCGATTGTCGTATCCCAAAAGAAAATCCTGACGTTTCCATAGAAACGTTACTCGATTTAGAAGGAAATGTCTTCTAACACATAGTATTTCATAGCGACGCAATTTCCGTGTGAATTCGTCAATGTGTGGGAGTGAGGGATGCAGTAAAGAAGAATTAGTGGATCGGAAATGAGATTGTCGTATCCCAAAAGAAAATCCTGTCGTTTCCATAGAAACGTTACTCGATTTAGAAGGAAATGTCTTAGAACACATAGTACTTCATAGCGACGGAATTTCCGTGTGAATTCGTCAATGTTTGGGAGTGAGGGATGCAGTAAAGAAGGATTAGTGGATCGGAAATGTGATTGTCGTATCCCAAAAGAAAATCCTGTCGTTTCCATAGAAACGTTACTCGATTTAGAAGGAAATGTCTTAGAACACATAGTACTCGTATTTCATAGCGACGGAATTTCCGTGTGAATTCGTCAATGTGTGGGAGTGAGGGATGCAGTAAAGAAGGATTAGTGGATCGGAAATGCGATTGTCGTATCCCAAAAGAAAATCCTGTCGTTTCCATAGAAACGTTACTCGATTTAGAAGGAAATGTATAAGAACACATAGTATTTCATAGCGACGGAATTTCCGTGTGAATTCGTCAATGTTTGGGAGTGAGGGATGCAGTAAAGAAGGATTAGTGGATCGGAAATGTGATTGTCGTATCCCAAAAGAAAATCCTGTGGTTTCCATAGAAACGTTACTCGATTTACAAGGAAATGTCTTAGAACACATAGTACTCGTATTTCATAGCGACGCAATTTCCGTGTGAATTCGTCAATGTGTGGGAGTGAGGGATGCAGGAAAGAAGGATTAGTGGATCGGAAATGAGATTGTCGTATCCCAAAAGAAAATCCTGTCGTTTCCATAGAAACGTTACTCGATTTAGAAGGAAATGTCTTAGAACACATAGTATTTCATAGCGACGTAATTTCCGTGTGAATTCGTCAATGTTTGGGAGTGAGGGATGCAGTAAAGAAGGATTAGTGGATCGGAAATGTGATTGTCGTACCCCAAAAAAAAACCCAGTCGTTTCCATGGAAACGTTACTCGATTTAGAAGGAAATGTCTTAGAACACATAGTACTCGTATTTCATAGCGTCGCAATTTCCGTGTGAATTCGTCAATGTGTGGGAGTGAGGGATGCAGTAAAGAAGATTACTGGATCGGAAATGTGATTGTCGTATCCCAAAAGAAAATCCTGTCGTTTCCATAGAAGCGTTACTCGATTTAGAAGGAAATGTCTTCTAATACATAGTATTTCATAGCGACGCAATGTCCGTGTGAATTCGTCAATGTTTGAGAGTGAGGGATGCAGCAAAGAAGGATTAGTGGATCGGAAATGATATTGTCGTATCCCAAAAGAGAATCCTGTCGTTTCCATAGAAACGTTACTCGATTTAGAAGGAAATATATAAGAACACATAGTATTTCATAGCGACGGAATTTCCGTGTGAATTCGTCAATGTTTGGGAGTGAGGGACGCAGTAAAGAAGGATTACAGGATCGGAAATGTGATTGTCGTATCCCAAAAGAAAATCCTGTGGTTTCCATAGAAACGTTACTCGATTTAGAAGGAAATGTCTTAGAACACATAGTACTCGTATTTCATAGCGACGCAATTTCCGTGTGAATTCGTCAATGTGTGGGAGTGAGGGATGCAGGAAAGAAGGATTAGTGGATCGGAAATGAGATTGTCGTATCCCAAAAGAAAATCCTGTCGTTTCCATAGAAACGTTACTCGATTTAGAAGGAAATGTCTTAGAACACATAGTACTCGTATTTCATAGCGACGGAATTTCCGTGTGAATTCGTCAATGTGTGGGAGTGAGGGATGCAGTAAAGAAGGATTAGTGGATCGGAAAAGCGATTGTCGTATCCCAAAAGAAAATCCTGACGTTTCCATAGAAACGTTACTCGATTTAGAAGGAAATGTCTTCTAACACATAGTATTTCATAGCGACGCAATTTCCGTGTGAATTCGTCAATGTGTGGGAGTGAGGGATGCAGTAAAGAAGGATTAGTGGATCGGAAATGAGATTGTCGTATCCCAAAAGAAAATCCTGTCGTTTCCATAGAAACGTTACTCGATTTAGAAGGAAATGTCTTAGAACACATAGTACTTCATAGCGACGGAATTTCCGTGTGAATTCGTCAATGTTTGGGAGTGAGGGATGCAGTAAAGAAGGATTAGTGGATCGGAAATGTGATTGTCGTATCCCAAAAGAAAATCCTGTCGTTTCCATAGAAACGTTACTCGATTTAGAAGGAAATGTTTTAGAACACATAGTACTCGTATTTCATAGCGACGGAATTTCCGTGTGAATTCGTCAATGTGTGAGAGTGAGGGATGCAGTAATGAAGGATTAGTGGATCGGAAATGCGATTGTCGTATCCCAAAAGAAAATCCTGTCGTTTCCATAGAAACGTTACTCGATTTAGAAGGAAATGTATAAGAACACATAGTATTTCATAGCGACGGAATTTCCGTGTGAATTCGTCAATGTTTGGGAGTGAGGGATGCAGTAAAGAAGGATTAGTGGATCGGAAATGTGATTGTCGTATCCCAAAAGAAAATCCTGTGGTTTCCATAGAAACGTTACTCGATTTACAAGGAAATGTCTTAGAACACATAGTACTCGTATTTCATAGCGACGCAATTTCCGTGTGAATTCGTCAATGTGTGGGAGTGAGGGATGCAGGAAAGAAGGATTAGTGGATCAGAAATGAGATTGTCTTATCCCAAAAGAAAATCCTGTCGTTTCCATAGAAACGTTACTCGATTTAGAAGGAAATGTCTTAGAACACATAGTATTTCATAGCGACGGAATTTCCGTGTGAATTCGTCAATGTTTGGGAGTGAGGGATGCAGTAAAGAAGGATTAGTGGATCGGAAATGTGATTGTCGTACCCCAAATAAAAACCCTGTCGTTTCCATGGAAACGTTACTCGATTTAGAAGGAAATGTCTTAGAACACATAGTACTCGTATTTCATAGCGTCGCAATTTCCGTGTGAATTCGTCAATGTGTGGGAGTGAGGGATGCAGTAAAGAAGGATTACTGGATCGGAAATGTGATTGTCGTATCCCAAAAGAAAATCCTGTCGTTTCCATAGAAGCGTTACTCGATTTAGAAGGAAATGTCTTCTAATACATAGTATTTCATAGCGACGCAATGTCCGTGTGAATTCGTCAATGTTTGAGAGTGAGGGATGCAGTAAAGAAGGATTAGTGGATCGGAAATGATATTGTCGTATCCCAAAAGAAAATCCTGTCGTTTCCATAGAAACGTTACTCGATTTAGAAGGAAATGTATAAGAACACATAGTATTTCATAGCGACGGAATTTCCGTGTGAATTCGTCAATGTTTGGGAGTGAGGGATGCAGTAAAGAAGGATTACAGGATCGGAAATGTGATTGTCGTATCCCAAAAGAAAATCCTGTGGTTTCCATAGAAACGTTACTCGATTTAGAAGGAAATGTCTTAGAACACATAGTACTCGTATTTCATAGCGACGCAATTTCCGTGTGAATTCGTCAATGTGTGGGAGTGAGGGATGCAGGAAAGAAGGATTAGTGGATCGGAAATGAGATTGTCGTATCCCAAAAGAAAATCCTGTCGTTTCCATAGAAACGTTACTCGATTTAGAAGGAAATGTCTTAGAACACATAGTATTTCATAGCGACGGAATTTCCGTGAGGATTCGAAATGTTTGGGAGTGAGGGGTGCAGTAAAGAAGGATTAGTGGATCGGAAATGTGATTGTCGGTTCCCAAAAGAAAATCCTGTCGTTTCCATAGAAACGTTACTCCATTTAGAAGGAAATGTCTTAGAACACACAGTACTCGTA
Source organism: Schistocerca piceifrons (assembly GCF_021461385.2). Lineage (NCBI taxonomy): Eukaryota > Metazoa > Arthropoda > Insecta > Orthoptera > Acrididae > Schistocerca > Schistocerca piceifrons. The sequence continues at coordinate 3,916,090 of NW_025728287.1, forward strand.
TTTCATAGCGACGCAATTTCCGTGTGAATTCGTCAATGTGTGGGAATGAGGGATGCAGTAAAGAAGGATTAGTGGATCGGAAATGAGATTGTCGTATCCCAAAAGAAAAACCTGTCGTTTCCATAGAAACGTTACTCGATTTAGAAGGAAATGTCTTAGAACACATAGTACTTCAGAGCGACGGAATTTCCGTGTGAATTCGTCAATGTTTGGGAGTGAGGGATGCAGTAAAGAAGGATTAGTGGATCGGAAATGTGATTGTCGTATCCCAAAAGAAAATCCTGTCGTTTCCATAGAAACGTTACTCGATTTAGAAGGAAATGTCTTAGAACACATAGTACTCGTATTTCATAGCGACGGAATTTCCGTGTGAATTCGTCCATGTGTGGGAGTGAGGGATGCAGTAAAGAAGGATTAGTGGATCGGAAATGCGATTGTCGTATCCCAAAAGAAAATCCTGTCGTTTCCAAAGAAACGTTACTCGATTTAGAAGGAAATGTCTTCTAACACATAGTATTTCATAGCGACGCAATTTCCGTGTGAATTCGTCAATGTTTGGGAGTGACGGATGCAGTAAAGAAGGATTAGTGGATCGAAAATGAGATTGTCGTATCCAAAAGAAAATCCTGTCGTTTCCATAGAAACGTTACTCGATTTTGAAGGAAATGTCTTAGAACACATAGTATTTCATAGCGACGGAATTTCCGTGTGAATTCGTCAATGTTTGGGAGTGAGGGATGCAGTAAAGAAGGATTAGTGGATCGGAAATGTGATTGTCGTACCCCAAAAGAAAATCCTGTCGTTTCCATGGAAACGTTACTCGATTTAGAAGGAAATGTCTTAGAACACATAGTACTCGTATTTCATAGCGTCGCAATTTCCGTGTGAATTCGTCAATGTGTGGGAGTGAGGGATGCAGTAAAGAAGGATTACTGGATCGGAAATGTGATTGTCGTATCCCAAAAGAAAATCCTGTCGTTTCCATAGAAGCGTTACTCGATTTAGAAGGAAATGTCTTCTAATACATAGTATTTCATAGCGACGCAATGTCCGTGTGAATTCGTCAATGTTTGAGGGTAAGGGATGCAGTAAAGAAGGATTAGTGGATCGGAAATGATATTGTCGTATCCCAAAAGAAAATCCTGTCGTTTCCATAGAAACGTTACACGATTTAGAAGGAAATGTCTTAGAACACATAGTACTCGTATTTCATAGCGACGGAAATTCCGTGTGAATTCGTCAATGTGTGGGAGTGAGGGATGCAGTAAAGAAGGATTAGTGGATCGGAAATGAGATTGTCGTATCCCAAAAGAAAATCCTGTCGTTTCCATAGAAACGTTACTCGATTTAGAAGGAATTGTCTTAGAACACATAGTACACGTATTTCATAGCGACGCAATTTCCGTGTGAATTCGTCAATGTGTGGGAGTGAGGGATGCAGTAAAGAAGGATTAGTGGTTAGGAAATGAGATTGTCGTATCCCAAAGAAAATCCTGTCGTTTCCATAGAAACGTTACTCGATTTAGAAGGAAATGTCTTCTAATACATAGTATTTCATAGCGACGCAATTTCCGTGTGAATTCGTCAATGTTTGGGAGTGAGGGATGCAGTAAAGAAGGATTAGTGGATCGGAAATGAGATTGTCGTATCCCAAAAGAAAATCCTGTCGTTTCCATAGAAACGTTACTCGATTTAGAGGGAAATGTCTTAGAACACATAGTACTCGTATTTCATAGCGACGCAATTTCCGTGTGAATTCGTCAATGTGTGGGAGTGAGGGATGCAGTAAAGAAGGATTAGTGGTTAGGAAATGAGATTGTCGTATCCCAAAAGAAAATCCTGTCGTTTCCACAGAAACGTTACTCGAATTAGAAGGAAATGTCTTAGAACACATAGTATTTCATAGCGACGGAATTTCCGTGTGAATTCGTCAATGTTTGGGAGTGAAGGATGCAGTAAGGAAGGATTAGTGGATCGGAAATGTGATTGTCGTATCCCAAAAGAAAATCCTGTCGTTTCCATAGAATCGTTACTCGATTTAGAAGGAAATGTCTTAGAACACATAGTACTCGTATTTCATAGCGACGCAATTTCCGTGTGAATTCGTCAATGTGTGGGAGTGAGGGATGCAGTAAAGAAGGATTAGTGGTTAGGAAATGAGATTGTCGTATCCCAAAAGAAAATCCTGTCGTTTCCATAGAAACGTTACTCGATTTAGAAGGAAATGTCTTCTAACACATAGTACTCGTATTTCATAGCGACGCAATTTCCGTGTGAATTCGTCAATGTGTGGGAGTGAGGGATGCAGTAAAGAAGGATTAGTGGATCGGAAATGTGATTGTCGTATCCCAAAAGAAAATCCTGTCGTTTCCATAGAAACGTTACTCGATTTAGAAGGAAATGTCTTAGAACACATAGTACTCGTATTTCATAGCGACGGAATTTCCGTGTGAATTCGTCAATGTGTGGGAGTGAGGGATGCAGTAAAGAAGGTTTAGTGGATCGGAAATGTGATTGGCGTATCCCAAAAGAAAATCCTGTCGTTTACATACAAACGTTACTCGATTTAGAAATAAATGTCTTCTAACACATAGTACTCGTATTTCATAGCGACGCAATTTCCGTGTGAATTCGTCAATGTGTGTGAGTGAGGGATGCAGTAAAGAAGGATTAGTGGATCGGAATTGAGATTGTCGTATCCCAAAAGAAAATCCTGTCGTTTCCATAGAAACGTTACTCGATTTAGAACTAAATGTCTTCTAACACATAGTACTCGTATTTCATAGCGACGCAATTTCCGTGTGAATTCGTCAATGTGTGGGAGTGAGGGATGCAGTAAAGAAGGATTAGTGGATCGGAAATGTGATTGTCGTATCCCAAAAGAAAATCCTGTCGTTTCCGTAGAAACGTTACTTGATTTAGAAGGAAATGTCTTAGAACACATAGTACTCGTACTTCATAGCGACGGAATTTCCGTGTGAATTCGTCAATGTGTGGGAGTGAGGGATGCAGTAAAGAAGGATTAGTGGATCGGAAATGAGATTGTCGTATCCCAAAAGAAAATCCTGTCGTTTCCATAGAAACGTTACTCGATTTAGAAGGAATTGTCTTAGAACACATAGTACTCGTATTTCATAGCGACGCAATTTCCGTGTGAATTCGTCAATGTGTGGGAGTGAGGGATGCAGTAAAGAAGGATTAGTGGTTAGGAAATGAGATTGTCGTATCCCAAAAGAAAATCCTGTCGTTTCCATAGAAACGTTACTCGATTTAGAAGGAAATGTCTCCTAACACATAGTATTCGTATTTCATAGCGACGCAATTTCCGTGACAATTCGTCAATGTGTGGGAGTGAGGGATGCAGTAAAGAAGGATTAGTGGATCGGAAATGTGATTGTCGTATCCCAAAAGAAAATCCTGTCGTTTCCATAGAAACGTTACTCGACTAAGAAGGAAATGTCTTCTAACACATAGTACTCGTATTTCATAGCGACGCAATTTCCGTGTGAATTCGTCAATGTGTGGGAGTGAGGGATGCAGTAAAGAAGGATTAGTGGTTAGGAAAGGAGATTGTCGTATCCCAAAAGAAAATCCTGTCGTTTCCATAGAAACATTACTCGATTTAGAAGGAAATGTCTTCTAATACATAGTATTTCATAGCGACGCAATTTCCGTGTGAAATCGTCAATGTTTGGGAGTGAGGGATGCAGTAAAGAAGCATTAGTGGATCGGAAATGAGATTGTCGTATCCCAAAAGAAAATCCTGTCGTTTCCATAGAAACGTTACTCGATTTAGAAGGAAATGTCTTAGAACACATAGTATTTCATAGCGACGGAATTTCCGTGTGAATTCGTCAATGTTTGGGAGTGAGGGATGCAGTAAAGAAGGATTAGTGGATCGGAAATGTGATTGTCGTATCCCAAAAGAAAATCCTGTCGTTTCCATAGAAACGTTACTCGATTTAGAGGGAAATGTCTTAGAACACATAGTACTCGTATTTCATAGCGACGCAATTTCCGTGTGAATTCGTCAATGTGTGGGGGTGAGGGATGCAGTAAAGAAGGATTAGTGGATCGGAAATGAGATTGTCGTATCCCAAAAGAAAATCCTGTCGTTTCCATAGAAACGTTACTCGATTTAGAAGGAAACGTCTTAGAACACATAGTATTTCATAGCGACGGAATTTCCGTTTGAATTCGTCAATGTTTGGGAGTGAGGGATGCAGTAAAGAAGGATTAGTGGTTAGGAAATGAGATTGTCGTATCCCAAAAGAAAATCCTGTCGTTTCCATAGAAACGTTACTCGATTTAGAAGGAAATGTCTTCTAATACATAGTATTTCATAGCGACGCAATTTCCGTGTGAATTCGTCAATGTTTGGGAGTGAGGGATGCAGTAAAGAAGGATTAGTGGATCGGAAATGATATTGTTGTATCCCAAAAGAAAATCCTTTCGTTTCCATGGAAACGTTACTCGATTTAGAAAGAAATGTCTTAGAACACATAGTACTCGTATTTCATAGCGACGGAATTTCCGTGTGAATTCGTCAATGTGTGGGAGTGAGGGATGCAGTAAAGAAGGATTAGTGGATCGGAAATGTGATTGTCGTATCCCAAAAGAAAATCCTGTCGTTTACATAGAAACGTTACTCGATTTAGACAGAAATGTCTTCTAACACATAGTACTCGTATTTCATAGCGACGCAATTTCCGTGTGAATTCGTCAATGTGTGGGACTGAGGGATGCAGTAAAGAAGGATTAGTGGATCGGAAATGAGATTGTCGTATCCCAAAAGAAAATACTGTCGTTTCCATAGAAACGTTACTCGATTTAGAAGGAAATGTCTTCTAACACATAGTACTCGTATTTCATAGCGACGCAATTTCCGTGTGAATTCGTCAATGTGTGGGAGTGAGGGATGCAGTTAAGAAGGATTAGTGGATCGGAAATGAGATTGTCGTATCCCAAAAGAAAATCCTGTCGTTTCCATAGAAACGTTACTCGATTTAGAAGGAAATGTCTTCTAACACATAGTACTCGTATTTGATAGCGACGCAATTTCCGTGTGAATTCGTCAATGTGTGGGAGTGAGGGATGCAGTAAAGAAGGATTAGTGGATCGGAAATGAGATTGTCGTATCCCAAAAGAAAATCCTGTCGTTTCCATAGAAACGTTACTCGATTTAGAATTAAATGTCTTAGAACACATAGTACTCGTATTTCATAGCGACACAATTTCCGTGTGAATTCGTCAATGTGTGGGAGTGAGGGATGCAGTAAAGAAGGATTAGTGGATCGGAAATGTGATTGTCGTATCCCAAAAGAAAATCCTGTCGTTTCCGTAGAAACGTTAGTCGATTTAGAAGGAAATGTCTTAGAACACATAGTACTCGTATTTCATAGCGACGGAATTTCCGTGTGAATTCATCAATGTGTGGGGGTGAGGGATGCAGTAAAGAAGGATTAGTGGATCGGAAATGAGATTGTCGTATCCCAAAAGAAAATCCTGTCGTTTCCATAGAAACGTTACTCGATTTAGAAGGAAACGTCTTAGAACACATAGTATTTCATAGCGACGGAATTTCCGTGTGAATTCGTCAATGTTTGGGAGTGAGGGATGCAGTAAAGAAGGATTAGTGGTTAGGAAATGAGATTGTCGTATCCCAAAAGAAAATCCTGTCGTTTCCATAGAAACGTCACTCGATTTAGAAGGAAATGTCTTCTAATACATAGTATTTCATAGCGACGCAATTTCCGTGTGAATTCGTCAATGTTTGGGAGTGAGGGATGCAGTAAAGAAGGATTAGTGGATCGGAAATGATATTGTTGTATTCCAAAAGAAAATCCTTTCGTTTCCATAGAAACGTTACTCGATTTAGAAGGAAATGTCTTAGAACACATAGTACTCGTATTTCATAGCGACGGAATTTCCGTGTGAATTCGTCAATGTGTGGGAGTGAGGGATGCAGTAAAGAAGGATTAGTGGATCGGAAATGTGATTGTCGTATCCCAAAAGAAAATCCTGTCGTTTACATAGAAACGTTACTCGATTTAGACAGAAATGTATTCTAACACATAGTACTCGTATTTCATAGCGACGCAATTTCCGTGTGAATTCGTCAATGCGTGGGAGTGAGGGATGCAGTAAAGAAGGATTAGTGGATCGGAAATGAGATTGTCGTATCCCAAAAGAAAATACTGTCGTTTCCATAGAAACGTTACTCGATTTAGAAGGAAATGTCTTCTAACACATAGTACTCGTATTTGATAGCGACGCAATTTCCGTGTGAATTCGTCAATGTGTGGGAGTGAGGGATGCAGTAAAGAAGGATTAGTGGATCGGAAATGAGATTGTCGTATCCCAAAAGAAAATCCTGTCGTTTCCATAGAAATGTTACTCGATTTAGAACTAAATGTCTTAGAACACATAGTACTCGTATTTCATAGCGAAGGAATTTCCGTGTGAATTAGTCAATGTGTGGGAGTGAGGGATGCAGTAAGGAAGGATTAGTGGATCGGAAATGAGATTCTCGTATCCCAAATGAAAATCCTGTCGTTTCCATAGAAACGTTACTCGATTTAGAAGGAAATGTCTTCTAACACATAGTACTCGTATTTCATAGCGACGCAATTTCCGTGTGAAGTCGTCAATGTGTGGGAGTGAGGGATGCAGTAAAGAAGGATTAGTGGATCGGAAATGTGATTGTCGTATCCCAAAAGAAAATCCTGTCGTTTCCGTAGAAACGTTACTCGATTTAGAAGGAAATGTCTTAGAACACATAGTACTCGTATTTCATAGCGACGGAATTCCCGTGTGAATTCGTCAATGTGTAGGGGTGAGGGATGCAGTAAAGAAGGATTAGTGGATCGGAAATGAGATTGTCGTATCCCAAAAGAAAATCCTGTCGTTTCCATAGAAACGTTACTCGATTTAGAAGGAAATGTCTTAGAACACATAGTATTTCATAGCGACGGAATTTCCGTGTGAATTCCTCAATGTTTGGGAGTGAGCGATGCAGTAAAGAAGGATTAGTGGATCAGAAATGTGATTGTCGTATCCCAAAAGAAAATCTTGTCGTTTCCGTAGAAACGTTACTCGATTTAGAAGGAAATGTCTTAGAACACATAGTACTCGTATTTCATAGCGACGGAATTTCCGTGTGAATTCGTCAATGTGTGGGAGTGAGGGATGCAGTAAAGAAGGATTAGTGGATCGGAAATGAGATTGTCGTATCCCAAAAGGAAATCCTGTCGTTTCCATAGAAACGTTACTCGATTTAGAAGGAAATGTCTTAGAACACATAGAATTTCATAGTGACGGAATTTCCGTGTGAATTCGTCAATGTTTGGGAGTGAGGCATGCAGTAAAGAAGGATTAGTGGATCGGAAATGTGATTGTCGTATCCCAAAGGAAAATAATGTCGTTTCCATAGAAACGTTACTCGATTTAGAAGGAAATGTCTTAGAACACATAGTACTCGTATTTCATAGCGACGCAATTTCCGTGTGAATTCGTCAATGTGCGGGAGTGAGGGATGCAGTAAAGAAGGATTAGTGGATCGGAAATGAGATTGTCGTATCCCAAAAGAAAATCCTGTCACTTCCATAGAAACGTTACTCGATTTAGAAGGAATTGTCTTAGAACACATAGTATTTCATAGCGACGGAATTTCCGTGTGAATTCGTCAATGTTTGGGAGTGAGGGATGCAGTAAAGAAGGATTAGTGGATCGGAAATGTGATTGTCGTATCCCAAAAGAAAATCCTGTCGTTTCCATAGAAACGTTACTCGATTTAGAAGGAAATGTCTTAGAACACATAGTACTCGTATTTCATAGCGACGCAATTTCCGTGTGAATTCGTCAATGTGTGGGAGTGAGGGATGCAGTAAAGAAGGATTAGTGGATCGGAAATGCGATTGTCGTATCCCAAAAGAAAATCCTGTCGTTTCCATAGAAACGTTACTCGATTGAGAAGGAAATGTCTTCTAACACATAGTATTTCATAGCGACGGAATTTCCGTGTGAATTCGTCAATGTTTGGGAGTGAGGGATGCAGTAAAGAAGGATTAGTGGATCGGAAATGAGATTGTCGTATCCCAAAAAAAATCCTGTCGTTTCCATAGAAACGTTACTCGATTTAGAAGAAAATGTCTTAGAACACATAGTATTTCATAGCGACGGAATTTCCGTGTGAATTCGTCAATGTTTGGGAGTGAGGGATGCAGTAAAGAAGGATTAGTGGATCGGAAATGTGATTGTCGTATCCCAAAGGAAAATCCTGTCGTTTCCATGGAAACGTTACTCAATTTAGAAGGAAATGTCTTAGAACACATAGTACTCGTATTTCATAGCGTCGCAATTTCCGTGTGAATTCGTCAATGTGTGGGAGTGAGGGATGCAGTAAAGAAGGATTAGTGGATCGGAAATGTGATTGTCGTATCCCAAAAGAAAATCCTGTCGTTTCCATAGAAACGTAACCCGATTTAGAAGGAAATGTCTTCTAACACATAATATTTCATAGCGACGCAATTTCCGTGTGAATTCGCCAATGTTTGAGAGTGAGGGATGCAGTAAAGAAGGATTAGTGGTTAGGAAATGAGATTGTCGTATCCCAAAAGAAAATCCTGTCGTTTCCATAGAAACGTTACTCGATTTAGAAGGAAATGTCTCCTAACACATAGTATTCGTATTTCATAGCGACGCAATTTCCGTGTGAATTCGTCAATGTGTGGGAGTGAGGGATGCAGTAAAGAAGGACTAGTGGATCGGAAATGTGATTGTCGTATCCCAAAAGAAAGTCCTGTCGTTTCCATAGAAACGTTACTCGATTTAGAAGGAAACGTCTTAGAACACATAGTATTTCATAGCGACGGAATTTCCGTGTGAATTCGTCAATGTTTGGGAGTGAGGGATGCAGTAAAGAAGGATTAGTGGTTAGGAAATGAGATTGTCGTATCCCAAAAGAAAATCCTGTCGTTTCCATAGAAACGTTACTCGATTTAGAAGGAAATGTCTTCTAATACATAGTATTTCATAGCGACGCAATTTCCGTGTGAATTCGTCAATGTTTGGGAGTGAGGGATGCAGTAAAGAAGGATTAGTGGATCGGAAATGATATTGTTGTATCCCAAAAGAAAATCCTCTCGTTTCCATAGAAACGTTACTCGATTTAGAAGGAAATGTCTTAGAACACATAGTACTCGTATTTCATAGCGACGGAATTTCCGTGTGAATTCGTCAATGTGTGGGAGTGAGGGATGCAGTAAAGAAGGATTAGTGGATCGGAAATGTGATTGTCGTATCCCAAAAGAAAATCCTGTCGTTTACATAGAAACGTTACTCGATTTAGACAGAAATGTATTCTAACACATAGTACTCGTATTTCATAGCGACGCAATTTCCGTGTGAAGTCGTCAATGTGTGGGAGTGAGGGATGCAGTAAAGAAGGATTAGTGGATCGGAAATGTGATTGTCGTATCCCAAAAGAAAATCCTGTCGTTTCCGTAGAAACGTTACTCGATTGAGAAGGAAATGTCTTCTAACACATAGTATTTCATAGCGACGTAATTTCCGTGTGAATTCGTCAATGTTTGGGAGTGAGGGATGCAGTAAAGAAGGATTAGTGGATCGGAAATGAGATTGTCGTATCCCAAAAAAAATCCTGTCGTTTCCATAGAAACGTTACTCGATTTAGAAGAAAATGTCTTAGAACACATAGTATTTCATAGCGACGGAATTTCCGTGTGAATTCGTCAATGTTTGGGAGTGAGGGATGCAGTAAAGAAGGATTAGTGGATCGGAAATGTGATTGTCGTATCCCAAAGGAAAATCCTGTCGTTTCCATGGAAACGTTACTCAATTTAGAAGGAAATGTCTTAGAACACATAGTACTCGTATTTCATAGCGTCGCAATTTCCGTGTGAATTCGTCAATGTGTGGGAGTGAGGGATGCAGTAAAGAAGGATTAGTGGATCGGAAATGTGATTGTCGTATCCCAAAAGAAAATCCTGTCGTTTCCATGGAAACGTTACCCGATTTAGAAGGAAATGTCTTCTAACACATAATATTTCATAGCGACGCAATTTCCGTGTGAATTCGCCAATGTTTGAGAGTGAGGGATGCAGTAAAGAAGGATTAGTGGTTAGGAAATGAGATTGTCGTATCCCAAAAGAAAATCCTGTCGTTTCCATAGAAACGTTACTCGATTTAGAAGGAAATGTCTCCTAACACATAGTATTCGTATTTCATAGCGACGCAATTTCCGTGTGAATTCGTCAATGTGTTTGAGTGAGGGATGCAGTAAAGAAGGACTAGTGGATCGGAAATGTGATTGTCGTATCCCAAAAGAAAATCCTGTCGTTTCCATAGAAACGTTACTCGATTTAGAAGGAAACGTCTTAGAACACATAGTATTTCATAGCGACGGAATTTCCGTGTGAATTCGTCAATGTTTGGGAGTGAGGGATGCAGTAAAGAAGGATTAGTGGTTAGGAAATGAGATTGTCGTATCCCAAAAGAAAATCCTGTCGTTTCCATAGAAACGTTACTCGATTTAGAAGGAAATGTCTTCTAATACATAGTATTTCATAGCGACGCAATTTCCGTGTGAATTCGTCAATGTTTGGGAGTGAGGGATGCAGTAAAGAAGGATTAGTGGATCGGAAATGATATTGTTGTATCCCAAAAGAAAATCCTCTCGTTTCCATAGAAACGTTACTCGATTTAGAAGGAAATGTCTTAGAACACATAGTACTCGTATTTCATAGCGACGGAATTTCCGTGTGAATTCGTCAATGTGTGGGAGTGAGGGATGCAGTAAAGAAGGATTAGTGGATCGGAAATGTGATTGTCGTATCCCAAAAGGAAATCCTGTCCTTTACATAGAAACGTTACTCGATTTAGACAGAAATGTATTCTAACACATAGTACTCGTATTTCATAGCGACGCAATTTCCGTGTGAAGTCGTCAATGTGTGGGAGTGAGGGATGCAGTAAAGAAGGATTAGTGGATCGGAAATGTGATTGTCGTATCCCAAAACAAAATCCTGTCGTTTCCGTAGAAACGTTACTCGATTTAGAAGGAAATGTCTTAGAACACATAGTACTCGTATTTCATAGTGACGGAATTCCCGTGTGAATTCGTCAATGTGTAGGGGTGAGGTATGTAGTAAAGAAGGATTAGTGGATCGGAAATGAGATTGTCGTATCCCAAAAGAAAATCCTGTCGTTTCCATAGAAACGTTACTCGATTTAGAAGGAAATGTCTTAGAACACATAGTATTTCATAGCGACGGAATTTCCGTGTGAATTCCTCAATGTTTGGGAGTGAGGGAGGCAGTAAAGAAGGATTAGTGGATCAGAAATGTGATTGTCGTATCCCAAAAGAAAATCTTGTCGTTTCCGTAGAAACGTTACTCGATTTAGAAGGAAATGTCTTAGAACACATAGTACTCGTATTTCATAGCGACGGAATTTCCGTGTGAATTCGTCAATGTGAGGGAGTGAGGGATGCAGTAAAGAAGGATTAGTGGATCGGAAATGAGATTGTCGTATCCCAAAAGAAAATCCTGTCGTTTCCATAGAAACGTTACTCGATTTAGAAGGAAATGTCTTAGAACACATAGAATTTACTAGTGACGGAATTTCCGTGTGAATTCGTCAATGTTTGGGAGTGAGGGATGCAGTAAAGAAGGATTAGTGGATCGGAAATGTGATTGTCGTATCCCAAAGGAAAATAATGTCGTTTCCATAGAAACGTTACTCGATTTAGAAGGAAATGTCTTAGAACACATAGTACTCGTATTTCATAGCGACGCAATTTCCGTGTGAATTCGTCAATGTGCGGGAGTGAGGGATGCAGTAAAGAAGGATTAGTGGATCGGAAATGAGATTGTCGTATCCCAAAAGAAAATCCTGTCACTTCCATAGAAACGTTACTCGATTTAGAAGGATTTGTCTTAGAACACATAGTATTTCATAGCGACGGAATTTCCGTGTGAATTCGTCAATGTTTGGGAGTGAGGGATGCAGTAAAGAAGGATTAGTGGATCGGAAATGAGATTGTCGTATCCCAAAAGAAAATCCTGTCGTTTCCATAGAAACGTTACTCGATTTAGAAGGAAATGTCTTAGAACACATAGTACTCGTATTTCATAGCGACGCAATTTCCGTGTGAATTCGTCAATGTGTGGGAGTGAGGGATGCAGTAAAGAAGGATTAGTGGATCGGAAATGCGATTGTCGTATCCCAAAAGAAAATCCGGTCGTTTCCATAGAAACGTTACTCGATTGAGAAGGAAATGTCTTCTAACACATAGTATTTCATAGCGACGCAATTTCCGTGTGAATTCGTCAATGTTTGGGAGTGAGGGATGCAGTAAAGAAGGATTAGTGGATCGGAAATGAGATTGTCGTATCCCAAAAAAAATCCTGTCGTTTCCATAGAAACGTTACTCGATTTAGAAGGAAATGTCTTAGAACACATAGTATTTCATAGCGACGGAATTTCCGTGTGAATTCGTCAATGTTTGGGAGTGAGGGATGCAGTAAAGAAGGATTAGTGGATCGGAAATGTGATTGTCGTATCCCAAAGGAAAATCCTGTCGTTTCCATGGAAACGTTACTCGATTTAGAAGGAAATGTCTTAGAACACATAGTACTCGTATTTCATAGCGTCGCAATTTCCGTGTGAATTCGTCAATGTGTGGGAGTGAGGGATGCAGTAAAGAAGGATTAGTGGATCGGAAATGTGATTGTCGTATCCCAAAAGAAAATCCTGTCGTTTCCATAGAAACGTTACCCGATTTAGAAGGAAATGTCTTCTAACACATAGTATTTCATAGCGACGCAATTTCCGTGTGAATTCGTCAATGTTTGGGAGTGAGGGATGCAGTAAAGAAGGATTAGTGGATCGGAAATGAGATTGTCGTATCCCAAAATAAAATCCTGTCGTTTCCATGGAAACGTTACTCGATTTAGAAGGAAATGTCTTAGAACACATAGTATTTCATAGCGACGGAATTTCCGTGTGAATTCGTCAATGTGTGGGTGTGAGGGATGCAGTAAAGAAGGATTAGTGGTTAGGAAATGAGATTGTCGTATCCCAAAAGAAAATCCTGTCTTTTCCATAGAAACGTTACTCGATTTAGAAGGAAATGTCTCCTAACACATAGTATTCGTATTTCATAGCGACGCAATTTCCGTGTGAATTCGTCAATGTGTGGGAGTGAGGGATGCAGTAAAGAAGGATTAGTGGATCGGAAATGTGATTGTCGTATCCCAAAAGAAAATCCTGTCGTTTCCATAGAAACGTTACTCGATTTAGAAGAAAATGTCTTCTAACACATAGTACTCGTATTTCATAGCGACGGAATTTCCGTGTGAATTCGTCAATGTGTGGGAGTGAGGGATGCAGTAAAGAAGGATTAGTGGATCGGAAATGAGATTGTCGTATCCCAAAAGAAAATCCTGTCGGTTCCATAGAAACGTTACTCGATTTAGAAGGAATTGTCTTAGAACACGTAGTACTCGTATTTCATAGCGACGCAATTTCCGTGTGAATTCGTCAGTGTGTGGGAGTGAGGGATGCAGTAAAGAAGGATTAGTGGATCGGAAATGTGATTGTCGTATCCCAAAGGAAAATCCTGTCGTTTCCATAGAAACGTTACTCGATTTAGAAGGAAATGTCTTCTAACACATAGTACTCGTATTTCATAGCGACGCAATTTCCGTGTGAATTCGTCAATATGTGGGAGTGAGGGATGCAGTAAAGAAGGATTAGTGGATCGGAAATGAGATTGTCGTATCCCAAAAGTAAATCCTGTAGTTTCCATAGAAACGTTACTCGATTTAGAAGGAAATGTCTTCTAACACATAGTACTCGTATTTTATAGCGACGCAATTTCCGTGTGAATTCGTCAATGTGTGGGAGTGAGGGATGCAGTAAAGAAGGATTAGTGGATCGGAAATGAGATTGTCGTATCCCAAAAGAAAATCCTGTCGTTTCCATAGAAACGTTACTCGATTTAGAAGGAATTGTCTTAGAACACATAGTACTCGTATTTCATAGCGACGCAATTTCCGTGTAAATTCGTCAATGTGTGGGAGTGAGGGATGCAGTAAAGAAGGATTAGTGGTTAGGAAATGAGATTGTCGTATCCCAAAAGAAAATCCTGTCGTTTCCATAGAAACGTTACTCGATTTAGAAGGAAATGTCTTCTAACACATAGTACTCGTATTTCATAGCGACGCAATTTCCGTGTGAATTCGTCAATGTGTGGGAGTGAGGGATGCAGTAAAGAAGGATTAGTGGATCGGAAATGAGATTGTCGTATCCCAAAAGAAAATCCTGTCGTTTCCATAGAAACGTTATTCGATTTAGAAGGAAATGTCTTCTAACACATAGTACTCGTATTTCATAGCGACGCAATTTCCGTGTGAATTCGTCAATGTGTGGGAGTGAGGGATGCAGTAAAGAAGGATTAGTGGATCGGAAATGAGATTGTCGTATCGAAAAAGAAAATCCTGTCGTTTACATAGAAACGTTACTCGATTTAGAAGGAAATGTCTTCTAACACATAGTACTCGTATTTCATAGCGACGCAATTTCCGTGTGAATTCGTCAATGTGTGGGAGTGAGGGATGCAGTAAAGAAGGATTAGTGGATCGGAAATGAGATTGTCGTATCCCAAAAGAACATCCTGTCGTTTCCATAGAAATGTTACTCGATTCAGAAGGAAATGTCTTTTAACACATAGTACTCGTATTTGATAGCGACGCAATTTCCGTGTGAATTCGTCAATGTGTGGGAGTGAGGGATGCAGTAATGAAGGATTAGTGGATCGGAAATGAGATTGTCGTATCCCAAAAGAAAATCCAGTCGTTTCCATAGAAACGTTACTCGATTTAGAAGTAAATGTCTTCTAACACATAGTATTTCATAGCGACGCAATTTCCGTGTGAATTCGTCAATGTTTGGGAGTGAGGGATGCAGTAAAGAAGGATTAGTGGATCGGAAATGAGATTGTCGTATCCAAAAATAAAATCCTGTCGTTTCCATAGAAACGTTACTCGATTTAGAAGGAAATGTCTTAGAACACATAGTATTTCATAGCGACGGAATTTCCGTGTGAATTCGTCAATGTTTGGGAGTGAGGGATGCAGTAAAGAAGGATTAGTGGATCGGAAATGTGATTGTCGTATCCCAAAAGAAAATCCTGTCGTTTCCATAGAAACGTTACTCGATTTAGAAGGAAATGTCTAAGAACACATAGTACTCGTATTTCATAGCGACGCAATTTCCGTGTGAATTCGTCAATATGTGGGAGTGAGGGATGCAGTAAAGAAGGATTAGTGGTTAGGAAATGAAATTGTCGTATCCCAAAAGAAAATCCTGTCGTTTCCATAGAAACGTTACTCGATTTAGAAGGAAATGTCTTAGAACACATAGTATTTCATAGCGACGGAATTTCCGTGTGAATTCGTCAATGTTTGGGAGGGAGGGATGCAGTAAAGAGGGATTAGTGGATCGGAAATGTGATTGTCGTATCCCAAAGGAAAATCCTGTCGTTTCCATGGAAACGTTACTCGATTTAGAAGGAAATGTCTTAGAACACATAGTACTCGTATTTCATAGCGTCGCAATTTCCGTGTGAATTCGTCAATGTGTGGGAGTGAGGGATGCAGTAAAGAAGGATTAGTGGATCCGAAATGTGATTGTCGTATCCCAAAAGAAAATCCAGTCGTTTCCATAGAAACGTTACTCGATTTAGAAGTAAATGTCTTCTAACACATAGTATTTCATAGCGACGCAATTTCCGTGTGAATTCGTCAATGTTTGGGAGTGAGGGATGCAGTAAAGAAGGATTAGTGGATCTGAAATGAGATTGTCGTATCCAAAAATAAAATCCTGTCGTTTCCATAGAAACGTTACTCGATTTAGAAGGAAATGTCTTAGAACACATAGTATTTCATAGCGACGGAATTTCCGTGTGAATTCGTCAATGTTTGGGAGTGAGGGATGCAGTAAAGAAGGATTAGTGGATCGGAAATGTGATTGTCGTATCCCAAAAGAAAATCCTGTCGTTTCCATAGAAACGTTACTCGATTTAGAAGGAAATGTCTAAGAACACATAGTACTCGTATTTCATAGCGACGCAATTTCCGTGTGAATTCGTCAATATGTGGGAGTGAGGGATGCAGTAAAGAAGGATTAGTGGATCGGAAATGAGATTGTCGTATCCCAAAAGTAAATCCTGTAGTTTCCATAGAAACGTTACTCGATTTAGAAGGAAATGTCTTCTAACACATAGTACTCGTATTTCATAGCGACGCAATTTCCGTGTGAATTCGTCAATATGTGGGAGTGAGGGATGCAGTAAAGAAGGATTAGTGGATCGGAAATGAGATTGTCGTATCCCAAAAGTAAATCCTGTAGTTTCCATAGAAACGTTACTCGATTTAGAAGGAAATGTCTTCTAACACATAGTACTCGTATTTTATAGCGACGCAATTTCCGTGTGAATTCGTCAATGTGTGGGAGTGAGGGATGCAGTAAAGAAGGATTAGTGGATCGGAAATGAGATTGTCGTATCCCAAAAGAAAATCCTGTCGTTTCCATAGAAACGTTACTCGATTTAGAAGGAATTGTCTTAGAACACATAATACTCGTATTTCATAGCGACGCAATTTCCGTGTGAATTCGTCAATGTGTGGGAGTGAGGGATGCAGTAAAGAAGGATTAGTGGATCGGAAATGAGATTGTCGTATCCCAAAAGAAAATCCTGTCGTTTCCATAGAAACGTTACACGATTTAGAAGGAATTGTCTTAGAACACATAGTACTCGTATTTCATAGCGACGCAATTTCCGTGTGAATTCGTCAATGTGTGGGAGTGAGGGATGCAGTAAAGAAGGATTAGTGGATCGGAAATGTGATTGTCGTATCCCAAAGGAAAATCCTGTCGTTTCCATAGAAACGTTACTCGATTTAGAAGGAAATGTCTTCTAACACTTAGTACTCGTATTTCATAGCGACGCAATTTCCGTGTGAATTCGTCAATGTGTGGGAGTGAGGGATGCAGTAAAGAAGGATTAGTGGATCGGAAATGAGATTGTCGTATCCCAAAAGAAAATCCTGTCGTTTCCATAGAAACGTTATTCGATTTAGAAGGAAATGTCTTCTAACACATAGTACTCGTATTTCATAGCGACGCAATTTCCGTGTGAAATCGTCAATGTGTGGGAGTGAGGGATGCAGTAAAGAAGGATTAGTGGATCGGAAATGAGATTGTCGTATCGAAAAAGAAAATCCTGTCGTTTCCATAGAAACGTTACTCGATTTAGAAGGAAATGTCTTCTAACACATAGTACTCGTATTTCATAGCGACGCAATTTCCGTGTGAATTCGTCAATGTGTGGGAGTGAGGGATGCAGTAAAGAAGGATTAGTGGATCGGAAATGAGATTGTCGTATCCCAAAAGAACATCCTGTCGTTTCCATAGAAACGTTACTCGATTCAGAAGGAAATGTCTTTTAACACATAGTACTCGTATTTGATAGCGACGCAATTTCCGTGTGAATTCGTCAATGTGTGGGAGTGAGGGATGCAGTAAAGAAGGATTAGTGGATCGGAAATGAGATTGTCGTATCCCAAAAGAAAATCCTGTCGTTTCCATAGAAACGTTACTCGATTTAGAAGGAATTGTCTTAGAACACATAGTACTCGTATTTCATAGCGACGCAATTTCCGTGTGAATTCGTCAATGTGTGGGAGTGAGGGATGCAGTAAAGAAGGATTAGTGGTTAGGAAATGAGATTGTCGTATCCCAAAAGAAAATCCTGTCGTTTCCATAGAAACGTTACTCGATTTAGAAGGAAATGTCTCCTAACACATAGTATTCGTATTTCATAGCGACGCAATTTCCGTGACAATTCGTCAATGTGTGGGAGTGAGGGATGCAGTAAAGAAGGATTAGTGGATCGGAAATGTGATTGTCGTATCCCAAAAGAAAATCCTGTCGTTTCCATAGAAACGTTACTCGACTTAGAAGGAAATGTCTTCTAACACATAGTACTCGTATTTCATAGCGACGGAATTTCCGTGTGAATTCGTCAATGTGTGGGAGTGAGGGATGCAGTAAAGAAGGATTAGTGGATCGGAAATGAGATTGTCGTATCCCAAAATAAAATCCTGTCGTTTCCATAGAAACGTTACTCAATTTAGAAGGAAATGTCTTAGAACACATAGCATTTCATAGCGACGGAATTTCCGTGTGAATTCGTCAATGTTTGGGAGGGAGGGATGCAGTAAAGAAGGATTAGTGGATCGGAAATGTGATTGTCGTATCCCAAAGGAAAATCCTGTCGTTTCCATGGAAACGTTACTCGATTTAGAAGGAAATGTCTTAGAACACATAGTACTCGTATTTCATAGCGTCGCAATTTCCGTGTGAATTCGTCAATGTGTGGGAGTGAGGGATGCAGTAAAGAAGGATTAGTGGATCGGAAATGTGATTGTCGTATCCCAAAAGAAAATCCAGTCGTTTCCATAGAAACGTTACTCGATTTAGAAGTAAATGTCTTCTAACACATAGTATTTCATAGCGACGCAATTTCCGTGTGAATTCGTCAATGTTTGGGAGTGAGGGATGCAGTAAAGAAGGATTAGTGGATCGGAAATGAGATTGTCGTATCCAAAAATAAAATCCTGTCGTTTCCATAGAAACGTTACTCGATTTAGAAGGAAATGTCTTAGAACACATAGTATTTCATAGCGACGGAATTTCCGTGTGAATTCGTCAATGTTTGGGAGTGAGGGATGCAGTAAAGAAGGATTAGTGGATCGGAAATGTGATTGTCGTATCCCAAAAGAAAATCCTGTCGTTTCCATAGAAACGTTACTCGATTTAGAAGGAAATGTCTAAGAACACATAGTACTCGTATTTCATAGCGACGCAATTTCCGTGTGAATTCGTCAATATGTGGGAGTGAGGGATGCAGTAAAGAAGGATTAGTGGTTAGGAAATGAAATTGTCGTATCCCAAAAGAAAATCCTGTCGTTTTCATAGAAACGTTACTCGATTTAGAAGGAAATGTCTTACAACACATAGTATTTCATAGCGACGGAATTTCCGTGTGAATTCGTCAATGTTTGGGAGTGAGGGATGCAGTAAAGAAGAATTAGTGGATCGGAAATGTGATTGTCGTATCCCAAAAGTAAATCCTGTCGTTTCCATAGAAACGTTACTCGATTTAGAAGGAAATGTCTTCTAACACATAGTACTCGTATTTCATAGCGACGCAATTTCCGTGTGAATTCGTCAATGTGTGGGAGTGAGGGATGCAGTAAAGAAGGATTAGTGGATCGGAAATGAGATTGTCGTATCCCAAAAGAACATCCTGTCGTTTCCATAGAAACGTTACTCGATTCAGAAGGAAATGTCTTTCAACACATAGTACTCGTATTTGATAGCGACGCAATTTCCGTGTGAATTCGTCAATGTGTGGGAGTGAGGGATGCAGTAAAGAAGGATTAGTGGATCGGAAATGAGATTGTCGTATCCCAAAAGAAAATCCTGTCGTTTCCATAGAAACGTTACTCGATTTAGAAGGAATTGTCTTAGAACACATAGTACTCGTATTTCATAGCGACGCAATTTCCGTGTGAATTCGTCAATGTGTGGGAGTGAGGGATGCAGTAAAGAAGGATTAGTGGTTAGGAAATGAGATTGTCGTATCCCAAAAGAAAATCCTGTCGTTTCCATAGAAACGTTACTCGATTTAGATGGAAATGTCTCCTAACACATAGTATTCGTATTTCATAGCGACGCAATTTCCGTGACAATTCGTCAATGTGTGGGAGTGAGGGATGCAGTAAAGAAGGATTAGTGGATCGGAAATGTGATTGTCGTATCCCAAAAGAAAATCCTGTCGTTTCCATAGAAACGTTACTCGACTTAGAAGGAAATGTCTTCTAACACATAGTACTCGTATTTCATAGCGACGGAGTTTCCGTGTGAATTCGTCAATGTGTGGGAGTGAGGGATGCAGTAAAGAAGGATTAGTGGATCGGAAATGAGATTGTCGTATCCCAAAATAAAATCCTGTCGTTTCCATAGAAACGTTACTCGATTTAGAAGGAAATGTCTTAGAACACATAGTATTTCATAGCGACGGAATTTCCGTGTGAATTCGTCAATGTTTGGGAGGGAGGGATGCAGTAAAGAAGGATTAGTGGATCGGAAATGTGATTGTCGTATCCCAAAGGAAAATCCTGTCGTTTCCATGGAAACGTTACTCGATTTAGAAGGAAATGTCTTAGAACACATAGTACTCGTATTTCATAGCGTCGCAATTTCGGTGTGAATTCGTCAATGTGTGGGAGTGAGGGATGCAGTAAAGAAGGATTAGTGGATCGGAAATGTGATTGTCGTATCCCAAAAGAAAATCCAGTCGTTTCCATAGAAACGTTACTCGATTTAGAAGTAAATGTCTTCTAACACATAGTATTTCATAGCGACGCAATTTCCGTGTGAATTCGTCAATGTTTGGGAGTGAGGGATGCAGTAAAGAAGGATTAGTTGATCGGAAATGAGATTGTCGTATCCAAAAATAAAATCCTGTCGTTTCCATAGAAACGTTACTCGATTTAGAAGGAAATGTCTTAGAACACATAGTATTTCATAGCGACGGAATTTCCGTGTGAATTCGTCAATGTTTGGGAGTGAGGGATGCAGTAAAGAAGGATTAGTGGATCGGAAATGTGATTGTCGTATCCCAAAAGAAAATCCTGTCGTTTCCATAGAAACGTTACTCGATTTAGAAGGAAATGTCTAAGAACACATAGTACTCGTATTTCATAGCGACGCAATTTCCGTGTGAATTCGTCAATATGTGGGAGTGAGGGATGCAGTAAAGAAGGATTAGTGGTTAGGAAATGAGATTGTCGTATCCCAAAAGAAAATCCTGTCGTTTCCATAGAAACGTTACTCGATTTAGAAGGAAATGTCTCCTAACACATAGTATTCGTATTTCATAGCGACGCAATTTCCATGTGAATTCGTGAATGTGTGGGAGTGAGGGATGCAATAAAGAAGGATTAGTGGATCGGAAATGTGATTGTCGTATCCCAATAGAAAATCCTGTCGTTTCCATAGAAACGTTACTCGATTTAGAAGGAAATGTCTTCTAACACATAGTACTCGTATTTCATAGCGACGGAATTTCCGTGTGAATTCGTCAATGTGTGGGAGTGAGGGATGCAGTAAAGAAGGATTAGTGGATCGGAAATGAGATTGTCGTATCCCAAAAGAAAATCCTGTCGGTTCCATAGAAACGTTACTCGATTTAGATAGAATTGTCTTAGAACACATAGTACTCGTATTTCATAGCGACGCAATTTCCGTGTGAATTCGTCAATGTGTGGGAGTGAGGGATGCAGTAAAGAAGGATTAGTGGATCGGAAATGTGATTGTCGTATCCCAAAGGAAAATCCTGTCGTTTCCATAGAAACGTTACTCGATTTAGTAGGAAAGGTCTTCTAACACATAGTACTCGTATTTCATAGCGACGCAATTTCCGTGTGAATTCGTCAATATGTGGGAGTGAGGGATGCAGTAAAGAAGGATTAGTGGATCGGAAATAAGATTGTCGTATCCCAAAAGTAAATCCTGTAGTTTCCATAGAAACGTTACTCGATTTAGAAGGAAATGTCTTCTAACACATAGTACTCGTATTTTATAGCGACGCAATTTCCGTGTGAATTAGTCAATGTGTGGGAGTGAGGGAGGCAGTAAAGAAGGATTAGTGGATCGGAAATGAGATTGTCGTATCGAAAAAGAAAATCCTGTCGTTTCCATAGAAACGTTACTCGATTTAGAAGGAAATGTCTTCTAACACATAGTACTCGTATTTCATAGCGACGCAATTTCCGTGTGAATTCGTCAATGTGTGGGAGTGAGGGATGCAGTAAAGAAGGATTAGTGGATCGGAAATGAGATTGTCGTATCGAAAAAGAAAATCCGGTCGTTTTCATAGAAACGTTACTCGATTTAGAAGGAAATGTCTTCTAACACATAGTACTCGTATTTCATAGCGACGCAATTTCCGTGTGAATTCGTCAATGCGTGGGAGTGAGGGATGCAGTAAAGAAGGATTATTCCCGGGTTCGATTCCCGGCGGGGTCTGGGATTTTCTCTGCCTCGTGATGGCTGGGTGTTGTGTGCTGTCCTTATGTTAGTTAGGTTTAAGTAGTTCTAAGTTCTAGGGGACTTATGACCACAGCAGTTGAGTCCCATAGTACACAGAGCCATTTGAACCAAAGAAGGATTAGTGGATCGGAAATGAGATTGTCGTATCCCAAAAGAAAATCCTGTCGTTTCCATAGAAACGTTACTCGATTCAGAAGGAAATGTCTTCTAACACATAGTACTCGTATTTGATAGCGACGCAATTTCCGTGTGAATTCGTCAATGTGTGGGAGTGAGGGATGCAGTAAAGAAGGATTGGTGGATCGGAAATGAGATTGTCGTATCCCAAAAGAAAATCCTGTCGTTTCCATAGAAACGTTACTCGATTTAGAAGGAATTGTCTTAGAACACATAGTACTCGTATTTCATAGCGACGCAATTTCCGTGTGAATTCGTCAATGTGTGGGAGTGAGGGATGCAGTAAAGAAGGATTAGTGGTTAGGAAATGAGATTGTCGTATCCCAAAAGAAAATCCTGTCGTTTCCATAGAAACGTTACTCGATTTAGAAGGAAATGTCTCCTAACACATAGTATTCGTATTTCATAGCGACGCAATTTCCGTGACAATTCGTCAATGTGTGGGAGTGAGGGATGCAGTAAAGAAGGATTAGTGGTTCGGAAATGTGATTGTCGTATCCCAAAAGAAAATCCTGTCGTTTCCATAGAAACGTTACTCGATTTAGAAGGAAATGTCGTCTAACACATAGTACTCGTATTTCATAGCGACGGAATTTCCGTGTGAATTCGTCAATGTGTGGGAGTGTGGGATGCAGTAAAGAAGGATTAGTGGATCGGAAATGAGATTGTCGTATCCCAAAAGAAAATCCTGTCGTTTCCATAGAAACGTTACACGATTTAGAAGGAATTGTCTTAGAACACATAGTACTCGTATTTCATAGCGACGCAATTTCCGTGTGAATTCGTCAATGTGTGGGAGTGAGGGATGCAGTAAAGAAGGATTAGTGGATCGGAAATGTGATTGTCGTATCCCAAAGGAAAATCCTGTCGTTTCCATAGAAACGTTACTCGATTTAGAAGGAAATGTCTTCTAACACATAGTACTCGTATTTCATAGCGACGCAATTTCCGTGTGAATTCGTCAATGTGTGGGAGTGAGGGATGCAGTAAAGAAGGATTAGTGGATCGGAAATGAGATTGTCGTATCCCAAAAGAAAATCCTGTCGTTTCCATAGAAACGTTACTCGATTTAGAAGAAAATGTCTTCTAACACATAGTACTCGTATTTCATAGCGACGCAATTTCCGTGTGAATTCGTCAATGTGTGGCAGTGAGGGATGCAGTAAAGAAGGATTAGTGGATCGGAAATGAGATTGTCGTATCCCAAAAGAAAATCCTGTCGTTTCCATAGAAACGTTACTCGATTTAGAAGGAAATGTCTTCTAACACATAGTACTCGTATTTGATTGCGACGCAATTTCCGTGTGAATTCGTCAATGTGTCGGAGTGAGGGATGCAGTAAAGAAGGATTAGTGGATCGGAAATGAGATTGTCGTATCCCAAAGGAAAATCCTGTCGTTTCCATAGAAACGTCACTCGATTTAGAAGGAAATGTCTTCTAACACATAGTACTCGTATTTCATAGCGAAGCAATTTCCGTGTGAATTCGTCAATGTGTGGGAGTGAGGGATGCAGTAAGGAAGGATTAGTGGATCGGAAATTAGATTCTCGTATCCCAAAAGAAAATCCTGTCGTTTCCATAGAAACGTTACTCGATTTAGAAGGAAATGTCTTCTAACACATAGTACTCGTATTTCATAGCGACGCAATTTCCGTGTGAATTCGTCAATGTGTGGGAGTGAGGGATGCACTAAAGAAGGAATAGTGGATCGGAAATGAGAATGTCGTATCGAAAAAGAAAATCCTGTCGTTTCCATAGAAACGTACTCGATTTAGAAGGAAATGTCTTCTAACACATAGTACTCGTATTTCATAGCGACGCAATTTCCGTGTGAATTCGTCAATTTGTGGGAGTGAGGGATGCAGTAAAGAAGGATTAGTGGATCGGAAATGAGATTGTCGTATCCCAAAGTAAAATCCTGTGGTTTCCATAGAAACGTTACTCGATTCAGAAGGAAATGTCTTCTAACACATAGTACTCGTATTTGATAGCGACGCAATTTCCGTGTGAATTCGTCAATGTGTGGGAGTGAGGGATGCAGTAAAGGAAGATTAGTGGATCGGAAATGAGATTGTCGTATCCCAAAAGAAAATCCTGTCGTTTCCATAGAAACGTTACTCGATTTAGAAGGAATTGTCTTAGAACACATAGTACTCGTATTTCATAGCGACGCAATTTCCGTGTGAATTCGTCAATGTGTGGGAGTGAGGGATGCAGTAAAGAAGGATTAGTGGTTAGGAAATGAGATTGTCGTATCCCAAAAGAAAATCCTGTCGTTTCCATAGAAACGTTACTCGATTTAGAAGGAAATGTCTCCTAACACATAGTATTCGTATTTCATAGCGACGCAATTTCCGTGACAATTCGTCAATGTGTGGGAGTGAGGGATGCAGTAAAGAAGGATTAGTGGATCGGAAATGTGATTGTCGTATCCCAAAAGAAAATCCTGTCGTTTCCATAGAAACGTTACTCGGTTTAGAAGGAAATGTCTTCTAACACATAGTACTCGTATTTCATAGCGACGGAATTTCCGTGTGAATTGGTCAATGTGTGGGAGTGAGGGATGCAGTAAAGAAGGATTAGTGGATCGGAAATGAGATTGTCGTAACCCAAAAGAAAATCCTGTCGTTTCCATAGAAACGTTACACGATTTAGAAGGAATTGTCTTAGAACACATAGTACTCGTATTTCATAGCGACGCAATTTCCGTGTGAATTCGTCAATGTGTGGGAGTGAGGGATGCAGTAAAGAAGGATTAGTGGATCGGAAATGTGATTGTCGTATCCCAAAGGAAAATCCTGTCGTTTCCATAGAAACGTTACTCGATTTAGAAGGAAATGTCTTCTAACAAATAGTACTCGTATTTCATAGCGACGCAATTTCCGTGTGAATTCGTCAATGTGAAGGAGTGAGGGATGCAGTAAAGAAGGATTAGTGGATCGGAAATGAGATTGTCGTATCCCAAAAGAAAATCCTGTCGTTTCCATAGAAACGTTACTCGATTTAGAAGGAAATGTCTTCTAACACATAGTACTCGTATTTCATAGCGTCGCAATTTCCGTGTGAATTCGTCAATGTGCGGCAGTGAGGGATGCAGTAAAGAAGGATTAGTGGATCGGAAATGAGATTGTCGTATCCCAAAAGAAAATCCTGTCGTTTCCATAGAAACGTTACTCGATTTAGAAGGAAATGTCTTCTAACACATAGTACTCGTATTTGATAGCGACGCAATTTCCGTGTGAATTCGTCAATGTGTGGGAGTGAGGGATGCAGTAAAGAAGGATTAGTGGATCGGAAATGAGATTGTCGTATCCCAAAGGAAAATCCTGTCGTTTCCATAGAAACGTCACTCGATTTAGAAGGAAATGTCTTCTAACACATAGTACTCGTATTTCATAGCGAAGCAATTTCCGTGTGAATTCGTCAATGTGTGGGAGTGAGGGATGCAGTAAGGAAGGATTAGTGGATCGGAAATGAGATTCTCGTATCCCAAAAGAAAATCCTGTCGTTTCCATAGAAACGTTACTCGATTTAGAAGGAAATGTCTTCTAACACATAGTACTCGTTTTTCATAGCGACGCAATTTCCGTGTGAATTCGTCAATGTGTGGGAGTGAGGGATGCAGTAAAGTAGGATTAGTGGATCGGAAATGAGATTGGCGTATCCCAAAAGAAAATCCTGTCGTTTCCATAGAAACGTTACTCGATTTAGAAGGAATTGTCTTAGAACACATAGTACTCGTATTTCATAGCGACGCAATTTCCGTGTGAATTCGTCAATGTGTGGGAGTGAGGGATGCAGTAAAGAAGGATTAGAGGTTAGGAAATGAGATTGTCGTATCCCAAAAGAAAATCCTGTCGTTTCCATAGAAACGTTACTCGATTTAGAAGGAAATGTCTTCTAACACATAGTACTCGTATTTCATAGCGACGCAATTTCCGTGTGAATTCGTCAATGTGTGGGAGTGTGGGATGCAGTAAAGAAGGATTAGTGGATCGGAAATGAGATTGTCGTATCCCAAAAGAAAATCCTGTCGTTTCCATAGAAACGTTACTCGATTTAGAAGGAAATGTCTTAGAACACATAGTACTCGTATTTCATATCGACGCAATTTTCGTGTGAATTCGTCAATGTGTGGGAGTGAGGGATGCAGTAAAGAAGGATTAGTGGTTAGGAAATGAGATTGTCGTATCCCAAAAGAAAATCCTGTCGTTTCCACAGAAACGTTACTCGATTTAGAAGGAAATGTCTTAGAACACATAGTATTTCATAGCGACGGAATTTCCGTGTGAAGTCGTCAATGTTTGGGAGTGAGGGATGCAGTAAAGAAGGATTAGTGGATCGGAAATGAGATCGTCGTATCCCAAAATAAAATCTTGTCGTTTCCATAGAAACGTTACTCGATTTAGAAGGAAATGTCTTCTAACACATAGTACTCGTATTTCATAGCGACGCAATTTCCGTGTGAATTCGACAATGTGTGGGAGTGAGGGATGCAGTAAAGAAGGATTAGTGGATCGGAAATGAGATTGTCGTATCCCAAAAGAAAATCCTGTCGTTTCCATAGAAACGTTACTCGATTTAGAAGGAAATGTCTTCTGACACATAGTACTCGTATTTCATAGCGACGCAATTTCCGTGTGAATTCGTCAATGTGTGGGAGTGAGGGATGCAGTAAAGAAGGATTACTGGATCGGAAATGAGATTGTCGTATCCCAAAAGAAAATCATGTCGTTTCCATAGAAACGTTACTCGATTTAGAAGGAAATGTCTTCTAACACATAGTACTCGTATTTCATAGCGACGCAATTTCCGTGTGAATTCGTCAATGTGTGGTAGTGAGGGATGCAGTAAAGAAGGATTAGTGGATCGGAAATGTGATTGTCGTATCCCAAAAGAAAATCCTGTCGTTTCCATAGAAACGTTACTCGATTTAGAAGGGAATGTCTTCTAACACATAGTACTCGTATTTCATAGCGACGCAATTTCCGTGTGAATTCGTCAATGTGTGGGAGTGAGGGATGCAGTAAAGAAGGATTAGTGGATCGGAAATGAGATTGTCGTATCCCAAAAGAAAATTCTGTCGTTTCCATAGAAACGTTACTCGATTTAGAAAGAAATGTCTCAGAACACATAGTATTTCATAGCGACGCAATTTCCGTGTGAATTCGTCAATGTTTGGGAGTGAGGGATGCTGGTAAAGAAGGATTAGTCGATCGGAAATGTGATTGTCGTATCCCAAAAGAAAATCCAGTCGTTTCCATAGAAACGTTACTCGATTTAGAAGGAAATGTCTTAGAACACATAGTACTCGTATTTCATAGCGACGGAATTTCCGTGTGAATTCGTCAATGTTTGGGAGTGAGGGAAGCAGTAAAGAAGGATTAGTGGATCGGAAAAGAGATTGTCGTATCCCAAAAGAAAATCCTGTCGTTTCCACAGAAACGTTACTCGATTTATAAGGAAATGTCTTAGAACACATAGTACTCGTATTTCATAGCGACGGAATTTCCGTGTGAATTCGTCAATGTGTGGGAGTGAGGAATGCAGTAAAGAAGGATTAGTGGATCGGAAATGAGATTGTTGTATCCCAAAAGAAAATCCTGTGGTTTCCATAGAAACGTTACTCGATTTAGAAGGAAATGTCTTAGAACACATAGTACTCTTATTTCATAGCGACGCAATTTCCGTGTGAATTCGTCAATGTTTGGGAGTGAGGGACGCAGTAAAGAAGGATTAGTGGATCAGAAATGTGACTGTCGTATCCCAAAAGAAAATCCTGTCGTTTCCATAGAAACGTTACTCGATTAGAAGGAAATGTCTTAGAACACATAGTACTCGTATTTCATAGCGACGGAATTTCCGTGTGAATTCGTCAATGTGTGGGAGTGAGGGATGCAGTAAAGAAGGATTAGTGGATCGGAAATGAGATTGTCGTATCCCAAAAGAAAATCCTGTCGTTTCCATGGAAACGTTACTCAATTTAGAAGGAAATGTCATAGAACACACAGTACTCGTATTTCATAGCGACGGAATTTCCGTGTGAATTCGTCAATGTTTGGGAGTGAGGGATGCAGTAAAGAAGGATTAGTGGATCGGAAATGAGATTGTCGTATCCCAAAAGAAAATCCTGTCGTTTCCATAGAAACGTTACTCGATTTAGATGGAAATGTCTTAGAACACATGACTGAATTTCCGTGTGAATTCGTCAATGTTTGGGAGTGAGGGATGCAGTAAAGTAGGATTAGTGGATCGGAAATGAGATAGTCGTATCCCAAAAGAAAATCCTGTCGTTTCCATAGAAACGTTACTCGATTTAGAAGGAAATGTCTTAGAACACACAGTACTCGTATTTCATGGCGGCGGAATGTCCGTGTGAATTCGTCAATGTTTGGGAGTGAGGGACGCAGTAAAGAAGGATTAGTGGATCGGAAATGTGATTGTCGTATCCCAAAAGAAAATCCTGTCCTTTCCATAGAAACGTTACTCGATTTAGAAGGAGATGTCTTAGAACACATAGTACTCGTATTTCATAGCGACGCAATTTCCGTGTGTATTCGTCAATGTTTGGGAGTGAGGGACGCAGTAAAGAAGGATTAGTGGATCAGAAATGTGATTGTCGTATCCCAAAAGAAAATCCTGTCGTTTCCATAGAAACGTTACTCGATTTAGAAGGAAATGTCTTAGAACACATAGTACTCGTATTTCATAGCGACGGAATTTCCGTGTGAATTCGTCAATGTGTGGGAGTGAGGGATGCAGTAAAGAAGGATTAGTGGATCGGAAATGAGGTTGTCGTATCCCAAAACAAAACGCTGTCGATTCCATAGAAACGTTACTCGATTTAAAAGGGGAAGTCATAGAACCCATAGTAATTCATACCGACGCAATTTCCGTGTGAATTCGTCAATGTTTGGGAGTGAGGGATGCAGTAAAGAAGGATTAGTGGATCGGAAATGTGATTGTCGTATCCCAAAAGAAAATCCTGTCGTTTCCATAGAAACGTTACTCGATTTAGAAGGAAATGTCTTAGTACACATAGTATTTCATAGCGACGCAATTTCCGTGTGAATTCGTCAATGTTTGGGAGTGAGGGATGCAGTAAAGAAGGATTAGTGGATCGGAAATGAGATTGTCGTATCCCAAAAGAAAATCCTGTCGTTTCCATAGAAACATTACTCGATTTAGAAGGAAATGTCTTAGAACACATAGTATTTCATAGCGACGGAATTTCCGTGTGAATTCGTCAAAGTGTGGGAGTGAGGGAAGCAGTAAAGTAGGATTAGTGGATCTAAAATGAGATTGTCGTATCCCAAAAGAAAATCCTGTCGTTTCCATAGAAACGTTACTCGATTTAGAAGGAAATGTCTTAGAACACATAGTATTTCATAACGACGCAATATCCGTGTGAATTCGTCAATGTTTGGGAGTGAGGGATGCAGTAAAGAAGGATTAGTGGATCGGAAATGAGATTGTCGTATCCCAAAAAAAAGTCCTGTCGTTTCCGTAAAAACGTTACTTGATTTAGATACAGAAGTCATAGAACCCATAGTAATTCATAGCGACGCAATTTCCGTGTGAATTCGTCAATGTGTGGGAGTGAGGGATGCAGTAAAGAAGGATTAGTGGATCGGAAATGTGATTGTCGTGTCCCAAAAGAAAATCCTGTCGTTTCCATAGAAACGTTACTCGATTTAGAAAGAAATGTCTTAGAACACATAGTACTCGTATTTCATAGCGACGGAATTTCCGTGTGAATTCGTCAATGTTTGGGAGTGAGGGATGCAGTAAAGAAGGATTAGTGGATCGGAAATGAGATTGTCGTATCCCAAGAGAAAATCCTGTCGTTTCCATAGAAACGTTACTCAATTTAGAAGGAAATGTCTTAGAACACATAGTACTCGTATTTCATAGCGACGCAATTTCCTTGTGAATTCGTCAATGTGTGGGAGTGAGGGATGCAGTATAGAAGGATTAGTGGATCGGAAATGAGATTGTCGTATCCCAAAAGAAAATTCTGTCGTTTCCATAGAAACGTTACTCGATTTAGAAAGAAATGTCTTAGAACACATAGTATTTCATAGCGACGCAATTTCCGTGTGAATTCGTCAATGTTTGGGAGTGAGGGATGCGGGTAAGGATGGATTAGTGGATCGGAAATGTGATTGTCGTATCCCAAAAGAAAATCCTGTCGTTTCCATAGAAACGTTACACGATTTAGAAGGAAATGTCTCAGAACACATAGTACTCGTATTTCATAGCGACGGAATTTCCGTGTGAATTCGTCAATGTTTGGGAGTGAGGTATGCAGTAAAGAAGGATTAGTGGATCGGAAATGAGATTGTCGAATCCCAAAAGAAAATCCTGTGGTTTCCATAGAAACGTTACTCGATTTAGAAAGAAATGTCTTAGAACACATAGTACTCGTATTTCATAGCGACGCAATTTCTGTGTGAATTCGTCAATGTGTGGGAGTGAGGGATGCAGTAAAGAAGGATTAGTGGATCGGAAATGAGATTGTCGTATTCCAAAAGAAAATCTGTCGTTTCCATAGAAACGTTACTCGATTTAGAAAGAAATGTCTTAGAACACATAGTATTTCATAGCGACGCAATTTCCGTGTGAATTCGTCAATGTTTGGGAGTGAGGGATGCGGGTAAAGATGGATTAGTGGATCGGAAATGTGATTGTCGTATCCCAAAAGAAAATCCTGTCGTTTCCATAGAAACTATACTCGATTTAGAAGGAAATGTCTTAGAACACATAGTACTCGTATTTCATAGCGACGGAATTTCCGTGTGAATTCGTCAATGTTTGGGAATGGGGGATGCAGTAAAGAAGGATTAGTGGATCGGAAATGAGATTGTCGTAACCCAAAAGAAAATCCTGTCGTTTCCATAGAAACGTTACTCGATTTAGAAGGAAATGCCTTAGAACACATAGTAATCGTATTTCATAGCGACGGAATTTCCGTGTGAATTCGTCAATGTTTGGGAGTGAGGGATGCAGTAAAGAAGGATTAGTGGATCGGAAATGAGATTGTCGTATCCCAAAAGAAAATCCTGTCGTTTCCATAGAAACGTTACTCGATTTAGAAGGAAATGTCTTAGAACACATAGTACTCGTATTTCATAGCGACGCAATTTCCGTGTGAATTCGTCAATGTATGGGAGTGAGGGATGCAGTAAAGAAGGATTAGTGGATCGGAAATGAGATTGTCGTATCCCAAAAGAAAATTCTGTCGTTTCCATAGAAACGTTACTCGATTTAGAAAGAAATGTCTCAGAACACATAGTATTTCATAGCGACGCAATTTCCGTGTGAATTCGTCAATGTTTGGGAGTGAGGGATGCGGGTAAAGAAGGATTAGTCGATCGGAAATGTGATTGTCGTATCCCAAGAGAAAATCCAGTCGTTTCCATAGAAACGTTACTCGATTTAGAAGGAAATGTCTTAGAACACATAGTACTCGTATTTCATAGCGACGGAATTTCCGTGTGAATTCGTCAATGTTTGGGAGTGAGGGAAGCAGTAAAGAAGGATTAGTGGATCGGAAATGAGATTGTCGTTTCCCAAAAGAAAATCCTGTCGTTTCCATAGAAACGTTACTCGATTGAGAAGGAACAGTCTTAGAACACATAGTACTCGTATTTCATAGCGACGCAATTTCCGTGTGAATTCGTCAATGTGTGGGAGTGAGGGATGCAGTAAAGAAGGATTAGTGGATCGGAAATGAGATTGTCGTATCCCAAAAGAAAATTCTGTCGTTTCCATAGAAACGTTACTCGATTTAGAAAGAAATGTCTTAGAACACATAGTATTTCATAGCGACGCAATTTCCGTGTGAATTCGACAATGTTTGGGAGTGAGGGATGCGGGTAAAGATGGATTAGTGGATCGGAAATGTGATTGTCGTATCCCAAAAGAAAATCCTGTCGTTTCCATAGAAACGTTACTCGATTTAGAAGGAAATGTCTTAGAACACATAGTACTCGTATTTCATAGCGACGGAATTTCCGTGTGAATTCGTCAATGTTTGGGAATGTGGGATGCAGTAAAGAAGGATTAGTGGATCGGAAATGAGATTGTCGTAACCCAAAAGAAAATCCTGTCGTTTCCATAGAAACGTTACTCGATTTAGAAGGAAATGCCTTAGAACACATAGTAATCGTATTTCATAGCGACGGAATTTCCGTGTGAATTCGTCAATGTTTGGGAGTGAGGGATGCAGTAAAGAAGGATTAGTGGATCGGAAATGAGATTGTCGTATCCCAAAAGAAAATCCTGTCGTTTCCATAGAAACGTTACTCGATTTAGAAGGAAATGTTTTAGAACACATAGTACTCGTATTTCATAGCGACGCAATTTCCGTGTGAATTCGTCAATGTGTGGGAGTGAGGGTTGCAGTAAAGAAGGATTAGTGGATCGGAAATGAGATTGTCGTATCCCAAAAGAAAATTCTGTCGTTTCCATAGAAACGTTACTCGATTTAGAAAGAAATGTCTCAGAACACATAGTATTTCATAGCGACGCAATTTCCGTGTGAATTCGTCAATGTTTGGGAGTGAGGGATGCGGGTAAAGAAGGATTAGTCGATCGGAAATGTGATTGTCGTATCCCAAAAGAAAATCCAGTCGTTTCCATAGAAACGTTACTCGATTTAGAAGGAAATGTCTTAGAACACATAGTACTCGTATTCCATAGCGACGGAATTTCCGTGTGAATTCGTCAATGTTTGGGAGTGAGGGAAGCAGTAAAGAAGGATTAGTGGATCGGAAATGAGATTGTCGTATCCCAAAAGAAAATCCTGTCGTTTCCATAGAAACGTTACTCGATTGAGAAGGAACAGTCTTAGAACACATAGTACTCGTATTTCATAGCGACGCAATTTCCGTGTGAATTCGTCAATGTGTGGGAGTGAGGGATGCAGTAAAGAAGGATTAGTGGATCGGAAATGAGATTGTCGTATCCCAAAAGAAAATTCTGTCGTTTCCATAGAAACGTTACTCGATTTAGAAAGAAATGTCTTAGAACACATAGTATTTCATAGCGACGCAATTTCCGTGTGAATTCGACAATGTTTGGGAGTGAGGGATGCGGGTAAAGATGGATTAGTGGATCGGAAATGTGATTGTCGTATCCCAAAAGAAAATCCTGTCGTTTCCATAGAAACGTTACTCGATTTAGAAGGAAATGTCTTAGAACACATAGTACTCGTATTTCATAGCGACGCAATTTCCGTGTGAATTCGTCAATGTGTGGGAGTGAGGGATGCAGTAAAGAAGGATTAGTGGTTCGGAAATGAGATTGTCGTATCCCAAAAGAAAATTCTGTCGTTTCCATAGAAACGTTACTCGATTTAGAAAGAAATGTCTTAGAACACATAGTATTTCATAGCGACGCAATTTCCGTGTGAATTCGTCAATGTTTGGGAGTGAGGGATGCGGGTAAAGATGGATTAGTGGATCGGAAATGTGATTGTCGTATCCCAAAAGAAAATCCTGTCGTTTCCATAGAAACGTTACTCGATTTAGAAGGAAATGTCTTAGAACACATAGTACTCGTATTTCATAGCGACGGAATTTACGTGTGAATTCGTCAATGTTTGGGAGTGAGGGATGCAGTAACGAAGGATTAGTGGATCGGAAATGTGATTGTCGTATCCCAAAAGAAAATCCTGTCGTTTCCACAGAAACGTTACTCGATTTAGAAGGAAATGTCTTAGAACACATAGTACTCGTATTTCATAGCGACGGAATTTCCGTGTGAATTCGTCAATGTGTGGGAGTGAGGGATGCAGTAAAGACGGATTAGTGGATCGGAAATGAGATTGTCGTATCCCAAAAGAAAATCCTGTGGTTTCCATAGAAACGTTACTCGATTTAGAAGGAAATGTCTTAGAACACATAGTACTCTTATTTCATAGCGACGCAATTTCCGTGTGAATTCGTCAATGTTTGGGAGTGAGGGACGCAGTAAAGAAGGATTAGTGGATCAGAAATGTGACTGTCGTATCCCAAAAGAAAATCCTGTCGTTTCCATAGAAACGTTACTCGATTAGAA
The DNA here is from genome assembly GCF_021461385.2 of Schistocerca piceifrons. Lineage (NCBI taxonomy): Eukaryota > Metazoa > Arthropoda > Insecta > Orthoptera > Acrididae > Schistocerca > Schistocerca piceifrons. Next base: position 3,950,537 of record NW_025728287.1, read on the forward strand.
GGAAATGTCTTAGAACACATAGTACTCGTATTTCATAGCGACGGAATTTCCGTGTGAATTCGTCAATGTGTGGGAGTGAGGGATGCAGTAAAGAAGGATTAGTGGATCGGAAATGTGATTGTCGTATCCCAAAAGAAAATCCTGTCGTTTCCATGGAAACGTTACTCGATTTAGAAGGAAATGTCATATAACTCACAGTACTCGTATTTCATAGCGACGGAATTTCCGTGTGAATTCGTCAATGTGTGGGAGTGAGGGATGCAGTAAAGAAGGATTAGTGGATCGGAAATGTGATTGTCGTATCCCAAAAGAAAATCCTGTCGTTTCCATAGAAACGTTACTCGATTTAGAAAGAAATGTCTTAGAACACATAGTACTCGTATTTCATAGCGACGGAATTTCCGTGTGAATTCGTCAATGTTTGGGAGTGAGGGATGCAGTAAAGAAGGATTAGTGGATCGGAAATGAGATTGTCGTATCCCAAGAGAAAATCCTGTCGTTTCCATAGAAACGTTACTCGATTTAGAAGGAAATGTCTTAGAACACATAGTACTCGTATTTCTTAGCGACGCAATTTCCGTGTGAATTCGTCAATGTGTGGGAGTGAGGGATGCAGTAAAGAAGGATTAGTGGATCGGAAATGAGATTGTCGTATCCCAAAAGAAAATTCTGTCGTTTCCATAGAAACGTTACTCGATTTAGAAAGAAATGTCTTAGAACACATAGTATTTCATAGCGACGCAATTTCCGTGTGAATTCGTCAATGTTTGGGAGTGAGGGATGCGGGTAAAGATGGATTAGTGGATCGGAAATGTGATTGTCGTATCCCAAAAGAAAATCCTGTCGTTTCCATAGAAACGTTACTCGATTTAGAAGGAAATTTCTTAGAACACATAGTACTCGTATTTCATAGCGACGGAATTTCCGTGTGAATTCGTCAATGTTTGGGAGTGAGGTATGCAGTAAAGAAGGATTAGTGGATCGGAAATGAGATTGTCGAATCCCAAAAGAAAATCCTGTGGTTTCCATAGAAACGTTACTCGATTTAGAAAGAAATGTCTTAGAACACATAGTACTCGTATTTCATAGCGACGCAATATCTGTGTGAATTCGTCAATGTGTGGGAGTGAGGGATGCAGTAAAGAAGGATTAGTGGATCGGAAATGAGATTGTCGTATTCCAAAAGAAAATCTGTCGTTTCCATAGAAACGTTACTCGATTTAGAAAGAAATGTCTTAGAACACATAGTATTTCATAGCGACGCAATTTCCGTGTGAATTCGTCAATGTTTGGGAGTGAGGGATGCGGGTAAAGATGGATTAGTGGATCGGAAATGTGATTGTCGTATCCCAAAAGAAAATCCTGTCGTTTCCATAGAAACGTTACTCGATTTAGAAGGAAATGTCTTAGAACACATAGTACTCGTATTTCATAGCGACGGAATTTCCGTGTGAATTCGTCAATGTTTGGGAGTGAGGGATGCAGTAAAGAAGGATTAGTGGATCGGAAATGAGATTGTCGTATCCCAAAAGAAAATCCTGTCGTTTCCATAGAAACGTTACTCGATTTAGAAGGAAATGTCTTAGAACACATAGTACTCGTATTTCATAGCGACGCAATTTCCGTGTGAATTCGTCAATGTGTGGGAGTGAGGGATGCAGTAAAGAAGGATTAGTGGATCGGAAATGAGATTGTCGTATCCCAAAAGAAAATTCTGTCGTTTCCATAGAAACGTTACTCGATTTAGAAAGAAATGTCTTAGAACACATAATATTTCATAGCGACGCAATTTCCGTGTCAATTCGTCAATGTTTGGGAGTGAGGGATGCGGGTAAAGATGGATTAGTGGATCGGAAATGTGATTGTCGTATCCCAAAAGAAAATCCTGTCGTTTCCATAGAAACGTTACTCGATTTAGAAGGAAATGTCTTAGAACACATAGTACTCGTATTTCATAGCGACGGAATTTCCGTGTGAATTCGTCAATGTTTGGGAGTGAGGGATGCAGTAAAGAAGGATTAGTGGATCGGAAATGAGATTGTCGTATCCCAAAAGAAAATCCTGTCGTTTCCATAGAAACGTTACTCGATTTAGAAGAAAATGACTTAGAACACATAGTACTCGTATTTCATAGCGACGCAATTTCCGTGTGAGTTCGTCAATGTTTGGGAGTGAGGGATGCAGTAAAGAAGGATTAGTGGATCGGAAATGAGATTGTCGTATCCCAAAAGAAAATCCTGTGGTTTCCATAGAAACGTTACTCGATTTAGAAAGAAATTTCTTAGAACACATAGTACTCGTATTTCATAGCGACGCAATTTCCGTGTGAATTCGTCAATGTGTGGGAGTGAGGGATGCAGTAAAGAAGGATTAGTGGATCGGAAATGAGATTGTCGTATTCCTAAAGAAAATTCTGTCGTTTCCATAGAAACGTTACTCGATTTAGAAAGAAATGTCTTAGAACACATAGTATTTCATAGCGACGCAATTTCCGTGTGAATTCGTCAATGTTTGGGAGTGAGGGATGCGGGTAAAGATGGATTAGTGGATCGGAAATGTGATTGTCGTATCCCAAAAGAAAATCCTGTCATTTCCATAGAAACGTTACTCGATTTAGAAGGAAATGTCTTAGAACACATAGTACTCGTATTTCATAGCGACGGAATTTCCGTGTGAATTCGTCAATGTTTTGGACTGAGGGATGCAGTAAAGAAGTACTATTGGATCGGATATGAGATTGTCGTATCCCAAAAGAAAATCCTGTCGTTTCCATATAAACGTTACTCGATTTAGAAGGAAATGTCTTAGAACACATAGTACTCGTATTTCATAGCGACGCAATTTCCGTGTGAATTCGTCAATGTGTGGGAGTGAGGGATGCAGTAAAGAAGGATTAGTGGATCGGAAATGAGATTGTCGTATCCCAAAAGAAAATTCTGTCGTTTCCATAGAAACGTTACTCGATTTAGAAAGAAATGTCTTAGAACACATAGTATTTCATAGCGACGCAATTTCCGTGTGAATTCGTCAATGTTTGGGAGTGAGGGATGCGGGTAAGGATGGATTAGTGGATCGGAAATGTGATTGTCGTATCCCAAAAGAAAATCCTGTTGTCTCCATAGAAACGTTACTCGATTTAGATGGAAATGTCTTAGAACACATAGTACTCGTATTTCATAGCGACGGAATTTCCGTGTGAATTCGTCAATGTTTGGGAGTGAGGGATGCAGTAAAGAAGGATTAGTGGATCGGAAATGAGATTGTCGTATCCCAAAAGAAAATCCTGTCGTTTCCATAGAAACGTTACTCGATTTAGAAGGAAATGTCTTAGAACACATAGTACTCGTATTTCATAGCGACGGAATTTCCGTGTGAATTCGTCAATGTTTGGGAGTGAGGGATGCAGTAAAGAAGGATTAGTGGATCGGAAATGAGATTCTCGTATCCCAAAAGAAAATCCTGTCGTTTCCATAGTAACGTTACTCGATTTAGAAGGAAATGTCTTAGAACACATAGTACTCGTATTTCATAGCGACGCAATTTCCGTGTGAATTCGTCAATGTGTGGGAGTGAGGGATGCAGTAAAGAAGGATTAGTGGATCGGAAATGAGTTTGTCGTATCCCAAAAGAAAATTCTGTCGTTCCCATAGAAACGTTACTCGATTTAGAAAGACATGTCTTAGAACACATAGTATTTCATAGCGACGCAATTTCCGTGTGAATTCGTCAATGTTTAGGAATGAGGGATGCGGGTAAAGATGGATTAGTGGATCGGAAATGTGATTGTCGTGTCCCAAAAGAAAATCCTGTCGTTTCCATAGAAACGTTACTCGATTTAGAAGGAAATGTCTTAGAACACATAGTACTCGTATTTCATAGCGACGGTATTTCCGTGTGAATTCGTCAATGTTTGGGAGTGAGGGGTGCAGTAAAGAAGGATTAGTGGATCGGAAATGAGATTGTCGTATCCCAAAAGAAAATCCTGTCGTTTCCATAGAAACGTTACTCGATTTAGAAGGAAATGCCTTAGCACAGATAGTACTCGTATTTCATAGCGACGCAATTTCCGTGTGAATTCGTCAATGTGTGGGAGTGAGGGATGCAGTAAAGAAGGATTAGTGGATCGGAAATGAGATTGTCGTATCCCACAAGAAAATTCTGTCGTTTCTATAGAAACGTTACTCGATTTAGAAAGAAATGTCTTAGAACACATAGTATTTCATAGCGACGGAATTTCCGTGTGAATTCGTCAATGTTTGGGAGTGAGGGATGCAGTAAAGAAGGATTAGTGGATCGGAAATGAGATTGTCGTATCCCAAGAGAAAATCCTGTCGTTTCCATAGAAACGTTACTCGATTTAGAAGGAAATGTCTTAGAACACATAGTACTCGTATTTCATAGCGACGCAATTTCCGTGTGAATTCGTCAATGTGTGGGAGTGAGGGATGCAGTAAAGAAGGATTAGTGGATCGGAAATGAGATTGTCGTATCCCAAAAGAAAATTCTGTCGTTTCCATAGAAACGTTACTCGATTTAGAAAGAAATGTCTTAGAACACATAGTATTTCATAGCGACGCAATTTCCGTGTGAATTCGTCAATGTTTGGGAGTGAGGGATGCGGGTAAAGATGGATTAGTGGATCGGAAATGTGATTGTCGTATCCCAAAAGAAAATCCTGTCGTTTCCATAGAAACGTTACTCGATTTAGAAGGAAGTGTCTTAGAACACATAGTACTCGTATTTCATAGCGACGGAATTTCCGTGTGAATTCGTCAATGTTTGGGAGTGAGGTATGCAGTAAAGAAGGATTAGTGGATCGGAAATGAGATTGTCGAATCCCAAAAGAAAATCCTGTGGTTTCCATAGAAACGTTACTCGATTTAGAAAGAAATGTCTTAGAACACATAGTACTCGTATTTCATAGCGACGCAATTTCCGTGTGAATTCGTCAATGTGTGGGAGTGAGGGATGCAGTAAAGAAGGATTAGTGGATCGGAAATGAGATTGTCGTATCCCAAAAGAAAATTCTGTCGTTTCCATAGAAACGTTACTCGATTTAGAAAGAAATGTCTTAGAACACATAGTATTTCATAGCGACGCAATTTCCGTGTCAATTCGTCAATGTTTGGGAGTGAGGGATGCGGGTAAAGATGGATTAGTGGATCGGAAATGTGATTGTCGTATCCCAAAAGAAAATCCTGTCGTTTCCATAGAAACGTTACTCGATTTAGAAGGAAATGTCTTAGAACACATAGTACTCGTATTTCATGGCGACGGAATTTCCGTGTGAATTCGTCAATGTTTGGGAGTGAGGGATGCAGTAAAGAAGGATTAGTGGATCGGAAATGAGATTGTCGTATCCCAAAAGAAAATCCTGTAGTTTCCATAGAAACGTTACTCGATTTAGAAGAAAATGTCTTAGAACACATAGTACTCGTATGTCATAGCGACGCAATTTCCGTGTGAGTTCGTCAATGTTTGGGAGTGAGGGATGCAGTAAAGAAGGATTAGTGGATCGGAAATGAGATTGTCGTATCCCAAAAGAAAATCCTGTGGTTTCCATAGAAACGTTACTCGATTTAGAAAGAAATGTCTTAGAACACATAGTACTCGTATTTCATAGCGACGCAATTTCCGTGTGAATTCGTCAATGTGTGGGAGTGAGGGATGCAGTAAAGAAGGATTAGTGGATCGGAAATGAGATTGTCGTATTCCAAAAGAAAATTCTGTCGTTTCCATAGAAACGTTACTCGATTTAGAAAGAAATGTCTTAGAACACATAGTATTTCATAGCGACGCAATTTCCGTGTGAATTCGTCAATGTTTGGGAGTGAGGGATGCGGGTAAAGATGGATTAGTGGATCGGAAATGTGATTGTCGTATCCCAAAAGAAAATCCTGTCATTTCCATAGAAACGTTACTCGATTTAGAAGGAAATGTCTTAGAACACATAGTACTCGTATTTCATAGCGACGGAATTTCCGTGTGAATTCGTCAATGTTTGGGAGTGAGGGATGCAGTAAAGAAGTATTATTGGATCGGAAATGAGATTGTCGTATCCCAAAAGAAAATCCTGTCGTTTCCATATAAACGTTACTCGATTTAGAAGGAAATGTCTTAGAACACATAGTACTCGTATTTCATAGCGACGCAATTTCCGTGTGAATTCGTCGATGTGTGGGAGTGAGGGATGCAGTAAAGAAGGATTAGTGGATCGGAAATGAGATTGTCGTATCCCAAAAGAAAATTCTGTCGTTTCCATAGAAACGTTACTCGATTTAGAAAGAAATGTCTTAGAACACATAGTATTTCATAGCGACGCAATTTCCGTGTGAATTCGTCAATGTTTGGGAGTGAGGGATGCGGGTAAAGATGGATTAGTGGATCGGAAATGTGATTGTCGTATCCCGATAGAAAATCCTGTTTTCACCATAGAAACGTTACTCGATTTAGATGGAAATGTCTTAGAACACATAGTACTCGTATTTCATAGCGACGGAATTTCCGTGTGAATTCGTCAATATTTGGGAGTGAGGGATGCAGTAAAGAAGGATTAGTGGATCGGAAATGAGATTGTCGTATCCCAAAAGAAAATCCTGTCGTTTCCATAGAAACGTTACTCGATTTAGAAGGAAATGTCTTAGAACACATAGTACTCGTATTTCATAGCGACGCAATTTCCATGTGAATTCGTCTATGTGTGGGAGTGAGGGATGCAGTAAAGAAGGATTAGTGGATCGGAAATGAGTTTGTCGTATCCCAAAAGAAAATTCTGTCGTTCCCATAGAAACGTTACTCGATTTAGAAAGACATGTCTTAGAACACATAGTATTTCATAGCGACGCAATTTCCGTGTGAATTCGTCAATGTTTGGGAATGAGGGATGCGGGTAAAGATGGATTAGTGGATCGGAAATGTGATTGTCGTGTCCCAAAAGAAAATCCTGTCGTTTCCATAGAAACGTTACTCGATTTAGAAGGAAATGTCTTAGAACACATAGTACTCGTATTTCATAGCGGCGGATTTCCGTGTGAATTCGTCAATGTTTGGGAGTGAGGGGTGCAGTAAAGAAGGATTAGTGGATCGGAAATGAGATTGTCGTATCCCAAAAGAAAATCCTGTCGTTTGCATAGAAACGTTACTCGATTTAGAAGGAAATATCTTAGCACACATAGTACTCGTATTTCATAGCGACGCAATTTCCGTGTGAATTCGTCAATGCGTGGGAGTGAGGGATGCAGTAAAGAAGGATTAGTGGATCGGAAATGAGATTGTCGTATCCCAAAAGAAAATTCTGTCGTTTCCATAGAAACGTTACTCGATTTATAAAGAAATGTCTTAGAACACATAGTATTTCATAGCGACGCAATTTCCGTGTGAATTCGTCATTGTTTGGGAGTGAGGGATGCGGGTAAAGATGGATTAGTGGATCGGAAATGTGATTGTCGTATCCCAAAAGAAAATCCTGTCGTTTCCATAGAAACATTACTCGATTTAGAAGGAAATGTCTTAGAACACATAGTACTCGTATTTCATAGCGACGGAATTTCCGTGTGAATTCGTCAATGTTTGGGAGTGAGGGATGCAGTAAAGAAGGATTAGTGGATCGGAAGTGAGATTGTCGTATCCCAAAAGAAAATCCTGTCGTTTCCATAGAAACGTTACTCGATTTAGAAGGAAATGTCTTAGAACACATAGTACTCGTATTTCATTGCGACGCAATTTCCGTGTGAATTCGCCAATGTGTGGGAGTGAGGGATGCAGTAAAGAAGTATTAGTGGATCGGAAATGAGATTGTCGTATCCCAAAAGAAAATTCTGTCGTTTCCATAGAAACGTTACTCGATTTAGAAAGAAATGTCTTAGAACACATGGTATTTCATAGCGACGCAATTTCCGTGTGAATTCGTCAATGTTTGGGAGTGAGGGATGCGGGTGAAGATGGATTAGTGGATCGGAAATGTGATTGTCGTATCCCAAAAGAAAATCCTGTCGTTTCCATAGAAACGTTACTCGATTTAGAAGGAAATGTCTTAGAACACATAGCACTCGTATTTCATAGCGACGGAATTTCCGTGTGAATTCGCCAATGTGTGGGAGTGAGGGATGCAGTAAAGAAGGATTAGTGGATCGGAAATGAGATTGTCGTATCCCAAAAGAAAATCCTGTCGTTTCCATAGAAACGTTACTCGATTTAGAAGGAAATGTCTTAGAACACATAGTACTCGTATTTCATAGCGACGGAATTTCCGTGTGAATTCGGCAATGTTTGGGAGTGAGGGATGCAGTAAAGAAGGATTAGTGGATCGGAAATGAGATTGTCGTATCCCAAAAGAAAATCCTGTCGTTTCCATAGAAACGTTACTCGATTTAGAAGGAAAAGTCTTAGAACACATAGTACTCGTATTTCATAGCGACGCAATTTCCGTGTGAATTCGTCACTGTGTGGGAGTGAGGGATGCAGTAAAGATGGATTAGTGGATCGGAAATGAGATTGTCGTATCCCAAAAAAAAGTCCTGTCGTTTCCATAGAAACGTTACTCGATTTAGAAGGAAATGTCTTGGAACACATAGTACTCGTATTTCATAGCGACGCAATTTCCGTGTGAATTCGTTAATGTTTGGGAGTGAGGGATGCGGGTAAAGATGGATTAGTGGATCGGAAATGTGATTGTCGTATCCCAAAAGAAAATCCTGTCGTTTCCATAGAAACGTTACTCGATTTAGAAGGAAATGTCTTAGAACACATAGTACTCGTATTTCATAGCTACGGAATTTCCGTGTGAATTCGTCAATGTTTGGGAGTGAGTGATGCAGTAAAGAAGGATTAGTGGATCGGAAATGAGATTGTCGTATCCCAAAAGAAAATCCTGTCGTTTCCATAGAAACGTTACTCGATTTAGAAGGAAATGTCTTAGAACACATAGTACTCGTATTTCATAGCGATGCAATTTCCGTGTGAATTCGTCAATGTGTGGGAGTGAGGGATGCAGTAAGGAAGGATTAGTGGATCGGAAATGAGATTGTCGTATCCCAAAAGAAAATTCTGTCGTTTCCATAGAAACGTTACTCGATTTAGAATGACATGTCTTAGAACACATAGTATTTCATAGCGACGCAATTTCCGTGTGAATTCGTCAATGTTTGGGAATGAGGGATGCGGGTAAAGATGGATTAGTGGATCGGAAATGTGATTGTCGTGTCCCAAAAGAAAATCCTGTCGTTTCCATAGAAACATTACTCGATTTAGAAGGAAATGTCTTAGAACACATAGTACTCGTATTTCATAGCGACGGAATTTCCGTGTGAATTCGTCAATGTTTGGGAGTGAGGGGTGCAGTAAAGAAGGATTAGTGGATCGGAAATGAGATTGTCGTATCCCAAAAGAAAATCCTGTCGTTTGCATTGAAACGTTACTCGATTTAGAAGGAAATGTCTTAGCACACATTGTACTCGTATTTCATAGCGATGCAATTTCCGTGTGAATTCGTCAATGTGTGGGAGTGAGGGATGCAGTAAAGAAGGATTAGTGGATCGGAAATGAGATTGTCGTATCCCAAAAGAAAATTCTGTCGTTTCCATAGAAACGTTACTCGATTTATAAAGAAATGTCTTAGAACACATAGTATTTCATAGCGACGCAATTTCCGTGTGAATTCGTCAATGTTTGGGAGTGAGGGATGCGGGTAAAGTTGGATTAGTGGATCGGAAATGTGATTGTCGTATCCCAAAAGAAAATCCTGTCGTTTCCATAGAAACATTACTCGATTTAGAAGGAAATGTCTTAGAACACATAGTACTCGTATTTCATAGCGACGGAATTTCCGTGTGAATTCGTCAATGTTTGGGAGTGAGGGATGCAGTAAAGAAGGATTAGTGGATCGGAAGTGAGATTGTCGTATCCCAAAAGAAAATCCTGTCGTTTCCATAGAAACGTTACTTGATGTAGAAGGAAATGTCTTAGAACACATAGTACTCGTATTTCATAGCGACGCAATTTCCGTGTGAATTCGCCAATGTGTGGGAGTGAGGGATGCAGTAAAGAAGGATTAGTGGATCGGAAATGAGATTGTCGTATCCCAAAAGAAAATTCTGTCGTTTCCATAGAAACGTTACTCGATTTAGAAAGAAATGTCTTAGAACACATGGTATTTCATAGCGACGCAATTTCCGTGTGAATTCGTCAATGTTTGGGAGTGAGGGATGCGGGTGAAGATGGATTAGTGGATCGGAAATGTGATTGTCGTATCCCAAAAGAAAATCCTGTCGTTTCCATAGAAACGTTACTCGATTTAGAAGGAAATGTCTTAGAACACATAGTACTCGTATTTCATAGCGACGGAATTTCCGTGTGAATTCGCCAATGTGTGGGAGTGAGGGATACAGTAAAGAAGGATTAGTGGATCGGAAATGAGATTGTCGTATCCCAAAAAAACATCCTGTCGTTTCCATAGAAACGTTACTCGATTTAGAAGGAAATGTCTTAGAACACATAGTACTCGTATTTCATAGCGACGGAATTTCCGTGTGAATTCGGCAATGTTTGGGAGTGAGGGATGCAGTAAAGAAGGATTAGTGGATCGGAAATGAGATTGTCGTATCCCAAAAGAAAATCCTGTCGTTTCCATAGAAACGTTACTCGATTTAGAAGGAAAAGTCTTAGAACACATAGTACTCGTATTTCATAGCGACGCAATTTCCGTGTGAATTCGTCAATGTGTGGGAGTGAGGGATGCAGTAAAGATGGATTAGTGGATCGGAAATGAGATTGTCGTATCCCAAAAAAAATCCTGTCGTTTCCATAGAAACGTTACTCGATTTAGAAGGAAATGTCTTGGAACACATAGTACTCGTATTTCATAGCGACGCAATTTCCGTGTGAATTCGTTAATGTTTGGGAGTGAGGGATGCGGGTAAAGATGGATTAGTGGATCGGAAATGTGATTGTCGTATCCCAAAAGAAAATCCTGTCGTTTCCATAGAAACGTTACTCGATTTAGAAGGAAATGTCTTAGAACACATAGTACTCGTATTTCATAGCTACGGAATTTCCGTGTGAATTCGTCAATGTTTGGGAGTGAGTGATGCAGTAAAGAAGGATTAGTGGATCGGAAATGAGATTGTCGTATCCCAAAAGAAAATCCTGTCGTTTCCATAGAAACGTTACTCGATTTAGAAGGAAATGTCTTAGAACACATAGTACTCGTATTTCATAGCGACGCAATTTCCGTGTGAATTCGTCAATGTGTGGGAGTGAGGGATGCAGTAAAGAAGGATTAGTGGATCGGAAATGAGTTTGTCGTATCCCAAAAGAAAATTCTGTCGTTCCCATAGAAACGTTACTCGATTTAGAAAGACATGTCTTAGAACACATAGTATTTCATAGCGACGCAATTTCCGTGTGAATTCGTCAATAATTAGGAATGAGGGATGCGGGTAAAGATGGATTAGTGGATCGGAAATGTGATTGTCGTGTCCCAAAAGAAAATCCTGTCGTTTCCATAGAAACGTTACTCGATTTAGAAGGAAATGTCTTAGAACACATAGTACTCGTATTTCATAGCGACGGAATTTCCGTGTGAATTCGTCAATGTTTGGGAGTGAGGGGTGCAGTAAAGAAGGATTAGTGGATCGGAAATGAGATTGTCGTATCCCAAAAGAAAATCCTGTCGTTTCCATAGAAACGTTACTCGATTTAGAAGGAAATGCCTTAGCACAGATAGTACTCGTATTTCATAGCGACGCAATTTCCGTGTGAATTCGTCAATGTGTGGGAGTGAGGGATGCAGTAAAGAAGGATTAGTGGATCGGAAATGAGATTGTCGTATCCCACAAGAAAATTCTGTCGTTTCCATAGAAACGTTACTCGATTTAGAAAGAAATGTCTTAGAACACATAGTATTTCATAGCGACGTAATTTCCGTGTGAATTCGTCAATGTTTGGGAGTGAGGGATGCGGGTAAAGATGGATTAGTGGATCGGAAATGTGATTGTCGTATCCCAAAAGAAAATCCTGTCGTTTCCATAGAAACATTACTCGATTTAGAAGGAAATGTCTTAGAACACATAGTACTCGTATTTCATAGCGACGGAATTTCCGTGTGAATTCGTCAATGTTTGGGAGTGAGGGATGCAGTAAAGAAGGATTAGTGGATCGGAAGTGAGATTGTCGTATCCCAAAAGAAAATCCTGTCGTTTCCATAGAAACGTTACTCGATTTAGAAGGAAATGTCTTAGAACACATAGTACACGTATTTCATAGCGACGCAATTTCCGTGTGAATTCGCCAATGTGTGGGAGTGAGGGATGCAGTAAAGAAGGATTAGTGGATCGGAAATGAGATTGTCGTATCTTAAAAGAAAATCCTGTCGTTTCCATAGAAACGTCACTCGATTTAGAAGGAAATGTCTTAGAACACACAGTACTCGTATTTCATAGCGGCGGAATTTCCGTGTGAATTCGTCAATGTTTGGGAGTGAGGGACGCAGTAAAGAAGGATTAGTGGATCGGAAATGTGATTGTCGTATCCCAAAAGAAAATCCTGTCCTTTCCATAGAAACGTTACTCGATTTAGAAGGAAATGTCTTAGAACACATAGTACTCGTATTTCATAGCGACGCAATTTCCGTGTGTATTCGTCAATGTTTGGGAGTGAGGGACGCAGTAAAGAAGGATTAGTGGATCAGAAATGTGATTGTCGTATCCCAAAAGAAAATCCTGTCGTTTCCATAGAAACGTTACTCGATTTAGAAGGAATTGTCTTAGAACACATAGTACTCGTATTTCATAGCGACGGAATTTCCGTGTGAATTCGTCAATGTGTGGGAGTGAGGGATGCAGTAAAGAAGGATTAGTGGATCGGAAATGAGGTTGTCGTATCCCAAAAGAAAACGCTGTCGATTCCATAGAAACGTTACTCGATTTAAAAGGGGAAGTCATAGAACCCATAGTAATTCATAGCGACGCAATTTCCGTGTGAATTCGTCAATGTTTGGGAGTGAGGGATGGAGTAAAGAAGGATTAGTGGATCGGAAATGTGACTGTCGTATCCCAAAAGAAAATCCTGTCGTTTCCATAGAAACGTTACTCGATTTAGAAGGAAATGTCTTAGTACACATAGTATTTCATAGCGACGCAATTTCCGTGTGAATTCGTCAATGTTTGGGAGTGAGGGATGCAGTAAAGAAGGATTAGTGGATCGGAAATGAGATTGTCGTATCCCAAAAGAAAATCCTGTCGTTTCCATAGAAACATTACTCGATTTAGAAGGAAATGTCTTAGAACACATAGTATTTCATAGCGACGGAATTTCCGTGTGAATTCGACAATGTGTGGGAGTGAGGGAAGCAGTAAAGTAGGATTAGTGGATCTGAAATGAGATTGTCGTATCCCAAAAGAAAATCCTGTCGTTTCCATAGAAACGTTACTCGATTTAGAAGGAAATGTCTTAGAACACATAGTATTTCATAACGACGCAATTTCCGTGTGAATTCGTCAATGTTTGGGAGTGAGGGATGCAGTAAAGAGGGATTAGTGGATCGGAAATGAGATTGTCGTATCCCAAAAAAAAGTCCTGTCGTTTCCGTAGAAACGTTACTTGATTTAGATAGAGAAGTCATAGAACCCATAGTAATTCATAGCGACGCAATTTCCGTGTGAATTCGTCAATGTGTGGGAGTGAGGGATGCAGTAAAGAAGGATTAGTGGATCGGAAATGTGATTGTCGTATCCCAAAAGAAAATCCTGTCGTTTCCATAGAAACGTTACTCGATTTAGAAAGAAATGTCTTAGAACACATAGTACTCGTATTTCATAGCGACGGAATTTCCGTGTGAATTCGTCAATGTTTGGGAGTGAGGGATGCAGTAAAGAAGGATTAGTGGATCGGAAATGAGATTGTCGTATCCCAAGAGAAAATCCTGTCGTTTCCATAGAATCGTTACTCGATTTAGAAGGAAATGTCTTAGAACACATAGTACTCGTATTTCATAGCGACGCAATTTCCGTGTGAATTCGTCAATGTGTGGGAGTGAGGGATGCAGTAAAGAAGGATTAGTGGATCGGAAATGAGATTGTCGTATCCCAAAAGAAAATTCTGTCGTTTCCATAGAAACGTTACTCGATTTAGAAAGAAATGTCTTAGAACACATAGTATTTCATAGCGACGGAATTTCCGTGTGAATTCGTCAATGTTTGGGAGTGAGGGATGCGGGTAAAGATGGATTAGTGGATCGGAAATGTGATTGTCGTATCCCAAAAGAAAATCCTGTCGTTTCCATAGAAACGTTACTCGATTTAGAAGGAAATGTCTTAGAACACATAGTACTCGTATTTCATAGCGACGGAATTTCCGTGTGAATTCGTCAATGTTTGGGAGTGAGGTATGCAGTAAAGAAGGATTAGTGGATCGGAAATGAGATTGTCGAATCCCAAAAGAAAATCCTGTGGTTTCCATAGAAACGTTACTCGATTTAGAAAGAAATGTCTTAGAACACATAGTACTCGTATTTCATAGCGACACAATTTCTGTGTGAATTCGTCAATGTGTGGGAGTGAGGGATGCAGTAAAGAAGGCTTAGTGGATCGGAAATGAGATTGTCGTATTCCAAAAGAAAATCTGTTGTTTCCATAGAAACGTTACTCGATTTAGAAAGAAATGTCTTAGAACACATAGTATTTCATAGCGACGGAATTTCCGTGTGAATTCGTCAATGTGTGGGAGTGAGGGATGCAGTAAAGAAGGATTAGTGGATCGGAAATGTGATTGTCGTATCCCAAAAGAAAATCCTGTCGTTTCCATAGAAACGTTACTCGATTTAGAAAGAAATGTCTTAGAACACATAGTACTCGTATTTCATAGCGACGGAATTTCCGTGTGAATTCGTCAATGTTTGGGAGTGAGGGATGCAGTAAAGAAGGATTAGTGGATCGGAAATGAGATTGTCGTATCCCAAGAGAAAATCCTGTCGTTTCCATAGAATCGTTACTCGATTTAGAAGGAAATGTCTTAGAACACATAGTACTCGTATTTCATAGCGACGCAATTTCCGTGTGAATTCGTCAATGTGTGGGAGTGAGGGATGCAGTAAAGAAGGATTAGTGGATCGGAAATGAGATTGTCGTATCCCAAAAGAAAATTCTGTCGTTTCCATAGAAACGTTACTCGATTTAGAAAGAAATGTCTTAGAACACATAGTATTTCATAGCGACGGAATTTCCGTGTGAATTCGTCAATGTTTGGGAGTGAGGGATGCGGGTAAAGATGGATTAGTGGATCGGAAATGTGATTGTCGTATCCCAAAAGAAAATCCTGTCGTTTCCATAGAAACGTTACTCGATTTAGAAGGAAATGTCTTAGAACACATAGTACTCGTATTTCATAGCGACGGAATTTCCGTGTGAATTCGTCAATGTTTGGGAGTGAGGTATGCAGTAAAGAAGGATTAGTGGATCGGAAATGAGATTGTCGAATCCCAAAAGAAAATCCTGTGGTTTCCATAGAAACGTTACTCGATTTAGAAAGAAATGTCTTAGAACACATAGTACTCGTATTTCATAGCGACACAATTTCTGTGTGAATTCGTCAATGTGTGGGAGTGAGGGATGCAGTAAAGAAGGCTTAGTGGATCGGAAATGAGATTGTCGTATTCCAAAAGAAAATCTGTTGTTTCCATAGAAACGTTACTCGATTTAGAAAGAAATGTCTTAGAACACATAGTATTTCATAGCGACGCAATTTCCGTGTGAATTCGTCAATGTTTGGGAGTGAGGGATGCGGGTAAAGATGGATTAGTGGATCGGAAATGTGATTGTCGTATCCCAAAAGAAAATCCTGTCGTTTCCATAGGAACGTTACTCGATTTAGAAGGAAATGTCTTAGAACACATAGTACTCGTATTTCATAGCGACGGAATTTCCGTGTGAATTCGTCAATGTTTAGGAGTGAGGGATGCAGTAAAGAAGGATTAGTGGATCGGAAATGAGATTGTCGTATCCCAAAAGAAAATCCTGTCGTTTCCATAGAAACGTTACTCGATTTAGAAGGAAATGTCTTAGAACACATAGTACTCGTATTTCATAGCGACGCAATTTCCGTGTGAATTCGTCAATGTGTGGGAGTGAGGGATGCAGTAAAGAAGGATTAGTGGATCGGAAATGAGATTGTCGTATCCCAAAAGAAAATTCTGTCGTTTCCATAGAAACGTTACTCGATTTAGAAAGAAATGTCTTAGAACACATAGTATTTCATAGCGACGCAATTTCCGTGTCAATTCGTCAATGTTTGGGAGTGAGGGATGCGGGTAAAGATGGATTAGTGGATCGGAAATGAGATTGTCGTATCCCAAAAGAAAATCCTGTGGTTTCCATAGAAACGTTACTCGATTTAGAAAGAAATGTCTTAGAACACATAGTACTCGTATTTCATAGCGACGCAATTTCCGTGTGAATTCGTCAATGTGTGGGAGTGAGGGATGCAGTAAAGAAGGATTAGTGGATCGGAAATGAGATTGTCGTATTCCAAAAGAAAATTCTGTCGTTTCCATAGAAACGTTACTCGATTTAGAAAGAAATGTCTTAGAACACATAGTATTTCATAGCGACGCAATTTCCGTGTGAATTCGTCAATGTTTGGGAGTGAGGGATGCGGGTAAAGATGGATTAGTGGATCGGAAATGTGATTGTCGTATCCCAAAAGAAAATCCTGTCATTTCCATAGAAACGTTACTCGATTTAGAAGGAAATGTCTTAGAACACATAGTACTCGTATTTCATAGCGACGGAATATCCGTGTGAATTCGTCAATGTTTGGGAGTGAGGGATGCAGTAAAGAAGTATTATTGGATCGGAAATGAGATTGTCGTATCCCAAAAGAAAATCCTGTCGTCTCCATATAAACGTTACTCGATTTAGAAGGAAATGTCTTAGAACACATAGTACTCGTATTTCATAGCGACGCAATTTCCGTGTGAATTCGTCGATGTGTGGGAGTGAGGGATGCAGTAAAGAAGGATTAGTGGATCGGAAATGAGATTGTCGTATCTCAAAAGAAAATTCTGTCGTTTCCATAGAAACGTTACTCGATTTAGAAAGAAATGTCTTAGAACACATAGTATTTCATAGCGACGCAATTTCCGTGTGAATTCGTCAATGTTTGGGAGTGAGGGATGCGGGTAAAGATGGATTAGTGGATCGGAAATGTGATTGTCGTATCCCGAAAGAAAATCCTGTTTTCTCCATAGAAACGTTACTCGATTTAGATGGAAATGTCTTAGAACACATAGTACTCGTATTTCATAGCGACGGAATTTCCGTGTGAATTCGTCAATGTTTGTGAGTGAGGGATGCAGTAAAGAAGGATTAGTGGATCGGAAATGAGATTGTCGTATCCCAAAAGAAAATCCTGTCGTTTCCATAGAAACGTTACTCGATTTAGAAGGAAATGTCTTAGAACACATAGTACTCGTATTTCATAGGGACGCAATTTCCATGTGAATTCGTCAATGTGTGGGAGTGAGGGATGCAGTAAAGAAGGATTAGTGGATCGGAAATGAGTTTGTCGTATCCCAAAAGAAAATTCTGTCGTTCCCATAGAAACGTTACTCGATTTAGAAAGACATGTCTTAGAACACATAGTATTTCATAGCGACGCAATTTCCGTGTGAATTCGTCAATGTTTGGGAATGAGGGATGCGGGTAAAGATGGATTAGTGGATCGGAAATGTGATTGTCGTGTCCCAAAAGAAAATCCTGTCGTTTCCATAGAAACGTTACTCGATTTAGAAGGAAATGTCTTAGAACACATAGTACTCGTATTTCATAGCGACGGATTTCCGTGTGAATTCGTCAATGTTTGGGAGTGAGGGGTGCAGTAAAGAAGGATTAGTGGATCGGAAATGAGATTGTCGTATCCCAAAAGAAAATCCTGTCGTTTGCATAGAAACGTTACTCGATTTAGAAGGAAATGTCTTAGCACACATAGTACTCGTATTTCATAGCGACGCAATTTCCGTGTGAATTCGTCAATGCGTGGGAGTGAGGGATGCAGTAAAGAAGGATTAGTGGATCGGAAATGAGATTGTCGTATCCCAAAAGAAAATTCTGTCGTTTCCATAGAAACGTTACTCGATTTATAAAGAAATGTCTTAGAACACATAGTATTTCATAGCGACGCAATTTCCGTGTGAATTCGTCATTGTTTGGGAGTGAGGGATGCGGGTAAAGATGGATTAGTGGATCGGAAATGTGATTGTCGTATCCCAAAAGAAAATCCTGTCGTTTCCATAGAAACATTACTCGATTTAGAAGGAAATGTCTTAGAACACATAGTACTCGTATTTCATAGCGACGGAATTTCCGTGTGAATTCGTCAATGTTTGGGAGTGAGGGATGCAGTGAAGAAGGATTAGTGGATCGGAAGTGAGATTGTCGTATCCCAAAAGAAAATCCTGTCGTTTCCATAGAAACGTTACTCGATTTAGAAGGAAATGTCTTAGAACACATAGTACTCGTATTTCATAGCGACGCAATTTCCGTGTGAATTCGCCAATGTGTGGGAGTGAGGGATGCAGTAAAGAAGGATTAGTGGATCGGAAATGAGATTGTCGTATCCCAAAAGAAAATTCTGTCGTTTCCATAGAAACGTTACTCGATTTAGAAAGAAATGTCTTAGAACACATGGTATTTCATAGCGACGCAATTTCCGTGTGAATTCGTCAATGTTTGGGAGTGAGGGATGCGGGTGAAGATGGATTAGTGGATCGGAAATGTGATTGTCGTATCCCAAAAGAAAATCCTGTCGTTTCCATAGAAACGTTACTCGATTTAGAAGGAAATGTCTTAGAACACATAGTACTCGTATTTCATAGCGACGGAATTTCCGTGTGAATTCGCCAATGTGTGGGAGTGAGGGATGCAGTAAAGAAGGATTAGTGGATCGGAAATGAGATTGTCGTATCCCAAAAGAAAATCCTGTCGTTTCCATAGAAACGTTACTCGATTTAGAAGGAAATGTCTTAGAACACATAGTACTCGTATTTCATAGCGACGGAATTTCCGTGTGAATTCGGCAATGTTTGGGAGTGAGGGATGCAGTAAAGAAGGATTAGTGGATCGGAAATGAGATTGTCGTATCCCAAAAGAAAATCCTGTCGTTTCCATAGAAACGTTACTCGATTTAGAAGGAAAAGTCTTAGAACACATAGTACTCGTATTTCATAGCGACGCAATTTCCGTGTGAATTCGTCACTGTGTGGGAGTGAGGGATGCAGTAAAGATGGATTAGTGGATCGGAAATGAGATTGTCGTATCCCAAAAGAAAATCCTGTCATTTCCATAGAAACGTTACTCGATTTAGAAGGAAATGTCTTAGAACACATAGTACTCGTATTTCATAGCGACGGAATTTCCGTGTGAATTCGTCAATGTTTGGGAGTGAGGGATGCGGGTAAAGATGGATTAGTGGATCGGAAATGTGATTGTCGTATCCCAAAAGAAAATCCTGTCGTTTCCATAGAAACGTTACTCGATTTAGAAGGAAATGTCTTAGAACACATAGTACTCGTATTTCATAGCGACGGAATTTCCGTGTGAATTCGTCAATGTTTGGGAGTGAGGTATGCAGTAAAGAAGGATTAGTGGATCGGAAATGAGATTGTCGAATCCCAAAAGAAAATCCTGTGGTTTCCATAGAAACGTTACTCGATTTAGAAAGAAATGTCTTAGAACACATAGTACTCGTATTTCATAGCGACACAATTTCTGTGTGAATTCGTCAATGTGTGGGAGTGAGGGATGCAGTAAAGAAGGCTTAGTGGATCGGAAATGAGATTGTCGTATTCCAAAAGAAAATCTGTTGTTTCCATAGAAACGTTACTCGATTTAGAAAGAAATGTCTTAGAACACATAGTATTTCATAGCGACGCAATTTCCGTGTGAATTCGTCAATGTTTGGGAGTGAGGTATGCAGTAAAGAAGGATTAGTGGATCGGAAATGAGATTGTCGAATCCCAAAAGAAAATCCAGTCATTTCCATAGAAACGTTACTCGATTTAGAAGGAAATGTCTTAGAACACATAGTACTCGTATTTCATAGCGACGGAATTTCCGTGTGAATTCGTCAATGTTTGGGAGTGAGGGATGCGGGTAAAGATGGATTAGTGGATCGGAAATGAGATTGTCGTATCCCAAAAGAAAATCCTGTGGTTTCCATAGAAACGTTACTCGATTTAGAAAGAAATGTCTTAGAACACATAGTACTCGTATTTCATAGCGACGCAATTTCCGTGTGAATTCGTCAATGTGTGGGAGTGAGGGATGCAGTAAAGAAGGATTAGTGGATCGGAAATGAGATTGTCGTATTCCAAAAGAAAATTCTGTCGTTTCCATAGAAACGTTACTCGATTTAGAAAGAAATGTCTTAGAACACATAGTATTTCATAGCGACGCAATTTCCGTGTGAATTCGTCAATGTTTGGGACTGAGGGATGCGGGTAAAGATGGATTAGTGGATCGGAAATGTGATTGTCGTATCCCAAAAGAAAATCCTGTCATTTCCATAGAAACGTTACTCGATTTAGAAGGAAATGTCTTAGAACACATAGTACTCGTATTTCATAGCGACGGAATTTCCGTGTGAATTCGTCAATGTTTGGGAGTGAGGGATGCAGTAAAGAAGTATTATTGGATCGGAAATGAGATTGTCGTATCCCAAAAGAAAATCCTGTCGTTTCCATATAAACGTTACTCGATTTAGAAGGAAATGTCTTAGAACACATAGTACTCGTATTTTATAGCGACGCAATTTCCGTGTGAATTCGTCGATGTGTGGGAGTGAGGGATGCAGTAAAGAAGGATTAGTGGATCGGAAATGAGATTGTCGTATCCCAAAAGAAAATTCTGTCGTTTCCATAGAAACGTTACTCGATTTAGAAAGAAATGTCTTAGAACACATAGTATTTCATAGCGACGCAATTTCCGTGTGAATTCGTCAATGTTTGGGAGTGAGGGATGCGGGTAAAGATGGATTAGTGGATCGGAAATGTGATTGTCGTATCCCGAAAGAAAATCCTGGTTTCTCCATAGAAACGTTACTCGATTTAGATGGAAATGTCTTAGAACACATAGTACTCGTATTTCATAGCGACGGAATTTCCGTGTGAATTCGTCAATGTTTGGGAGTGAGGGATGCAGTAAAGAAGTATTATTGGATCGGAAATGAGATTGTCGTATCCCAAAAGAAAATCCTGTCGTTTCCATATAAACGTTACTCGATTTAGAAGGAAATGTCTTAGAACACATAGTACTCGTATTTCATAGCGACGCAATTTCCGTGTGAATTCGTCGATGTGTGGGAGTGAGGGATGCAGTAAAGAAGGATTAGTGGATCGGAAATGAGATTGTCGTATCCCAAAAGAAAATTCTGTCGTTTCCATAGAAACGTTACTCGATTTAGAAAGAAATGTCTTAGAACACATAGTATTTCATAGCGACGCAATTTCCGTGTGAATTCGTCAATGTTTGGGAGTGAGGGATGCGGGTAAAGATGGATTAGTGGATCGGAAATGTGATTGTCGTATCCCGAAAGAAAATCCTGTTTTCTCCATAGAAACGTTACTCGATTTAGATGGAAATGTCTTAGAACACATAGTACTCGTATTTCATAGCGACGGAATTTCCGTGTGAATTCGTCAATGTTTGGGAGTGAGGGATGCAGTAAAGAAGGATTAGTGGATCGGAAATGAGATTGTCGTATCCCAAAAGAAAATCCTGTCGTTTCCATAGAAACGTTACTCGATTTAGAAGGAAATGTCTTAGAACACATAGTACTCGTATTTCATAGCGACGCAATTTCCATGTGAATTCGTCAATGTGTGGGAGTGAGGGATGCAGTAAAGAAGGATTAGTGGATCGGAAATGAGTTTGTCGTATCCCAAAAGAAAATTCTGTCGTTCCCATAGAAACGTTACTCGATTTAGAAAGACATGTCTTAGAACACATAGTATTTCATAGCGACGCAATTTCCGTGTGAATTCGTCAATGTTTGGGAATGAGGGATGCGGGTAAAGATGGATTAGTGGATCGGAAATGTGATTGTCGTGTCCCAAAAGAAAATCCTGTCGTTTCCATAGAAACGTTACTCGATTTAGAAGGAAATGTCTTAGAACACATAGTACTCGTATTTCATAGCGACGGATTTCCGTGTGAATTCGTCAATGTTTGGGAGTGAGGGGTGCAGTAAAGAAGGATTAGTGGATCGGAAATGAGATTGTCGTATCCCAAAAGAAAATCCTGTCGTTTGCATAGAAACGTTACTCGATTTAGAAGGAAATGTCTTAGCACACATAGAACTCGTATTTCATAGCGACGCAATTTCCGTGTGAATTCGTCAATGCGTCGGAGTGAGGGATGCAGTAAAGAAGGATTAGTGGATCGGAAATGAGATTGTCGTATCCCAAAAGAAAATTCTGTCGTTTCCATAGAAACGTTACTCGATTTATAAAGAAATGTCTTAGAACACATAGTATTTCATAGCGACGCAATTTCCGTGTGAATTCGTCATTGTTTGGGAGTGAGGGATGCGGGTAAAGATGGATTAGTGGATCGGAAATGTGATTGTCGTATCCCAAAAGAAAATCCTGTCGTTTCCATAGAAACATTACTCGATTTAGAAGGAAATGTCTTAGAACACATAGTACTCGTATTTCATAGCGACGGAATTTCCGTGTGAATTCGTCAATGTTTGGGAGTGAGGGATGCAGTAAAGAAGGATTAGTGGATCGGAAGTGAGATTGTCGTATCCCAAAAGAAAATCCTGTCGTTTCCATAGAAACGTTACTCGATTTAGAAGGAAATGTCTTAGAACACATAGTACTCGTATTTCATAGCGACGCAATTTCCGTGTGAATTCGCCAATGTGTGGGAGTGAGGGATGCAGTAAAGAAGGATTAGTGGATCGGAAATGAGATTGTCGTATCCCAAAAGAAAATTCTGTCGTTTCCATAGAAACGTTACTCGATTTAGAAAGAAATGTCTTAGAACACATGGTATTTCATAGCGACGCAATTTCCGTGTGAATTCGTCAATGTTTGGGAGTGAGGGATGCTGGTGAAGATGGATTAGTGGATCGGAAATGTGATTGTCGTATCCCAAAAGAAAATCCTGTCGTTTCCATAGAAACGTTACTCGATTTAGAAGGAAATGTCTTAGAACACATAGTACTCGTATTTCATAGCGACGGAATTTCCGTGTGAATTCGCCAATGTGTGGGAGTGAGGGATGCAGTAAAGAAGGATTAGTGGATCGGAAATGAGATTG
Source organism: Schistocerca piceifrons (assembly GCF_021461385.2). Lineage (NCBI taxonomy): Eukaryota > Metazoa > Arthropoda > Insecta > Orthoptera > Acrididae > Schistocerca > Schistocerca piceifrons. Next base: position 3,973,849 of record NW_025728287.1, read on the forward strand.
TCGTATCCCAAAAGAAAATCCTGTCGTTTCCATAGAAACGTTAGTCGATTTAGAAGGAAATGTCTTAGAACACATAGTACTCGTATTTCATAGCGACGGAATTTCCGTGTGAATTCGGCAATGTTTGGGAGTGAGGGATGCAGTAAAGAAGGATTAGTGGATCGGAAATGAGATTGTCGTATCCCAAAAGAAAATCCTGTCGTTTCCATAGAAACGTTACTCGATTTAGAAGGAAAAGTCTTAGAACACATAGTACTCGTATTTCATAGCGACGCAATTTCCGTGTGAATTCGTCACTGTGTGGGAGTGAGGGATGCAGTAAAGATGGATTAGTGGATCGGAAATGAGATTGTCGTATCCCAAAAAAAAGTCCTGTCGTTTCCATAGAAACGTTACTCGATTTAGAAGGAAATGTCTTGGAACACATAGTACTCGTATTTCATAGCGACGCAATTTCCGTGTGAATTCGTTAATGTTTGGGAGTGAGGGATGCGGGTAAAGATGGATTAGTGGATCGGAAATGTGATTGTCGTATCCCAAAAGAAAATCCTGTCGTTTCCATAGAAACGTTACTCGATTTAGAAGGAAATGTCTTAGAACACATAGTACTCGTATTTCATAGCTACGGAATTTCCGTGTGAATTCGTCAATGTTTGGGAGTGAGTGATGCAGTAAAGAAGGATTAGTGGATCGGAAATGAGATTGTCGTATCCCAAAAAAAAATCCTGTCGTTTCCATAGAAACGTTACTCGATTTAGAAGGAAATGTCTTAGAACACATAGTACTCGTATTTCATAGCGATGCAATTTCCGTGTGAATTCGTCAATGTGTGGGAGCGAGGGATGCAGTAAAGAAGGATTAGTGGATCGGAAATGAGATTGTCGTATCCCAAAAGAAAATTCTGTCGTTTCCATAGAAACGTTACTCGATTTAGAAAGACATGTCTTAGAACACATAGTATTTCATAGCGACGCAATTTCCGTGTGAATTCGTCAATGTTTGGGAATGAGGGATGCGGGTAAAGATGGATTAGTGGATCGGAAATGTGATTGTCGTGTCCCAAAAGAAAATCCTGTCGTTTCCATAGAAACATTACTCGATTTAGAAGGAAATGTCTTAGAACACATAGTACTCGTATTTCATAGCGACGGAATTTCCGTGTGAATTCGTCAATGTTTGGGAGTGAGGGGTGCAGTAAAGAAGGATTAGTGGATCGGAAATGAGATTGTCGTATCCCAAAAGAAAATCCTGTCGTTTGCATTGAAACGTTACTCGTTTTAGAAGGAAATGTCTTAGCACACATAGTACTCGTATTTCATAGCGATGCAATTTCCGTGTGAATTCGTCAATGTGTGGGAGTGAGGGATGCAGTAAAGAAGGATTAGTGGATCGGAAATGAGATTGTCGTATCCCAAAAGAAAATTCTGTCGTTTCCATAGAAACGTTACTCGATTTATAAAGAAATGTCTTAGAACACATAGTATTTCATAGCGACGCAATTTCCGTGTGAATTCGTCAATGTTTGGGAGTGAGGGATGCGGGTAAAGTTGGATTAGTGGATCGGAAATGTGATTGTCGTATCCCAAAAGAAAATCCTGTCGTTTCCATAGAAACATTACTCGATTTAGAAGGAAATGTCTTGGAACACATAGTACTCGTATTTCATAGCGACGCAATTTCCGTGTGAATTCGTTAATGTTTGGGAGTGAGGGATGCGGGTAAAGATGGATTAGTGGATCGGAAATGTGATTGTCGTATCCCAAAAGAAAATCCTGTCGTTTCCATAGAAACGTTACTCGATTTAGAAGGAAATGTCTTAGAACACATAGTACTCGTATTTCATAGCTACGGAATTTCCGTGTGAATTCGTCAATGTTTGGGAGTGAGTGATGCAGTAAAGAAGGATTAGTGGATCGGAAATGAGATTGTCGTATCCCAAAAGAAAATCCTGTCGTTTCCATAGAAACGTTTCTCGATTTAGAAGGAAATGTCTTAGAACACATAGTACTCGTATTTCATAGCGATGCAATTTCCGTGTGAATTCGTCAATGTGTGGGAGTGAGGGATGCAGTAAAGAAGGATTAGTGGATCGGAAATGAGATTGTCGTATCCCAAAAGAAAATTCTGTCGTTTCCATAGAAACGTTACTCGATTTAGAAAGTAATTTCTTAGAACACGTAGAATTTCATAGCGACGCAATTTCCGTGTGAATTCGTCAATGTTTGGGAGTGAGGGATGCGGGTAAAGATGGATTAGTGGATCGGAAATGTGATTGTCGTATCCCAAAAGAAAATCCTGTCGTTTCCATGGAAACGTTACTCGATTTAGAAGGAAATGTCTTAGAACACATAGTACTCGTATTTCATAGCGACGGAATTTCCGTGTGAATTCGTCAATGTTTCGGAGTGAGGGATGCAGTAAAGAAGGATTAGTGGATCGGAAATGAGATTGTCGTATACCAAAAGAAAATCCTGTCGTTTCCATTGAAACGTTACTCAATTTAGAAGAAAATGTCTTAGAACACATAGTACTCGTATTTCATAGCGACGCAATTTCCGTGTGAATTCGTCAATGTTTGGGAGTGAGGGATGCAGTAAAGAAGGATTAGTGGATCGGAAATGAGATTGTCGTATCCCAAAAGAAAATCCTGTCGTTTCCATAGAAACGTTACTCGATTTAGAAGGAAATGTCTTAGAACACATAGTACTCGTATTTCATAGCGACGCAATTTCCGTGTGAATTCGTCAGTGTGTGGGAGTGAGGGATGCAGTAAAGAAGGATTAGTGGATCGGAAATGAGATTGTCGTATCCCAAAAGAAAATTCTGTCGTTTCCATAGAAACGTTACTCGATTTAGAAAGAAATGCCTTAGAACACATAGTATTTCATAGCGACGCAATTTCCGTGTGAATTCTTCAATGTTTGGGAGTGAGGGATGCGGGTAAAGATGGATTAGTGGGTCGGAAATGTGATTGTCGTATCCCAAAAGAAAATCTTGTCGTTTCCATAGAAACATTACTCGATTTAGAAGGAAATGTCTTAGAACACATAGTACTCGTATTTCATAGCGACGGAATTTCCGTGTGAATTCGTCAATGTTTGGGAGTGAGGGATGCAGTAAAGAAGGATTAGTGGATCGGAAGTGAGATTGTCGTATCCCAAAAGAAAATCCTGCCGTTTCCATAGAAACGTTACTCGATTTAGAAGGAAATGTTTTAGAACACATAGTACTCGTATTTCAGAGCGACACAATTTCCGTGTGAATTCGCCAATGTGTGGGAGTGAGGGATGCAGTAAAAAGGATTAGTGGATCGGAAATGAGATTGTCGTATCCCAAAAGAAAATTCTGTCGTTTCCATAGAAACGTTACTCGATTTAGAAAGAAATGTCTTAGAACACATGGTATTTCATAGCGACGCAATTTCCGTGTGAATTCGTCAATGATTGGGAGTGAGGGATGCGGGTGAAGATGGATTAGTGGATCGGAAATGTGATTGTCGTATCCCAAAAGAAAATCCTGTCGTTTCCATAGAAACGTTACTCGATTTAGAAGGAAATGTCTTAGAACACATAGTACTCGTATTTCATAGCGACGGAATTTCCGTGTGAATTCGCCAATGTGTGGGAGTGAGGGATGCAGTAAAGAAGGATTAGTGGATCGGAAATGAGATAGTCGTATCCCAAAAAAAAGTCCTGTCGTTTCCATAGAAACGTTACTCGATTTAGAAGGAAATGTTTAGGAACACATAGTACTCGTATTTCATAGTACGCAATTTCCGTGTGAATTCGTTAATGTTTGGGAGTGAGGGATGCGGGTAAAGATGGATTAGTGGATCGGAAATGTGATTGTCGTACCCCAAAAGAAAATCCTGTCGTTTCCATAGAAACGTTACTCGATTTAGAAGGAAATGTCTTAGAACACATAGTACTCGTATTTCATAGCTACGGAATTTCCGTGTGAATTCGTCAATGTTTGGGAGTGAGTGATGCTGTAAAGAAGGATTAGTGGATCGGAAATGAGATTGTCGTATCCCAAAAGAAAATCCTGTCGTTTCCATAGAAACGTTACTCGATTTAGAAGGAAATGTCTTAGAACACATAGTACTCGTATTTCATAGCGATGCAATTTCCGTGTGAATTCGTCAATGTGTGGGAGTGAGGGATGCAGTAAAGAAGGATTAGTGGATCGGAAATGAGATTGTCGTATCCCAAAAGAAAATTCTGTCGTTTCCATAGAAACGTTACTCGATTTAGAAAGAAATGTATTACAACACATAGAATTTCATAGCGACGCAATTTCCGTGTGGATTCGTCAATGTTTGGGAGTTAGGGATGCGGGTAAAGATGGATTAGTGGATCGGAAATGTGATTGTCGTATCCCAAAAGAAAATCCTGTCGTTTCCATAGAAACGTTACTCGATTTAGAAGGAAATGTCTTAGAACACATAGTACTCGTATTTCATAGCGACGGAATTTCCGTGTGAATTCGTCAATGTTTGGGAGTGAGGGATGCAGTAAAGATGGATTAGTGGATCGGAAGTGAGATTGTCGTATCCTAAAAGAAAATCCTGTCGTTTCCATAGAAACGTTACTCGATTTAGAAGGAAATGTCTTAGAACACATAGTATTCCTATTTCATAGCGACGCAATTTCCGTGTGAATTCGCCAATGTGTGGGAGTGAGGGATGCAGTAAAGTAGGATTAGTGGATCGGAAATGAGATTGTCGTATCCCAAAAGAAAATTCTGTCGTTTCCATAGAAACGTTACTCGATTTAGAAAGAAATGTCTTAGAACACATGGTATTTCATAGCGACGCAATTTCCGTGTGAATTCGTCAATGTTTGGGAGTGAGGGATGCGGGTGAAGATGGTTTAGTGGATCGGAAATGTGATTGTCGTATCCCAAAAGAAAATCCTGTCGTTTCCATAGAAACGTTACTCGATTTAGAAGGAAATATCTTAGAACACATAGTACTCGTATTTCATAGCGACGGAATTTCCGTGTGAATTCGCCAATGTGTGGGAGTGAGGGATGCAGTAAAGAAGGATTAGTGGATCGGAAATGAGATTGTCGTATCCCAAAAGAAAATCCTGTCGTTTCCATAGAAACGTTACTCGATTTAGAAGGAAATGTCTTAGAACACATAGTACTCGTATATCATAGCGACGGAATTTCCGTGTGAATTCGGCAATGTTTGGGAGTGAGGGATGCAGTAAAGAAGGATTAGTGGATCGGAAATGAGATTGTCGGTCCCAAAAGAAAATCCTGTCGTTTCCATAGAAACGTTACTCGATTTAGAAGGAAAAGTCTTAGAACACATAGTACTCGTATTTCATAGCGACGCAATTTCCGTGTGAATTCGTCAATGTGTGGGAGTGAGGGATGCAGTAAAGAAGGATTAGTGGATCGGAAATGAGATTGTCGTATCCCAAAAAAAAGTCCTGTCGTTTCCATAGAAACGTTACTCGATTTAGAAGGAAATGTCTTGGAACACATAGTACTCGTATTTCATAGCGACGCAATTTCCGTGTGAACTCGTTAATGTTTGGGAGTGAGGGATGCGGGTAAAGGTGGATTAGTGGATCGGAAATGTGATTGTCGTATCCCAAAACAAAATCCTGTCGTTTCCATAGAAACGTTACTCGATTTAGAAGGAAATGTCTTAGAACACATAGTACTCGTATTTCATAGCTACGGAATTTCCGTGTGAATTCGTCAATGTTTGGGAGTGAGTGATGCAGTAAAGAAGGATTAGTGGATCGGAAATGAGATTGTCGTATCCCAAAAGAAAATCCTGTCGTTTCCATAGAAACGTTACTCGATTTAGAAGGAAATGTCTTAGAACACATAGTACTCGTATTTCATAGCGATGCAATTTCCGTGTGAATTCGTCAATGTGTGGGAGTGAGGGATGCAGTAAAGAAGGATTAGTGGATCGGAAATGAGATTGTCGTATCCCAAAAGAAAATTCTGTCGTTTCCATAGAAACGTTACACGATTTAGAAAGTAATGTCTTAGAACACACAGAATTTCATAGCGACGCAATTTCCGTGTGAATTCGTCAATGTTTGGGAGTGAGGGATGCGGGTATAGATGGATTAGTGGATCGGAAATGTGATTGTCGTACCCCAAAAGAAAATCCTGTCGTTTCCATGGAAACGTTACTCGATTTAGAAGGAAATGTCTTAGAACACATAGTACTCGTATTTCATAGCGACGGAATTTCCGTGTGAATTCGTCAATGTTTCGGAGTGAGGGATGCAGTAAAGAAGGATTAGTGGATCGGAAATGAGATTGTCGTATACCAAAAGAAAATCCTGTCGTTTCCATTGAAACGTTACTCGATTTAGAAGAAAATGTCTTAGAACACATAGTACTCGTATTTCATAGCGACGCAATTTCCGTGTGAATTCGTCAATGTTTGGGAGTGAGGGATGCAGTAAAGAAGGATTAGTGGATCGGAAATGAGATTGTCGTATCCCAAAAGAAAATCCTGTCGTTTCCATAGAAACGTTACTCGATTTAGAGGGAAATGTCTTAGAACACATAGTACTCGTATTTCATAGCGACGCAATTTCCGTGTGAATTCGGCAATGTGTGGAAGTGAGGGATGCAGTAAAGAAGGATTAGTGGATCGGAAATGAGATTGTCGTATTTCAAAAGAAAATTCTGTCGTTTCCATAGAAACGTTACTCGATTTAGAAAGAAATGTCTTAGAACACATAGTATTTCATAGCGACGCAATTTCCGTGTGAATTCGTCAATGTTTGGGAGTGAGGGATGCGGGTAAAGATGGATTAGTGGATCGGAAAAGTGATTGTCGTATCCCAAAAGAAAATCCTGTCGTTTCCATAGAAACATTACTCGATTTAGAAGGAAATGTCTTAGAACACATAGTACTCGTATTTCATAGCGACGGAATTTCCGTGTGAATTCGTCAATGTTTGGGAGTGAGGGATGCAGTAAAGAAGGATTAGTGGATCGGAAGTGAGATTGTCGTATCCCAAAAGAAAATCCTGTCGTTTCCATAGAAACGTTACTCGATTTAGAAGGAAATGTCTTAGAACACATAGTACTCGTATTTCATAGCGACGCAATTTCCGTGTGAATTCGCCAATGTGTGGGAGTGAGGGATGCAGTAAAGACGGATTAGTGGATCGGAAATGTGATTGTCGTATCCCAAAAGAAAATTCTGTCGTTTCCATAGAAACGTTACTCGATTTAGTAAGAAATGTCTTAGAACACATGGTATTTCATAGCGACGCAATTTCCGTGTGAATTCGTCAATGTTTGGGAGTGAGGGATGCGGGTGAAGATGGATTAGTGGATCGGAAATGAGATTGTCGTATCCCAAAAGAAAATCCTGTCGTTTCCATAGAAACGTTACTCGATTTAGAAGGAAAAGTCTTAGAACACATAGTACTCGTATTTCATAGCGACGCAATTTCCGTGTGAATTCGTCAATGTGTGGGAGTGAGGGATGCAGTAAAGAAGGATTAGTGGATCGGAAATGAGATTGTCGTATCCCAAAAAAAAGTCCTGTCGATTCCATAGAAACGTTACTCGATTTAGAAGGAAATGTCTTGGAACACATAGTACTCGTATTTCATAGCGACGCAATTTCCGTGTGAATTCGTTAATGTTTGGGAGTGAGGGATGCGGGTAAAGATGGATTAGTGGATCGGAAATGTGATTGTCGTATCCCAAAAGAAAATCCTGTCGTTTCCATAGAAACGTTACTCGATTTAGAAGGAAATGTCTTAGAACACATAGTACTCGTATTTCATAGCGATGCAATTTCCGTGTGAATTCGTCAATGTGTGGGAGTGAGGGATGCAGTAAAGAAGGATTAGTGGATCAGAAATAAGATTGTCGTATCCCAAAAGAAAATTCTGTCGTTTCCATAGAAACGTTACTCGATTTAGAAAGTAATGTCTTAGAACACATAGAATTTCATAGCGACGCAATTTCTGTGTGAATTCGTCAATGTTTGGGAGTGAGGGATGCGGGTAAAGATGGATTAGTGGATCGGAAATGTGATTGTCGTATCCCAAAAGAAAATCCTGTCGTTTCCATGGAAACGTTACTCGATTTAGAAGGAAATGTCTTAGAACACATAGTACTCGTATTTCATAGCGACGCAATTTCCGTGTGAATTCGTTAATGTTTGGGAGTGAGGGATGCGGGTAAAGATTGATTAGTGGATCGGAAATGTGATTGTCGTGTCCCAAAAGAAAATCCTGTCCTTTCCATAGAAACGTTACTCGATTTAGAAGGAAATGTCTTAGAACACATAGTACTCGTATTTCATAGCTACGGAATTTCCGTGTGAATTCGTCAATGTTTGGGAGTGAGTGATGCAGTAAAGAAGGATTAGTGGATCGGAAATGAGATTGTCGTATCCCAAAAGAAAATCCTGTCGTTTCCATAGAAACGTTACACGATTTAGAAGGAAATGTCTTAGAACACATAGTACTCGTATTTCATAGCGATGCAATTTCCGTGTGAATTCGTCAATGTGTGGGAGTGAGGGATGCAGTAAAGAAGGATTAGTGGATCGGAAATGAGATTGTTGTATCCCAAAAGAAAATTCTGTCGTTTCCATAGAAACGTTACTCGATTTAGAAAGTAATGTCTTAGAACACATAGAATTTCATAGCGACGCAATTTCTGTGAGAATTCGTCAATGTTTGGGAGTGAGGGATGCGGGTAAAGATGGATTAGTGGATCGGAAATGTGATTGTCGTATCCCAAAAGAGAATCCTGTCGTTTCCATGGAAATGTTACTCGATTTAGAAGGAAATGTCTTAGAACACATAGTACTCGTATTTCATAGCGACGGAATTTCCGTGTGAATTCGTCAATGTTTCGGAGTGAGGGATGCAGTAAAGAAGGATAAGTGGATCGGAAATGAGATTGTCGTATACCAAAAGAAAATCCAGTCGTTTCCATTGAAACGTTACTCGATTTAGATGAAAATGTCTTAGAACACATAGTACTCGTATTTCATAGCGACGCAATTTCCGTGTGAATTCGTCAATGTTTGGGAGTGAGGGATGCAGTAAAGAAGGATTAGTGGATCGGAAATGAGATTGTCGTATCCCAAAAGAAAATCCTGTCGTTTCCATAGAAACGTTACTCGGTTTAGAAGGAAATGTCTTAGAACACATAGCACTCGTATTTCATAGCGACGCAATTTCCGTGTGAATTCGTCAATGTGTGGGAGTGAGGGATGCAGTAAAGAAGGATTAGTGGATCGGAAATGAGATTGTCGTATCCCAAAAGAAAATTCTGTCGTTTCCATAGAAACGATACTCGATTTAGAAAGAAATGTCTTAGAACACATAGTATTTCATAGCGACGGAATTTCCGTGTTAATTCGTCAATGTTTCGGAGTGAGGGATCCAGTAAAGAAGGATTAGTGGATCGGAAATGAGATTGTCGTATCCCAAAAGAAAATCCTGTCGTTTCCATAGAAACGTTACTCGATTTAGAAAGAAATGTCTTAGAACACATAGTACTCGTATTTCATAGCGACGGAATTTCCGTGTGAATTCGTCAATGTTTCGGAGTGAGGGATGCAGTAAAGAAGGATTAGTGGATCGGAAATGAGATTGTCGTATACCAAAAGAAAATCCTGTCGTTTCCATTGAAACGTTACTCGATTTAGAAGAAAATGTCTTAGAACACATAGTACTCGTATTTCATAGCGACGCAATTTCCGTGTGAATTCGTCAATGTTTGGGAGTGAGGGATGCGGGTGAAGATGGATTAGTGGATCGGAAATGAGATTGTCGAATCCCAAAAGAAAATCCTGTCGTTTCCATAGAAACGTTACTCGATGTAGAAGGAAAAGTCTTAGAACACATAGTACTCGTATTTCATAGCGACGCAATTTCCGTGTGAATTCGTCAATGTGTGGGAGTGAGGGATGCAGTAAAGAAGGATTAGTGGATCGGAAATGAGATTGTCGTATCCCAAAAAAAAGTGCTGTCGATTCCATAGAAACGTTACTCGATTTAGAAGGAAATGTCTTGGAACACATAGTACTCGTATTTCATAGCGACGCAATTTCCGTGTGAATTCGTTAATGTTTGGGAGTGAGGGATGCGGGTAAAGATGGATTAGTGGATCGGAAATGTGATTGTCGTATCCCAAAAGAAAATCCTGTCGTTTCCATAGAAACGTTACTCGATTTAGAATGAAATGTCTTAGAACACATGGTATTTCATAGCGACGCAATTTCCGTGTGAATTCGTCAATGTTTGGGAGTGAGGGATGCGGGTGAAGATGGATTAGTGGATCGGAAATGAGATTGTCGTATCCCAAAAGAAAATCCTGTCGTTTCCATAGAAACGTTACTCGATTTAGAAGGAAAAGTCTTAGAACACATAGTACTCGTATTTCATAGCGACGCAATTTCCGTGTGAATTCGTCAATGTGTGGGAGTGAGGGATGCAGTAAAGAAGGATTAGTGGATCGGAAATGAGATTGTCGTATCCCAAAAAAAAGTCCTGTCGATTCCATAGAAACGTTACTCGATTTAGAAGGAAATGTCTTGGAACACATAGTACTCGTATTTCATAGCGACGCAATTTCCGTGTGAATTCGTTAATGTTTGGGAGTGAGGGATGCGGGTAAAGATGGATTAGTGGATCGGAAATGTGATTGTCGTATCCCAAAAGAAAATCCTGTCGTTTCCATAGAAACGTTACTCGATTTAGAAGGAAATGTCTTAGAACACATAGTACTCGTATTTCATAGCGATGCAATTTCCGTGTGAATTCGTCAATGTGTCGGAGTGAGGGATGCAGTAAAGAAGGATTAGTGGATCGGAAATGAGATTGTCGTATCCCAAAAGAAAATTCTGTCGTTTCCATAGAAACGTTACTCGATTTAGAAAGTAATGTCTTAGAACACATAGAATTTCATAGCGACGCAATTTCTGTGTGAATTCGTCAATGTTTGGGAGTGAGGGATGCGGGTAAAGATGGATTAGTGGATCGGAAATGTGATTGTCGTATCCCAAAAGAAAATCCTGTCGTTTCCATGGAAACGTTACTCGATTTAGAAGGAATTGTCTTAGAACACATAGTACTCGTATTTCATAGCGACGCAATTTCCGTGTGAATTCGTTAATGTTTGGGAGTGAGGGATGCGGGTAAAGATGGATTAGTGGATCGGAAATGTGATTGTCGTATCCCAAAAGAAAATCCTGTCGTTTCCATAGAAACGTTACTCGATTTAGAAGGAAATGTCTTAGAACACATAGTACTCGTATTTCATAGCTACGGAATTTCCGTGTGAATTCGTCAATGTTTGGGAGTGAGTGATGCAGTAAAGAAGGATTAGTGGATCGGAAATGAGATTGTCATATCCCAAAAGAAAATCCTGTCGTTTCCATAGAAACGTTACTCGATTTAGAAGGAAATGTCTTAGAACACATAGTACTCGTATTTCATAGCGATGCAATTTCCGTGTGAATTCGTCAATGTGTGGGAGTGAGGGATGCAGTAAAGAAGGATTAGTGGATCGGAAATGAGATTGTCGTATCCCAAAAGAAAATTCTGTCGTTTCCATAGAAACGTTACTCGATTTAGAAAGTAATGTCTTAGAACACATAGAATTTCATAGCGACGCAATTTCTGTGAGAATTCGTCAATGTTTGGGAGTGAGGGATGCGGGTAAAGATGGATTAGTGGATCGGAAATGTGATTGTCGTATCCCAAAAGAAAATCCTGTCGTTTCCATGGAAACGTTACTCGATTTAGAAGGAAATGTCTTAGAACACATAGTACTCGTATTTCATAGCGACGGAATTTCCGTGTGAATTCGCCAATGTGTGGGAGTGAGGGATGCAGTAAAGAAGGATTAGTGGATCGGAAATGAGATTGTCGTGTCCCAAAAGAAAATCCTGTCGTTTCCATAGAAACGTTACTCGATTTAGAAGGAAATGTCTTAGAACACATAGTACTCGTATTTCATAGCGACGGAATTTCCGTGTGAATTCGGCAATGTTTGGGAGTGAGGGATGCAGTAAAGAAGGATTAGTTGATCGGAAATGAGATTGTCGTATCCCAAAAGAAAATCCTGTCGTTTCCATAGAAACGTTACTCGATTTAGAAGGAAAAGTCTTAGAACACATAGTACTCGTATTTCATAGCGACGCAATTTCCGTGTGAATTCGTCAATGTGTGGGAGTGAGGGATGCAGTAAAGAAGGATTAATGGATCGGAAATGAGATTGTCGTATCCCAAAAGAAAGTCCTGTCGTTTCCATAGAAACGTTACTCGATTTAGAAGGAAATGTCTTGGAACGCATAGTACTCGTATTTCATAGCGACGCAATTTCCGTGTGAATTCGTTAATGTTTGGGAGTGAGGGATGCGGGTAAAGATGGATTAGTGGATCGGAAATGTGATTGTTGTATCCCAAAAGAAAATCCTGTCGTTTCCATAGAAACGTTACTCGATTTAGAAGGAAATGTCTTAGAACACATAGTACTCGTATTTCATAGCTACGGAATTTCCGTGTGAATTCGTCAATGTTTGGGAGTGAGTGATGCAGTAAAGAAGGATTAGTGGATCGGAAATGAGATTGTCGTATCCCAAAAGAAGAACCTGTCGTTTCCATAGAAACGTTACTCGATTTAGAAGGAAATGTCTTAGAACACATAGTACTCGTATTTCATAGCGATGCAATTTCCGTGTGAATTCGTCAATGTGTGGGGGTGAGGGATGCAGTAAAGAAGGATTAGTGGATCGGAAATGTGATTGTCGTATCCCAAAAGAAAATCCTGTCGTTTCCATAGAAACGTTACTCGATTTAGAAGGAAATGTCTTAGAACACATAATATTTCATAGCGACGCAATTTCAGTGTGAATTCGTCAATGTGTGGGAGTGAGGGATGCAGTAAAGAAGGATTAGTGGATCGGAAATGAGATTGTCGTATCCCAAAAGAAAATCCTGTGGTTTCCATAGAAACGTTATTCGATTTAGAAGGAAATGTCTTAGAACACATAGTACTCGTATTCCATAGCGACGCAATTTCCGTGTGAATTCGTCAATGTGTGGGAGTGAGGGATGCAGTAAAGAAGGATTAGTGGATCGGAAATGAGATTGTCGTATCCCAAAAGAAAATCCTGTCGTTTCCATAGAAACGTTACTCGATTTATAAGGAAATGTCTTAGAACACATAGTACTCGTATTTCATAGCGACGCAATTTCCGTGTGAATTCGTCAATGTGTGGGAGTGAGGGATGCAATAAAGAAGGATTAGTGGATCGGAAATGAGATTGTCGTATCCCAAAAGAAAATACTGTCGTTTCCATAGAAACGTTACTCGATTTAGAAGGAGAAGTCATAGAACCCATAGTAATTCATAGCGACGCAATTTCCGTGTGAATTCATCAATGTTTGGGAGTGAGGGATGCAGTAAAGAAGGATTAGTGGATCGGAAATGTGATTGTCGTATCCCAAAAGAAAATCCTGTCGTTTCCATAGAAACGTTACTCGATTTAGAAGGAAATGTCTTAGACCACATCGTACTCGTATTTCATAGCGACGCAATTTCCGTGTGAATTCGTCAATGTGTGGGAGAGAGGGATGCAGTAAAGAAGGATTAGTGGATCGGAAATGAAAATGTCGTATCCCAAAAGAAAATCCTGTCGTTTCCATAGAAACGTTACTCGATTTAGAAGGAAATGTCTTAGAACACATAGTCCTCGTATTTCATAGCGACGAATTTCCGTGTGAATTCGTCAATGTGTGGGAGTGAGGGATGCAGTAAAGAAGGATTAGTGGATCGGAAATGAGATTGTCGTATCCCAAAAGAAAATCCTGTCGTTTCCATAGAAACGTTACTCGATTTATAAGGAAATGTCTTAGAACACATAGTACTCGTATTTCATAGCGACGCAATTTCCGTGTGAATTCGCCAAAGTGTGTGGGAGTGAGGGATGCAGTAAAGAAGGATTAGTGGATCGGAAATGAAATTGTCGTATCCCAAAAGAAAATCCTGTCGTTTCCATAGAAACGTTACTCGATTTAGAAGGAAATGTCTTAGAACACATAGTACTCGTATTTCATAGCGACGCAATTTCAGTGTGAATTCGTCAATGTGTGGGAGTGAGGGATGCAGTAAAGAAGGATTAGTGGATCGGAAATGAGATTGTCGTATCCCAAAAGAAAATCCTGTCGTTTCCATAGAAACGTTACTCGATTTAGAAGGAGAAGTCATAGAACCCATAATAATTCATAGCGACGCAATTTCCTTGTGAATTCGTCAATGTTTGGGAGTGAGGGATGAAGTAAAGAAGGATTAGTGGATCGGAAATGTGATTGTCGTATCCCAAAGGAAAATCCTGTCGTTTCCATAGAAACGTTACTCGATTTAGAAGGAAATGTCTTAGAACACATAGTATTTCATAGCGACGCAATTTCCGTGTGAATTCGTCAATGTTTGGGAGTGAGGGATGCAGTAAAGAAGGATTAGTGGATCGGAAATGAGATTGTCGTATCCCAAAAGAAAATCCTGGCGTTTCCATAGAAACGTTACCCGATTTAGAAGGAAATGTCTTAGAACTCATAGTACTCGCATTTCATAGCGACGGAATTTCCGTGTGAATTCGTCAATGTTTGGGAGTGAGGGATGCAGTAAAGAAGGATTAGTGGATCGGAAATGAGATTATCGTATCCCAAAAGAAAATCCAGTCGTTTCCATAGAAACGTTACTCGATTTAGAAGGAAATGTCTTAGAACACATAGTATTTCATAGCGACGCAATTTCCGTGTGAATTCGTCAATGTTTGGGAGTGAGGGATGCAGTAAGGAAGGATTAGTGGATCGAAAATGAGATTGTCGTATCCCAAAAAAAAGTCCTGTCGTTTCCATAGAAACGTTACTTGATTTAGAAGGAGAAGTCATAGAACCCATAGTAATTCATAGCGACGCAATTTCCGTGTGAATTCGTCAATGTGTGGGAGTGAGGGATGCAGTAAAGAAGGATTAGTGGATCGGAAATGAGATTGTCGTATCCCAAAAGAAAATCCTGTCGTTTCCATAGAAACGTTACTCGATTTAGAAGGAAATGTCTTAGAACACATAGTACTCGTATTTCATAGCGACGCAATTTCCGTGTGATTTCGTCAACGTGTGGGAGTGAGGGATGCAGTAAAGAAGGATTAGTGGATCGGAAATGAGATTGTCGTATCCCAAAAGAAAATCCTGTCGTTTCCATAGAAACGTTACTCGATTTAGAATGAAATGTCTTAGAACACATAGTACTCGTATTTCATAGCGACTCAATTTCCGTGTGAATTCTTCAATGTGTGGGAGTGAGGGATGCAGTAAAGAAGGATTAGTGGATCGGAAATGAGATTGTCGTATCCCAAAAGAAAATCCTGTCGTTTCCAGAGAAACGTTACTCGATTTAGAAGGAAATGTCTTTGAACACATAGTACTCATATTTGATAGCGACGCAATTTCCGTGTGAATTCGTCAATGTGTGGGAGTGAGGGATGCAGTAAAGAAGGATTAGTGGATCGGAAATGAGATTGTCGTATCCCAAAAGAAAATCCTGTCGTTTCCATAGAAACGTTACTCGATTTAGAAGGAAATGTCTTAGAACACATAGTACTCGTATTTCATAGCGACGCAATTTCCGTGTGAATTCGTCAATGTTTGGGAGTGAGGGATGCAGTAAAGAAAGATTAGTGGATCGGAAATGTGATTGTCGAATCCCAAAAGAAAATCCTGTCGTTTCCACAGAAACGTTACTCGATTTAGAAGGAGAAGTCATAGAACCCGTAGTAATTCATAGCGACGCAATTTCCGTGTGAATTCGTCAATGTGTGGGAGTGAGGGATGCAGTAAAGAAGGATTAGTGGATCGGAAATGTGATTGTCGTATCCCAAAAGAAAATCCTGTCGTTTCCATAGAAACGTTACTCGATTTAAAAGGAAATGTCTTAGAACACATAGTATTTCATAGCGACGCAATTTCCGTGTGAAATCGTCAATGTTTGGGAGTGAGGGATGCAGTAAAGAAGGATTAGTGGATCGGAAATGAGATTGTCGTATCCCAAAAGAATATCCTGTTGTTTCCATAGAAACGTTACTCGATTTAGATTGGAAATGTCTTAGAACACATAGTACTCGTATTTCATAGCGACGGAATTTCCGTGTGAATTCGTCAATGTTTGGGAGTGAGGGATGGAGTAAAGAAGGATTAGTGGATCGGAAATGTCATTGTCGTATCCCAAAAGAAAATCCTGTCGTTTCCATAGAAACGTTACTCGATTTAGAAGGAAATGTCTTAGAACACATAGTACTCGTATTTCATAGCGACGCAATTTCCGAGTGAATTCGTCAATGTGTGGGAGTGAGGGATGCAGTAAAGAAGGATTAGTGGATCGGAAATGAGATTGTCGTATCCCAAAAGAAAATCCTGTCGTTTCCATAGAAACGTTACTCGATTTAGAAGGAGAAGTCATAGAACCCATAGTAATTCATAGCGACGCAATTTCCGTGTGAATTCGTCAATGTTTGGGAGTGAGGGATGGAGTAAAGAAGGATTAGTGGATCGGAAATGTGATTGTCGTATCCCAAAAGAAAATCCTGTCGTTTCCATTGAAACGTTACTCGATTTAGAAGGAATTGTCTTAGAACACATAGTATTTGATAGCGACGCAATTTCCGTGTGAATTCGTCAATGTTTGGGAGTGAGGGATGCAATAAAGAAGGATTAGTGGATCGGAAATGAGATTGTCGTATCCCAAAAGAAAATCCTGTCGTTTCCATAGAAACGTTACTCAATTTAGAAGGAAATGTCTTAGAACAAATAGTACTCGTATTTCATAGCGACGGAATTTCCGTGTGAATTTGTCAATGTTTGGGAGTGAGGGATGGAGTAAAGAAGGATTAGTGGATCGGAAATGTGATTGTCGTATCCCAAAAGAAAATCCTGTCGTTTCCGTAGAAACGTTACTCGATTTAGAAGGAAATGTCTTAGAACACATAGTACTCGTATTTCATAGCGACGCAATTTCCGTGTGAATTCGTCAATGTGTGGGAGTGAGGGATGCAGTAAAGAAGGATTAGTGGATCGGAAATGAGACTGTCGTATCCCAAAAGAAAATCCTGGCGTTTCCATAGAAACGTTACTCGATTTAGAAGGAAATGTCTTAGAACACATAATATTTCATAGCGACGCAATTTCCGTGTGAATTCGTCAATGTGTGGGAGTGAGGGATGCAGTAAAGAAGGATTAGTGGATCGGAAATGAGATTGTCGTATCCCAAAAGAAAATCCTGTGGTTTCCATAGAAACGTTATTCGATTTAGAAGGAAATGTCTTAGAACACATAGTACTCGTATTCCATAGCGACGCAATTTCCGTGTGAATTCGTCAATGTGTGGGAGTGAGGGATGCAGTAAAGAAGGATTAGTGGATCGGAAATGAGATTGTCGTATCCCAAAAGAAAATCCTGTCGTTTCCATAGAAACGTTACTCGATTTATAAGGAAATGTCTTAGAACACATAGTACTCGTATTTCATAGCGACGCAATTTCCGTGTGAATTCGTCAATGTGTGGGAGTGAGGGATGCAATAAAGAAGGATTAGTGGATCGGAAATGAGATTGTCGTATCCCAAAAGAAAATACTGTCGTTTCCATAGAAACGTTACTCGATTTAGAAGGAGAAGTCATAGAACCCATAGTAATTCATAGCGACGCAATTTCCGTGTGAATTCATCAATGTTTGGGAGTGAGGGATGCAGTAAAGAAGGATTAGTGGATCGGAAATGTGATTGTCGTATCCCAAAAGAAAATCCTGTCGTTTCCATAGAAACGTTACTCGATTTAGAAGGAAATGTCTTAGACCACATCGTACTCGTATTTCATAGCGACGCAATTTCCGTGTGAATTCGTCAATGTGTGGGAGAGAGGGATGCAGTAAAGAAGGATTAGTGGATCGGAAATGAAAATGTCGTATCCCAAAAGAAAATCCTGTCGTTTCCATAGAAACGTTACTCGATTTAGAAGGAAATGTCTTAGAACACATAGTCCTCGTATTTCATAGCGACGAATTTCCGTGTGAATTCGTCAATGTGTGGGAGTGAGGGATGCAGTAAAGAAGGATTAGTGGATCGGAAATGAGATTGTCGTATCCCAAAAGAAAATCCTGTCGTTTCCATAGAAACGTTACTCGATTTATAAGGAAATGTCTTAGAACACATAGTACTCGTATTTCATAGCGACGCAATTTCCGTGTGAATTCGCCAAAGTGTGTGGGAGTGAGGGATGCAGTAAAGAAGGATTAGTGGATCGGAAATGAGATTGTCGTATCCCAAAAGAAAATCCTGTCGTTTCCATAGAAACGTTACTCGATTTAGAAGGAAATGTCTTAGAACACATAGTACTCGTATTTCATAGCGACGCAATTTCAGTGTGAATTCGTCAATGTGTGGGAGTGAGGGATGCAGTAAAGAAGGATTAGTGGATCGGAAATGAGATTGTCGTATCCCAAAAGAAAATCCTGTCGTTTCCATAGAAACGTTACTCGATTTAGAAGGAGAAGTCATAGAACCCATAATAATTCATAGCGACGCAATTTCCTTGTGAATTCGTCAATGTTTGGGAGTGAGGGATGAAGTAAAGAAGGATTAGTGGATCGGAAATGTGATTGTCGTATCCCAAAGGAAAATCCTGTCGTTTCCATAGAAACGTTACTCGATTTAGAAGGAAATGTCTTAGAACACATAGTATTTCATAGCGACGCAATTTCCGTGTGAATTCGTCAATGTTTGGGAGTGAGGGATGCAGTAAAGAAGGATTAGTGGATCGGAAATGAGATTGTCGTATCCCAAAAGAAAATCCTGGCGTTTCCATAGAAACGTTACCCGATTTAGAAGGAAATGTCTTAGAACTCATAGTACTCGCATTTCATAGCGACGGAATTTCCGTGTGAATTCGTCAATGTTTGGGAGTGAGGGATGCAGTAAAGAAGGATTAGTGGATCGGAAATGAGATTATCGTATCCCAAAAGAAAATCCAGTCGTTTCCATAGAAACGTTACTCGATTTAGAAGGAAATGTCTTAGAACACATAGTATTTCATAGCGACGCAATTTCCGTGTGAATTCGTCAATGTTTGGGAGTGAGGGATGCAGTAAGGAAGGATTAGTGGATCGAAAATGAGATTGTCGTATCCCAAAAAAAAGTCCTGTCGTTTCCATAGAAACGTTACTTGATTTAGAAGGAGAAGTCATAGAACCCATAGTAATTCATAGCGACGCAATTTCCGTGTGAATTCGTCAATGTGTGGGAGTGAGGGATGCAGTAAAGAAGGATTAGTGGATCGGAAATGAGATTGTCGTATCCCAAAAGAAAATCCTGTCGTTTCCATAGAAACGTTACTCGATTTAGAAGGAAATGTCTTAGAACACATAGTACTCGTATTTCATAGCGACGCAATTTCCGTGTGATTTCGTCAACGTGTGGGAGTGAGGGATGCAGTAAAGAAGGATTAGTGGATCGGAAATGAGATTGTCGTATCCCAAAAGAAAATCCTGTCGTTTCCATAGAAACGTTACTCGATTTAGAATGAAATGTCTTAGAACACATAGTACTCGTATTTCATAGCGACTCAATTTCCGTGTGAATTCTTCAATGTGTGGGAGTGAGGGATGCAGTAAAGAAGGATTAGTGGATCGGAAATGAGATTGTCGTATCCCAAAAGAAAATCCTGTCGTTTCCAGAGAAACGTTACTCGATTTAGAAGGAAATGTCTTTGAACACATAGTACTCATATTTGATAGCGACGCAATTTCCGTGTGAATTCGTCAATGTGTGGGAGTGAGGGATGCAGTAAAGAAGGATTAGTGGATCGGAAATGAGATTGTCGTATCCCAAAAGAAAATCCTGTCGTTTCCATAGAAACGTTACTCGATTTAGAAGGAAATGTCTTAGAACACATAGTACTCGTATTTCATAGCGACGCAATTTCCGTGTGAATTCGTCAATGTTTGGGAGTGAGGGATGCAGTAAAGAAAGATTAGTGGATCGGAAATGTGATTGTCGAATCCCAAAAGAAAATCCTGTCGTTTCCACAGAAACGTTACTCGATTTAGAAGGAGAAGTCATAGAACCCGTAGTAATTCATAGCGACGCAATTTCCGTGTGAATTCGTCAATGTGTGGGAGTGAGGGATGCAGTAAAGAAGGATTAGTGGATCGGAAATGTGATTGTCGTATCCCAAAAGAAAATCCTGTCGTTTCCATAGAAACGTTACTCGATTTAAAAGGAAATGTCTTAGAACACATAGTATTTCATAGCGACGCAATTTCCGTGTGAAATCGTCAATGTTTGGGAGTGAGGGATGCAGTAAAGAAGGATTAGTGGATCGGAAATGAGATTGTCGTATCCCAAAAGAATATCCTGTTGTTTCCATAGAAACGTTACTCGATTTAGATTGGAAATGTCTTAGAACACATAGTACTCGTATTTCATAGCGACGGAATTTCCGTGTGAATTCGTCAATGTTTGGGAGTGAGGGATGGAGTAAAGAAGGATTAGTGGATCGGAAATGTCATTGTCGTATCCCAAAAGAAAATCCTGTCGTTTCCATAGAAACGTTACTCGATTTAGAAGGAAATGTCTTAGAACACATAGTACTCGTATTTCATAGCGACGCAATTTCCGAGTGAATTCGTCAATGTGTGGGAGTGAGGGATGCAGTAAAGAAGGATTAGTGGATCGGAAATGAGATTGTCGTATCCCAAAAGAAAATCCTGTCGTTTCCATAGAAACGTTACTCGATTTAGAAGGAGAAGTCATAGAACCCATAGTAATTCATAGCGACGCAATTTCCGTGTGAATTCGTCAATGTTTGGGAGTGAGGGATGGAGTAAAGAAGGATTAGTGGATCGGAAATGTGATTGTCGTATCCCAAAAGAAAATCCTGTCGTTTCCATTGAAACGTTACTCGATTTAGAAGGAATTGTCTTAGAACACATAGTATTTGATAGCGACGCAATTTCCGTGTGAATTCGTCAATGTTTGGGAGTGAGGGATGCAATAAAGAAGGATTAGTGGATCGGAAATGAGATTGTCGTATCCCAAAAGAAAATCCTGTCGTTTCCATAGAAACGTTACTCAATTTAGAAGGAAATGTCTTAGAACAAATAGTACTCGTATTTCATAGCGACGGAATTTCCGTGTGAATTTGTCAATGTTTGGGAGTGAGGGATGGAGTAAAGAAGGATTAGTGGATCGGAAATGTGATTGTCGTATCCCAAAAGAAAATCCTGTCGTTTCCGTAGAAACGTTACTCGATTTAGAAGGAAATGTCTTAGAACACATAGTACTCGTATTTCATAGCGACGCAATTTCCGTGTGAATTCGTCAATGTGTGGGAGTGAGGGATGCAGTAAAGAAGGATTAGTGGATCGGAAATGAGATTGTCGTATCCCAAAAGAAAATCCTGGCGTTTCCATAGAAACGTTACTCGATTTAGAAGGAAATGTCTTAGAACACTTAGTACTCGTATTTCATAGCGACGCAATTTCCGTGTGAATTCGTCAATGTGTGGGAGTGAGGGATGCAGTAAAGAAGGATTAGTGGTTCGGAAATGAGATTGTCGTATCCCAAAAGAAAATCCTGTCGTTTCCATAGAAACGTTACTCGATTTAGAAGGAAATGTCTTAGAACACATAGTACTCGTATTTCATAGCGACGCAATTTCCGTGTGAATTCGTCAATGTTTGGGAGTGAGGGATGCAGTAAAGAAAGATTAGTGGATCGGAAATGTGATTGTCGAATCCCAAAAGAAAATCCTGTCGTTTCCACAGAAACGTTACTCGATTTAGAAGGAGAAGTCATAGAACCCGTAGTAATTCATAGCGACGCAATTTCCGTGTGAATTCGTCAATGTGTGGGAGTGAGGGATGCAGTAAAGAAGGATTAGTGGATCGGAAATGTGATTGTCGTATCCCAAAAGAAAATCCTGTCGTTTCCATAGAAACGTTACTCGATTTAGAGGGATATGTCTTAGAACACATAGTATTTCATAGCGACGCAATTTCCGTGTGAAATCGTCAATGTTTGGGAGTGAGGGATGCAGTAAAGAAGGATTAGTGGATCGGAAATGAGATTGTCGTATCCCAAAAGAATATCCTGTCGTTTCCATAGAAACGTTACTCGATTTAGATTGGAAATGTCTTAGAACACATAGTACTCGTATTTCATAGCGACGGAATTTCCGTGTGAATTCGTCAATGTTTGGGAGTGAGGGATGGAGTAAAGAAGGATTAGTGGATCGGAAATGTGATTGTCGTATCCCAAAAGAAAATCCTGTCGTTTCCATAGAAACGTTACTCGATTTAGAAGGAAATGTCTTAGAACACATAGTACTCGTATTTCATAGCGACGCAATTTCCGTGTGAATTCGTCAATGTGTGGGAGTGAGGGATGCAGTAAAGAAGGATTAGTGGATCGGAAATGAGATTGTCGTATCCCAAAAGAAAATCCTGGCGTTTCCATAGAAACGTTACTCGATTTAGAAGGAAATGTCTTAGAACACATAGTACTCGTATTTCATAGCGACGCAATTTCCGTGTGAATTCGTCAATGTGTGGGAGTGAGGGATGCAGTAAAGAAGGATTAGTGGATCGGAAATGAGATTGTCGTATCCCAAAAGAAAATCCTGTCGTTTCCATAGAAACGTTACTCGATTTAGAAGGAAATGTCTTAGAACACATAGTACTCGTATTTCATAGCGACGCAATTTCCGTGTGAATTCGTCAATGTTTGGGAGTGAGGGATGCAGTAAAGAAAGATTAGTGGATCGGAAATGTGATTGTCGAATCCCAAAAGAAAATCCTGTCGTTTCCACAGAAACGTTACTCGATTTAGAAGGAGAAGTCATAGAACCCGTAGTAATTCATAGCGACGCAATTTCCGTGTGAATTCGTCAATGTGTGGGAGTGAGGGATGCAGTAAAGAAGGATTCGTGGATCGGAAATGTGATTGTCGTATCCCAAAAGAAAATCCTGTCGTTTCCATAGAAACGTTACTCGATTTAGAAGGAAATGTCTTAGAACACATAGCTTTTCATAGCGACGCAATTTCCGTGTGAAATCGTCAATGTTTGGGAGTGAGGGATGCAGTAAAGAAGGATTAGTGGATCGGAAATGAGATTGTCGTATCCCAAAAGAATATCCTGTCGTTTCCATAGAAACGTTACTCGACTTAGATTGGAAATGTCTTAGAACACATAGTACTCGTATTTCATAGCGACGGAATTTCCGTGTGAATTCGTCAATGTTTGGGAGTGAGGGATCGAGTAAAGAAGGATTAGTGGATCGGAAATGTGATTGTCGTATCATAAAAGATAATCCTGTCGTTTCCATAGAAACGTTACTCGATTTAGAAGGAAATGTGTTAGAACACATAGTACTCGTATTTCATAGCGACGCAATTTCCGTGTGAATTCGCCAATATGTGGGAGTGAGGGATGCAGTAAAGATGGATTAGTGGATCGGAAATGAGATTGTCGTATCTCAAAAGAAAATCCTGTCGTTTCCATAGAAACGTTACTCGATTTAGAAGGAAATGTCTTAGAACACATAGTACTCGTATTTCATAGCGACGCAATTTCCGTGTGAATTCGTCAATGTGTGGGAGTGAGGGATGCAGTAAAGAAGGATTAGTGGATCGGAAAAGAGATTGTCGTATCCCAAAAGAAAATCCTCGCGTTTCCATAGAAACGTTACTCGATTTAGAAGGAAATGTCTTAGAACACATAGTACTCGTATTTCATAGCGACGCACTTTCCGTGTGAATTCGTCAATGTTTGGGAGTGAGGGATGCAGCAAAGAAGGATTAGTGGATCGGAAATGAGATTGTCGTATCCCAAAAGAAAATCCAGTCGTTTCCATAGAAACGTTACTCGATTTAGAAGGAAATGTCTTAGAACACATAGTATTTCATAGCGACGCAATTTCCGTGTGAATTCGTCAATGTTTGGGAGTGAGGGATGCAGTAAGGAAGGATTAGTGGATCGAAAATGAGATTGTCGTATCCCAAAAAAAAGTCCTGTCGTTTCCATAGAAACGTTACTTGATTTAGAAGGAGAAGTCATAGAACCCATAATAATTCATAGCGACGCAATTTCCGTGTGAATTCGTCAATGTGTGGGAGTGAAGGATGCAGTAAAGAAGGATTAGTGGATCGGAAATGTGATTGTCGTATCCCAAAAGAAAATCCTGTCGTATCCATAGAAACGTTACTCGATTTAGAAGGAAATGTCTTAGAACACATAGTACTCGTATTTCATAACGACGCAATTTCCGTGTGAATTCGTCAATGTGTGGGAGTGAAGGATGCAGTAAAGAAGGATTAGTGGATTGGAAATGTGATTGTCGTATCCCAAAAGAAAATCCTGTCGTTTCCATAGAAACGTTACTCGATTTAGAAGGAAATGTCTTAGAACACATTGTACTCGTATTTCATAGCGACGCAATTTCCGTGTGAATTCGTCAATGTGTGGGAGTGAGGGATGCAGTAAAGAAGGATTAGTGGATCGGAAATGAGATTGTCGTATCCCAAAAGAAAATCCTGTCGTTTCCATGGAAACGTTACTCGATTTAGAAGGAAATGTCTTAGAACACATAGTATTTCATAGCGACGCAATTTCCGTGTGAATTCGTCAATGTTTGGGAGTGAGGGATGCAGTAAAGAAGGATTAGTGGATCGGAAATGTGATTGTCGTATCCCAAAAGAAAATCCTGTCGTTTCCATAGA
This sequence comes from Schistocerca piceifrons, assembly GCF_021461385.2. Taxonomy (NCBI): domain Eukaryota; kingdom Metazoa; phylum Arthropoda; class Insecta; order Orthoptera; family Acrididae; genus Schistocerca; species Schistocerca piceifrons. Next base: position 3,998,648 of record NW_025728287.1, read on the forward strand.
AACGTTACTCGATTTAGAAGGAAATGTCTTAGAACACATAGTACTCGTATTTCATAGCGACGCAATTTCCGTGTGAATTCGTCAATGTGTGGGAGTGAGGGATGCACTAAAGAAGGATTAGTGGATCGGAAATGAGATTGTCGTATCCCAAAAGAAAATCCTGTCGTTTCCATAGAAACGTTACTCGATTTAGAAGGAAATGTCTTAGAACACATAGTACTCGTATTTCATAGCGACTCAATTTCCGTGTGAATTCGTCAATGTGTGGGAGTGAGGGATGCAGTAAAGAAGGACTAGTGGATCGGAAATGAGATTGTCGTATCCCAAAAGAAAATCCTGCCGTTTCCATAGAAACGTTACTCGATTTAGAAGGAAATGTCTTAGAACACATAGTACTCGTATTTCATAGCGACGCAATTTCCGTGTGAATTCGTCAATGTGTGGGAGTGAGGGATGCAGTAAAGAAGGATTAGTGGATCGGAAATGAGATTGTCGTATCCCAAAAGAAAATCCTGTCGTTTCCATATAAACGTTACTCGATTTAGAAGGAAATGTCTTAGAACACATAGTACTCGTATTTCATAGCGACGCAATTTCTGTGTGAATTCGTCAATGTGTGGGAGTGAGGGATGCAGTAAAGAAGGATTAGTGGATCGGAAATGAGATTGTCGTATCCCAAAAGAAAAACCTGTCGTTTCCATAGAAACGTTACTCCATTTAGAAGGAGAAGTCATAGAACCCGTAGTAATTCATAGCGACGCAATTTCCGTGTGAATTCGTCAATGATTTGGAGTGAGGGATGGAGTAAAGAAGGATTAGTGGATCGGAAATGTGATTGTCGTATCCCAAAAGAAAATCCTGTCGTTTCCATAGAAACGTTACTCGATTTAGAAGGAAATGTCTTAGAACACATAGTATTTCATAGCGACGCAATTTCCGTGTGAATTCGTCAATGTGTGGGAGTGAGGGATGCAGTAAAGAAGGATTAGTGGATCGGAAATGAGATTGTCGTATCCCAAAAGAAAATCCTGTCGTTTCCATAGAAACGTTACTCGATTTAGAAGGATATGTCTTAGAACACATAGTACTCGTATTTCATAGCGACGGAATTTCCGTGTGAATTCGTCAATGTTTGGGAGTGAGGGATGCAGTAAAGAAGGATTAGTGGATCGGAAATGAGATTGTCGTATCCCAAAAGAAAATCCAGTCGTTTCCATAGAAACGTTACTCGATTTAGAAGGAAATGCCTTTGAACACATAGTATGTCATAGCGACGCAATTTCCGTGTGAATTCGTCAATGTTTGGGATTGAGGGATGCAGTAAGGAAGGATTAGTGGATCGGAAATGAGATTGTCGTATCCCAAAAAAAAGTCCAGTCGTTTCCATAGAAACGTTACTTGATTTAGAAGGAGAAGTCATAGAACCCATAGTAATTCATAGCGACGCAATTTCCGTGTGAATTCGTCAATGTGTGGGAGTGAGGGATGCAGTAAAGAGGGATTAGTGGATCGGAAATGTGATTGTCGTATCCCAAAAGAAAATCCTGTCGTTTCCATAGAAACGTTACTCGATTTACAAGGAAATGTCTTAGATCACATAGTACTCGTATTTCATAGCGACGCAATTTCCGTGTGAATTCGTCAATGTGTGGGAGTGAGGGATGCAGTAAAGAAGGATTAGTGGATCGGAAATGAGATTGTCGTATCCCAAAAGAAAATCCTGTCGTTTCCATAGAAACGTTACTCGATTTAAAAGGAGAAGTCATAGAACCCGTAGTAATTCATAGCGACGCAATTTCCGTGTGAATTCGTCAATGATTTGGAGTGAGGGATGGAGTAAAGAAGGATTAGTGGATCGGAAATGTGATTGTCGGATCCCAAAAGAAAATCCTGTCGTTTCCATAGAAACGTTACTCGATTTAGAAGGAAATGTCTTAGAACACATAGTACTCGTATTTCATAGCGACGCAATTTCCGTGTGAATTCGTCAATGTGTGGGAGTGAGGGATGCAGTAAAGAAGGATTAGTGGATCGGAAATGAGATTGTCGTATCCCAAAAGAAAATCCTGTCGTTTCCATAGAAACGTTACTCGATTTAGAAGGAAATGTCTTAGAACACATAGTACTCGTATTTCATAGCGACGCAATTTCTGTGTGAATTCGTCAATGTGTGGGAGTGAGGGATGCAGTAAAGAAGGATTAGTGGATCGGAAATGAGATTGTCGTATCCCAAAAGAAAGACCTGTCGTTTCCATAGAAACGTTACTCGATTTAAAAGGAGAAGTCATAGAACCCGTAGTAATTCATAGCGACGCAATTTCCGTGTGAATTCGTCAATGATTTGGAGTGAGGGATGGAGTAAAGAAGGATTAGTGGATCGGAAATGTGATTGTCGTATCCCAAAAAAAAATCCTGTCGTTTCCATAGAAACGTTACTCGATTTAGAAGGAAATGTCTTAGAACACATAGTATTTCATAGCGACGCAATTTCCGTGTGAAATCGTCAATATTTGGGAGTGAGGGATGCAGTAAAGAAGGATTAGTGGATCGGAAATGAGATTGTCGTATCCCAAAAGAATATCCTGTCGTTTCCATAGAAACGTTACTCGATTTAGATGGAAATGTCTTAGAACACATAGTACTCGTATTTCATAGCGACGGAATTTCCGTGTGAATTCGTCAATGTTTGGGAGTGAGGGATGGAGTAAAGAAGGATTAGTGGATCGGAAATGTGATTGTCGTATCCCAAAAGAAAATCCTGTCGTTTCCATAGAAACGTTACTCGATTTAGAAGGAAATGTCTTAGAACACATAGTACTCGTATTTCATAGCGACGCAATTTCCGTGTGAATTCGTCAATGTGTGGGAGTGAGGGATTCAGTAAAGAAGGATTAGTGGATCGGAAATGAGATTGTCGTATCCCAAAAGAAAATCCTGTCGTTTCCATAGAAACGTTACTCGATTTAGAAGGAAATGTCTTAGAACACATAGTACTCGTATTTCATAGCGACGGAATTTCCGTGTGAATTCGTCAATGTTTGGGAGTGAGGGGTGCAGTAAAGAAGGATTAGTGGATCGGAAATGAGATTGTCGTATCCCAAAAGAAAATCCAGTCGTTTCCATAGAAACGTTACTCGATTTAGAAGGAAATGTCTTTGAACACATAGTATGTCATAGCGACGCAATTTCCGTGTGAATTCGTCAATGTTTGGGAGTGAGGGATGCAGTAAGGAAGGATTAGTGGATCGGAAATGAGATTGTCGTATCCCAAAAAAAAGTCCAGTCGTTTCCATAGAAACGTTACTTGATTTAGAAGGAGAAGTCATAGAACCCATAGTAATTCATAGCGACGCAATTTCCGTGTGAATTCGTCAATGTGTGGGAGTGAGGGATGCAGTAAAGGAGGATTAGTGGATCGGAAATGAGATTGTCGTATCCCAAAAGAAAATCCTGTCGTTTCCATACAAAAGTTACTCGATTTAGAAAGAAATGTCTTAGAACACATAGTAATGCATAGCGACGCAATTACCGTGTGAATTCGTCAATGTTTGGGAGTGAGGGATGCAGTAAAGAAGGATTAGTGGATCGGAAATGAGATTGTCGTATCCCAAAAAAAAGTCCTGTCGTTTCCATAGAAACGTTACTTGATTTAGAAGGAGAAGTCATAGAATCCATAGTAATTCATAGCGACGCAATTTCCGTGTGAATTCGTGAATGTGTGGGAGTGAGGGATGTAGTAAAGAAGGATTAGTGGATCGGAAATGTGATTGTCGTATCCCAAAAGAAAATCCTGTCGTTTCCATAGAAACGTTACTCGATTTAGAACGAAATGTCTTAGAGCACATAGTACTCGTATTTCATAGCGACGCAATTTCCGTGTGAATTCGTCATTGTGTGGGAGTGAGGAATGCAGTAAAGAAGGGTTAGTGGATCGGAAATGTGATTGTCGTATCCCAAAAGAAAATACTGTCGTTTCCATAGAAACGTTACTCGATTTAGAAGGAAATGTCTTCTAACACATAGTACTCGTATTTCATAGCGACGGAATTTCCGTGTGAATTCGTCAATGTTTGGGAGTGAGGGATGCAGTAAAGAAGGATTAGTGGATCGGAAATGTGATTGTCGTATCCCAAAAGAAAATCCTGTCGTTTCCATAGAAATGTTACTCGATTTAGAAGGAAATGTCTTAGAACACATAGTACTCGTATTTCATAGCGACGCAATTTCCGTGTGAAGTCGTCAATGTTTGGGAGTGAGGGATGCAGCAAAGAAGGATTAGCGGATCGGAAATGTGATTGTCGTATCCCAAAAGAAAATCCTGTCGTTTCCATAGAAACGTTACTCGATTTAGAAGGAAATGTCTTAGAACACATAGTACTCGTATTTCATAGCGACGCAATTTCCGTGTGAATTCGTCAATGTGTGGGAGTGAGGGATGCAGTAAAGAAGGATTAGTGGATCGGAAATGAGATTGTCGTATCCCAAAAGAAAATCCTGTCGTTTCCATAGAAACGTTACTCGATTTAGAAGGACATGTCTTAGAACACATAGTACTCGTATTTCATAGCGACGCAATTTCCGTGTGAATTCGTCAATGTGTGGGAGTGAGGGTTGCAGTCAAGAAGGATTAGTGGATCGGAAATGAGATTGTCGTATCCCACAAGAAAATCCTGTCGTTTCCATAGAAACGTAACTCGATTTAGAAGGAAATGTCTTAGAACACATAGTACTCGTATTTCATAGCGACGCAATTTCCGTGTGAATTCGTCAATGTGTGGGAGTGAGGGATGCAGTAAAGAAGGATTAGTGGATCGGAAATGAGATTGTCGTATCCCAAAAGAAAATCCTGTCGTTTCCATAGAAACGTTACTCGATTTAGAAGGAGAAGTCATAGAACCCATTGTAATTCATAGCGACGCAATTTCCGTGTAAATTCGTCAATGTTTGGGAGTGAGGGATGGAGTAAAGAAGGATTAGTGGATCGGAAATGTGATTGTCGTATCCCAAAAGAAAATCCTGTCGTTTCCATGGAAACGTTACTCGATTTAGAAGGAAATGTCTTAGAACACATAGTATTTCATAGCGACGCAATTTCCGTGTGAATTCGTCAATGTTTGGGAGTGAGGGATGCAGTAAAGAAGGATTAGTGGATCGGAAATGAGATTGTCGTATCCCAAAAGAAAATCCTGTCGTTTCCATAGAAACGTTACTCGATTTAGAAGGACATGTCTTAGAACACATAGTACTCGTATTTCATAGCGACGCAATTTCCGTGTGAATTCGTCAATGTGTGGGAGTGAGGGTTGCAGTCAAGAAGGATTAGTGGATCGAAATGAGATTGTCGTATCCCACAAGAAAATCCTGTCGTTTCCATAGAAACGTAACTCGATTTAGAAGGAAATGTCTTAGAACACATAGTACTCGTATTTCATAGCGACGCAATTTCCGTGTGAATTCGTCAATGTGTGGGAGTGAGGGATGCAGTAAAGAAGGATTAGTGGATCGGAAATGAGATTGTCGTATCCCAAAAGAAAATCCTGTCGTTTCCATAGAAACGTTACTCGATTTAGAAGGACATGTCTTAGAACACATAGTACTCGTATTTCATAGCGACGCAATTTCCGTGTGAATTCGTCAATGTGTGGGAGTGAGGGATGCAGTAAAGAAGGATTAGTGGATCGGAAATGAGATTGTCGTATCCCAAAAGAAAATCCTGTCGTTTCCATAGAAACGTTACTCGATTTAGAAGGAAATGTCTTAGAACACATAGTACTCGTATTTCATAGCGACGCAATTTCCGTGTGAATTCGTCAATGTGTGGGAGTGAGGGATGCAGTAAAGAAGGATTAGTGGATCGGAAATGAGATTGTCGTATCCCAAAAGAAAATCCTGTCGTTTCCATAGAAACGTTACTCGATTTAGAAGGAGAAGTCATAGAACCCATTGTAATTCATAGCGACGCAATTTCCGTGTAAATTCGTCAATGTTTGGGAGTGAGGGATGGAGTAAAGAAGGATTAGTGGATCGGAAATGTGATTGTCGTATCCCAAAAGAAAATCCTGTCGTTTCCATGGAAACGTTACTCGATTTAGAAGGAAATGTCTTAGAACACATAGTATTTCATAGCGACGCAATTTCCGTGTGAATTCGTCAATGTTTGGGAGTGAGGGATGCAGTAAAGAAGGATTAGTGGATCGGAAATGAGATTGTCGTATCCCAAAAGAAAATCCTGTCGTTTCCATAGAAACGTTACTCGATTTAGAAGGACATGTCTTAGAACACATAGTACTCGTATTTCATAGCGACGCAATTTCCGTGTGAATTCGTCAATGTGTGGGAGTGAGGGTTGCAGTCAAGAAGGATTAGTGGATCGAAATGAGATTGTCGTATCCCACAAGAAAATCCTGTCGTTTCCATAGAAACGTAACTCGATTTAGAAGGAAATGTCTTAGAACACATAGTACTCGTATTTCATAGCGACGCAATTTCCGTGTGAATTCGTCAATGTGTGGGAGTGAGGGATGCAGTAAAGAAGGATTAGTGGATCGGAAATGAGATTGTCGTATCCCAAAAGAAAATCCTGTCGTTTCCATAGAAACGTTACTCGATTTAGAAGGAAATGTCTTAGAACACATAGTACTCGTATTTCATAGCGACGCAATTTCCGTGTGAATTCGTCAATGTGTGGGAGTGAGGGATGCAGTAAAGAAGGATTAGTGGATCGGAAATGAGATTGTCGTATCCCAAAAGAAAATCCTGTCGTTTCCATAGAAACGTTACTCGATTTAGAAGGAGAAGTCATAGAACCCATTGCAATTCATAGCGACGCAATTTCCGTGTAAATTCGTCAATGTTTGGGAGTGAGGGATGGAGTAAAGAAGGATTAGTGGATCGGAAATGTGATTGTCGTATCCCAAAAGAAAATCCTGTCGTTTCCATGGAAACGTTACTCGATTTAGAAGGAAATGTCTTAGAACACATAGTATTTCATAGCGACGCAATTTCCGTGTGAATTCGTCAATGTTTGGGAGTGAGGGATGCAGTAAAGAAGGATTAGTGGATCGGAAATGAGATTGTCGTATCCCAAAAAAAAGTCCTGTCGTTACCATAGAAACGTTACTTGATTTAGAAGGAGAAGTCATAGAATTCATAGTAATTCATAGCGACGCAATTTCCGTGTGAATTCGTGAATGTGTGGGAGTGAGGGATGTAGTAAAGAAGGATTAGTGGATCGGAAATGTGATTGTCGTATCACAAAAGAAAACCCTATCGTTTCCATAGAAACGTTACTCGATTTAGAACGAAATGTCTTAGAACACATAGTACTCGTATTTCATAGCGACGCAATTTCCGTGTGAATTCGTCAATGTGTGGGAGTGAGGGATGCAGTAAAGAAGGGTTTGTGGATCGGAAATGTGATTGTCGTATCCCAAAAGAAAATCCTGTCGTTTCCATAGAAACGTTACTCGATTTAGAAGGAAATGTCTTAGAACACATTGTACTCGTATTTCATAGCGACGCAATTTCCGTGTGAATTCGTCAATGTGTGGGAGTGAGGGATGCAGTAAAGAAGGATTAGTGGATCGGAAATGAGATTGTCGTATCCCAAAAGAAAATCCTGTCGTTTCCATGGAAACGTTACTCGATTTAGAAGGAAATGTCTTAGAACACATAGTATTTCATAGCGACGCAATTTCCGTGTGAATTCGTCAATGTTTGGGAGTGAGGGATGCAGTAAAGAAGGATTAGTGGATCGGAAATGTGATTGTCGTATCCCAAAAGAAAATCCTGTCGTTTCCATAGAAACGTTACTCGATTTAGAAGGAAATGTCTTAGAACACATAGTACTCGTATTTCATAGCGACGCAATTTCCGTGTGAATTCGTCAATGTGTGGGAGTGAGGGATGCACTAAAGAAGGATTAGTGGATCGGAAATGAGATTGTCGTATCCCAAAAGAAAATCCTGTCGTTTCCATAGAAACGTTACTCGATTTAGAAGGAAATGTCTTAGAACACATAGTACTCGTATTTCATAGCGACTCAATTTCCGTGTGAATTCGTCAATGTGTGGGAGTGAGGGATGCAGTAAAGAAGGACTAGTGGATCGGAAATGAGATTGTCGTATCCCAAAAGAAAATCCTGTCGTTTCCATAGAAACGTTACTCGATTTAGAAGGAAATGTCTTAGAACACATAGTACTCGTATTTCATAGCGACGCAATTTCCGTGTGAATTCGTCAATGTGTGGGAGTGAGGGATGCAGTAAAGAAGGATTAGTGGATCGGAAATGAGATTGTCGTATCCCAAAAAAAAATCCTGTCGTTTCCATAGAAACGTTACTCGATTTAGAAGGAAATGTCTTAGAACACATAGTACTCGTATTTCATAGCGACGCAATTTCTGTGTGAATTCGTCAATGTGTGGGAGTGAGGGATGCAGTAAAGAAGGATTAGTGGATCGGAAATGAGATTGTCGTATCCCAAAAGAAAAACCTGTCGTTTCCATAGAAACGTTACTCCATTTAGAAGGAGAAGTCATAGAACCCGTAGTAATTCATAGCGACGCAATTTCCGTGTGAATTCGTCAATGATTTGGAGTGAGGGATGGAGTAAAGAAGGATTAGTGGATCGGAAATGTGATTGTCGTATCCCAAAAGAAAATCCTGTCGTTTCCATAGAAACGTTACTCGATTTAGAAGGAAATGTCTTAGAACACATAGTATTTCATAGCGACGCAATTTCCGTGTGAATTCGTCAATGTGTGGGAGTGAGGGATGCAGTAAAGAAGGATTAGTGGATCGGAAATGAGATTGTCGTATCCCAAAAGAAAATCCTGTCGTTTCCATAGAAACGTTACTCGATTTAGAAGGATATGTCTTAGAACACATAGTACTCGTATTTCATAGCGACGGAATTTCCGTGTGAATTCGTCAATGTTTGGGAGTGAGGGATGCAGTAAAGAAGGATTAGTGGATCGGAAATGAGATTGTCGTATCCCAAAAGAAAATCCAGTCGTTTCCATAGAAACGTTACTCGATTTAGAAGGAAATGCCTTTGAACACATAGTATGTCATAGCGACGCAATTTCCGTGTGAATTCGTCAATGTTTGGGAGTGAGGGATGCAGTAAGGAAGGATTAGTGGATCGGAAATGAGATTGTCGTATCCCAAAAAAAAGTCCAGTCGTTTCCATAGAAACGTTACTTGATTTAGAAGGAGAAGTCATAGAACCCATAGTAATTCATAGCGACGCAATTTCCGTGTGAATTCGTCAATGTGTGGGAGTGAGGGATGCAGTAAAGAGGGATTAGTGGATCGGAAATGTGATTGTCGTATCCCAAAAGAAAATCCTGTCGTTTCCATAGAAACGTTACTCGATTTACAAGGAAATGTCTTAGATCACATAGTACTCGTATTTCATAGCGACGCAATTTCCGTGTGAATTCGTCAATGTGTGGGAGTGAGGGATGCAGTAAAGAAGGATTAGTGGATCGGAAATGAGATTGTCGTATCCCAAAAGAAAATCCTGTCGTTTCCATAGAAACGTTACTCGATTTAAAAGGAGAAGTCATAGAACCCGTAGTAATTCATAGCGACGCAATTTCCGTGTGAATTCGTCAATGATTTGGAGTGAGGGATGGAGTAAAGAAGGATTAGTGGATCGGAAATGTGATTGTCGGATCCCAAAAGAAAGACCTGTCGTTTCCATAGAAACGTTACTCGATTTAAAAGGAGAAGTCATAGAACCCGTAGTAATTCATAGCGACGCAATTTCCGTGTGAATTCGTCAATGATTTGGAGTGAGGGATGGAGTAAAGAAGGATTAGTGGATCGGAAATGTGATTGTCGTATCCCAAAAAAAAATCCTGTCGTTTCCATAGAAACGTTACTCGATTTAGAAGGAAATGTCTTAGAACACATAGTATTTCATAGCGACGCAATTTCCGTGTGAAATCGTCAATGTTTGGGAGTGAGGGATGCAGTAAAGAAGGATTAGTGGATCGGAAATGAGATTGTCGTATCCCAAAAGAATATCCTGTCGTTTCCATAGAAACGTTACTCGATTTAGAAGGAAATGTCTTAGAACACATAGTACTCGTATTTCATAGCGACGCAATTTCCGTGTGAATTCGTCAATGTGTGGGAGTGAGGGATTCAGTAAAGAAGGATTAGTGGATCGGAAATGAGATTGTCGTATCCCAAAAGAAAATCCTGTCGTTTCCATAGAAACGTTACTCGATTTAGAAGGAAATGTCTTAGAACACATAGTACTCGTATTTCATAGCGACGGAATTTCCGTGTGAATTCGTCAATGTTTGGGAGTGAGGGGTGCAGTAAAGAAGGATTAGTGGATCGGAAATGAGATTGTCGTATCCCAAAAGAAAATCCAGTCGTTTCCATAGAAACGTTACTCGATTTAGAAGGAAATGTCTTTGAACACATAGTAATTCATAGCGACGCAATTTCCGTGTGAATTCGTGAATGTGTGGGAGTGAGGGATGTAGTAAAGAAGGATTAGTGGATCGGAAATGTGATTGTCGTATCCCAAAAGAAAATCCTGTCGTTTCCATAGAAACGTTACTCGATTTAGAACGAAATGTCTTAGAGCACATAGTACTCGTATTTCATAGCGACGCAATTTCCGTGTGAATTCGTCATTGTGTGGGAGTGAGGAATGCAGTAAAGAAGGGTTAGTGGATCGGAAATGTGATTGTCGTATCCCAAAAGAAAATACTGTCGTTTCCATAGAAACGTTACTCGATTTAGAAGGAAATGTCTTCTAACACATAGTACTCGTATTTCATAGCGACGGAATTTCCGTGTGAATTCGTCAATGTGTGGGAGTGAGGGATGCAGTAAAGAAGGATTAGTGGATCGGAAATGAGATTGTCGTATCCCAAAAAAAAGTCCTGTCGTTACCATAGAAACGTTACTTGATTTAGAAGGAGAGGTCATAGAATTCATAGTAATTCATAGCGACGCAATTTCCGTGTGAATTCGTGAATGTGTGGGAGTGAGGGATGTAGTAAAGAAGGATTAGTGGATCGGAAATGTGATTGTCGTATCACAAAAGAAAACCCTATCGTTTCCATAGAAACGTTACTCGATTTAGAACGAAATGTCTTAGAACACATAGTACTCGTATTTCATAGCGACGCAATTTCCGTGTGAATTCGTCAATGTGTGGGAGTGAGGGATGCAGTAAAGAAGGGTTTGTGGATCGGAAATGTGATTGTCGTATCCCAAAAGAAAATCCTGTCGTTTCCATAGAAACGTTACTCGATTTAGAAGGAAATGTCTTAGAACACATTGTACTCGTATTTCATAGCGACGCAATTTCCGTGTGAATTCGTCAATGTGTGGGAGTGAGGGATGCAGTAAAGAAGGATTAGTGGATCGGAAATGAGATTGTCGTATCCCAAAAGAAAATCCTGTCGTTTCCATGGAAACGTTACTCGATTTAGAAGGAAATGTCTTAGAACACATAGTATTTCATAGCGACGCAATTTCCGTGTGAATTCGTCAATGTTTGGGAGTGAGGGATGCAGTAAAGAAGGATTAGTGGATCGGAAATGTGATTGTCGTATCCCAAAAGAAAATCCTGTCGTTTCCATAGAAACGTTACTCGATTTAGAAGGAAATGTCTTAGAACACATAGTACTCGTATTTCATAGCGACGCAATTTCCGTGTGAATTCGTCAATGTGTGGGAGTGAGGGATGCACTAAAGAAGGATTAGTGGATCGGAAATGAGATTGTCGTATCCCAAAAGAAAATCCTGTCGTTTCCATAGAAACGTTACTCGATTTAGAAGGAAATGTCTTAGAACACATAGTACTCGTATTTCATAGCGACTCAATTTCCGTGTGAATTCGTCAATGTGTGGGAGTGAGGGATGCAGTAAAGAAGGACTAGTGGATCGGAAATGAGATTGTCGTATCCCAAAAGAAAATCCTGTCGTTTCCATAGAAACGTTACTCGATTTAGAAGGAAATGTCTTAGAACACATAGTACTCGTATTTCATAGCGACGCAATTTCCGTGTGAATTCGTCAATGTGTGGGAGTGAGGGATGCAGTAAAGAAGGATTAGTGGATCGGAAATGAGATTGTCGTATCCCAAAAAAAAATCCTGTCGTTTCCATAGAAACGTTACTCGATTTAGAAGGAAATGTCTTAGAACACATAGTACTCGTATTTCATAGCGACGCAATTTCTGTGTGAATTCGTCAATGTGTGGGAGTGAGGGATGCAGTAAAGAAGGATTAGTGGATCGGAAATGAGATTGTCGTATCCCAAAAGAAAAACCTGTCGTTTCCATAGAAACGTTACTCCATTTAGAAGGAGAAGTCATAGAACCCGTAGTAATTCATAGCGACGCAATTTCCGTGTGAATTCGTCAATGATTTGGAGTGAGGGATGGAGTAAAGAAGGATTAGTGGATCGGAAATGTGATTGTCGTATCCCAAAAGAAAATCCTGTCGTTTCCATAGAAACGTTACTCGATTTAGAAGGAAATGTCTTAGAACACATAGTATTTCATAGCGACGCAATTTCCGTGTGAATTCGTCAATGTGTGGGGGTGAGGGATGCAGTAAAGAAGGATTAGTGGATCGGAAATGAGATTGTCGTATCCCAAAAGAAAATCCTGTCGTTTCCATAGAAACGTTACTCGATTTAGAAGGATATGTCTTAGAACACATAGTACTCGTATTTCATAGCGACGGAATTTCCGTGTGAATTCGTCAATGTTTGGGAGTGAGGGATGCAGTAAAGAAGGATTAGTGGATCGGAAATGAGATTGTCGTATCCCAAAAGAAAATCCAGTCGTTTCCATAGAAACGTTACTCGATTTAGAAGGAAATGCCTTTGAACACATAGTATGTCATAGCGACGCAATTTCCGTGTGAATTCGTCAATGTTTGGGAGTGAGGGATGCAGTAAGGAAGGATTAGTGGATCGGAAATGAGATTGTCGTATCCCAAAAAAAAGTCCAGTCGTTTCCATAGAAACGTTACTTGATTTAGAAGGAGAAGTCATAGAACCCATAGTAATTCATAGCGACGCAATTTCCGTGTGAATTCGTCAATGTGTGGGAGTGAGGGATGCAGTAAAGAGGGATTAGTGGATCGGAAATGTGATTGTCGTATCCCAAAAGAAAATCCTGTCGTTTCCATAGAAACGTTACTCGATTTACAAGGAAATGTCTTAGATCACATAGTACTCGTATTTCATAGCGACGCAATTTCCGTGTGAATTCGTCAATGTGTGGGAGTGAGGGATGCAGTAAAGAAGGATTAGTGGATCGGAAATGAGATTGTCGTATCCCAAAAGAAAATCCTGTCGTTTCCATAGAAACGTTACTCGATTTAAAAGGAGAAGTCATAGAACCCGTAGTAATTCATAGCGACGCAATTTCCGTGTGAATTCGTCAATGATTTGGAGTGAGGGATGGAGTAAAGAAGGATTAGTGGATCGGAAATGTGATTGTCGGATCCCAAAAGAAAGACCTGTCGTTTCCATAGAAACGTTACTCGATTTAAAAGGAGAAGTCATAGAACCCGTAGTAATTCATAGCGACGCAATTTCCGTGTGAATTCGTCAATGATTTGGAGTGAGGGATGGAGTAAAGAAGGATTAGTGGATCGGAAATGTGATTGTCGTATCCCAAAAAAAAATCCTGTCGTTTCCATAGAAACGTTACTCGATTTAGAAGGAAATGTCTTAGAACACATAGTATTTCATAGCGACGCAATTTCCGTGTGAAATCGTCAATGTTTGGGAGTGAGGGATGCAGTAAAGAAGGATTAGTGGATCGGAAATGAGATTGTCGTATCCCAAAAGAATATCCTGTCGTTTCCATAGAAACGTTACTCGATTTAGAAGGAAATGTCTTAGAACACATAGTACTCGTATTTCATAGCGACGCAATTTCCGTGTGAATTCGTCAATGTGTGGGAGTGAGGGATTCAGTAAAGAAGGATTAGTGGATCGGAAATGAGATTGTCGTATCCCAAAAGAAAATCCTGTCGTTTCCATAGAAACGTTACTCGATTTAGAAGGAAATGTCTTAGAACACATAGTACTCGTATTTCATAGCGACGGAATTTCCGTGTGAATTCGTCAATGTTTGGGAGTGAGGGGTGCAGTAAAGAAGGATTAGTGGATCGGAAATGAGATTGTCGTATCCCAAAAGAAAATCCAGTCGTTTCCATAGAAACGTTACTCGATTTAGAAGGAAATGTCTTTGAACACATAGTAATTCATAGCGACGCAATTTCCGTGTGAATTCGTGAATGTGTGGGAGTGAGGGATGTAGTAAAGAAGGATTAGTGGATCGGAAATGTGATTGTCGTATCCCAAAAGAAAATCCTGTCGTTTCCATAGAAACGTTACTCGATTTAGAACGAAATGTCTTAGAGCACATAGTACTCGTATTTCATAGCGACGCAATTTCCGTGTGAATTCGTCATTGTGTGGGAGTGAGGAATGCAGTAAAGAAGGGTTAGTGGATCGGAAATGTGATTGTCGTATCCCAAAAGAAAATACTGTCGTTTCCATAGAAACGTTACTCGATTTAGAAGGAAATGTCTTCTAACACATAGTACTCGTATTTCATAGCGACGGAATTTCCGTGTGAATTCGTCAATGTTTGGGAGTGAGGGATGCAGTAAAGAAGGATTAGTGGATCGGAAATGTGATTGTCGTATCCCAAAAGAAAATCCTGTCGTTTCCATAGAAATGTTACTCGATTTAGAAGGAAATGTCTTAGAACACATAGTACTCGTATTTCATAGCGACGCAATTTCCGTGTGAAGTCGTCAATGTTTGGGAGTGAGGGATGCAGCAAAGAAGGATTAGCGGATCGGAAATGTGATTGTCGTATCCCAAAAGAAAATCCTGTCGTTTCCATAGAAACGTTACTCGATTTAGAAGGAAATGTCTTAGAACACATAGTACTCGTATTTCATAGCGACGCAATTTCCGTGTGAATTCGTCAATGTGTGGGAGTGAGGGATGCAGTAAAGAAGGATTAGTGGATCGGAAATGAGATTGTCGTATCCCAAAAGAAAATCCTGTCGTTTCCATAGAAACGTTACTCGATTTAGAAGGACATGTCTTAGAACACATAGTACTCGTATTTCATAGCGACGCAATTTCCGTGTGAATTCGTCAATGTGTGGGAGTGAGGGTTGCAGTCAAGAAGGATTAGTGGATCGAAATGAGATTGTCGTATCCCACAAGAAAATCCTGTCGTTTCCATAGAAACGTAACTCGATTTAGAAGGAAATGTCTTAGAACACATAGTACTCGTATTTCATAGCGACGCAATTTCCGTGTGAATTCGTCAATGTGTGGGAGTGAGGGATGCAGTAAAGAAGGATTAGTGGATCGGAAATGAGATTGTCGTATCCCAAAAGAAAATCCTGTCGTTTCCATAGAAACGTTACTCGATTTAGAAGGAAATGTCTTAGAACACATAGTACTCGTATTTCATAGCGACGCCATTTCCGTGTGAATTCGTCAATGTGTGGGAGTGAGGGATGCAGTAAAGAAGGATTAGTGGATCGGAAATGAGATTGTCGTATCCCAAAAGAAAATCCTGTCGTTTCCATAGAAACGTTACTCGATTTAGAAGGAGAAGTCATAGAACCCATTGTAATTCATAGCGACGCAATTTCCGTGTAAATTCGTCAATGTTTGGGAGTGAGGGATGGAGTAAAGAAGGATTAGTGGATCGGAAATGTGATTGTCGTATCCCAAAAGAAAATCCTGTCGTTTCCATAGAAACGTTACTCGATTTAGAAGGAAATGTCTTAGAACACATAGTATTTCATAGCGACGCAATTTCCGTGTGAATTCGTCAATGTTTGGGAGTGAGGGATGCAGTAAAGAAGGATTAGTGGATCGGAAATGAGATTGTCGTATCCCAAAAAAAAGTCCTGTCGTTACCATAGAAACGTTACTTGATTTAGAAGAAGAAGTCATAGAATTCATAGTAATTCATAGCGACGCAATTTCCGTGTGAATTCGTGAATGTGTGGGAGTGAGGGATGTAGTAAAGAAGGATTAGTGGATCGGAAATGTGATTGTCGTATCACAAAAGAAAACCCTATCGTTTCCATAGAAACGTTACTCGATTTAGAACGAAATGTCTTAGAACACATAGTACTCGTATTTCATAGCGACGCAATTTCCGTGTGAATTCGTCAATGTGTGGGAGTGAGGGATGCAGTAAAGAAGGGTTAGTGGATCGGAAATGTGATTGTCGTATCCCAAAAGAAAATCCTGTCGTTTCCATAGAAACGTTACTCGATTTAGAAGGAAATGTCTTAGAACACATAGTACTCGTATTTCATAGCGACGCAATTTCCGTGTGAATTCGTCAATGTGTGGGAGTGAGGGATGCAGTAAAGAAGGATTAGTGTATCGGAAATGCGATTGTCGTATGCCAAAAGAAAATCCTGTCGTTTCCATAGAAACGTTACTCGATTTAGAAGGAGAAGTCATAGAACCCGTAGTAATTCATAGCGACGCAATTTCCGTGTGAATTCGTCAATGATTTGGAGTGAGGGATGGAGTAAAGAAGGATTAGTGGATCGGAAATGTGATTGTCGTATCCCAAAAGAAAATCCTGTCGTTTCCATAGGAACGTTACTCGATTTAGAAGGAAATGCCTTAGAACACATAGTATTTCATAGCGACGCAATTTCCGTGTGAATTCGTCAATGTTTGGGAGTGAGGGATGCAGTAAAGAAGGATTATTGGATCGGAAATGAGATTGTCGTATCCCAAAAAAAAGTCCTGTCGTTTCCATAGAAACGTTACTTGATTTAGAAGGAGAAGTCATAGAATCCATAGTAATTCATAGCGACGCAATTTCCGTGTGAATTCGTGTATGTGTGGGAGTGAGGGATGTAGTAAAGAAGGATTAGTGGATCGGAAATGTGATTGTCGTATCCCAAAAGAAAATCCGGTCGTTTCCATAGATACGTTACTCGATTTAGAAGGAAATGTCTTAGAACACATAGTACTCGTATTTCATAGCGACGCATTTTCCGTGTGAATTCGTCAATGTTTGGGAGTGAGGGATGCAGTAAAGAAGGATTAGTGGATCGGAAATGTGATTGTCGTATCCCAAAAGAAAATCCTGTCGTTTCCATTGAAACGTTACTCGATTTAGAAGGAAATGTCTTAGAACACATAGTACTCTTATTTCATAGCGACGCAATTTCCGTGTGAATTCGTCAATGTGTGGGAGGGAGGGATGCAGTAAAGAAGGATTAGTGGATCGGAACTGAGATTGTCATATCCCAAAAGAAAATCCTGTCGTTTCCATAGAAACGTTACTCGATTTAGAAGGACATGTCTTAGAACACATAGTACTCGTATTTCATAGCGACGCAATTTCCGTGTGATTTCGTCAATGTGTGGGAGTGAGGGATGCAGTAAAGAAGGATTAGTGGATCGGAAATGAGATTGTCGTATCCCAAAAGAAAATCCTGTCGTTTCCATAGAAACGTTACTCGATTTAGAAGTAAATGTCTTAGAACACATAGTACTCGTATTTCATAGCGACGCAATTTCCGTGTGAATTCGTCAATGTGTGGGAGTGAGGGATGCAGTAAAGAAGGATTAGTGGATCGGAAATGAGATTGTCGTATCCCAAAAGAAAATCCTGTCGTTTCCATAGAAACGTTACTCGATTTAGAAGGAAATGTCTTAGAACACGTAGTACTCGTATCTCATAGCGACGCAATTTCCGTGTGAATTCGTCAATGTGTGGGAGTGAGGGATGCAGTAAAGAAGGATTAGTGGATCGGAAATGAGATTGTCGTATCCCAAAAGAAAATCCTGTCGTTTCCATAGAAACGTTACTCGATTTAGAAGGAGAAGTCATAGAACCCATAGTATTTCATAGCGACGCAATTTCCGTGTGAATTCGTCAATGTTTGGGAGTGAGGGATGGAGTAAAGAAGGATTAGTGGATCGGAAATGTGATTGTCATATCCCAAAAGAAAATCCTGTCGTTTCCATAGAAACGTTACTCGATTTAGAAGGAAATATCTTAGAACACATAGTATTTCATAGCGACGCAATTTCCGTGTGAATTCGTCAATGTTTGGGAGTGAGGGATGCAGTAAAGAAGCATTAGTGGATCGGAAATGAGATTGTCGTATCCGAAAAGAAAATCCTGTCGTTTCCATAGAAACGTTACTCGATTTAGAAGGAAATGTCTTAGAACACATAGTACTCGTATTTCATAGCGACGGAATTTCCGTGTGAATTCGTCAATGTTTGGGAGTGAGGGATAGAGTAAAGAAGGATTAGTGGATCGGAAATGTAATTGTCGTATCCCAAAAGAAAATCCTGTCGTTTCCATAGAAACGTTACTCGGTCTAGAAGGAAATGTCTTAGAACACATAGTACTCGTATTTCATAGCGACGCAATTTCCGTGTGAATTCGTCAATGTGTGGGAGTGAGGGATGCAGTAAAGAAGGATTAGTGGATCGGAAATGAGATTGTCGTATCCCAAAAGAAAATCCTGTCGTTTCCATAGAAACGTTACTCGATATAGAAGGAAATGTCTTAGAACACATAGTACTCGTATTTCATAGCGACGGAATTTCCGTGTGAATTCGTCAATGTTTGGGAGTGAGGGATGCAGTAAAGAAGGATTAGTGGATCGGAAATGAGATTGTCGTATCCCAAAAGAAAATCCAGTCGTTACCATAGAAACGTTACTCGATTTAGAAGGAAATGTCATAGAACACATAGTATTTCATAGCGACGCAATTTCCGTGTGAATTCGTCAATGTTTGGGAGTGAGGGATGCAGTAAGGAAGGATTAGTAGATCGGAAATGAGATTGTCGTATCCCAAAAAAAAGTCCTGTGGTTTCCATAGAAACGTTACTTGATTTAGAAGGAGAAGTCATAGAACCCATAGTAATTCATAGTGACGCAATTTCCGTGTGAATTCGTCAATGTGTGGGAGTGAAGGATGCAGTAAAGAAGCATTAGTGGATCGGAAATGTGATTGTCGTATCCCAAAAGAAAATCCTGTCGTTTCCATAGAAACGTTACTCGATTTAGAAGGAAATGTCTTAGAACACATAGTATTTCATAGCGACGCAATTTCCGTGTGAATTCGTCAAAGTTTGGGAGTGAGGGATGCAGTAAAGAAGGATTAGTGGATCGGAAATGAGATTGTCGTATCCCAAAAAAAAGTCCAGTCGTTTCCGTAGAAACGTTACTTGATTTAGAAGGAGAAGTCATAGAACCCGTAGTAATTCATAGCGACGCAATTTCCGTGTGAATTCGTCAGTGTGTGGGAGTGAGGGATGCAGTAAAGAAGGATTAGTGGATCGGAAATGTGATTGTCGTATCCCAAAAGAAAATTATGTCGTTTCCATAGAAACGTTACTCGATTTACAAGGAAATGTCTTAGAACACATAGTACTCGTAATTCATAGCGACGCAATTTCCGTGTGAATTCGTCAATGTGTGGGAGTGAGGGATGCAGTAAAGGAGGATTAGTGGATCGGAAATGAGATTGTCGTATCCCAAAAGAAAATCCTGTCTTTTCCATAGAAACGTTACTCGATTTAGAAAGAAATGTCTTAGAACACATAGTATTTCATAGCGACGCAATTTCCGTGTGAATTCGTCAATGTTTGGGAGTTAGGGATGCAGTAAAGAGGGATTAGTGGATCGGAAATGAGATTGTCGTATCCCAAAAAAAAGTCCTGTCGTTTCCATAGAAACGTTACTTGATTTAGAAGGAGAAGTCATAGAATCCATAGTAATTCATAGCGACGCAATTTCCGTGTGAATTCGTGAATGTGTGGGAGTGAGGGATGTAGTAAAGAAGGATTAGTGGATCGGAAATGTGATTGTCGTATCACAAAAGAAAATCCTGTCGTTTCCATAGAAACGTTACTCGATTTAGAACGAAATGTCTTAGAACACATAGTACTCGTATTTCGTAGCGACGCAATTTCCGTGTGAATTCTTCAATGTGTGGGAGTGAGGGATGCAGTAAAGAAGGGTTAGTGGATCGGAAATGTGATTGTCGTATCCCAAAAGAAAATCCTGTCGTTTCCATAGAAACGTTACTCGATTTAGAAGGAAATGTCTTAGAACACATAGTACTCGTATTTCATAGCGACGCAATTTCCGTGTGAATTCGTCAATGTGTGGGAGTGAGGGATGCAGTAAAGAAGGATTAGTGGATCGGAAATGCGATTGTCGTATGCCAAAAGAAAATCCTGTCGTTTCCATAGAAACGTTACTCGATTTAGAAGGAGAAGTCATAGAACCCGTAGTAATTCATAGCGACGAAATTTCCGTGTGAATTCGTCAATGATTTGGAGTGAGGGATGGAGTAAAGAAGGATTAGTGGATCGGAAATGTGATTGTCGTATCCCAAAAGAAAATCCTGTCGTTTCCATAGAAACGTTACTCGAATTAGAAGGAAATGTCTTAGAACACATAGTATTTCATAGCGACGCAATTTCCGTGTGAATTCGTCAATGTTTGGGAGTGAGGGATACAGTAAAGAAGGATTAGTGGATCGGAAACGAGATTGTCGTATCCCAAAAAAAAGTCCTGTCATTTCCATAGAAACGTTACTTGATTTAGAAGGAGAAGTCATAGAATCCATAGTAATTCATAGCGACGCAATTTCCGTGTGAATTCGTGAATGTGTGGGAGTGAGGGATGTAGTAAAGAAGGATTAGTGGATCGGAAATGTGATTGTCGTATCCCAAAAGAAAATCCTGTCGTTTCCATAGAAACGTTACTCGATTTAGAACGAAATGTCTTAGAACACATAGTACTCGTATTTCATAGCGACGCAATTTCCGTGTGAATTCGTCAATGTGTGGGAGTGGGGGATGCAGTAAAGAAGGGTTAGTGGATCGGAAATGTGATTGTCGTATCCCAAAAGAAAATCCTGTCGTTTCCATAGAAACGTTACTCGATTTAGAAGGAAATGTCTTAGAACAGATAGTACTCGTATTTCATAGCGACGCAATTTCCGTGGTAATTCGTCAATGTGTGGGAGTGAGGGATGCAGTAAAGAAGGATTAGTGGATCGGAAATGAGATTGTCGTATCCCAAAAGAAAATCCTGTCGTTTCCATAGAAACGTTACTCGATTTAGAAGGAAATGTCTTAGAACACATAGTACTCGTATTTCATAGCGACGCAATTTTCGTGTGAATTCGTCAATGTGTGGGAGTGAGGGATGCAGTAATGAAGGATTAGTGGATCGGAAATGTGATTGTCGTATGCCAAAAGAAAATCCTGTCGTTTCCATAGAAACGTTACTCGATTTAGAAGGAGAAGTCATAGAACCCGTAGTAATTCATAGCGACGCAATTTCCGTGTGAATTCGTCAATGATTTGGAGTGAGGGATGGAGTAAAGAAGGATTAGTGGATCGGAAAAGTGATTGTCGTATCCCAAAAGAAAATCCTGTCGTTTCCATAGAAACGTTACTCGATTTAGAAGGAAATGTCTTAGAACACATAGTATTTCATAGCGACGCAATTTCCGTGAGAATTCGTCAATGTTTGGGAGTGAGGGATGCAGTAAAGAAGGATTAGTGGATCGGAAATGAGATTGTCGTATCCCAACAGAAAATCCTGTCGTTTCCATAGAAACGTTACTCGATTTGGAAGGAAATGTCTTAGAACACATAGTACTCGTATTTCATAGCGACGGAATTTCCGTGTGAATTCGTCAATGTTTGAGAGTGAGGGATGGAGTAAAGAAGGATTAGTGGATCGGAAATGTGATTGTCGTATCCCAAAAGAAAATCCTGTCGTTTCCATAGAAACGTTACTCGATTTAGAAGGAAATGTCTTAGAACACATAGTACTCGTATTTCATAGCGAGGCAATTTCCGTGTGAATTCGTCAATGTGTGGGAGTGAGGGATGCAGTAAAGAAGGAATAGTGGATCGGAAATGAAATTGTCGTATCCCAAAAGAAAATCCTGTCGTTTCCATAGAAACGTTACTCGATTTAGAAGGAAATGTCTTAGAACACATAGTACTCGTATTTCATAGCGACGGAATTTCCGTGTGAATTCGTCAATGTTTGGGAGTGAGGGATGCAGTAAAGAAGGATTAGTGGATCGGAAATGAGATTGTCGTATCCCAAAAGAAAATCCAGTCGTTTCCATAGAAACGTTACTCGATTTAGAAGGAAATGTCTTGGAACACATAGTATTTCATAGCGACGCAATTTCCGTGTGAATTCGTCAATGTTTGGGAGTGAGGGATGCAGTAAGGAAGGATTAGTGGATCGGAAATGAGATTGTCGTATCCCAAAAAAAAGTCCTGTCGTTTCCATAGAAACGTTACTTGATTTAGAAGGAGAAGTCATAGAACCCATAGTAATTCATAGCGACGCAATTTCCGTGTGAATTCGTCAATGTGTGGGAGTGAAGGATGCAGTAAAGAAGGATTAGTGGATCGGAAATGTGATTGTCGTATCCCAAAAGAAAATCCTGTCGTTTCCATAGAAACGTTACTCGATTTAGAAGGAAATGTCTTAGAACACATAGTATTTCATAGCGACGCAATTTCCGTGTGAATTCGTCAATGTTTGGGAGTGAGGGATGCAGTAAAGAAGGATTAGTGGATCGGAAATGTGATTGTCGTATCCCAAAAAAAAGTCCAGTCGTTTCCATAGAAACGTTACTTGATTTAGAAGGAGAAGTCATAGAACCCATAGTAATTCATAGCGACGCAATTTCCGTGTGACTTCGTCAATGTGTGGGAGTGAGGGATGCAGTAAAGAAGGATTAGTGGATCGGAAATGTGATTGTAGTATGCCAAAAGAAAATCCTGTCGTTTCCATAGAAACGTTACTCGATTTACAAGGAAATGTCTTAGAACACATAGTACTCGTATTTCATAGCGACGCAATTTCCGTGTGAATTCGTCAATGTGTGGGAGTGAGGGATGCAGTAAAGGAGGATTAGTGGATCGGAAATGAGATTGTCGTATCCCAAAAGAAAATCCTGTCGTTTCCATAGAAACGTTACTCGATTTAGAGAGAAAAATATCTTAGAACACATAGTATTTCATAGCGACGCAATTTCCGTGTGAATTCGTCAATGTTTGGGAGTGAGGGATGCAGTAAAGAAGGATTAGTGGATCGGAAATGAGATTGTCGTATCCCAAAAAGAAGTCCTGTCGTTTCCATAGAAACGTTACTTGATTTAGAAGTAGAAGTCATAGAATCCATAGTAATTCATAGCGACGCAATTTCCGTGTGAATTCGTGAATGTGTGGGAGTGAGGGATGTAGTAAAGAAGGATTAGTGGATCGGAAATGTGATTGTCGTATCCCAAAAGAAAATCCTGTCGTTTCCATAGAAACGTTACTCGATCTAGAAGGAAATGTCTTAGAACACATAGTACTCGTATTTCATAGCGACGCAATTTCCGTGTGAATTCGTCAATGTGTGGGAGTGAGGGATGCAGTAAAGAAGGATTAGTGGATCGGAAATGAGATTGTCGTATCCCAAAAGAAAATCCTGTCGTTTCCATAGAAACGTTACTCGATATAGAAGGAAATGTCTTAGAACACATAGTACTCGTATTTCATAGCGACGGAATTTCCGTGTGAATTCGTCAATGTTTGGGAGTGAGGGATGCAGTAAAGAAGGATTAGTGGATCGGAAATGAGATTGTCGTATCCCAAAAGAAAATCCAGTCGTTACCATAGAAACGTTACTCGATTTAGAAGGAAATGTCATAGAACACATAGTATTTCATAGCGACGCAATTTCCGTGTGAATTCGTCAATGTTTGGGAGTGAGGGATGCAGTAAGGAAGGATTAGTAGATCGGAAATGAGATTGTCGTATCCCAAAAAAAAGTCCTGTGGTTTCCATAGAAACGTTACTTGATTTAGAAGGAGAAGTCATAGAACCCATAGTAATTCATAGTGACGCAATTTCCGTGTGAATTCGTCAATGTGTGGGAGTGAAGGATGCAGTAAAGAAGCATTAGTGGATCGGAAATGTGATTGTCGTATCCCAAAAGAAAATCCTGTCGTTTCCATAGAAACGTTACTCGATTTAGAAGGAAATGTCTTAGAACACATAGTATTTCATAGCGACGCAATTTCCGTGTGAATTCGTCAAAGTTTGGGAGTGAGGGATGCAGTAAAGAAGGATTAGTGGATCGGAAATGAGATTGTCGTATCCCAAAAAAAAGTCCAGTCGTTTCCGTAGAAACGTTACTTGATTTAGAAGGAGAAGTCATAGAACCCGTAGTAATTCATAGCGACGCAATTTCCGTGTGAATTCGTCAGTGTGTGGGAGTGAGGGATGCAGTAAAGAAGGATTAGTGGATCGGAAATGTGATTGTCGTATCCCAAAAGAAAATTATGTCGTTTCCATAGAAACGTTACTCGATTTACAAGGAAATGTCTTAGAACACATAGTACTCGTAATTCATAGCGACGCAATTTCCGTGTGAATTCGTCAATGTGTGGGAGTGAGGGATGCAGTAAAGGAGGATTAGTGGATCGGAAATGAGATTGTCGTATCCCAAAAGAAAATCCTGTCTTTTCCATAGAAACGTTACTCGATTTAGAAAGAAATGTCTTAGAACACATAGTATTTCATAGCGACGCAATTTCCGTGTGAATTCGTCAATGTTTGGGAGTTAGGGATGCAGTAAAGAGGGATTAGTGGATCGGAAATGAGATTGTCGTATCCCAAAAAAAAGTCCTGTCGTTTCCATAGAAACGTTACTTGATTTAGAAGGAGAAGTCATAGAATCCATAGTAATTCATAGCGACGCAATTTCCGTGTGAATTCGTGAATGTGTGGGAGTGAGGGATGTAGTAAAGAAGGATTAGTGGATCGGAAATGTGATTGTCGTATCACAAAAGAAAATCCTGTCGTTTCCATAGAAACGTTACTCGATTTAGAACGAAATGTCTTAGAACACATAGTACTCGTATTTCGTAGCGACGCAATTTCCGTGTGAATTCTTCAATGTGTGGGAGTGAGGGATGCAGTAAAGAAGGGTTAGTGGATCGGAAATGTGATTGTCGTATCCCAAAAGAAAATCCTGTCGTTTCCATAGAAACGTTACTCGATTTAGAAGGAAATGTCTTAGAACACATAGTACTCGTATTTCATAGCGACGCAATTTCCGTGTGAATTCGTCAATGTGTGGGAGTGAGGGATGCAGTAAAGAAGGATTAGTGGATCGGAAATGCGATTGTCGTATGCCAAAAGAAAATCCTGTCGTTTCCATAGAAACGTTACTCGATTTAGAAGGAGAAGTCATAGAACCCGTAGTAATTCATAGCGACGAAATTTCCGTGTGAATTCGTCAATGATTTGGAGTGAGGGATGGAGTAAAGAAGGATTAGTGGATCGGAAATGTGATTGTCGTATCCCAAAAGAAAATCCTGTCGTTTCCATAGAAACGTTACTCGAATTAGAAGGAAATGTCTTAGAACACATAGTATTTCATAGCGACGCAATTTCCGTGTGAATTCGTCAATGTTTGGGAGTGAGGGATGCAGTAAAGAAGGATTAGTGGATCGGAAACGAGATTGTCGTATCCCAAAAAAAAGTCCTGTCATTTCCATAGAAACGTTACTTGATTTAGAAGGAGAAGTCATAGAATCCATAGTAATTCATAGCGACGCAATTTCCGTGTGAATTCGTGAATGTGTGGGAGTGAGGGATGTAGTAAAGAAGGATTAGTGGATCGGAAATGTGATTGTCGTATCCCAAAAGAAAATCCTGTCGTTTCCATAGAAACGTTACTCGATTTAGAACGAAATGTCTTAGAACACATAGTACTCGTATTTCATAGCGACGCAATTTCCGTGTGAATTCGTCAATGTGTGGGAGTGGGGGATGCAGTAAAGAAGGGTTAGTGGATCGGAAATGTGATTGTCGTATCCCAAAAGAAAATCCTGTCGTTTCCATAGAAACGTTACTCGATTTAGAAGGAAATGTCTTAGAACAGATAGTACTCGTATTTCATAGCGACGCAATTTCCGTGGTAATTCGTCAATGTGTGGGAGTGAGGGATGCAGTAAAGAAGGATTAGTGGATCGGAAATGAGATTGTCGTATCCCAAAAGAAAATCCTGTCGTTTCCATAGAAACGTTACTCGATTTAGAAGGAAATGTCTTAGAACACATAGTACTCGTATTTCATAGCGACGCAATTTTCGTGTGAATTCGTCAATGTGTGGGAGTGAGGGATGCAGTAATGAAGGATTAGTGGATCGGAAATGTGATTGTCGTATGCCAAAAGAAAATCCTGTCGTTTCCATAGAAACGTTACTCGATTTAGAAGGAGAAGTCATAGAACCCGTAGTAATTCATAGCGACGCAATTTCCGTGTGAATTCGTCAATGATTTGGAGTGAGGGATGGAGTAAAGAAGGATTAGTGGATCGGAAAAGTGATTGTCGTATCCCAAAAGAAAATCCTGTCGTTTCCATAGAAACGTTACTCGATTTAGTAGGAAATGTCTTAGAACACATAGTATTTCATAGCGACGCAATTTCCGTGAGAATTCGTCAATGTTTGGGAGTGAGGGATGCAGTAAAGAAGGATTAGTGGATCGGAAATGAGATTGTCGTATCCCAACAGAAAATCCTGTCGTTTCCATAGAAACGTTACTCGATTTGGAAGGAAATGTCTTAGAACACATAGTACTCGTATTTCATAGCGACGGAATTTCCGTGTGAATTCGTCAATGTTTGAGAGTGAGGGATGGAGTAAAGAAGGATTAGTGGATCGGAAATGTGATTGTCGTATCCCAAAAGAAAATCCTGTCGTTTCCATAGAAACGTTACTCGATTTAGAAGGAAATGTCTTAGAACACATAGTACTCGTATTTCATAGCGACGCAATTTCCGTGTGAATTCGTCAATGTGTGGGAGTGAGGGATGCAGTAAAGAAGGAATAGTGGATCGGAAATGAAATTGTCGTATCCCAAAAGAAAATCCTGTCGTTTCCATAGAAACGTTACTCGATTTAGAAGGAAATGTCTTAGAACACATAGTACTCGTATTTCATAGCGACGGAATTTCCGTGTGAATTCGTCAATGTTTGGGAGTGAGGGATGCAGTAAAGAAGGATTAGTGGATCGGAAATGAGATTGTCGTATCCCAAAAGAAAATCCAGTCGTTTCCATAGAAACGTTACTCGATTTAGAAGGAAATGTCTTGGAACACATAGTATTTCATAGCGACGCAATTTCCGTGTGAATTCGTCAATGTTTGGGAGTGAGGGATGCAGTAAGGAAGGATTAGTGGATCGGAAATGAGATTGTCGTATCCCAAAAAAAAGTCCTGTCGTTTCCATAGAAACGTTACTTGATTTAGAAGGAGAAGACATAGAACCCATAGTAATTCATAGCGACGCAATTTCCGTGTGAATTCGTCAATGTGAGGGAGTGAAGGATGCAGTAAAGAAGGATTAGTGGATCGGAAATGTGATTGTCGTATCCCAAAAGAAAATCCTGTCGTTTCCATAGAAACGTTACTCGATTTAGAAGGAAATGTCTTAGAACACATAGTATTTCATAGCGACGCAATTTCCGTGTGAATTCGTCAATGTTTGGGAGTGAGGGATGCAGTAAAGAAGGATTAGTGGATCGGAAATGTGATTGTCGTATCCCAAAAAAAAGTCCAGTCGTTTCCATAGAAACGTTACTTGATTTAGAAGGAGAAGTCATAGAACCCATAGTAATTCATAGCGACGCAATTTCCGTGTGACTTCGTCAATGTGTGGGAGTGAGGGATGCAGTAAAGAAGGATTAGTGGATCGGAAATGTGATTGTAGTATGCCAAAAGAAAATCCTGTCGTTTCCATAGAAACGTTACTCGATTTACAAGGAAATGTCTTAGAACACATAGTACTCGTATTTCATAGCGACGCAATTTCCGTGTGAATTCGTCAATGTGTGGGAGTGAGGGATGCAGTAAAGGAGGATTAGTGGATCGGAAATGAGATTGTCGTATCCCAAAAGAAAATCCTGTCGTTTCCATAGAAACGTTACTCGATTTAGAGAGAAAAATATCTTAGAACACATAGTATTTCATAGCGACGCAATTTCCGTGTGAATTCGTCAATGTTTGGGAGTGAGGGATGCAGTAAAGAAGGATTAGTGGATCGGAAATGAGATTGTCGTATCCCAAAAAGAAGTCCTGTCGTTTCCATAGAAACGTTACTTGATTTAGAAGTAGAAGTCATAGAAACCATAGTAATTCATAGCGACGCAATTTCCGTGTGAATTCGTGAATGTGTGGGAGTGAGGGATGTAGTAAAGAAGGATTAGTGGATCGGAAATGTGATTGTCGAATTCCAAACGAAAATCCTGTCGTTTCCATAGAAACGTTACTCGATTTAGAAGGAAATGTCTTCTAACACATAGTACTCGTATTTCATAGCGACGGAATTTCCGTGTGAATTCGTCAATGTTTGGGAGTGAGGGATGCAGTAAAGAAGGATTAGTGGATCGGAAATGTGATTGTCGTAACCCAAAAGAAAATCCTGTCGTTTCCATAGAAACGTTACTCGATTTAGAAGGAAATGTCTTAGAACACATAGTACTCGTATTTCATAGCGACGCAATTTCCGTGTGAATTCGTCAATGTTTGGGAGTGAGGGATGCAGTAAAGAAGGATTAGTGGATCGGAAATGTGATTGTCGTATCCCAAAAGAAAATCCTGTCGTTTCCATAGAAACGTTACTCGATTTAGAAGGAAATGTCTTAGAACACATAGTACTCGTATTTCATAGCGACGCAATTTCCGTGTGAATTCGTCAATGTGTGGGAGTGAGGGATGCAGTAAAGAAGGATTAGTGGATCGGAAATGTGATTGTCGTATCCCAAAAGAAAATCCTGTCGTTTCCATAGAAACGTTACTCGATTTACAAGGAAATGTCTTAGAACACATAGTACTCGTATTTCATAGAGACGCAATTTCCGTGTGAATTCGTCAATGTGTGGGAGTGAGGGATGCAGTAAAGAAGGGTTAGTGGATCGGAAATGTGATTGTCGTATCCCAAAAGAATATCCTGTCGTTTCCATAGAAACGTTACTCGATTTAGAAGGAAATGTCTTAGAACACATAGTACTCGTATTTCATAGCGACGGAATATCCGTGTGAATTGGTCAATGTTTGGGAGTGAGGGATGCAGTAAAGAACGATTAGTGGATCGGAAATGTGATTGTTGTATCCCAAAAGAAAATCCTGTCGTTTCCATAGAAACGTTACTCGATTTAGAAGGAAATGTCTTAGAACACATAGTACTCGTATTTCATAGCGACGCAATTTCCGTGTGAATTCGTCAATGTTTGGGAGTGAGGGATGCAGTAAAGAAGGATTAGTGGATCGGAAATGTGATTGTCGTATCCCAAAAGAAAATCCTGTCGTTTCCATAGAAACGTTACTCGATTTGGAAAGAAATGTCTTAGAACACATAGTACTCGTATTTCATAGCGACGCAATTTCCGTGTGAATTCGTCAATGTGTGGGAGTGAGGGATGCAGTAAAGAAGGATTAGTGGATCGGAAATGAGATTGTCGTATCCCAAAAGAAAATCCTGTCGTTTCCATAGAAACGTTACTCGATTTAGAAGGAAATGTCTTAGAACACATAGTACTCGTATTTCATAGCGACGCAATTTCCGTGTGAATTCGTCAATGTGTGGGAGTGAGGGATGCAGTAAAGAAGGATTAGTGGATCGGAAATGAGATTGTCGTATCCCAAAAGAAAATCCTGTCGTTTCCATAGAAACGTTACTCGATTTAGAACGAAATGTCTTAGAACACATAGTACTCGTATTTCATAGCGACGCAATTTACGTGTGAATTCGACAATGTGTGGGAGTGAGGGATGCAGTAAAGAAGGATTAGTGGATCGGAAATGAGATTGTCGTATCCCAAAAGAAAATCCTGACGTTTCCATAGAAACGTTACTCGATTTAGAAGGAAATGTCTTAGAACACATAGTACTCGTATTTCATAGCGACGCAATTTCCGTGTGAGTTCGTCAATGTTTGGGAGTGAGGGATGCAGTAAAGAAGGATTAGTGGATCGGAAATGAGATTGTCGTATCCCAAAAAAAAGTCCTGTCGTTTCCATAGAAACGTTACTTGATTTAGAAGGAGAAGTCATAGAACCCATAGTAATTCATAGCGACGCAATTTCCGTGTGAATTCGTCAATGTGTGGGAGTGAAGGATGCAGTAAAGAAGGATTAGTGGATCGGAAATGTGATTGTCGTATCCCAAAAGAAAATCCTGTCGTTTCCATAGAAACGTTACTCGATTTAGAAGGTAATGTCTTAGAACACATAGTATTTCATAGCGACGCAATTTCCGTGTGAATTCGTCAATGTTTGGGAGTGAGGGATGCAGTAAAGAAGGATTAGTGGATCGGAAATGAGATTGTCGTATCCCAAAAAAAAGTCCAGTCGTTTCCATAGAAACGTTACTTGATTTAGAAGGAGAAGTCATAGAACCCATAGTAATTCATAGCGACGCAATTTCCGTGTGACTTCGTCAATGTGTGGGAGTGAGGGATGCAGTAAAGAAGGATTAGTGGATCGGAAATGTGATTGTAGTATCCCAAAAGAAAATCCTGTCGTTTCCATAGAAACGTTACTCGATTTACAAGGAAATGTCTTAGAACACATAGTACTCGTATTTCATAGCGACGCAATTTCCGTGTGAATTCGTCAATGTGTGGGAGTGAGGGATGCAGTAAAGGAGGATTAGTGGATCGGAAATGAGATTGTCGTATCCCAAAAGAAAATCCTGTCGTTTCCATAGAAACGTTACTCGATTTAGAGAGAAATGTCTTAGAACACATAGTATTTCATAGCGACGCAATTTCCGTGTGAATTCGTCAATGTTTGGGAGTGAGGGATGCAGTAAAGAAGGATTAGTGGATCGGAAATGAGATTGTCGTATCCCAAAAAGAAGTCCTGTCGTTTCCATAGAAACGTTACTTGATTTAGAAGGAGAAGTCATAGAATCCATAGTAATTCATAGCGACGCAATTTCCGTGTGAATTCGTGAATGTGTGGGAGTGAGGGATGTAGTAAAGAAGGATTAGTGGATCGGAAATGTGATTGTCGAATTCCAAAAGAAAATCCTGTCGTTTCCATAGAAACGTTACTCGATTTAGAAGGAAATGTCTTCTAACACATAGTACTCGTATTTCATAGCGACGGGATTTCCGTGTGAATTCGTCAATGTTTGGGAGTGAGGGATGCAGTAAAGAAGGATTAGTGGATCGGAAATATGATTGTCGTAACCCAAAAGAAAATCCTGTCGTTTCCATAGAAACGTTACTCGATTTAGAAGGAAATGTCTTAGAACACATAGTACTCGTATTTCATAGCGACGCAATTTCCGTGTGAGTTCGTCAAAGTTTGGGAGTGAGGGATGCAGTAAAGAAGGATTAGTGGATCGGAAATGAGATTGTCGTATCCCAAAAAAAAGTCCTGTCGTTTCCATAGAAACGTTACTTGATTTAGAAGGAGAAGTCATAGAACCCATAGTAATTCATAGCGACGCAATTTCCGTGTGAATTCGTCAATGTGTGGGAGTGAAGGATGCAGTAAAGAAGGATTAGTGGATCGGAAATGTGATTGTCGTATCCCAAAAGAAAATCCTGTCGTTTCCATAGAAACGTTACTCGATTTAGAAGGAAATGTCTTAGAACACATAGTATTTCATAGCGACGCAATTTCCGTGTGAATTCGTCAATGTTTGGGAGTGAGGGATGCAGTAAAGAAGGATTAGTGGATCGGAAATGAGATTGTCGTATCCCAAAAAAAAGTCCAGTCGTTTCCATAGAAACGTTACTTGATTTAGAAGGAGAAGTCATAGAACCCATAGTAATTCATAGCGACGCAATTTCCGTGTGACTTCGTCAATGTGTGGGAGTGAGGGATGCAGTAAAGAAGGATTAGTGGATCGGAAATGTGATTGTAGTATCCCAAAAGAAAATCCTGTCGTTTCCATAGAAACGTTACTCGATTTACAAGGAAATGTCTTAGAACACATAGTACTCGTATTTCATAGCGACGCAATTTCCGTGTGAATTCGTCAATGTGTGGGAGTGAGGGATGCAGTAAAGGAGGATTAGTGGATCGGAAATGAGATTGTCGTATCCCAAAAGAAAATCCTGTCGTTTCCATAGAAACGTTACTCGATTTAGAGAGAAATGTCTTAGAACACATAGTATTTCATAGCGACGCAATTTCCGTGTGAATTCGTCAATGTTTGGGAGTGAGGGATGCAGTAAAGAAGGATTAGTGGATCGGAAATGAGATTGTCGTATCCCAAAAAGAAGTCCTGTCGTTTCCATAGAAACGTTACTTGATTTAGAAGGAGAAGTCATAGAATCCATAGTAATTCATAGCGACGCAATTTCCGTGTGAATTCGTGAATGTGTGGGAGTGAGGGATGTAGTAAAGAAGGATTAGTGGATCGGAAATGTGTTTGTCGAATTCCAAAAGAAAATCCTGTCGTTTCCATAGAAACGTTACTCGATTTAGAAGGAAATGTCTTCTAACACATAGTACTCGTATTTCATAGCGACTTGATTTCCGTGTGAATTCGTCAATGTTTGGGAGTGAGGGATGCAGTAAAGAAGGATTAGTGGATCGGAAATATGATTGTCGTAACCCAAAAGAAAATCCTGTCGTTTCCATAGAAACGTTACTCGATTTAGAAGGAAATGTCTTAGAACACATAGTACTCGTATTTCATAGCGACGCAATTTCCGTGTGAATTCGTCAATGTTTGGGAGTGAGGGATGCAGTAAAGAAGGATTAGTGGATCGGAAATGTGATTGTCGTATCCCAAAAGAAAATCCTGTCGTTTCCATAGAAACGTTACTCGATTTAGAAGGAAATGTCTTAGAACACATAGTACTCGTATTTCATAGCGACGCAATTTCCGTGTGAATTCGTCAATGTGTGGGAGTGAGGGATGCAGTAAAGAAGGATTAGTGGATCGGAAATGTGATTGTCGTATCCCAAAAGAAAATCCTGTCGTTTCCATAGAAACGTTACTCGATTTACAAGGAAATGTCTTAGAACACATAGTACTCGTATTTCATAGAGACGCAATTTCCGTGTGAATTCGTCAATGTGTGGGAGTGAGGGATGCAGTAAAGAAGGGTTAGTGGATCGGAAATGTGATTGTCGTATCCCAAAAGAATATCCTGTCGTTTCCATAGAAACGTTACTCGATTTAGAAGGAAATGTCTTAGAACACATAGTACTCGTATTTCATAGCGACGGAATATCCGTGTGAATTTGTCAATGTTTGGGAGTGAGGGATGCAGTAAAGAACGATTAGTGGATCGGAAATGTGATTGTCGTATCCCAAAAGAAAATCCTGTCGTTTCCATAGAAACGTTACTCGATTTAGAAGGAAATGTCTTAGAACACATAGTACTCGTATTTCATAGCGACGCAATTTCCGTGTGAATTCGTCAATGTTTGGGAGTGAGGGATGCAGTAAAGAAGGATTAGTGGATCGGAAATGTGATTGTCGTATCCCAAAAGAAAATCCTGTCGTTTCCATAGAAACGTTACTCGATTTGGAAGGAAATGTCTTAGAACACATAGTACTCGTATTTCATAGCGACGCAATTTCCGTGTGAATTCGTCAATGTGTGGGAGTGAGGGATGCAGTAAAGAAGGATTAGTGGATCGGAAATGAGATTGTCGTATCCCAAAAGAAAATCCTGTCGTTTCCATAGAAACGTTACTCGATTTAGAAGGAAATGTCTTAGAACACATAGTACTCGTATTTCATAGCGACGCAATTTCCGTGTGAATTCGTCAATGTGTGGGAGTGAGGGATGCAGTAAAGAAGGATTAGTGGATCGGAAATGAGATTGTCGTATCCCAAAAGAAAATCCTGTCGTTTCCATAGAAACGTTACTCGATTTAGAAGGAAATGTCTTAGAACACATAGTACTCGTATTTCATAGCGACGCAATTTCCGTGTGAATTCGACAATGTGTGGGAGTGAGGGATGCAGTAAAGAAGGATTAGTGGATCGGAAATGAGATTGTCGTATCCCAAAAGAAAATCCTGACGTTTCCATAGAAACGTTACTCGATTTAGAAGGAAATGTCTTAGAACACATAGTACTCGTATTTCATAGCGACGCAATTTCCGTGTGAGTTCGTCAATGTTTGGGAGTGAGGGATGCAGTAAGGAAGGATTAGTGGATCGGAAACGAGATTGTCGTATCCCAAAAAAAAGTCCTGTCGTTTCCATAGAAACGTTACTTGATTTAGAAGGAGAAGTCATAGAACCCATAGTAATTCATAGCGACGCAATTTCCGTGTGAATTCGTCAATGTGTGGGAGTGAAGTATGCAGTAAAGAAGGATTAGTGGATCGGAAATGTGATTGTCGTATCCCAAAAGAAAATCCTGTCGTTTCCATAGAAACGTTACTCGATTTAGAAGGAAATGTCTTAGAACACATAGTATTTCATAGCGACGCAATTTCCGTGTGAATTCGTCAATGTTTGGGAGTGAGGGATGCAGTAAAGAAGGATTAGTGGATCGGAAATGAGATTGTCGTATCCCAAAAAAAAGTCCAGTCGTTTCCATAGAAACGTTACTTGATTTAGAAGGAGAAGTCATAGAACCCATAGTAATTCATAGCGACGCAATTTCCGTGTGACTTCGTCAATGTGTGGGAGTGAGGGATGCAGTAAAGAAGGATTAGTGGATCGGAAATGTGATTGTAGTATCCCAAAAGAAAATCCTGTCGTTTCCATAGAAACGTTACTCGATTTACAAGGAAATGTCTTAGAACACATAGTACTCGTATTTCATAGCGACGCAATTTCCGTGTGAATTCGTCAATGTGTGGGAGTGAGGGATGCAGTAAAGGAGGATTAGTGGATCGGAAATGAGATTGTCGTATCCCAAAAGAAAATCCTGTCGTTTCCATAGAAACGTTACTCGATTTAGAGAGAAATGTCTTAGAACACATAGTATTTCATAGCGACGCAATTTCCGTGTGAATTCGTCAATGTTTGGGAGTGAGGGATGCAGTAAAGAAGGATTAGTGGATCGGAAATGAGATTGTCGTATCCCAAAAAGAAGTCCTGTCGTTTCCATAGAAACGTTACTTGATTTAGAAGGAGAAGTCATAGAATCCATAGTAATTCATAGCGACGCAATTTCCGTGTGAATTCGTGAATGTGTGAGAGTGAGGGATGTAGTAAAGAAGGATTAGTGGATCAGAAATGTGATTGTCGAATCCCAAAAGAAAATCCTGTCGTTTCCATAGAAACGTTACTCGATTTAGAAGGAAATGTCTTAGAACACATAGTACTCGTATTTCATAGCGACGCAATTTCCGTGTGAATTCGTCAATGTGTGGGAGTGAGGGATGCAGTAAAGAAGGGTTAGTGGATCGGAAATGTGATTGTCGTATCCCAAAAGAAAATCCTGTCGTTTCCATAGAAACGTTACTCGATTTTGAAGGAAATGTCTTCTAACACATAGTACTCGTATTTCATAGCGACGGAATTTCCGTGTGAATTCGTCAATGTTTGGGAGTGAGGGATGCAGTAAAGAAGGATTAGTGGATCGGAAATGTGATTGTCGTATCCCAAAAGAAAATCCTGTCGTTTCCATAGAAACGTTACTCGATTTAGAAGGAAATGTCTTAGAACACATAGTACTCGTATTTCATAGCGACGCAATTTCCGTGTGAATTCGACAATGTGTGGGAGTGAGGGATGCAGTAAAGAAGGATTAGTATATCGGAAATGAGATTGTCGTATCCCAAAAGAAAATCCTGACGTTTCCATAGAAACGTTACTCGATTTAGAAGGAAATGCCTTAGAACACATAGTACTCGTATTTCATAGCGACGCAATTTCCGTGTGAATTCGTCAATGTTTGGGAGTGAGGGATGCAGTAAAGAAGGATTAGTGGATCGGAAATGTGATTGTCGTATCCCAAAAGAAAATCCTGTCGTTTCCATAGAAACGTTACTCGATTTAGAAGGAAATGTCTTAGAACACATAGTACTCGTATTTCATAGCGACGCAATTTCCGTGTGAATTCGACAATGTGTGGGAGTGAGGGATGCAGTAAAGAAGGATTAGTGGATCGGAAATGAGATTGTCGTATCCCAAAAGAAAATCCTGACGTTTCCATAGAAACGTTACTCGATTTAGAAGGAAATGTCTTAGAACACATAGTACTCGTATTTCATAGCGACGCAATTTCCGTGTGAGTTCGTCAATGTTTGGGAGTGAGGGATGCAGTAAGGAAGGATTAGTGGATCGGAAATGAGATTGTCGTATCCCAAAAAAAAGTCCTGTCGTTTCCATAGAAACGTTACTTGATTTAGAAGGAGAAGTCATAGAACCCATAGTAATTCATAGCGACGCAATTTCCGTGTGAATTCGTCAATGTGTGGGAGTGAAGGATGCAGTAAAGAAGGATTAGTGGATCGGAAATGTGATTGTCGTATCCCAAAAGAAAATCCTGTCGTTTCCATAGAAACGTTACTCGATTTAGAAGGAAATGTCTTAGAACACATAGTATTTCATAGCGACGCAATTTCCGTGTGAATTCGTCAATGTTTGGGAGTGAGGGATGCAGTAAAGAAGGATTAGTGGATCGGAAATGAGATTGTCGTATCCCAAAAAAAAGTCCAGTCGTTTCCATAGAAACGTTACTTGATTTAGAAGGAGAAGTCATAGAACCCATAGTAATTCATAGCGACGCAATTTCCGTGTGACTTCGTCAATGTGTGGGAGTGAGGGATGCAGTAAAGAAGGATTAGTGGATCGGAAATGTGATTGTAGTATCCCAAAAAACAATCCTGTCGTTTCCATAGAAACGTTACTCGATTTACAAGGAAATGTCTTAGAACACATAGTACTCGTATTACATAGCGACGCAATTTCCGTGTGAATTCGTCAATGTGTGGGAGTGAGGGATGCAGTAAAGGAGGATTAGTGGATCGGAAATGAGATTGTCGTATCCCAAAAGAAAATCCTGTCGTTTCCATAGAAACGTTACTCGATTTAGAGAGAAATGTCTTAGAACACATAGTATTTCATAGCGACGCAATTTCCGTGTGAATTCGTCAATGTTTGGGAGTGAGGGATGCAGTAAAGAAGGATTAGTGGATCGGAAATGAGATTGTCGTATCCCAAAAAGAAGTCCTGTCGTTTCCATAGAAACGTTACTTGATTTAGAAGGAGAAGTCATAGAATCCATAGTAATTCATAGCGACGCAATTTCCGTGTGAATTCGTGAATGTGTGGGAGTGAGGGATGTAGTAAAGAAGGATTAGTGGATCGGAAATGTGATTGTCGAATCATAAAAGAAAATCCTGTCGTTTCCATAGAAACGTTACTCGATTTAGAACGAAATGTCTTAGAACACATAGTACTCGTATTTCATAGCGACGCAATTTCCGTGTGAATTCGTCAATGTGTGGGAGTGAGGGATGCAGTAAAGAAGGGTTAGTGGATCGGAAATGTGATTGTCGTATCCCAAAAGAAAATCCTGTCGTTTCCATAGAAACGTTACTCGATTTAGAAGGAAACGTCTTCTAACACATAGTACTCGTATTTCATAGCGACGGAATTTCCGTGTGAATTCGTCAATGTGTGGGAGTGAGGGATGCAGTAAAGAAGGATTAGTGGATCGGAAATGTGATTGTCGTATCCCAAAAGAAAATCCTGTCGTTTCCATAGAAACGTTACTCGATTTACAAGGAAATGTCTTAGAACACATAGTACTCGTATTTCATAGCGACGCAATTTCCGTGTGAATTCGTCAATGTGTGGGAGTGAGGGATGCAGTAAAGAAGGGTTAGTGGATCGGAAATGTGATTGTCGTATCCCAAAAGAAAATCCTGTCGTTTCCATAGAAACGTTACTCGATTTAGAAGGAAATGTCTTAGAACACATAGTACTCGTATTTCATAGCGACGGAATATCCGTGTGAATTCGTCAATGTTTGGGAGTGAGGGATGCAGTAAAGAAGGATTAGTGGATCGGAAATGTGATTGTCGTATCCCAAAAGAAAATCCTGTCGTTTCCATAGAAACGTTACTCGATTTAGAAGGAAATGTCTTAGAACACATAGTACTCGTATTTCATAGCGACGCAATTTCCGTGTGAATTCGTCAATGTTTGGGAGTGAGGGATGCAGTAAAGAAGGATTAGTGGATCGGAAATGTGATTGTCGTATCCCAAAAGAAAATCCTGTCGTTTCCATAGAAACGTTACTCGATTTGGAAGGAAATGTCTTAGAACACATAGTACTCGTATTTCATAGCGACGCAATTTCCGTGTGAATTCGTCAATGTGTGGGAGTGAGGGATGCAGTAAAGAAGGATTAGTGGATCGGAAATGAGATTGTCGTATCCCAAAAGAAAATCCTGTCGTTTCCATAGAAACGTTACTCGATTTAGAAGGAAATGTCTTAGAACACATAGTACTCGTATTTCATAGCGACGCAATTTCCGTGTGAATTCGTCAATGTGTGGGAGTGAGGGATGCAGTAAAGAAGGATTAGTGGATCGGAAATGAGATTGTCGTATCCCAAAAGAAAATCCTGTCGTTTCCATAGAAACGTTACTCGATTTAGTAGGAAATGACTTAGAACACATAGTACTCGTATTTCATAGCGACGCAATTTCCGTGTGAATTCGTCAATGTGTGGGAGTGAGGGATGCAGTAAAGAAGGATTAGTGGATCGGAAATGAGATTGTCGTATCCCAAAAGAAAATCCTGACGTTTCCATAGAAACGTTACTCGATTTAGAAGGAAATGTCTTAGAACACATAGTACCCGTATTTCATAGCGACGCAATTTCCGTGTGAGTTCGTCAATGTGTGGGAGTGAGGGATGCAGTAAAGAAGGATTAGTTAATCGGAAATGACATTGTCGAATCCGAAAAGAAAATCCTGTCGTTTCCATAGAAACGTTACTCGATTTAGAAGGAGAAGTCATAGAACCCATAGTAATTCATAGCGACGCAATTTCCGTGTGAATTTGTCAATGTTTGGGAGTGAGGGATGGAGTGAAGAAGGATTAGTGGATCGGAAATGTGATTGTTGTATCCCAAAAGAAAATCCTGTCGTTTCCATAGAAACGTTACTCGATTTAGAAGGAAATGTCTTAGAACACATAGTATTTCATAGCGACGCAATTTCTGTGTGAATTCGTCAATGTTTGGGAGTGAGGTATGCAGTAAAGAAGGATTAGTGGATCGGAAATGAGATTGTCGTATCCCAAAAGAAAATCCTGTCGTTTCCATAGAAACGTTACTCGATTTAGAAGGAAATGTCTTAGAACACATAGTACTCGTATTTCATAGCGACGGAATTTCCGTGTGAATTCGTCAATGTTTGGGAGTGAGGGATGGAGTAAAGAAGGATTAGTGGATCGGAAATGTGATTGTCGTATCCCAAAAGAAAATCCTGTCGTCTCCATAGAAACGTTACTCGATTTAGAAGGAAATGTCTTAGAACACATAGTACTCGTATTTCATAGCGACGCAATTTCCGTGTGCATTCGTCAATGTTTGGGAGTGAGGGATGCAGTAAGGAAGGATTAGTGGATCGGAAATGAGATTGTCGGATCCCAAAGAAAAGTCCTGTCGTTTCCATAGAGACGTTACTTGATTTAGAAGGAGAAGTCATAGAACCCATAGTAATTCATAGCGACGCAATTTCCGTGTGACTTCGTCAATGTGTGGGAGTGAGGGATGCAGTAAAGAAGGATTAGTGGATCGGAAATGTGATTGTAGTATCCCAAAAGAAAATCCTGTCGTTTCCATAGAAACGTTACTCGATTTACAAGGAAATGTCTTAGAACACATAGTACTCGTATTACATAGCGACGCAATTTCCGTGTGAATTCGTCAATGTGTGGGAGTGAGGGATGCAGTAAAGGAGGATTAGTGGATCGGAAATGAGATTGTCGTATCCCAAAAGAAAATCCTGTCGTTTCCATAGAAACGTTACTCGATTTAGAGAGAAATGTCTTAGAACACATAGTATTTCATAGCGACGCAATTTCCGTGTGAATTCGTCAATGTTTGGGAGTGAGGGATGCAGTAAAGAAGGATTAGTGGATCGGAAATGAGATTGTCGTATCCCAAAAAGAAGTCCTGTCGTTTCCATAGAAACGTTACTTGATTTAGAAGGAGAAGTCATAGAATCCATAGTAATTCATAGCGACGCAATTTCCGTGTGAATTCGTGAATGTGTGGGAGTGAGGGATGTAGTAAAGAAGGTTTAGTGGATCGGAAATGTGATTGTCGAATCATAAAAGATAATCCTGTCGTTTCCATAGAAACGTTACTCGATTTAGAACGAAATGTCTTAGAACACATAGTACTCGTATTTCATAGCGACGCAATTTCCGTGTGAATTCGTCAATGTGTGGGAGTGAGGGATGCAGTAAAGAAGGGTTAGTGGATCGGAAATGTGATTGTCGTATCCCAAAAGAAAATCCTGTCGTTTCCATAGAAACGTTACTCGATTTAGAAGGAAATGTCTTCTAACACATAGTACTCGTATTTCATAGCGACGGAATTTCCGTGTGAATTCGTCAATGTTTGTCAGTGAGGGATGCAGTAAAGAAAGATTAGTGGATCGGAAATGTGATTGTCGTAACCCAAAAGAAAATCCTGTCGTTTCCATAGAAACGTTACTCGATTTAGAAGGAAATGTCTTAGAACACATAGTACTCGTATTTCATAGCGACGCAATTTCCGTGTGAATTCGTCAATGTTTGGGAGTGAGGGATGCAGTAAAGAAGGATTAGTGGATCGGAAATGTGATTGTCGTATCCCAAAAGAAAATCCTGTCGTTTCCATAGAAACGTTACTCGATTTAGAAGGAAATGTCTTAGAACACATAGTACTCGTATTTCATAGCGACGCAATTTCCGTGTGAATTCGTCAATGTGTGGGAGTGAGGGATGCAGTAAAGAAGGATTAGTGGATCGGAAATGTGATTGTCGTATCCCAAAAGAAAATCCTGTCGTTTCCATAGAAACGTTACTCGATTTACAAGGAAATGTCTTAGAACACATAGTACTCGTATTTCATAGCGACGCAATTTCCGTGTGAATTCGTCAATGTGTGGGAGTGAGGGATGCAGTAAAGAAGGGTTAGTGGATCGGAAATGTGATTGTCGTATCCCAAAAGAAAATCCTGTCGTTTCCATAGAAACGTTACTCGATTTAGAAGGAAATGTCTTAGAACACATAGTACTCGTATTTCATAGCGACGGTATATCCGTGTGAATTCGTCAATGTTTGGGAGTGAGGGATGCAGTAAAGAAGGATTAGTGGATCGGAAATGTGATTGTCGTATCCCAAAAGAACATCCTGTCGTTTCCATAGAAACGTTACTCGATTTAGAAGGAAATGTCTTAGAACACATAGTACTCGTATTTTATAGCGACGCAATTTCCGTGTGAATTCTTCAATGTTTGGGAGTGAGGGATGCAGTAAAGAAGGATTAGTGGATCGGAAATGTGATTGTCGTATCCCAAAAGAAAATCCTGTCGTTTCCATAGAAACGTTACTCGATTTGGAAGGAAATGTCTTAGAACACATAGTACTCGTATTTCATAGCGACGCAATTTCCGTGTGAATTCGTCAATGTGTGGGAGTGAGGGATGCAGTAAAGAAGGATTAGTGGATCGGAAATGAGATTGTCATATCCCAAAAGAAAATCCTGTCGTTTCCATAGAAACGTTACTCGATTTAGAAGGAAATGTCTTATAACACATAGTACTCGTATTTCATAGCGACGCAATTTCCGTGTGAATTCGTCAATGTGTGGGAGTGAGGGATGCAGTAAAGAAGGATTAGTGGATCGGAAATGAGATTGTCGCATCCCAAAAGAAAATCCTTTCGTTTCCATAGAAACGTTACTCGATTTAGTAGGAAAAGTCTTAGAACACATAGTACTCGTATTTCATAGCGACGCAATTTCCGTGTGAATTCGTCAATGTGTGGGAGTGAGGGATGCAGTAAAGAAGGATTAGTGGATCGGAAATGAGATTGTCGTATCCCAAAAGAAAATCCTGACGTTTCCATAGAAACGTTACTCGATTTAGAAGGAAATGTCTTAGAACACATAGTACTCGTATTTCATAGCGACGCAATTTCCGCGTGAGTTCGTCAATGTGTGGGAGTGAGGGATGCAGTAAAGAAGGATTAGTTAATCGGAAATGACATTGTCGAATCCGAAAAGAAAATCCTGTCGTTTCCATAGAAACGTTACTCGATTTAGAAGGAGAAGTCATAGAACCCATAGTAATTCATAGCGACGCAATTTCCGTGTGAATTCGTCAATGTTTGGGAGTGAGGGATGGAGTGAAGAAGGATTAGTGGATCGGAAATGTGGTTGTTGTATCCCAAAAGAAAATCCTGTCGTTTCCATAGAAACGTTACTCGATTTAGAAGGAAATGTCTTAGAACACATAGTATTTCATAGCGACGCAATTTCTGTGTGAATTCGTCAATGTTTGGGAGTGAGGTATGCAGTAAAGAAGGATTAGTGGATCGGAAATGAGATTGTCGTATCCCAAAAGAAAATCCTGTCGTTTCCATAGAAACGTTACTCGATTTAGAAGGAAATGTCTTAGAACACATAGTACTCGTATTTCATAGCGACGGAATTTCCGTGTGAATTCGTCAATGTTTGGGAGTGAGGGATGGAGTAAAGAAGGATTAGTGGATCGGAAATGTGATTGTCGTATCCCAAAAGAAAATCCTGTCGTCTCCATAGAAACGTTACTCGATTTAGAAGGAAATGTCTTAGAACACATAGTACTCGTATTTCATAGCGACGCAATTTCCGTGTGCATTCGTCAATGTTTGGGAGTGAGGGATGCAGTAAGGAAGGATTAGTGGATCGGAAATGAGATTGTCGGATCCCAAAGAAAAGTCCTGTCGTTTCCATAGAGACGTTACTTGATTTAGAAGGAGAAGTCATAGAACCCATAGTAATTCATAGCGACGCAATTTCCGTGAGAATTCCTCAATGTGTGGGAGTGAAGGATGCAGTAAAGAAGGATTAGTGGATCGGAAATGTGATTGTCGTATCCCAAAAGAAAATCCTGTCGTATCCATAGAAACGTTACTCGATTTAGAAGGAAATGTCTTAGAACACATAGTATTTCATAGCGACGCAATTTCCGTGTGAATTCGTCAATGTTTGGGAGTGAGGGATGCAGTAAAGAAGGATTAGTGGATCGGAAATGAGATTGTCGTATCCCAAAAAAAAGTCCAGTCGTTGCCATAGAAACGTTACTTGATTTAGAAGGAGAAGTCATAGAACC
The DNA here is from genome assembly GCF_021461385.2 of Schistocerca piceifrons. Taxonomy (NCBI): domain Eukaryota; kingdom Metazoa; phylum Arthropoda; class Insecta; order Orthoptera; family Acrididae; genus Schistocerca; species Schistocerca piceifrons. Next base: position 4,042,037 of record NW_025728287.1, read on the forward strand.
CATAGTAATTCATAGCGACGCAATTTCCGTGTGAATTCGTCAATGTGTGGGAGTGAGGGATGGAGTAAAGAAGGATTAGTGGATCGGAAATGTGATTGTCGTATCCCAAAAGAAAATCCTGTCGTTTCCATAGAAACGTTACTCGATTTAGAAGGAGAAGTCATAGAACCCGTAGTAATTCATGGCGACGCAATTTCCGTGTGAATTCGTCAATGATTTGGAGTGAGGGATGGAGTAAAGAAGGTTTAGTGGATCGGAAAAGTGATTGTCGTATCCCAAAAGAAAATCCTGTCGTTTCCATAGAAACGTTACTCGATTTAGAAGGAAATGTCTTAGAACACATAGTATTTCATAGCGACGCAATTTCCGTGTGAATTCGTCAATGTTTGGGAGTGAGGGATGGAGTAAAGAAGGATTAGTGGATCGGAAATGAGATTGTAATATCCCAACAGAAAATCCTGTCGTTTCCATAGAAACGTTACTCGATTTGGAAGGAAATGTCTTAGAACACATAGTACTCGTATTTCATAGCGACGGAATTTCCGTGTGAATTCGTCAATGTTTGGGAGTGAGGGATGGAGTAAAGAAGGATTAGTGGATCGGAAATGTGATTGTCGTATCCCAAAAGAAAATCCTGTCGTTTCCATAGAAACGTTACTCGATTTAGAAGGAAATGTCTTAGAACACATAGTACTCGTATTTCATAGCGACGCAATTTCCGTGTGAATTCGTCAATGTGTGGGAGTGAGGGATGCAGTAAAAAAGGAATAGTGGATCGGAAATGAAATTGTCGTATCCCAAAAGAAAATCCTGTCGTTTCCATAGAAACGTTACTCGATTTAGAAGGAAATGTCTTAGAACACATAGTACTCGTATTTCATAGCGACGGAATTTCCGTGTGAATTCGTCAATGTTTGGGAGTGAGGGATGCAGTAAAGAAGGATTAGTGGATCGGAAATGAGATTGTCGTATCCCAAAAGAAAATCCAGTCGTTTCCATAGAAACGTTACTCGATTTAGAAGGAAATGTCTTGGAACACATAGTAATTCATAGCGACGCAATTTCCGTGTGAATTCGTCAATGTTTGGGAGTGAGGGATGCGGGTAAAGAAGGATTAGTGGATCGGAAATGAGATTGTCGTATCCCAAAAAGAAGTCCTGTCGTTTATATAGAAACGTTACTTGATTTAGAAGGAGAAGTCATAGAATCCATAGTAATTCATAGCGACGCAATTTCCATGTGAATTCGTGAATGTGTGTGGGTGAGGGATGTAGTAAAGAAGGATTAGTGGATCGGAAATGTGATTGTCGAATCCCAAAAGAAAATCCTGTCGTTTCCATAGAAACGTTACTCGATTTAGAACGAAATGTCTTAGAACACATAGTACTCGTATTTCATAGCGACGCAATTTCCGTGTGAATTCGTCAATGTGTGGGAGTGAGAGATGCAGTAAAGTAGGGTTAGTGGATCGGAAATGTGATTGTCGTATCCCAAAAGAAAATCCTGTCGTTTCCATAGAAACGTTACTCGATTTAGAAGGAAATGTCTTCTAACACATAGTACTCGTATTTCATAGCGACGGAATTTCCGTGTGAATTCGTCAATGTTTGGGAGTGAGGGATGCAGTAAAGAAGGATTAGTGGAACGGAAATGTGATTGTCGTAACCCAAAAGAAAATCCTGTCGTTTCCATAGAAACGTTACTCGATTTAGAAGGAAATGTCTTAGAACACATAGTACTCGTATTTCATAGCGACGCAATTTCCGTGTGAATTCGTCAATGTTTGGGAGTGAGGGATGCAGTAAAGAAGGATTAGTGGATCGAAAATGTGATTGTCGTATCCCAAAAGAAAATCCTGTCGTTTCCATAGAAACGTTACTCGATTTAGAAGGAAATGTCTTAGAACACATAGTACTCGTATTTCATAGCGACGCAATTTCCGTGTGAATTCGTCAATGTGTGGGAGTGAGGGATGCAGTAAAGAAGGATTAGTGGATCGGAAATGTGATTGTCGTATCCCAAAAGAAAATCCTGTTGTTTCCATAGAAACGTTACTCGATTTACAAGGAAATGTCTTAGAACACATAGTACTCGTATTTCATAGCGACGCAATTTCCGTGTGAATTCGTCAATGTGTGGGAGTGAGGGATGCAGTAAAGAAGGGTTAGTGGATCGGAAATGTGATTGTCGTATCCCAAAAGAAAATCCTGTCGTTTCCATAGAAACGTTACTCGATTTAGAAGGAAATGTCTTAGAACACATAGTACTCGTATTTCATAGCGACGGAATATCCGTGTGAATTCGTCAATGTTTGGAAGTGAGGGATGCAGTAAAGAAGGATTAGTGGATCGGAAACGTGATTGTCGTATCCCAAAAGAAAATCCTGTCGTTTCCATAGAAACGTTACTCGATTTAGAAGGAAATGTCTTAGAACACATAGTACTCGTATTTCATAGCGACGCAATTTCCGTGTGAATTCGTCAATGTTTGGGAGTGAGGGATGCAGTAAAGAAGGATTAGTGGATCGGAAATGTGATTGTCGTATCCCAAAAGAAAATCCTGTCGTTTCCATAGTAACGTTACTCGATTTGGAAGGAAATGTCTTAGAACACATAGTACTCGAATTTCATAGCGACGCAATTTCCGTGTGAATTCGTCAATGTGTGGGAGTGAGGGATGCAGTAAAGAAGGATTAGTGGATCGAAAATGAGATTGTCGTATCCCAAAAGAAAATCCTGTCGTTTCCATAGAAACGTTACTCGATTTAGAAGGAAATGTCTTAGAACACATAGTACTCGTATTTCATAGCGACGCAATTTCCGTGTGAATTCGTCAATGTGTGGGAGTGAGGGATGCAGTAAAGAAGGATTAGTGGATCGGAAATGAGATTGTCGTATCCCAAAAGAAAATCCTGTCGTTTCCATAGAAACGTTACTCGATTTAGAAGGAAATGTCTTAGAACACATAGTACTCGTATTTCATAGCGACGCAATTTCCGTGTGAATTCGTCAATGTGTGGGAGTGAGGGATGCAGTAAAGAAGGATTAGTGGATCGGAAATGAGATTGTCGTATCCCAAAAGAAAATCCTGTCTTTTCCATAGAAACGTTACTCGATTTAGAAGGAAATGTCTTAGAACACATAGAACTCACATTTCATAGCGACGGAATTTCCGTGTGAATTCGTCAATGTTTATGAGTGAGGGATGGAGTAAAGAAGGATTAGTGGATCGGAAATGTGATTGTCGTATCCCAAAAGAAAATCCTGTCGTCTCCATAGAAACGTTACTCGATTTAGAAGGAAATGTCTTAGAACACATAGTACTCGTATTTCATAGCGACGCAATTTCCGTGTGAATTCGTCAATGTTTGGGAGTGAGGGATGCAGTAAATAAGGATTAGTGGATCGGAAATGTGATTGTCGTATCCCAAAAGAAAATCCTGTCGTTTCCATAGAAACGTTACTCGATTTAGAAGGAAATGTCTTAGAACACATAGTATTTCATAGCGACGCAATTTCCATGTGAATTCGTCAATGTTTGGGAGTGAGGGATGCAGTAAAGAAGGATTAGTGGATCGGAAATGAGATTGTCGTATCCCAAAAAAAAGTCCTGTCGTTTCCATAGAAACGTTACTTGATTTAGAAGGAGAAGTCATAGAACCCATAGTAATTCATAGCGACGCAATTTCCGTGTGAATTCGTCAATGTGTGGGAGTGAGGGATGGAGTAAAGAAGGATTAGTGGATCGGAAATGTGATTGTCGTATCCCAAAAGAAAATCCTGTCGTTTCCATAGAAACGTTACTCGATTTACAAAGAAATGTCTTAGAACACATAGTACTCGTATTTCATAGCGACGCAATTTCCGTGTGAATTCGTCAATGTGTGGGAGTGAGGAATGCAGTAAAGGAGGATTAGTGGATCGGAAATGAGATTGTCGCATCCCAAAAGAAAATCCTGTCGTTTCCATAGAAACGTTACTCGATTTAGAAAGAAATGTCTTAGAACACATAGTATTTCATAGCGACGCAATTTCCGTGTGAATTCGTCAATGTTTGGGAGTGAGGGATGCAGTAAAGAAGGATTAGTGGATCGGAAATGAGATTGTCGTATCCCAAAAAAAAGTCCTGTCGTTTCCATAGAAACGTTACTTGATTTAGAAGGAGAAGTCATAGAATCCATAGTAATTCATGGCGACGCAATTTCCGTGTGAATTCGTGAATGTGTGGGAGTGAGGGATGTAGTAAAGAAGGATTAGTGGATCGGAAATGTGATTGTCGAATCCCAAAAGAAAATCCTGTCGTTTCCATAGAAACGTTACTCGATTTAGAACGAAATGTCTTAGAACACATAGTACTCGTATTTCATAGCGACGCAATTTCCGTGTGAATTCGTCAATGTGTGGGAGTGAGGGATGCAGTAAAGAAGGGATAGTGGATCGGAAATGTGATTGTCGTATCCCAAAAGAAAATCCTGTCGTTTCCATAGAAACGTTACTCGATTTAGAAGGAAATATCTTCTGACACATAGTACTCGTATTTCATAGCGACGGAATTTCCGTGTGAATTCGTCAATGTTTGGGAGTGAGGGATGCAGTAAAGAAGGATTAGTGGATCGGAAATGTGATTGTCGTATCCCAAAAGAAAATCCTGTCGTTTCCATAGAAACGTTACTCGATTTAGAAGGAAATGTCTTAGAACACATAGTACTCGTATTTCATAGCGACGCAATTTCCGTGTGAATTTGTCAGTGTTTGGGAGTGAGGGATGCAGTAAAGAAGGATTAGTGGATCGGAAATGTGATTGTCGTATCCCAAAAGAAAATCCTGTCGTTTCCATAGAAACGTTACTCGATTTAGAAGGAAATGTCTTAGAACACATAGTACTCGTATTTCATAGCGACGCAATTTTCGTGTGAATTCGTCAATGTGTGGGAGTGAGGGATGCAGTAAAGAAGGATTAGTGGATCGGAAATGTGATTGTCGTATCCCAAAAGAAAATCCTGTCGTTTCCATAGAAACGTTACTCGATTTACAAGGAAATGTCTTAGAACACATAGTACTCGTATTTCATAGCGACGCAATTTCCGTGTGATTTCGTCAATGTGTGGGAGTGAGGGATGCAGTAAAGAAGGGTTAGTGGATCGGAAATGTGATTGTCGTATCCCAAAAGAAAATCCTGTCGTTTCCATAGAAACGTTACTCGATTTAGAAGGAAATGTCTTAGAACACATAGTACTCGTATTTCATAGCGACGGAATATCCGTGTGAATTCGTCAATGTTTGGGAGTGAGGGATGCAGTAAAGAAGGATTAGTGGATCGGAAATGTGATTGTCGTATCCCAAAAGAAAATCCTGTCGTTTCCATAGAAACGTTACTCGATTTAGAAGGAAATGTCTTAGAACACATAGTACTCGTATTTCATAGCGACGCAATTTCCGTGTGAATTCGTCAATGTTTGGGAGTGAGGGATGCAGTAAAGAAGGATTAGTGGATCGGAAATGTGATTGTCGTATCCCAAAAGAAAATCCTGTCGTTTCCATAGAAACGTTACTCGATTTGGAAGGAAATGTCTTAGAACACATAGTACTCGTATTTCATAGCGACGCAATTTCCGTGTGAATTCGTCAATGTGTGGGAGTGAGGGATGCAGTAAAGAAGGATTAGTGGATCGGAAATGAGATTGTCGTATCCCAAAAGAAAATCCTGTCGTTTCCATAGAAACGTTACTCGATTTAGAAGGAAATGTCTTAGAACACATAGTACTCGTATTTCATAGCGACGCAATTTCCGTGTGAATTCGTCAATGTGTGGGAGTGAGGGATGCAGTAAAGAAGGATTAGTGGATCGGAAATGAGATTGTCGTATCCCAAAAGAAAATCCTGTCGTTTCCATAGAAACGTTACTCGATTTAGTAGGAAATGTCTTAGAACACATAGTACTCGTATTTCATAGCGACGCAATTTCCGTGTGAATTCGTCAATGTGTGGGAGTGAGGGATGCAGTAAAGAAGGATTAGTGGATCGGAAATGAGATTGTCGTATCCCAAAAGAAAATCCTGACGTTTCCATAGAAACGTTACTCGATTTAGAAGGAAATGTCTTAGAACACATAGTACTCGTATTTCATAGCGACGCAATTTCCGTGTGAGTTCGTCAATGTGTGGGAGTGAGGGATGCAGTAAAGAAGGATTAGTGGATCGGAAATGTGATTGTCGTATCCCAAAAGAAAATCCTGTCGTCTCCATAGAAACGTTACTCGATTTAGAAGGAAATGTCTTAGAACACATAGTACTCGTATTTCATAGCGACGCAATTTCCGTGTGCATTCGTCAATGTTTGGGAGTGAGGGATGCAGTAAGGAAGGATTAGTGGATCGGAAATGAGATTGTCGGATCCCAAAGAAAAGTCCTGTCGTTTCCATAGAGACGTTACTTGATTTAGAAGGAGAAGTCATAGAACCCATAGTAATTCATAGCGACGCAATTTCCGTGAGAATTCCTCAATGTGTGGGAGTGAAGGATGCAGTAAAGAAGGATTAGTGGATCGGAAATGTGATTGTCGTATCCCAAAAGAAAATCCCGTCGTATCCATAGAAACGTTACTCGATTTAGAAGGAAATGTCTTAGAACACATAGTATTTCATAGCGACGCAATTTCCGTGTGAATTCGTCAATGTTTGGGAGTGAGGGATGCAGTAAAGAAGGATTAGTGGATCGGAAATGAGAATGTCGTATCCCAAAAATAAGTCCAGTCGTTGCCATAGAAACGTTACTTGATTTAGAAGGAGAAGTCATAGAACCCATAGTAATTCATAGCGACGCAATTTCCGTGTGAATTCGTCAATGTGTGGGAGTGAGGGATGGAGTAAAGAAGGATTAGTGGATCGGAAATGTGATTGTCGTATCCCAAAAGAAAATCCTGTCGTTTCCATAGAAACGTTACTCGATTTAGAAGGAGAAGTGATAGAACCCGTAGTAATTCATGGCGACGCAATTTCCGTGTGAATTCGTCAATGATTTGGAGTGAGGGATGGAGTAAAGAAGGTTTAGTGGATCGGAAAAGTGATTGTCATATCCCAAAAGAAAATCCTGTCGTTTCCATAGAAACGTTACTCGATTTAGAAGGAAATGTCTTAGAACACATAGTATTTCATAGCGACGCAATTTCCGTGTGAATTCGTCAATGTTTGGGAGTGAGGGATGCAGTAAAGAAGGATTAGTGGATCGGAAATGAGATTGTAATATCCCAACAGAAAATCCTGTCGTTTCCATAGAAACGTTACTCGATTTGGAAGGAAATGTCTTAGAACACATAGTACTCGTATTTCATAGCGACGGAATTTCCGTGTGAATTCGTCAATGTTTGGGAGTGAGGGATGGAGTAAAGAAGGATTAGTGGATCGGAAATGTGATTGTCGTATCCCAAAAGAAAATCCTGTCGTTTCCATAGAAACGTTACTCGATTTAGAAGGAAATGTCTTAGAACACATAGTACTCGTATTTCATAGCGACGCAATTTCCGTGTGAATTCGTCAATGTGTGGGAGTGAGGGATGCAGTAAAGAAGGAATAGTGGATCGGAAATGAAATTGTCGTATCCCAAAAGAAAATCCTGTCGTTTCCATAGAAACGTTACTCGATTTAGAAGGAAATGTCTTAGAACACATAGTACTCGTATTTCATAGCGACGGAATTTCCGTGTGAATTCGTCAATGTTTGGGAGTGAGGGATGCAGTAAAGAAGGATTAGTGGATCGGAAAAGAGATTGTCGTATCCCAAAAGAAAATCCAGTCGTTTCCATAGAAACGTTACTCGATTTAGAAGGAAATGTCTTGGAACACATAGTAATTCATAGCGACGCAATTTCCGTGTGAATTCGTCAATGTTTGGGAGTGAGGGATGCGGGTAAAGAAGGATTAGTGGATCGGAAATGAGATTGTCGTATCCCAAAAAGAAGTCCTGTCGTTTATATAGAAACGTTACTTGATTTAGAAGGAGAAGTCATAGAATCCATAGTAATTCATAGCGACGCAATTTCCATGTGAATTCGTGAATGTGTGTGGGTGAGGGATGTAGTAAAGAAGGATTAGTGGATCGGAAATGTGATTGTCGAATCCCAAAAGAAAATCCTGTCGTTTCCATAGAAACGTTACTCGATTTAGAACGAAATGTCTTAGAACACATAGTACTCGTATTTCATAGCGACGCAATTTCCGTGTGAATTCGTCAATGTGTGGGAGTGAGAGATGCAGTAAAGTAGGGTTAGTGGATCGGAAATGTGATTGTCGTATCCCAAAAGAAAATCCTGTCGTTTCCATAGAAACGTTACTCGATTTAGAAGGAAATGTCTTCTAACACATAGTACTCGTATTTCATAGCGACGGAATTTCCGTGTGAATTCGTCAATGTTTGGGAGTGAGGGATGCAGTAAAGAAGGATTAGTGGAACGGAAATGTGATTGTCGTAACCCAAAAGAAAATCCTGTCAATTCCATAGAAACGTTACTCGATTTAGAAGGAAATGTCTTAGAACACATAGTACTCGTATTTCATAGCGACGCAATTTCCGTGTGAATTCGTCAATGTTTGGGAGTGAGGGATGCAGTAAAGAAGGATTAGTGGATCGGAAATGTGATTGTCGTATCCCAAAAGAAAATCCTGTCGTTTCCATAGAAACGTTACTCGATTTAGAAGGAAATGTCTTAGAACACATAGTACTCGTATTTCATAGCGACGCAATTTCCGTGTGAATTCGTCAATGTGTGGGAGTGAGGGATGCAGTAAAGAAGGATTAGTGGATCGGAAATGTGATTGTCGTATCCCAAAAGAAAATCCTGTTGTTTCCATAGAAACGTTACTCGATTTACAAGGAAATGTCTTAGAACACATAGTACTCGTATTTCATAGCGACGCAATTTCCGTGTGAATTCGTCAATGTGTGGGAGTGAGGGATGCAGTAAAGAAGGGTTAGTGGATCGGAAATGTGATTGTCGTATCCCAAAAGAAAATCCTGTCGTTTCCATAGAAACGTTACTCGATTTAGAAGGAAATGTCTTAGAACACATAGTACTCGTATTTCATAGCGACGGAATATCCGTGTGAATTCGTCAATGTTTGGAAGTGAGGGATGCAGTAAAGAAGGATTAGTGGATCGGAAACGTGATTGTCGTATCCCAAAAGAAAATCCTGTCGTTTCCATAGAAACGTTACTCGATTTAGAAGGAAATGTCTTAGAACACATAGTACTCGTATTTCATAGCGACGCAATTTCCGTGTGAATTCGTCAATGTTTGGGAGTGAGGGATGCAGTAAAGAAGGATTAGTGGATCGGAAATGTGATTGTCGTATCCCAAAAGAAAATCCTGTCGTTTCCATAGTAACGTTACTCGATTTGGAAGGAAATGTCTTAGAACACATAGTACTCGAATTTCATAGCGACGCAATTTCCGTGTGAATTCGTCAATGTGTGGGAGTGAGGGATGCAGTAAAGAAGGATTAGTGGATCGAAAATGAGATTGTCGTATCCCAAAAGAAAATCCTGTCGTTTCCATAGAAACGTTACTCGATTTAGAAGGAAATGTCTTAGAACACATAGTACTCGTATTTCATAGCGACGCAATTTCCGTGTGAATTCGTCAATGTGTGGGAGTGAGGGATGCAGTAAAGAAGGATTAGTGGATCGGAAATGAGATTGTCGTATCCCAAAAGAAAATCCTGTCGTTTCCATAGAAACGTTACTCGATTTAGAAGGAAATGTCTTAGAACACATAGTACTCGTATTTCATAGCGACGCAATTTCCGTGTGAATTCGTCAATGTGTGGGAGTGAGGGATGCAGTAAAGAAGGATTAGTGGATCGGAAATGAGATTGTCGTATCCCAAAAGAAAATCCTGACGTTTCCATAGAAACGTTACTCGATTTAGAAGGAAATGTCTTAGAACACATAGTACTCGTATTTCATAGCGACGCAATTTCCGTGTGAGTTCGTCAATGTGTGGGAGTGAGTGATGCAGTAAAGAAGGATTAGTGGATCGGAAATGACATTGTCGTATCCGAAAAGAAATTCCTGTCGTTTCCATAGAAACGTTACTCGATTTAGAAGGAGAAGTCATAGAACCCATAGTAATTCATAGCGACGCAATTTCCGTGTGAATTCGTCAATGTTTGGGAGTGAGGGATGGAGTAAAGAAGGATTAGTGGATCGGAAATGTGATTGTCGTATCCCAAAAGAAAATCCTGTCGTTTCCATAGAAACGTTACTCGATTTAGAAGGAAATGTCTTAGAACACATAGTATTTCATAGCGACGCAATTTCTGTGTGAATTCGTCAATGTTTGGGAGTGAGGGATGCAGTAAAGAAGGATTAGTGGATCGGAAATGAGATTGTCGTATCCCAAAAGAAAATCCTGTCTTTTCCATAGAAACGTTACTCGATTTAGAAGGAAATGTCTTAGAACACATAGAACTCACATTTCATAGCGACGGAATTTCCGTGTGAATTCGTCAATGTTTGGGAGTGAGGGATGGAGTAAAGAAGGATTAGTGGATCGGAAATGTGATTGTCGTATCCCAAAAGAAAATCCTGTCGTCTCCATAGAAACGTTACTCGATTTAGAAGGAAATGTCTTAGAACACATAGTACTCGTATTTCATAGCGACGCAAATTCCGTGTGAATTCGTCAATGTTTGGGAGTGAGGGATGCAGTAAATAAGGATTAGTGGATCGGAAATGTGATTGTCGTATCCCAAAAGAAAATCCTGTCGTTTCCATAGAAACGTTACTCGATTTAGAAGGAAATGTCTTAGAACACATAGTATTTCATAGCGACGCAATTTCCATGTGAATTCGTCAATGTTTGGGAGTGAGGGATGCAGTAAAGAAGGATTAGTGGATCGGAAATGAGATTGTCGTATCCCAAAAAAAAGTCCTGTCGTTTCCATAGAAACGTTACTTGATTTAGAAGGAGAAGTCATAGAACCCATAGTAATTCATAGCGACGCAATTTCCGTGTGAATTCGTCAATGTGTGGGAGTGAGGGATGGAGTAAAGAAGGATTAGTGGATCGGAAATGTGATTGTCGTATCCCAAAAGAAAATCCTGTCGTTTCCATAGAAACGTTACTCGATTTACAAGGAAATGTCTTAGAACACATAGTACTCGTATTTCATAGCGACGCAATTTCCGTGTGAATTCGTCAATGTGTGGGAGTGAGGAATGCAGTAAAGGAGGATTAGTGGATCGGAAATGAGATTGTCGCATCCCAAAAGAAAATCCTGTCGTTTCCATAGAAACGTTACTCGATTTAGAAAGAAATGTCTTAGAACACATAGTATTTCATAGCGACGCAATTTCCGTGTGAATTCGTCAATGTTTGGGAGTGAGGGATGCAGTAAAGAGGGATTAGTGGATCGGAAATGAGATTGTCGTATCCCAAAAAAAAGTCCTGTCGTTTCCATAGAAACGTTACTTGATTTAGAAGGAGAAGTCATAGAATCCATAGTAATTCATAGCGACGCAATTTCCGTGTGAATTCGTGAATGTGTGGGAGTGAGGGATGTAGTAAAGAAGGATTAGTGGATCGGAAATGTGATTGTCGAATCCCAAAAGAAAATCCTGTCGTTTCCATAGAAACGTTACTCGATTTAGAACGAAATGTCTTAGAACACATAGTACTCGTATTTCATAGCGACGCAATTTCCGTGTGAATTCGTCAATGTGTGGGAGTGAGGGATGCAGTAAAGAAGGGATAGTGGATCGGAAATGTGATTGTCGTATCCCAAAAGAAAATCCTGTCGTTTCCATAGAAACGTTACTCGATTTAGAAGGAAATGTCTTCTGACACATAGTACTCGTATTTCATAGCGACGGAATTTCCGTGTGAATTCGTCAATGTTTGGGAGTGAGGGATGCAGTAAAGAAGGATTAGTGGATCGGAAATGTGATTGTCGTATCCCAAAAGAAAATCCTGTCGTTTCCATGGAAACGTTACTCGATTTAGAAGGAAATGTCTTAGAACACATAGTACTCGTATTTCATAGCGACGCAATTTCCGTGTGAATTTGTCAGTGTTTGGGAGTGAGGGATGCAGTAAAGAAGGATTAGTGGATCGGAAATGTGATTGTCGTATCCCAAAAGAAAATCCTGTCGTTTCCATAGAAACGTTACTCGATTTAGAAGGAGGTGTCTTAGAACACATAGTACTCGTACTTCATAGCGACGAAATTTCCGTGTGAATTCGTCAATGTGTGGGAGTGAGGGATGCAGTAAAGAAGGATTAGTGGATCGGAAATGAGATTGTCGTATCCCAAAAGAAAATCCTGTCGTTTCCATAGAAACGTTACTCGATTTAGAAGGAAAAGTCTTAGAACACATAGTACTCGTATTTCATAGCAACGCAATTTCCGTGTGAATTCGTCAATGTGTGGAAGTGAGGGATGCAGTAAAGAAGGATTAGTGGATCGGAAACGAGATTGTCGTATCCCAAAAGAAAATCCTGTCGTTTCCATAGAAACGGTACTCGATTTAGAAGGAAATGTCTTAGAACACATAGTACTCGTACTTCATAGCGACGCAATGTCCGTGTGAATTCGTCAATGTGTGGGAGTGAGGGATGCAGTAAAGAAGGATTAGTGGATCGGAAATGAGATTGTCGTATCCCAAAAGAAAATCCTATCGTTTCCATAGAAACGTTACTCGATTTAGAAGGAAATGTCTTAGAATACATAGTACTCGTATTTCATAGCGACGCAATTTCCGTGTGAATTCGTCAATGTGTGGGAGTGAGGGATGCAGTAAAGAAGGATTAGTGGATCGGAAATGAGATTGTCGTATCCCAAAAGAAAATCCTGTCGTTTCCATAGAAACGTTACTCGATTTAGAAGGAGAAGTCATAGACCCCATAGTAATTCATAGCGACGCAATTTCCGTGTGAATTCGTCAATGTTTGGGAGTGAGGGATGGAGTAAAGAAGGATTAGTGGATCGGAAATGTGATTGTCGTATCCCAAAAGAAAATCCTGTCATTTCCATAGAAACGTTACTAGATTTAAAAGGAAATGTCTTAGAAAACATTGTATTTCATAGCGACGCAATTTCCGTGTGAATTCGTCAATGTTTGGGAGTGAGGGATGCAGTAAAGAAGGATTAGTGGATCGGAAATGAGATTGTCGTATCCCAAAAGAAAATCCTGTCGTTTCCATAGAAACGTTACTCGATTTAGAAGGAAATGTCTTAGAACACATAGTACTCGTATTTCATAGCGACGCAATTTCCGTGTGAATTCGTCAATGTGTGGGAGTGAGGGATGCAGTAAAGAAGGATTAGTGGATCGGAAATGAGATTGTCGTATCCCAAAAGAAAATCCTGTCGTTTCCATAGAAACGTTACTCGATTTAGAAGGAAATGTCTTAGAACACATAGTATTTCATAGCGACGCAATTTCCGTGTGAATTCGTCAATGTTTGGGAGTGAGGGATGCAGTAAAGAAGGATTAGTGGATCGGAAATGTGATTGTCGTATCCCAAAAGAAAATCCTGTCGTTTCCATAGAAACGTGTCTCGATTTAGAAGGAAAAGTCATAGAACCCATAGTAATTTATAGCGACGCAATTTCGGTGTGAATTCGACAATGTTTGGGAGTGAGGGATGCAGCAAAGAAGGATTAGTGGATCGGAAATGTGATTGTCGTATCCCAAAAGAAAATCCTGTCGTTTCCATAGAAACGTTACTCGATTTAGAAGGAAATGTCTTAGAACACATAGTACTCGTATTTCATAGCGACGCAATTTCCGTGTGAATTCGTCAATGTGTGGGAGTGAGGGATGCAGTAAAGAAGGATTAGTGGATCGGAAATGAGATTGTCGTATCCCAAAAAAAAGTCCTGTCGTTTATATAGAAACGTTACTTGATTTAGAAGGAGAAGTCATAGAACCCACAGTAATTCATAGCGACGCAATTTCCGTGTGAAATCGTCAATGTGTGGGAGTGAGGGATGCAGTAAAGAAGGATTAGTGGATCGGAAATGTGATTGTCGTATCCCAAAAGTAAATCCTGTCGTTTCCATAGAAACTTTACTCGATTTAGAAGGAAATGTCTTAGAACACATAGTACTCGTATTTCATAGCGACGGAATTTCCGTGTGAATTCGTCAATGTGTGGGAGTGAGGGATGCAGTAAAGAAGGATTAGTGGATCGGAAATGAGATTGTCGTATCCTAAAAGAAAATCCTGTCGTTTCCATAGAAACGTTACTCGATTTAGAAGGAAATGTCTTAGAACACATAGTATTTCATAGCGACGCAATTTCCGTGTGAATTCGTCAATGTTTGGGAGTGAGGGTTGCAGTAAGAAGGTTTAGTGGATGGGAAATGTGATTGTCGTATCCCAAAAGAAAATCCTGTCGTTTCCATAGAAACGTTACTCGATTTAGAAGGAATTGTCTTAGAACACATAGTACTCGTATTTCATAGCGACGCAATTTCCGTGTGAATTCGTCAATGTGTGGGAGTGAGGGATGCAGTAAAGAAGGATTAGTGGATCGGAAATGAGATTGTCGTATCCCAAAAGTAAATCCTGTCGTTTCCATAGAAACGTTACTCGATTTAGAAGGAAATGTCGTAGAACACATAGTACTCGTATTTCATAGCGACGGAATTTCCGTGTGAATTCGTCAATGTGTGGGAGTGAGGGATGCAGTAAAGAAGGATTAGTGGATCGGAAATGAGATTGTCGTATCCTAAAAGAAAATCCTGTCGTTTCCATAGAAACGTTACTCGATTTAGATGGAAATGTCTTAGAACACATAATATTTCATAGCGACGCAATTTCCGTGTAAATTCGTGAATGTTTGGGAGTGAGGGATGCAGTAAAGAAGGATTAGTGGATCGGAAATGAGATTGTCGTATCCCAAAAAAGTCCTGTCGTTTCCATAGAAACGTTACTCGATTTAGAAGGAAATGTCTTAGAACACATAGTACTCGTATTTCATAGCGACGGAATTTCCGTGTGAATTCGTCAATGTGTGGGAGTTAGGGATGCAGTAAAGAAGGATTAGTGGATCGGAAATGAGATTGTCGTATCCCAAAAGAAAATCCTGTCGTTTCCATAGAAACGTTACTTGATTTAGAAAGAAATGTCTTAGAACACATAGTATTTCATAGCGACGCAATTTCCGTGTGAATTCGGCAATGGAGTGAGGGATGCAGTAAAGAAGGATTAATGGATCGGAAATGTGATTGTCGTATCCCAAAAGAAAATCCTATCGTTTCCATAGAAACGTTACTCGATTTAGAAGGAAATGTCTTAGAACACATAGTACTCGTATTTCATAGCGACGGAATTTCAGTGTGAATTCGTCAATGTTTGGGAGTGGGGGATGCAGTAAAGAAGGATTAGTGGATCGGAAATGAAATTGTCGTATCCCAAAAAAAAGTCCTGTCGTTTCCATAGAAACGTTACTTGATTTAGAAGAAGTCATAGAACCCATAGTAATTCATAGCGACGCAATTTCCGTGTGAATTCGTCAATGTGTGGGAGTGAAGGATGCAGTAAAGAAGGATTAGTGGATCGGAAATGTGATTGTCGTATCCCAAAAGAAAATCCTGTCGTATCCATAGAAACGTTACACGATTTAGAAGGAAATGTCTTAGAACACATAGTACTCGTATTTCATAGCGACGCAATGTCCGTGTGAATTCGTGAATGTTTGGGAGTGAGGGATGCAGTAAAGAAGGATTAGTGGATCGGAAATGAGATTGTCGTATCCCAAAAAAGTCCTGTCGTTTCCATAGAAACGTTACTCGATTTAGAAGGAAATGTCTTAGAACACATAGTACTCGTATTTCATAGCGACGGAATTTCCGTGTGAATTCGTCAATGTGTGGGAGTGAGGGATGCAGTAAAGAAGGATTAGTGGATCGGAAATGAGATTGTCGTATCCCACAAGAAAATCCTGTCGTTTGTATAGAAACGTTACTCGATTTAGAAGGAAATGTCGTAGAACACATAGTATTTCATAGCGACGCAATTTCCGTGTGAATTCGTCAATGTTTGGGAGTGAGGGATGCAGTAAAGAAGGATTAGTGGATCGGAAATGAGATTGTCGTATCCCAAAAAAAAGTCCTGTCGTTTCCATAGAAACGTTACTTGATTTAGAAGGAGAAGACATAGAACCCACAGTAATTCATAGCGACGCAATTTCCGTGTGAAATCGTCAATGTGTGGGAGTGAGGGATGCAGTAAAGAAGGATTAGTGGATCGGAAATGTGATTGTCGTATCCCAAAAGTAAATCCTGTCGTTTCCATAGAAACGTTACTCGATTTAGAAGGAAATGTCTTAGAACACATAGTACTCTTATTTCATAGCGACGGAATTTCCGTGTGAATTCGTCAATGTGTGGGAGTGAGGGATGCAGTAAAGAAGGATTAGTGGATCGGAAATGAGATTGTCGTATCCTAAAAGAAAATCCTGTCGTTTCCATAGAAACGTTACTCGATTTAGAAGGAAATGTCTTAGAACACATAGTATTTCATAGCGACGCAATTTCCGTGTGAATTCGTCAATGTTTGGGAGTGAGGGTTGCAGTAAGAAGGTTTAGTGGATGGGAAATGTGAATGTCGTATCCCAAAAGAAAATCCTGTCGTTTCCATAGAAACGTTACTCGATTTAGAAGGAATTGTCTTAGAACACATAGTACTCGTATTTCATAGCGACGCAATTTCCGTGTGAATTCGTCAATGTGTGGGAGTGAGGGATGCAGTAAAGAAGGATTAGTGGATCGGAAATGAGATTGTCGTATCCCAAAAGAAAATCCTGTCGTTTCCATAGAAACGTTACTCGATTTAGGAGGAAATGTCTTAGACGACATAGTACTCGTATTTCATAGCGACGCAATTTCCGTGTGAATTCGTCAATGTTTGGGAGTGTGGGATGCAGTAAAGAAGGATTAGTTGATCGGAAATGTGATTGTCGTATCCCAAAAGTAAATCCTGTCGTTTCCATAGAAACGTTACTCGATTTAGAAGGAAATGTCGTAGAGCACATTGTACTCGTATTACATAGCGACGGAATTTCCGTGTGAATTCGTCAATGTGTGTGTTAGTGAGGGATGCAGTAAAGAAGGATTAGTGGATCGGAAATGAGATTGTCGTATCCTAAAAGAAAATCCTGTCGTTTCCATAGAAACGTTACTCGATTTAGATGGAAATGTCTTAGAACACATAATATTTCATAGCGACGCAATTTCCGTGTAAATTCGTGAATGTTTGGGAGTGAGGGATGCAGTAAAGAAGGATTAGTGGATCGGAAATGAGATTGTCGTATCCCAAAAAAGTCCTGTCGTTTCCATAGAAACGTTACTCGATTTAGAAGGAAATGTCTTAGAACACATAGTACTCGTATTTCATAGCGACGGAATTTCCGTGTGAATTCGTCAATGTGTGGGAGTTAGGGATGCAGTAAAGAAGGATTAGTGGATCGGAAATGAGATTGTCGTATCCCAAAAGAAAATCCTGTCGTTTCCATAGAAACGTTACTTGTTTTAGAAAGAAATGTCTTAGAACACATAGTATTTCATAGCGACGCAATTTCCGTGTGAATTCGGCAATGGAGTGAGGGATGCAGTAAAGAAGGATTAATGGATCGGAAATGTGATTGTCGTATCCCAAAAGAAAATCCTATCGTTTCCATAGAAACGTTACTCGATTTAGAAGGAAATGTCTTAGAACACATAGTACTCGTATTTCATAGCGACGGAATTACAGTGTGAATTCGTCAATGTTTGGGAGTGGGGGATGCAGTAAAGAAGGATTAGTGGATCGGAAATGAAATTGTCGTATCCCAAAAGAAAATCCAGTCGTTTCCATAGAAACGTTACTCGATTTAGAAGGAAATGTCTTAGAACACATAGTATTTCATAGCGACGCAATTTCCGTGTAAATTCGTGAATGTTTGGGAGTGAGGGATGCAGTAAAGAAGGATTAGTGGATCGGAGATGAGATTGTCGTATCCCAAAAAAAAGTCCTGTCGTTTCCATAGAAACGTTACTTGATTTAGAAGGAGAAGTCATAGAACCCATAGTACTTCATAGCGACGCAATTTCCGTGTGAATTCGTCAATGTGTGGGAGTGAAGGATGCAGTAAAGAAGGATTAGTGGATCGGAAATGTGATTGTCGTATCCCAAAAGAAAATCCTGTCGTTTCCATAGAAACGTTACACGATTTAGAAGGAAATGTCTTAGAACACATAGTACTCGTATTTCATAGCGACGCAATGTCCGTGTGAATTCGTCAATGTGTGGGAGTGAAGGATGCAGTAAAGAAGGATTAGTGGATTGGAAATGTGATTGTCGTATGCCAAAAGAAAATCCTGTCGTTTCCATAGAAACGTTACTCGATTTAGAAGGAAATGTCTTAGAACACATAGTACTCGTATTTCATAGCGACGCAATTTCCGTGTGAATTCGTCAATGTGTGGGAGTGAGGGATGCAGTAAAGAAGGATTAGTGGATCGGAAATGAGATTGTCGTATCCCAAAAGATAATCCTGTCGTTTCCATAGAAACGTTACTCGATTTAGAAGGAAATGTCTTAGAACACATAGTACTCGTAATTCATAGCGACGCAATTTCCGTGTGAATTCGTCAATCTGAGGGAGTGAGGGATGCAGTAAAGAAGGATTAGTGGATCGGAAATGAGATTGTCGTATCCCAAAAGAAAATCCTGTCGTTTCCATAGGAACGTTACTCGATTTAGAAGGAAATGTCTTAGAACACATAGTATTTCATAGCGACGCAATTTCCGTGTGAATTCGTCATTATTTGGGAGTGAGGGATGCAGTAAAGAAGGATTAGTGGATCGGAAATGAGATTGTCGTATCCCAAAAAAAAGTCCTGTCGTTTCCATAGAAACGTTACTTGATTTAGAAGGAGAAGTCATAGAACCCGCAGTAATTCATAGCGACGCAATTTCCGTGTGAATTCGTCAATGTGTGGGAGTGAGGGATGCAGTAAGAAGGATTAGTGGATCGGAAATGTGATTGTCGTATCACAAAAGTAAATCCTGTCGTTTCCATAGAAACGTTACTCGATTTAGAAGGAAATGTCTTAGAACACATAGTACTCGTAATTCATAGCGACGCAATTTCCGTGTGAATTCGTCAATCTGTGGGAGTGAGGGATGCAGAAAAGAAGGATTAGTGGATCGGAAATGAGATTGTCGTATCCCAAAAGAAAATCCTGTCGTTTCCATAGAAACGTTACTCGATTTAGAAGGAAATGTCTTAGAACACATAGTATTTCATAGCGACGCAATTTCCGTGTGAATTCGTCAATATTTGGGAGTGAGGGATGCAGTAAAGAAGGATTAGTGGATCGGAAATGAGATTGTCGTATCCCAACAAAAAGTCCTGTCGTTTCCATAGAAACGTTACTTGATTTAGAAGGAGAAGTCATAGAACCCGCAGTAATTCATAGCGACGCAATTTCCGTGTGAATTCGTCAATGTGTGGGAGTGAGGGATGCAGTAAAGAAGGATTAGTGGATCGGAAATGTGATTGTCGTATCCCAAAAGTAAATCCTGTCGTTTCCATAGAAACGTTACTCGGTTTAGAAGGAAATGTCTTAGAACACATAGTACTCGTATTTCATAGCGACGGAATTTCCGTGTGAATTCGTCAATGTGTGGGAGTGAGGGATGCAGTAAAGAAGGATTAGTGGATCGGAAATGAGATTGTCGTATCCTAAAAGAAAATCCTGTCGTTTCCATAGAAACGTTACTCGATTTAGAAGGAAATGTCTTAGAACACATAGTATTTCATAGCGACGCAATTTCCGTGTGATTTCGTCAATGTTTGGGAGTGAGGGTTGTAGTAATGAAGGATTAGTGGATGGGAAATGTGATTGTCGTATCCCAAAAGAAAATCCTGTCGTTTCCATAGAAACGTTACTGGATTTAGAAGGAATTGTCTTAGAACACACAGTACTCGTATTTCATAGCGACGCAATTTCCGTGAGAATTCGTCAATGTGTGGGAGTGAGGGATGCAGTAAAGAAAGATTAGTGGATCGGAAATGAGATTGTCGTTTCCATAGAAACGTTACTCGATTTAGAAGGAAATGTCTTAGAACACATAGTATTTCATAGCGACGCAATTTCCGTGTAAATTCGTGAATGTTTGGGAGTGAGGGATGCAGTAAAGAAGGATTAGTGGATCGGAGATGAGATTGTCGTATCCCAAAAAAAAGTCCTGTCGTTTCCATAGAAACGTTACTTGATTTAGAAGGAGAAGTCATAGAACCCATAGTACTTCATAGCGACGCAATTTCCGTGTGAATTCGTCAATGTGTGGGAGTGAAGGATGCAGTAAAGAAGGATTAGTGGATCGGAAATGTGATTGTCGTATCCCAAAAGAAAATCCTGTCGTTTCCATAGAAACGTTACACGATTTAGAAGGAAATGTCTTAGAACACATAGTACTCGTATTTCATAGCGACGCAATGTCCGTGTGAATTCGTCAATGTGTGGGAGTGAAGGATGCAGTAAAGAAGGATTAGTGGATTGGAAATGTGATTGTCGTATGCCAAAAGAAAATCCTGTCGTTTCCATAGAAACGTTACTCGATTTAGAAGGAAATGTCTTAGAACACATAGTACTCGTATTTCATAGCGACGCAATTTCCGTGTGAATTCGTCAATGTGTGGGAGTGAGGGATGCAGTAAAGAAGGATTAGTGGATCGGAAATGAGATTGTCGTATCCCAAAAGATAATCCTGTCGTTTCCATAGAAACGTTACTCGATTTAGAAGGAAATGTCTTAGAACACATAGTACTCGTAATTCATAGCGACGCAATTTCCGTGTGAATTCGTCAATCTGAGGGAGTGAGGGATGCAGTAAAGAAGGATTAGTGGATCGGAAATGAGATTGTCGTATCCCAAAAGAAAATCCTGTCGTTTCCATAGGAACGTTACTCGATTTA
Organism: Schistocerca piceifrons; assembly: GCF_021461385.2. Taxonomy (NCBI): domain Eukaryota; kingdom Metazoa; phylum Arthropoda; class Insecta; order Orthoptera; family Acrididae; genus Schistocerca; species Schistocerca piceifrons. The sequence goes on from NW_025728287.1 coordinate 4,063,002, forward strand.
GAAGGAAATGTCTTAGAACACATAGTATTTCATAGCGACGCAATTTCCGTGTGAATTCGTCATTATTTGGGAGTGAGGGATGCAGTAAAGAAGGATTAGTGGATCGGAAATGAGATTGTCGTATCCCAAAAAAAAGTCCTGTCGTTTCCATAGAAACGTTACTTGATTTAGAAGGAGAAGTCATAGAACCCGCAGTAATTCATAGCGACGCAATTTCCGTGTGAATTCGTCAATGTGTGGGAGTGAGGGATGCAGTAAGAAGGATTAGTGGATCGGAAATGTGATTGTCGTATCACAAAAGTAAATCCTGTCGTTTCCATAGAAACGTTACTCGATTTAGAAGGAAATGTCTTAGAACACATAGTACTCGTATTTCATAGCGACGCAATTTCCGTGTGAATTCGTCAATGTGTGGGAGTGAGGGATGCAGTAAAGAAGGATTAGTGGATCGGAAATGAGATTGTCGTATCCCAAAAGAAAATCCTGTCGTTTCCATAGAAACGTTACTTGATTTAGAAGGAAATGTCTTAGAACACATAGTACTCGTAATTCATAGCGACGCAATTTCCGTGTGAATTCGTCAATCTGTGGGAGTGAGGGATGCAGTAAAGAAGGATTAGTGGATCGGAAATGAGATTGTCGTATCCCAAAAGAAAATCCTGTCGTTTCCATAGAAACGTTACTCGATTTAGAAGGAAATGTCTTAGAACACATAGTATTTCATAGCGACGTAATTTCCGTGTGAATTCGTCAATATTTGGGAGTGAGGGATGCAGTAAAGAAGGATTAGTGGATCGGAAATGAGATTGTCGTATCCCAACAAAAAGTCCTGTCGTTTCCATAGAAACGTTACTTGATTTAGAAGGAGAAGTCATAGAACCCGCAGTAATTCATAGCGACGCAATTTCCGTGTGAATTCGTCAATGTGTGGGAGTGAGGGATGCAGTAAAGAAGGATTAGTGGATCGGAAATGTGATTGTCGTATCCCAAAATAAATCCTGTCGTTTCCATAGAAACGTTACTCGGTTTAGAGGGAAATGTCTTAGAACACATAGTACTCGTATTTCATAGCGACGGAATTTCCGTGTGAATTCGTCAATGTGTGGGAGTGAGGGATGCAGTAAAGAAGGATTAGTGGATCGGAAATGAGATTGTCGTATCCTAAAAGAAAATCCTGTCGTTTCCATAGAAACGTTACTCGATTTAGAAGGAAATGTCTTAGAACACATAGTATTTCATAGCGACGCAATTTCCGTGTGAATTCGTCAATGTTTGGGAGTGAGGGTTGCAGTAATGAAGGATTAGTGGATGGGAAATGTGATTGTCGTATCCCAAAAGAAAATCCTGTCGTTTCCATAGAAACGTTACTGGATTTAGAAGGAATTGTCTTAGAACACACAGTACTCGTATTTCATAGCGACGCAATTTCCGTGAGAATTCGTCAATGTGTGGGAGTGAGGGATGCAGTAAAGAAAGATTAGTGGATCGGAAATGAGATTGTCGTATCCCAAAAGAAAATCCTGTCGTTTCCATAGAAACGTTACTTCATTTAGAAGGAAATGTCTTAGAACACATAGTACTCGTATTTCATAGAGACGCAATTTCCGTGTGAATTCGTCAATGTGTGGGATTGAGGGATGCAGTAAAGAAGGATTAGTGGATCGGAAATGTGATTGTCGTATCCCAAAAGAAAATCCTGTCGTTTCCATAGAAACGTTACTCGATTTAGAAGGAAATGTTTTAGAACACATAGTATTTCATAGCGACGCAATTTCCGTGTGAATTCGTCAATGTTTGGGAGTGAGGGATGCAGTAAAGAAGGATTAGTGGATCGGAAATGAGATTGTCGTATCCCAACAAAAAGTCCTGTCGTTTTCATAGAAACGTTACTTGATTTAGAAGGAGAAGTCATAGAACCCGCAGTAATTCATAGCGACGCAATTTCCGTGTGAATTCGTCAATGTGTGGGAGTGAGGGATGCAGTAAAGAAGGATTAGTGGATCGGAAATGTGATTGTCGTATCCCAAAAGTAAATCCTGTCGTTTCCATAGAAACGTTACTCGATTTAGAAGGAAATGTCTTAGAACACATAGTACTCGTATTTCATAGCGACGGAATTTCCGTGTGAATTCGTCAATGTGTGGGAGTGAGGGATGCAGTAAAGAAGGATTAGTGGATCGGAAATGAGATTGTCGTATCCCAAATGAAAATCCTGTCGTTTCCATAGAAACGTTACTCGATTTAGAAAGAAATGTCTTAGAACACATAGTATTTCATAGCGACGCAATTTCCGTGTGAATTCGTCAAATGGAGTGAGGGATGCAGTAAAGAAGGATTAATGGATCGGAAATGTGATTGTCGTAACCCAAATGAAAATCCTCTTGTTTCCATAGAAACGTTACTCGATTTAGAAGGAAATGTCTTAGAACACATAATATTCATATTTCATAGCGACGGAATTTCCGTGTGAAATCGTCAATGTTTGGGAGTGAGGGATGCAGTAAAGAAGGATTAGTGGATCGGAAATGAGATTGTCGTATCCCAAAAGAAAATCCTGTCGTTTCCATAGAAACGTTACTCGATTTAGAAGGAAATGTCTTAGAACACATAGTATTTCATAGCGACGCAATTTCCGTGTGAATTCGTCAATATTTGGGAGTGAGGGATGCAGTAAAGAAGGATTAGTGGATCGGAAATGAGATTGTCGTATCCCAACAAAAAGTCCTGTCGTTTCCATAGAAACGTTACTTGATTTAGAAGGAGAAGTCATAGAACCCGCAGTAATTCATAGCGACGCAATTTCCGTGTGAATTCGTCAATGTGTGGGAGTGAGGGATGCAGTAAAGAAGGATTAGTGGATCGGAAATGTGATTGTCGTATCCCAAAAGTAAATCCTGTCGTTTCCATAGAAACGTTACTCGGTTTAGAAGGAAATGTCTTAGAACACATAGTACTCGTATTTCATAGCGACGGAATTTCCGTGTGAATTCGTCAATGTGTGGGAGTGAGGGATGCAGTAAAGAAGGATTAGTGGATCGGAAATGAGATTGTCGTATCCTAAAAGAAAATCCTGTCGTTTCCATAGAAACGTTACTCGATTTAGAAGGAAATGTCTTAGAACACATAGTATTTCATAGCGACGCAATTTCCGTGTGAATTCGTCAATGTTTGGGAGTGAGGGTTGCAGTAATGAAGGATTAGTGGATGGGAAATGTGATTGTCGTATCCCAAAAGAAAATCCTGTCGTTTCCATAGAAACGTTACTGGATTTAGAAGGAATTGTCTTAGAACACACAGTACTCGTATTTCATAGCGACGCAATTTCCGTGAGAATTCGTCAATGTGTGGGAGTGAGGGATGCAGTAAAGAAAGATTAGTGGATCGGAAATGAGATTGTCGTATCCCAAAAGAAAATCCTGTCGTTTCCATAGAAACGTTACTTCATTTAGAAGGAAATGTCTTAGAACACATAGTACTCGTATTTCATAGAGACGCAATTTCCGTGTGAATTCGTCAATGTGTGGGATTGAGGGATGCAGTAAAGAAGGATTAGTGGATCGGAAATGTGATTGTCGTATCCCAAAAGAAAATCCTGTCGTTTCCATAGAAACGTTACTCGATTTAGAAGGAAATGTTTTAGAACACATAGTATTTCATAGCGACGCAATTTCCGTGTGAATTCGTCAATGTTTGGGAGTGAGGGATGCAGTAAAGAAGGATTAGTGGATCGGAAATGAGATTGTCGTATCCCAACAAAAAGTCCTGTCGTTTTCATAGAAACGTTACTTGATTTAGAAGGAGAAGTCATAGAACCCGCAGTAATTCATAGCGACGCAATTTCCGTGTGAATTCGTCAATGTGTGGGAGTGAGGGATGCAGTAAAGAAGGATTAGTGGATCGGAAATGAGATTGTCGTATCCCAAATGAAAATCCTGTCGTTTCCATAGAAACGTTACTCGATTTAGAAAGAAATGTCTTAGAACACATAGTATTTCATAGCGACGCAATTTCCGTGTGAATTCGTCAAATGGAGTGAGGGATGCAGTAAAGAAGGATTAATGGATCGGAAATGTGATTGTCGTAACCCAAAAGAAAATCCTCTTGTTTCCATAGAAACGTTACTCGATTTAGAAGGAAATGTCTTAGAACACATAATATTCGTATTTCATAGCGACGGAATTTCCGTGTGAAATCGTCAATGTTTGGGAGTGAGGGATGCAGTAAAGAAGGATTAGTGGATCGGAAATGAGATTGTCGTATCCCAAAGAAAATCCAGTCGTTTCCATAGAAACGTTACTCGATTTATAAGGAAATGACTTAGATCACATACTATTTCATAGCGACGGAATTTCCGTGTGAATTCGTCAATGTGTGGGAGTGAGGGATGCAGTAAAGAAGGATTAGTGGATCGGAAATGAGATTGTCGTATCCTAAAAGAAAATCCTGTCGTTTCCATAGAAACGTTACCCGATTTAGAAGGAATTGTCTTAGAACACATAGTACTCGTATTTCATAGCGACGCAATTTCCGTGTGAATTCGTCAATGTGTGGGAGTGAGGGATGCAGTAAAGAAGGATTAGTGGATCGGAAATGAGATTTTCGTATCCCAAAAGAAAATCCTGTCGTTTCCATAGAAACGTTACTTGATTTAGAAGGAGAAGTCATAGAACCCATAGTAATTCATAGCGACGCAATTTCCGTGTGAATTCGTCAATGTGTGGGAGTGAGGGATGCAGTAAAGAAGGATTAGTGGATCGGAAATGAGATTGTCGTATCCCAAAAGAAAATCCTGTCGTTTCCATAGAAACGTTACTCGATTTAGAAGGAAATGTCTTAGAACACATAGTACTCGTGATTCATAGCGACGCAATTTCCGTGTGAATTCGTCAATCTGAGGGAGTGAGGGATGCAGTAAAGAAGGATTAGTGGATCGGAAATGAGATTGTCGTATCCCAAAATAAAATCCTGTCGTTTCCATAGAAACGTTACTCGATTTAGAAGGAAATGTCTTAGAACACATAGTATTTCATAGCGACGCAATTTCCGTGTGAATTCGTCAATATTTGGGAGTGAGGGATGCAGTAAAGAAGGATTAGTGGATCGGAAATGAGATTGTCGTATCCCAAAAAAAAGTCCTGTCGTTTCCATAGAAACGTTACTTGATTTAGAAGGAGAAGTCATAGAACCCGCAGTAATTCATAGCCACGCAATTTCCGTGTGAATTCGTCAATGTGTGGGAGTGAGGGATGCAGTAAAGAAGGATTAGTGGATCGGAAATGTGATTGTCGTATCCCAAAAGTAAATCCTGTCGTTTCCATAGAAACGTTACTCGATTTAGAAGGAAATGTCTTAGAACACATAGTACTCGTATTTCATAGCGACGCAATTTCCGTGTGAATTCGTCAATGTGTGGGAGTGAGGGATGCAGTAAAGAAGGATTAGTGGATCGGAAATGAGATTGTCGTATCCCAAAAGAAAATCCTGTCGTTTCCATAGAAACGTTAGTCGATTTAGAAGGAAATGTCTTAGAACACATAGTACTCGTAATTCATAGCGACGCAATTTCCGTCTGAATTCGTCAATCTGTGGGAGTGAGGGATGCACTAAACAAGGATTAGTGGATCGGAAATGAGATTGTCGTATCCCAAAAGAAAATCCTGTCGTTTCCGTAGAAACGTTACTCGATTTAGACTGAAATGTCTTAGAACACATAGTATTTCATAGCGACGCAATTTCCGTGTGAATTCGTCAATATTTGGTAGTGAGGGATGCAGTAAAGAAGGATTAGTGGATCGGAAATGAGATTTTCGTATCCCAACAAAAAGTCCTGTCGTTTCCATAGAAACGTTACTTGATTTAGAACCAGAAGTCATAGAACCCGCAGTAATTCATAGCGACGCAATTTCCGTGTGAATTCGTGAATGTGTGGGAATGAGGGATGCAGTAAAGAAGGATTAGTGGATCGGAAATGAGATTGTCGTATCCCAAAAGAAAATCCTGTCGTTTCCATAGAAACGTTACTCGATTTAGAAGGAAATGACTTAGAACACATAGTATTTCATAGCGACGCAATTTCCGTGTGAATTCGTCAATATTTGGGAGTGAGGGATGCAGTAGAGAAGGATTAGTGGATCGGAAATGAGATTGTCGTATCCCAAAAAAAAGTCCTGTCGCTTCCATAGAAACGTTACTTGATTTAGAAGGAGAAGTCATAGAACCCGCAGTAATTCATAGCGACGCAATTTCCGTGTGAATTCGTCAATGTGTGGGAGTGAGGGATGCAGTAAAGAAGGATTAGTGGATCGGAAATGTGATTGTCGTATCCCCAAAGTAAATCCTGTCGTTTCCATAGAAACGTTACTCGATTTAGAAGGATATGTCTTAGAACACATAGTACTCGTATTTCATAGCGACGCAATTTCTGTGTGAATTCGTCAATGTGTGGGAGTGAGGGATGCAGTAAAGAAGGATTAGTGGATCGGAAATGAGATTGTCGTATCCCAAAAGAAAATCCTGTCGTTTCCATAGAAACGTTACTCGATTTAGAAGGAAATGTCTTAGAACACATAGTACTCGTAATTCATAGCGACGCAATTTCCGTGTGAATTCGTCAATCTGTGGGAGTGAGGGATGCAGTAAAGAAGGATTAGTGGATCGGAAATGAGATTGTCGTATCCCAAAAGAAAATCCTGTCGTTTCCATAGAAACGTTACTCGATTTAGAAGGAAATGTATTAGAACACATAGTATTTCATAGCGACGCAATTTCCGTGTGAATTCGTCAATATTTGGGAGTGAGGGATGCAGTAAAGAAGGATTAGTGGATCTGAAATGAGATTGTCGTATCCCAACAAAAAGTCCTTTCGTTTCCATAGAAACGTTACTTGATTTAGAAGGAGAAGTCATAGAACCCGCAGTAATTCATAGCGACGCAATTTCCGTGTGAATTCGTCAATGTGTGGGAGTGAGGGATGCAGTAAAGAAGGATTAGTGGATCGGAAATGTGATTGTCGTATCCCAAAAGTAAATCCTGTCGTTTCCATAGAAACGTTACTCGATTAAGAAGGATATGTCTTAGAACACATAGTACTCGTATTTCATAGCGACGGAAATTCCGTGTGAATTCGTCAATGTGTGGGAGTGAGGGATGCAGTAAAGAAGGATTAGTGGATCGGAAATGAGATTGTCGTATCCTAAAAGAAAATCCTGTCGTTTCCATAGAAACGTTACTCGATTTAGAAGGAAATGTCTTAGAACACATAGAATTTCATAGCGACGCAATTTCCGTGTGAATTCGTCAATGTTTGGGAGTGCGGGTTGCAGTAAAGAAGGATTAGTGGATGGGAAATGTGATTGTCGTATCCCAAAAGAAAATCCTGTCGTTTCCATAGAAACGTTACTGGATTTAGAAGGAATTGTCTTAGAACACACAGTACTCGTATTTCATAGCGACGCAATTTCCGTGTGAAATCGTCAATGTGTGGGAGTGAGGGATGCAGTAAAGAAGGATTAGTGGATCGGAAAGGAGATTGTCGTATCCCAAAAGAAAATCCTGTCGTTTCCATAGAAACGTTACTTGATTTAGAAGGAGATGTCTTAGAACACATAGTACTCGTATTTCATAGCGACGCAATTTCCGTGTGAATTCGTCAATGTGTGGGATTGAGGGATGCAGTAAAGAAGGATTAGTGGATCGGAAATGTGATTGTCGTATCCCAAAAGAAAATCCTGTCGTTTCCATAGAAACGTTACTCGATTTAGAAGGAAATGTTTTAGAACACATAGTATTTCATAGCGACGCAATTTCCGTGTGAATTCGTCAATGTTTGGGAGTGAGGGATGCAGTAAAGAAGGATTAGTGGATCGGAAATGAGATTGTCGTATCCCAAAAAAAAAGTCCTGTCGTTTCCATAGAAACGTTACTTGATTTAGAAGGAGAAGTCATAGAACCCATAGTAATTCATAGCAACGCAATTTCCGTGTGAATTCGTCAATGTGTGGGAGTGAGGGATGCAGTGAAGAAGGATTAGTGGATCGGAAATGTGATTGTCGTATACCAAAGGAAAATCCTGTCGTTTCCATAAAAACGTTACTCGATTTTGAAAAAAATGCCTTAGAACACATAGTACTCGTATTTCATAGCGACGCAATTTCCGTGTGAATTCGTCAATGTGTTGGAGTGAGGGATGCAGTGAAGAAGGATTAGTGGATCGGAAATGAGATTGTCGTATCCTAAAAGAAAATCCTGTCGTTTCCATAGAAACGTTACTCGATTTAGAAGGAAATGTCTTAGAACACATAGTTCTTCATAGCGACGCAATTTCCGTGTGAATTCGTCAATGTTTGGGAGTGAGGGTTGCAGTAAAGAAGGATTAGTGGATGGGAAATGTGATTGTCGTATCCCAAAAGAAAATCCTGTCGTTTCCATAGAAACGTTACTCGATTTAGAAGGAATTGTCTTAGAACACATAGTACTCGTATTTCATAGCGACGCAATTTCCGTGTGAATTCGTCAATGTGTGGGAGTGAGGGATGCAGTAAAGAAGGATTAGTGGATCGGAAATGAGATTTTCGTATCCCAAAAGAAAATCCTGTCGTTTCCATAGAAACGTTACTTGATTTAGAAGGAGAAGTCATAGAACCCATAGTAATTCATAGCGACGCAATTTCCGTGTGAATTCGTCAATGTGTGGGAGTGAGGGATGCAGTAAAGAAGGATTAGTGGATCGGAAATGTGATTGTCGTATACCAAAGGAAATTCCTGTCGTTTCTATAGAAACGTTACTCGATTTAGAAGGAAATTTCTTAGAACACATAGTACTCGTATTTCATAACGACGCAATTTCCGTGTGAATTCGTCAATGTGTGGGAGTGAGGGATGCAGTAAAGAAGGATTAGTGGATCGGAAATGAGATTGTCGTATCCCAAAAGAAAATCCTGTCGTTTCCATAGAAACGTTACTCGATTTAGAAGGAAATGTCTTAGAACACATAGTATTTCATAGCGACGCAATTTCCGTGTGAATTCGTCAATGTTTGGGAGTGAGGGATGCAGTAAAGAAGGATCAGTGGATCGGAAATGAGATTGTCGTATCCCAAAAAAAAGTCCTGTCGTTTCCATAGAAACGTTACTTGATTTAGAAGGAGAAGTCATAGAACCCATAGTAATTCATAGCGACGCAATTTCCGTGTGAATTCGTCAATGTGTGGGAGTGAGGGATGCAGTAATGAAGGATTAGTGGATCGGAAATGTGATTGTCGTATACCAAAGGAAAATCCTGTCGTTTCCATAGAAACGTTACTCGATTTAGAAGGAAATGTCTTAGAACACATAGTACTCGTATTTCATAGCGACCCAAATTCCGTGTGAATTCGTCAATGTGTGGGAGTGAGGGATGCAGTAAAGAAGGATTAGTGGATCGGAAATGAGATTGTCGTATCCCAAAAGAAAATCCTGTCGTTTCCATAGAGACGTTACTCGATTTAGAAAGAAATGTCTTAGAACACATAGTATTTCATAGCGACGCAATTTCCTTGTGAATTCGTCAAATGGAGTGAGGGATGCAGTAAAGAAGGGTTAATGGATCGGAAATGTGATTGTCGTATCCCAAAAGAAAATCCTGTAGTTTCCATAGAAACGTTACTCGATTTAGAAGGAAACGTCTTAGAACACATAGTACTCGTATTTCATAGCGACGCAATTTCCGTGTGAATTCGTCAATGGGTGGGAGTGAGGGATGCAGTAAAGAAGGATTAGTGGATCGGAAATGAGATTGTCGTATCCCAAAAGAAAATCCTGTCGTTTCCATAGAAACGTTACTCGATTTAGAAGGAAATGTCTTAGAACACATAGTATTTCATAGCGACGCAATTTCCGTGTGAATTCGTCAATGTTTCAGAGTGAGGGATGCAGTAAAGAAGGATTAGTGGATCGGAAATGTGATTGTCGTATCCCAAAAGAAAATCCTGTCGTTTCCGTAGAAACGTTACTCGATTTAGAAGGAGAAGTCATAGAACCCATAGTAATTTATAGCGACGCAATTTCCGTGTGAATTCGTCAATGTTTGGGAGTGAGGGATGCAGTAGAGAAGGATTGGTGGATCGGAAATGAGATTGTCGTATCCCAAAAGAAAATCCTGTCGTTTCCATAGAGACGTTACTCGATTTAGAAAGAAATGGCTTAGAACACATAGTATTTCATAGCGACGCAATTTCCTTGTGAATTCGTCAAATGGAGTGAGGGATGCAGTAAAGAAGGGTTAATGGATCGGAAATGTGATTGTCGTATCCCAAAAGAAAATCCTGTCGTTTCCATAGAAACGTTACTCGATTTAGAAGGAAACGTCTTAGAACACATAGTACTCGTATTTCATAGCGACGCAATTTCCGTGTCAATTCGTCAATGTGTGGGAGTGAGGGATGCAGTAAAGAAGGATAAGTGGATCGGAAATGTGATTGTCGTATCCCAAAAGAAAATCCTGTCGTTTCCATAGAAACGTTACTCGATTTAGAAGGAAATGTCTTGGAACACATAGTACTCGTATTTCATAGCGACGCAATTTCCGTGTGAATTCGTCAATGGGTGGGAGTGAGGGATGCAGTAAAGAAGGATTAGTGGATCGGAAATGAGATTGTCGTATCCCAAAAGAAAATCCTGTCGTTTCCATAGAAACGTTACTCGATTTAGAAGGAAATGTCTTAGAACACATAGTATATCATAGCGACGCAATTTCCGTGTGAATTCGTCAATGTTTGGGAGTGAGGGATGCAGTAAAGAAGGATTAGTGGATCGGAAACGTGATTGTCGTATCCCAAAAGAAAATCCTGTCGTTTCCGTAGAAACGTTACTCGATTTAGAAGGAGAAGTCATAGAACCCATAGTAATTTATAGCGACGCAATTTCCGTGTGAATTCGTCAATGTTTGGGAGTGAGGGATGCAGTAGAGAAGGATTGGTGGATCGGAAATGAGATTGTCGTATCCCAAAAGAAAATCCTGTCGTTTCCATAGAAACGTTACTCGATTTAGAAGGAAATGTCTTAGAACACATAGTACTCGTATTTCATAGCGATGCAACTTCCGTGTGAATTCGTCAATGTGTGGGAGTGAGGGATGCAGTAAAGAAGGATTAGTGGATCGGAAATGAGATTGTCGTATCCCAAAAGAAAATCCTGTCGTTTCCATAGAAACGATACTCGATTTAGAAGGAGAAGTCGTAGAACCCATAGTAATTCATAGCGACGCAATTTCCGTGTGAATTCGTCAATGTTTGGGAGTGAGGGATGCAGTAAAGAAGGATTAGTGGATCGGAAATGTGATTGTCGTATTCCAAAAGAAAATCCTGTCGTTTCCATACAAACGTTACTCGATTTAGAAGGAAATGTCTTAGAACACATAGTACTCGTATTTCATAGCGACGCAATTTCCGTGTGAATTCGTCAATGTTTGGGAGTGAGGGATGTAGTAAAGAAGGATTAGTGGATCGGAAATGAGATTGTCGTATCCCAAAAGAAAATCCTGTCGTTTCCATAGACACGTTACTCGATTTAGAAGGAAATGTCTTAGAACACATAGTATTTCATAGCGACGCAATTTCCGTGTGAATTCGTCAATGTTTGGGAGTGAGGGATGCAGTAAAGAAGGGTTAGTGGATCGAAAATAGGATTGTCGTATCCCAAAAAAAAGTCCTGTCGTTTCCATAGAAACGTTACTTGATTTAGAAGGAGAAGTCATAGAACCCACAGTAATTCATAGCGACGCAATTTCCGTGTGAATTCGTCAATGTGTGGCAGTGAGGGAATGCAGTAAAGAAGGATTAGTGGATCGGACATGTGATTGTCGTATCCCAAAAGTAAATCCTGTCATTTCGATAGAAACGTTACTCGATTTAGAAGGAAATGTCTTAGAACACATAGTACTCGTATTTCATAGCGACGGAATTTCCGTGTGAATTCGTCAATGTTTGGGAGTGAGGGATGCAGTAAAGAAGGATTAGTGGATCGGAAATGAGATTGTCGTATCCCAAAAAAAAGGCCTGTCGTTTCCATAGAAACGTTACTCGATTTAGAAGGAAATGTCTTAGAACACGTAGTATTTCATAGCGATGCAATTTCCGTGTGAATTCGTCAATGTGTGGGAGTGAGGGATGCAGTAAAGAAGGATTAGTGCATCGAAAATGTGATTGTCGGATCCCAAAAGAAAATCCTGTCGTTTCCATAGAAACGTTACTCGATTTAGAAGGAAATGTCTTAGAACACATAGAACTCGTATTTCATAGCGACGCAATTTCCGTGTGAATTCGTCAATGTGTGGGGGTGAGGGATGCAGTAAAGAAGTATTAGTGGATCGGAAATGAGATTGTCGTATCCCAAAAGAAAATCCTGTCGTTTCCATAGAAACGTTACTCGATTTAGAAGGAAATGTCTTAGAACACATAGTATTTCATAGCGATGCAATTTCCGTGTGATTTCGTCAATGTTTGGGAGTGAGGGATGCAGTAAAGAAGGATTAGTGGATCGGAAATGAGATTGTCGTATCCCAAAAAAAAGACCTGTCGTTTCCATAGAAACGTTACTTGATTTAGAAGGAGAAGTCATAGAACCCACAGTAAATCATAGCGACGCAATTTCCGTGTGAATTCGTCAATGTGTGGGAGTGAGGAATGAGTAATGAAGGATTAGTGGATCGGAAATGTGATTGTCGTATCCCAAAAGTAAATCCTGTCGTTTCCATAGAAACGTTACTCGATTTAGAAGGAAATGTCTTAGAACACATAGTACTCGTATTTCATAGCGACGGAATTTCCGTGTGAATTCGTCTATGTGTGGGAGTGAGGGATGCAGTAAAGAAGGATTAGTGGATCGGAAATGAGATTGTCGTATCCTAAAAGAAAATCCTGTCGTTTCCATAGAAACGTTACTCGATTTAGAAGGAAAAGTCGTAGAACACATAGTATTTCATAGCGACGCAATTTCCGTGTGAATTCGTCAATGTGTGGGAGTGAGGGACGCAGTAAAGAAGGATTAGTGGATCGGAAATGAGATTGTCGTATCCCAAAAGAAAACCCTGTCGTTTCCATAGAAACGTTACTCGATTTAGAAGAAAATGTCTTAGAACACATAGTATTTCACAGCGACGCAATTTCCGTGTGAATTCGTCAATGTGTGGGAGTGAGGGATGCAGTAAAGAAAGGATTAGTGGATCGGAAATGAGATTGTCGTATCCCAAAAGAAAATCCTGTCGTTTCCATAGAAACGTTACTCGATTTAGAAGGAAATGTCTTAGAACACATAGTATTTCATAGCGACGCAATTTCCGTGTGATTACGACAATGTTTGGGAGTGAGGGATGCAGTAAAGAAGGATTAGTGGATCGGAAATGAGATTGTCGTATCCCAAAAAAAAGGCCTGTCGTTTCCATAGAAACGTTACTCGATTTAGAAGGAAATGTCTTAGAACACATAGTACTCGTATTTCATAGCGACGGAATTTCCGTGTGAATTCGTCAATGTGAGGGAGTGAGGGATGCAGTAAAGAAGGATTAGTGGATCGGAAATGAGATTGTCGTATCCTAAAAGAAAATCCTGTCGTTTCCATAGAAACGTTACTCGATTTAGAAGGAAAAGTCATAGAACACATAGTATTTCATTGCGACGCAATTTCCGTGTGAATTCGTCAATGTTTGGGAATGAGGGTTGCAGTAAAGAAGGATTAGTGGATCGGAAATGAGATTGTCGTATCCCAAAAGAAAATCCTGTCGTTCCATAGAAACGTTACTCGATTTGGAAGGAAATGTCTTAGAACACATAGTACTTGTATTTCATAGCGACGCAATTTCCGTGTGAATTCGTCAATGTGTGGGAGTGAGGGATGCAGTAAAGAAGGATTAGTGGATCGGAAATGAGATTGTCGTATCCCAAAAGAAAATCCTGTCGTTTCCATAGAAACGTTACTCGATTTAGAAGGAAATGTATTAGAACACATAGTATTTCATAGCGACGCAATTTCCGTGTGAATTCGTCAATATTTGGGAGTGAGGGATGCAGTAAAGAAGGATTAGTGGATCTGAAATGAGATTGTCGTATCCCAACAAAAAGTCCTTTCGTTTCCATAGAAACGTTACTTGATTTAGAAGGAGAAGTCATAGAACCCGCAGTAATTCATAGCGACGCAATTTCCGTGTGAATTCGTCAATGTGTGGGAGTGAGGGATGCAGTAAAGAAGGATTAGTGGATCGGAAATGTGATTGTCGTATCCCAAAAGTAAATCCTGTCGTTTCCATAGAAACGTTACTCGATTAAGAAGGAAATGTCTTAGAACACATAGTACTCGTATTTCATAGCGACGGAAATTCCGTGTGAATTCGTCAATGTGTGGGAGTGAGGGATGCAGTAAAGAAGGATTAGTGGATCGGAAATGAGATTGTCGTATCCTAAAAGAAAATCCTGTCGTTTCCATAGAAACGTTACTCGATTTAGAAGGAAATGTCTTAGAACACATAGTATTTCATAGCGACGCAATTTCCGTGTGAATTCGTCAATGTTTGGGAGTGCGGGTTGCAGTAAAGAAGGATTAGTGGATGGGAAATGTGATTGTCGTATCCCAAAAGAAAATCCTGTCGTTTCCATAGAAACGTTACTGGATTTAGAAGGAATTGTCTTAGAACACACAGTACTCGTATTTCATAGCGACGCAATTTCCGTGTGAAATCGTCAATGTGTGGGAGTGAGGGATGCAGTAAAGAAGGATTAGTGGATCGGAAAGGAGATTGTCGTATCCCAAAAGAAAATCCTGTCGTTTCCATAGAAACGTTACTTGATTTAGAAGGAGATGTCTTAGAACACATAGTACTCGTATTTCATAGCGACGCAATTTCCGTGTGAATTCGTCAATGTGTGGGATTGAGGGATGCAGTAAAGAAGGATTAGTGGATCGGAAATGTGATTGTCGTATCCCAAAAGAAAATCCTGTCGTTTCCATAGAAACGTTACTCGATTTAGAAGGAAATGTTTTAGAACACATAGTATTTCATAGCGACGCAATTTCCGTGTGAATTCGTCAATGTTTGGGAGTGAGGGATGCAGTAAAGAAGGATTAGTGGATCGGAAATGAGATTGTCGTATCCCAAAAAAAAAGTCCTGTCGTTTCCATAGAAACGTTACTTGATTTAGAAGGAGAAGTCATAGAACCCATAGTAATTCATAGCAACGCAATTTCCGTGTGAATTCGTCAATGTGTGGGAGTGAGGGATGCAGTGAAGAAGGATTAGTGGATCGGAAATGTGATTGTCGTATACCAAAGGAAAATCCTGTCGTTTCCATAAAAACGTTACTCGATTTTGAAAAAAATGCCTTAGAACACATAGTACTCGTATTTCATAGCGACGCAATTTCCGTGTGAATTCGTCAATGTGTTGGAGTGAGGGATGCAGTAAAGAAGGATTAGTGGATCGGAAATGAGATTGTCGTATCCTAAAAGAAAATCCTGTCGTTTCCATAGAAACGTTACTCGATTTAGAAGGAAATGTCTTAGAACACATAGTTCTTCATAGCGACGCAATTTCCGTGTGAATTCGTCAATGTTTGGGAGTGAGGGTTGCAGTAAAGAAGGATTAGTGGATGGGAAATGTGATTGTCGTATCCCAAAAGAAAATCCTGTCGTTTCCATAGAAACGTTACTCGATTTAGAAGGAATTGTCTTAGAACACATAGTACTCGTATTTCATAGCGACGCAATTTCCGTGTGAATTCGTCAATGTGTGGGAGTGAGGGATGCAGTAAAGAAGGATTAGTGGATCGGAAATGAGATTTTCGTATCCCAAAAGAAAATCCTGTCGTTTCCATAGAAACGTTACTTGATTTAGAAGGAGAAGTCATAGAACCCATAGTAATTCATAGCGACGCAATTTCCGTGTGAATTCGTCAATGTGTGGGAGTGAGGGATGCAGTAAAGAAGGATTAGTGGATCGGAAATGTGATTGTCGTATACCAAAGGAAATTCCTGTCGTTTCTATAGAAACGTTACTCGATTTAGAAGGAAATTTCTTAGAACACATAGTACTCGTATTTCATAACGACGCAATTTCCGTGTGAATTCGTCAATGTGTGGGAGTGAGGGATGCAGTAAAGAAGGATTAGTGGATCGGAAATGAGATTGTCGTATCCCAAAAGAAAATCCTGTCGTTTCCATAGAAACGTTACTCGATTTAGAAGGAAATGTCTTAGAACACATAGTATTTCATAGCGACGCAATTTCCGTGTGAATTCGTCAATGTTTGGGAGTGAGGGATGCAGTAAAGAAGGATCAGTGGATCGGAAATGAGATTGTCGTATCCCAAAAAAAAGTCCTGTCGTTTCCATAGAAACGTTACTTGATTTAGAAGGAGAAGTCATAGAACCCATAGTAATTCATAGCGACGCAATTTCCGTGTGAATTCGTCAATGTGTGGGAGTGAGGGATGCAGTAATGAAGGATTAGTGGATCGGAAATGTGATTGTCGTATACCAAAGGAAAATCCTGTCGTTTCCATAGAAACGTTACTCGATTTAGAAGGAAATGTCTTAGAACACATAGTACTCGTATTTCATAGCGACCCAAATTCCGTGTGAATTCGTCAATGTGTGGGAGTGAGGGATGCAGTAAAGAAGGATTAGTGGATCGGAAATGAGATTGTCGTATCCCAAAAGAAAATCCTGTCGTTTCCATAGAGACGTTACTCGATTTAGAAAGAAATGGCTTAGAACACATAGTATTTCATAGCGACGCAATTTCCTTGTGAATTCGTCAAATGGAGTGAGGGATGCAGTAAAGAAGGGTTAATGGATCGGAAATGTGATTGTCGTATCCCAAAAGAAAATCCTGTAGTTTCCATAGAAACGTTACTCGATTTAGAAGGAAACGTCTTAGAACACATAGTACTCGTATTTCATAGCGACGCAATTTCCGTGTGAATTCGTCAATGGGTGGGAGTGAGGGATGCAGTAAAGAAGGATTAGTGGATCGGAAATGAGATTGTCGTATCCCAAAAGAAAATCCTGTCGTTTCCATAGAAACGTTACTCGATTTAGAAGGAAATGTCTTAGAACACATAGTATTTCATAGCGACGCAATTTCCGTGTGAATTCGTCAATGTTTCAGAGTGAGGGATGCAGTAAAGAAGGATTAGTGGATCGGAAATGTGATTGTCGTATCCCAAAAGAAAATCCTGTCGTTTCCGTAGAAACGTTACTCGATTTAGAAGGAGAAGTCATAGAACCCATAGTAATTTATAGCGACGCAATTTCCGTGTGAATTCGTCAATGTTTGGGAGTGAGGGATGCAGTAGAGAAGGATTGGTGGATCGGAAATGAGATTGTCGTATCCCAAAAGAAAATCCTGTCGTTTCCATAGAGACGTTACTCGATTTAGAAAGAAATGGCTTAGAACACATAGTATTTCATAGCGACGCAATTTCCTTGTGAATTCGTCAAATGGAGTGAGGGATGCAGTAAAGAAGGGTTAATGGATCGGAAATGTGATTGTCGTATCCCAAAAGAAAATCCTGTCGTTTCCATAGAAACGTTACTCGATTTAGAAGGAAACGTCTTAGAACACATAGTACTCGTATTTCATAGCGACGCAATTTCCGTGTGAATTCGTCAATGTGTGGGAGTGAGGGATGCAGTAAAGAAGGATAAGTGGATCGGAAATGTGATTGTCGTATCCCAAAAGAAAATCCTGTCGTTTCCATAGAAACGTTACTCGATTTAGAAGGAAATGTCTTGGAACACATAGTACTCGTATTTCATAGCGACGCAATTTCCGTGTGAATTCGTCAATGGGTGGGAGTGAGGGATGCAGTAAAGAAGGATTAGTGGATCGGAAATGAGATTGTCGTATCCCAAAAGAAAATCCTGTCGTTTCCATAGAAACGTTACTCGATTTAGAAGGAAATGTCTTAGAACACATAGTATATCATAGCGACGCAATTTCCGTGTGAATTCGTCAATGTTTGGGAGTGAGGGATGCAGTAAAGAAGGATTAGTGGATCGGAAACGTGATTGTCGTATCCCAAAAGAAAATCCTGTCGTTTCCGTAGAAACGTTACTCGATTTAGAAGGAGAAGTCATAGAACCCATAGTAATTTATAGCGACGCAATTTCCGTGTGAATTCGTCAATGTTTGGGAGTGAGGGATGCAGTAGAGAAGGATTGGTGGATCGGAAATGAGATTGTCGTATCCCAAA
The DNA here is from genome assembly GCF_021461385.2 of Schistocerca piceifrons. NCBI lineage: Eukaryota > Metazoa > Arthropoda > Insecta > Orthoptera > Acrididae > Schistocerca > Schistocerca piceifrons. Next base: position 4,081,221 of record NW_025728287.1, read on the forward strand.
AGAAAATCCTGTCGTTTCCATAGAAACGTTACTCGATTTAGAAGGAAATGTCTTAGAACACATAGTACTCGTATTTCATAGCGATGCAACTTCCGTGTGAATTCGTCAATGTGTGGGAGTGAGGGATGCAGTAAAGAAGGATTAGTGGATCGGAAATGAGATTGTCGTATCCCAAAAGAAAATCCTGTCGTTTCCATAGAAACGATACTCGATTTAGAAGGAGAAGTCGTAGAACCCATAGTAATTCATAGCGACGCAATTTCCGTGTGAATTCGTCAATGTTTGGGAGTGAGGGATGCAGTAAAGAAGGATTAGTGGATCGGAAATGTGATTGTCGTATTCCAAAAGAAAATCCTGTCGTTTCCATAGAAACGTTACTCGATTTAGAAGGAAATGTCTTAGAACACATAGTACTCGTATTTCATAGCGACGCAATTTCCGTGTGAATTCGTCAATGTTTGGGAGTGAGGGATGTAGTAAAGAAGGATTAGTGGATCGGAAATGAGATTGTCGTATCCCAAAAGAAAATCCTGTCGTTTCCATAGACACGTTACTCGATTTAGAAGGAAATGTCTTAGAACACATAGTATTTCATAGCGACGCAATTTCCGTGTGAATTCGTCAATGTTTGGGAGTGAGGGATGCAGTAAAGAAGGGTTAGTGGATCGAAAATAGGATTGTCGTATCCCAAAAAAAAGTCCTGTCGTTTCCATAGAAACGTTACTTGATTTAGAAGGAGAAGTCATAGAACCCACAGTAATTCATAGCGACGCAATTTCCGTGTGAATTCGTCAATGTGTGGCAGTGAGGGAATGCAGTAAAGAAGGATTAGTGGATCGGACATGTGATTGTCGTATCCCAAAAGTAAATCCTGTCATTTCGATAGAAACGTTACTCGATTTAGAAGGAAATGTCTTAGAACACATAGTACTCGTATTTCATAGCGACGGAATTTCCGTGTGAATTCGTCAATGTTTGGGAGTGAGGGATGCAGTAAAGAAGGATTAGTGGATCGGAAATGAGATTGTCGTATCCCAAAAAAAAGGCCTGTCGTTTCCATAGAAACGTTACTCGATTTAGAAGGAAATGTCTTAGAACACGTAGTATTTCATAGCGATGCAATTTCCGTGTGAATTCGTCAATGTGTGGGAGTGAGGGATGCAGTAAAGAAGGATTAGTGCATCGAAAATGTGATTGTCGGATCCCAAAAGAAAATCCTGTCGTTTCCATAGAAACGTTACTCGATTTAGAAGGAAATGTCTTAGAACACATAGAACTCGTATTTCATAGCGACGCAATTTCCGTGTGAATTCGTCAATGTGTGGGGGTGAGGGATGCAGTAAAGAAGTATTAGTGGATCGGAAATGAGATTGTCGTATCCCAAAAGAAAATCCTGTCGTTTCCATAGAAACGTTACTCGATTTAGAAGGAAATGTCTTAGAACACATAGTATTTCATAGCGATGCAATTTCCGTGTGATTTCGTCAATGTTTGGGAGTGAGGGATGCAGTAAAGAAGGATTAGTGGATCGGAAATGAGATTGTCGTATCCCAAAAAAAAGACCTGTCGTTTCCATAGAAACGTTACTTGATTTAGAAGGAGAAGTCATAGAACCCACAGTAAATCATAGCGACGCAATTTCCGTGTGAATTCGTCAATGTGTGGGAGTGAGGAATGCAGTAATGAAGGATTAGTGGATCGGAAATGTGATTGTCGTATCCCAAAAGTAAATCCTGTCGTTTCCATAGAAACGTTACTCGATTTAGAAGGAAATGTCTTAGAACACATAGTACTCGTATTTCATAGCGACGGAATTTCCGTGTGAATTCGTCTATGTGTGGGAGTGAGGGATGCAGTAAAGAAGGATTAGTGGATCGGAAATGAGATTGTCGTATCCTAAAAGAAAATCCTGTCGTTTCCATAGAAACGTTACTCGATTTAGAAGGAAAAGTCGTAGAACACATAGTATTTCATAGCGACGCAATTTCCGTGTGAATTCGTCAATGTGTGGGAGTGAGGGACGCAGTAAAGAAGGATTAGTGGATCGGAAATGAGATTGTCGTATCCCAAAAGAAAACCCTGTCGTTTCCATAGAAACGTTACTCGATTTAGAAGAAAATGTCTTAGAACACATAGTATTTCACAGCGACGCAATTTCCGTGTGAATTCGTCAATGTGTGGGAGTGAGGGATGCAGTAAAGAAAGGATTAGTGGATCGGAAATGAGATTGTCGTATCCCAAAAGAAAATCCTGTCGTTTCCATAGAAACGTTACTCGATTTAGAAGGAAATGTCTTAGAACACATAGTATTTCATAGCGACGCAATTTCCGTGTGATTACGACAATGTTTGGGAGTGAGGGATGCAGTAAAGAAGGATTAGTGGATCGGAAATGAGATTGTCGTATCCCAAAAAAAAGGCCTGTCGTTTCCATAGAAACGTTACTCGATTTAGAAGGAAATGTCTTAGAACACATAGTACTCGTATTTCATAGCGACGGAATTTCCGTGTGAATTCGTCAATGTGAGGGAGTGAGGGATGCAGTAAAGAAGGATTAGTGGATCGGAAATGAGATTGTCGTATCCTAAAAGAAAATCCTGTCGTTTCCATAGAAACGTTACTCGATTTAGAAGGAAAAGTCATAGAACACATAGTATTTCATTGCGACGCAATTTCCGTGTGAATTCGTCAATGTTTGGGAATGAGGGTTGCAGTAAAGAAGGATTAGTGGATCGGAAATGAGATTGTCGTATCCCAAAAGAAAATCCTGTCGTTCCATAGAAACGTTACTCGATTTGGAAGGAAATGTCTTAGAACACATAGTACTTGTATTTCATAGCGACGCAATTTCCGTGTGAATTCGTCAATGTGTGGGAGTGAGGGATGCAGTAAAGAAGGATTAGTGGATCGGAAATGAGATTGTCGTATCCCAAAAGAAAACCCTGTCGTTTCCATAGAAACGTTACTCGATTTAGAAGGAAATGTCTTAGAACACATAGTATTTCACAGCGACGCAATTTCCGTGTGAATTCGTCAATGTGTGGGAGTGAGGGATGCAGTAAAGAAGGATTAGTGGATCGGAAATGAGATTGTAGTATCCAAAAAGAAAATCCTGTCGTTTCCATAGAAACGTTACTCGACTTAGAAGGAAATGTCTTAGAACACATAGTATTTCATAGCGACGCAATTTCCGTGTGATTACGTCAATGTTTGGGAGTGAGGGATGCAGTAAAGAAGGATTAGTGGATCGGAAATGAGATTGTCGTATCCCAAAAAAAAAGGCCTGTCGTTTCCATAGAAACGTTACTCGATTTAGAAGGAAATGTCTTAGAACACGTAGTATTTCATAGCGATGCAATTTCCGTGTGAATTCGTCAATGTGTGGGAGTGAGGGATGCAGTAAAGAGGGATTAGTGGATCGGAAATGAGATTGTCGTATCCCAAAAGAAAATCCTGTCGTTTCCATAGAAACGTTACTCGATTTAGAAGGAAATGTCTTAGAACACATAGTATTTCATAGCGACGCAATTTCCATGTGAATTCGTCAATGTTTGGCAGTGAGGGATGCAGTAAAGAAGGATTAGTGGATCGGAAATGTGATTGTCGTATCCCAAAAGAAAATCCTGTCGTTTCCATAGATACGTTACTCGATTTAGAAGGAAATGTCTTAGAACACGTAGTATTTCATAGCGATGCAATTTCCGTGTGAATTCGTCAATGTGTGGGAGTGAGGGATGCAGTAAAGAGGGATTAGTGGATCGGAAATGAGATTGTCGTATCCCAAAAGAAAATCCTGTCGTTTTCAAAGAAACGTTACTCGATTTAGAAGGAGAAGTCAAACAACCCATAGAAATTCATAGCGACGCAATTTCCGTGGGAATTCGTCATTGTTTGGAAGTGAGGGATGCAGTAAAGAAGGATTAGTGGATCGGAAACGTGATTGTCGTATCCCAAAAGAAAATCCTGTCGTTTCCATGGAAACGTTACTCGATTTAGATGGAGAAGTCATAGAACCCATAGTAATTTATAGGGACGCAATTTCCGTGTGAATTCGTCAATGTTTGGGAGTGAGGGATGCAGTAAAGAAGGATTAGTGCATCGAAAATGTGATTGTCGGATCCCAAAAGAAAATCCTGTCGTTTCCATAGAAACGTTACTCGATTTTGAAGGAAATGTCTTAGAACACATAGTACTCGTATTTCATAGCGACGCAATTTCCGTGTGAATTCGTCAATGTGTGGGAGTGAGGGATGCAGTAAAGAAGTATTAGTGGATCGGAAATGAGATTGTCGTATCCCAAAAGAAAATCCTGTCGTTTCCATAGAAACGTTACTCGATTTAGAAGGAAATGTCTTAGAACACATAGTATTTAATAGCGATGCAATTTCCGTGTGATTTCGTCAATGTTTGGGAGTGAGGGATGCAGTAAAGAAGGATTAGTGGATTGGAAATGAGATTGTCGTATCCCAAAAAAAAGGCCTGTCGTTTCCATAGAAACGTTACTTGATTTAGAAGGAGAAGTCATAGAACCCACAGTAAATCATAGCGACGCAATTTCCGTGTGAATTCGTCAATGTGTGGGAGTGAGGAATGCAGTAATGAAGGATTAGTGGATCGGAAATGTGAATGTCGTATCCCAAATGTAAATCCTGTCGTTTCCATAGAAACGTTACTCGATTTAGAAGGAAATGTCTTAGAACACATAGTACTCGTATTTCATAGCGACGGAATTTCCGTGTGAATTCGTCAATGTGTGGGAGTGAGGGATGCAGTAAAGAAGGATTAGTGGATCGGAAATGAGATTGTCGTATCCTAAAAGAAAATCCTGTCGTTTCCATAGAAACGTTACTCGATTTAGAAGGAAAAGTCGTAGAACACATAGTATTTCATAGCGACGCAATTTCCGTGTGAATTCGTCAATGTTTGGGAATGAGGGTTGCAGTAAAGAAGGATTAGTGGATGGGAAATGAGATTGTCGTATCCCAAAAGAAAATCCTTTCGTTCCATAGAAACGTTACTCGATTTAGAAGGAAATGTCTTAGAACACATAGTACTTGTATTTCATAGCGACGCAATTTCCGTGTGAATTCGTCAATGTGTGGGAGTGAGGGACGCAGTAAAGAAGGATTAGTGGATCGGAAATGAGATTGTCGTATCCCAAAGGAAAACCCTGTCGTTTCCATAGAAACGTTACTCGATTTAGAAGGAAATGTCTTAGAACACATAGTATTTCACAGCGACGCAATTTCCGTGTGAATTCGTCAATGTGTGGGAGTGAGGGATGCAGTAAAGAAGGATTAGTGGATCGGAAATGAGATTGTCGTATCCCAAAAGAAAATCCTGTCGTTTCCATAGAAACGTTACTCGATTTAGAAGGAAATGTCTTAGAACACATAGTATTTCATAGCGACGCAATTTCCGTGTGATTACGACAATATTTGGGAGTGAGGGATGCAGTAAAGAAGGATTAGTGGATCGGAAATGAGATTGTCGTATCCCAAAAAAAAGGCCTGTCGTTTCCATAGAAACGTTACTCGATGTAGAAGGAAATGTCTTAGAACACGTAGTATTTCATAGCGATGCAATTTTCGTGTGAATTCGTCAATGTGTGGGAGTGAGGGATGCAGTAAAGAGGGATTCGTGGATCGGAATGAGATTGTCGTATCCCAAAAGAAAATCCTGTCGTTTCCATAGAAACGTTACTCGATTTAGAAGGAGAAGTCATACAACCCATAGAAATTCATAGCGACGCAATTTCCGTGGGAATTCGTCATTGTTTGGAGTGAGGGATGCAGTAAAGAAGGATTAGTGGATCGGAAATGTGATTGTCGTATCCCAAAAGAAAATCCTGTCGTTTCCATGGAACGTTACTCGATTTAGAAGGAGAAGTCATAGAACCCATAGTAATTTATAGGGACGCAATTTCCGTGTGAATTCCTCAATGTTTGGGAGTGAGGGATGCAGTAAAGAAGGATTAGTGCATCGAAAATGTGATTGTCGGATCCCAAAAGAAAATCCTGTCGTTTCCATAGAAACGTTACTCGATTTAGAAGGAAATGTCTTAGAACACATAGTACTCGTATTTCATAGCGACGCAATTTCCGTGTGAATTCGTCAATGTGTGGGAGTGAGGGATGCAGTAAAGAAGTATTAGTGGATCGGAAATCAGATTGTCGTATCCCAAAAGAAAATCCTGTCGTTTCCATAGAAACGTTACTCGATTTAGAAGGAAATGTCTTAGAACACATAGTATTTCGTAGCGATGCAATTTCCGTGTGATTTCGTCAATGTTTGGGAGTGAGGGATGCAGTAAAGAAGGATTAGTGGATCGGAAATGAGTTTGTCGTATCCCAAAAAAAGGCCTGTCGTTTCCATAGAAACGTTACTTGATTTAGAAGGAGAAGTCATAGAACCCACAGTAAATCATAGCGACGCAATTTCCGTGTGAATTCGTCAATGTGTGGGAGTGAGGAATGCAGTAATGAAGGATTAGTGGATCGGAAATGTGATTGTCGTATCCCAAATGTAAATCCTGTCGTTTCCATAGAAACGTTACTCGATTTAGAAGGAAATGTCTTAGAACACATAGTACTCGTATTTCATAGCGACGGAATCTCCGTGTGAATTCGTCAATGTGTGGGAGTGAGGGATGCAGTAAATAAGGATTAGTGGATCGGAAATGAGATTGTCGTATCCTAAAAGAAAATCCTGTCGTTTCCATAGAAACGTTACTCGATTTAGAAGGAAAAGTCGTAGAACACATAGTATTTCATAGCGACGCAATTTCCGTGTGAATTCGTCAATGTTTGGGAATGAGGGTTGCAGTAAAGAAGGATTAGTGGATGGGAAATGAGATTGTCGTATCCCAAAAGAAAATCCTGTCGTTCCATAGAAACGTTACTCGATTTAGAAGGAAATGTCTTAGAACACATAGTACTTGTATTTCATAGCGACGCAATTTCCGTGTGAATTCGTCAATGTGTGGGAGTGAGGGACGCAGTAAAGAAGGATTAGTGGATCGGAAATGAGATTGTCGTATCCCAAAAGAAAACCCTGTCGTTTCCATAGAAACGTTACTCGATTTAGAAGAAAATGTCTTAGAACACATAGTATTTCACAGCGACGCAATTTCCGTGTGAATTCGTCAATGTGTGGGAGTGAGGGATGCAGTAAAGAAGGATTAGTGGATCGGAAATGAGATTGTCGTATCCCAAAAGAAAATCCTGTCGTTTCCATAGAAACGTTACTCGATTTAGAAGGAAATGTCTTAGAACACATAGTATTTCATAGCGACGCAATTTCCGTGTGATTACGACAATGTTTGGGAGTGAGGGATGCAGTAAAGAAGGATTAGTGGATCGGAAATGAGATTGTCGTATCCCAAAAAAAAGGCCTGTCGTTTCCATAGAAACGTTACTCGATGTAGAAGGAAATGTCTTAGAACACGTAGTATTTCATAGCGATGCAATTTCCGTGTGAATTCGTCAATGTGTGGGAGTGAGGGATGCAGTAAAGAGGGATTAGTGGATCGGAAATGAGATTGTCGTATCCCAAAAGAAAATCCTGGCGTTTCCATAGAAACGTTACTCGATTTAGAAGGAAATGTCTTAGAACACATAGTATTTCATAGCGACGCAATTTCCATGTGAATTCGTCAATGTTTGGGAGTGAGGTATGCAGTAAAGAAGGATTAGTGGATCGGAAATGTGATTGTCGTATCCCAAAAGAAAATCCTGTCGTTTCCATAGAAACGTTACTCGATTTAGAAGGAAATGTCTTAGAACACGTAGTATTTCATAGCGATGCAATTTCCGTGTGAATTCGTCAATGTGTGGGAGTGAGGGATGCAGTAAAGAGGGATTCGTGGATCGGAAATGAGATTGTCGTATCCCAAAAGAAAATCCTGTCGTTTCCATAGAAACGTTACTCGATTTAGAAGGAGAAGTCATACAACCCATAGAAATTCATAGCGACGCAATTTCCGTGTGAATTCGTCATTGTTTGGAAGTGAGGGATGCAGTAAAGAAGGATTAGTGGATCGGAAATGTGATTGTCGTATCCCAAAAGAAAATCCTGTCGTTTCCATAGAAACGTTACTCGATTTAGAAGGAGAAGTCATAGAACCCATAGTAATTTATAACGACGCAATTTCCGTGTGAATTCGTCAATGTTTGGGAGTGAGGGATGCAGTAAAGAAGAATTAGAGCATCGAAAATGTGATTGTCGGATCCCAAAAGCAAATCCTGTCGTTTCCATAGAAACGTTACTCGATTTAGAAGGAAATGTCTTAGAACACATAGTACTCGTATTTCATAGCGACGCAATTTCCGTGTGAATTCGTCAATGTGTGGGAGTGAGGGATGCAGTAAAGAAGTATTAGTGCATCGGAAATGAGATTGTCGTATCCCAAAAGAAAATCCTGTCGTTTCCATAGAAACGTTACTCGATTTAGAAGGAAATGTCTTAGAACACATAGTATTTCATAGCGACGCAATTTCCGTGTGATTTCGTCAATGTATGGGAGTGAGGGATGCAGTAAAGAAGGATTAGTGGATCGTTAATGAGATTGTCGTATCCCAAAAAAAAGGCCTGTCGTTTCCATAGAAACGTTACTTGATTTAGAAGGAGAAGTCATAGAACCCACAGTAAATCATAGCGACGCAATTTCCGTGTGAATTCGTCAATGTGTGGGAGTGAGGGATGCAGTAATGAAGGATTAGTGGATCGGAAATGTGATTGTCGTATCCCAAAAGTAAATCCTGTCGTTTCCATAGAAACGTTACTCGATTTAGAAGGAAATGTCTTAGAATACATAGTACTCGTATTTCATAGCGACGTAATTTCCGTGTGAATTCGTCAATGTGTGGGAGTGAGGGATGCAGTAAAGAAGGATTAGTGGATCGGAAATGAGATTGTCGTATCCTAAAAGAAAATCCTGTCGTTTCCATAGAAACCTTACTCGATTTAGAAGGAAATGTCTTAGAACACATAGTATTTCATAGCGACGCAATTTCCATGTGGATTCGTCAATGTTTGGGAGTGGGGGATGCAGTAAGGAAGGATTAGTGGATCGGAAATGTGATTGTCGTATCCCAAAAGAAAATCCTGTCGTTTCCATAGAAACGTTACTTGATTTAGAAGGAAATGTCTTAGAACACATAGTATTTCATAGCGATGCAATTTCCGTGTGAATTTGTCAATGTGTGGGAGTGAGGGATGCAGTAAAGAGGGATTAGTGGATCGGAAATGAGATTGTCGTATCCCAAAAGAAAATCCTGTCGTTTCCATAGAAACGTTACTCGATGTAGAAGGAGAAGACATAGAACCCATAGAAATTTATAGCGACGCAATTTCCGTGTGAATTCGTCAATGTTTGGGAGTGAGGGATGCAGTAAAGAAGGATTAGTGGATCGGAAATGTGATTGTCGTATCCCAAAAGAAAATCCTGTCGTTTCCATAGAAACGTTACTCGATTTAGAATGAAATGTCTTAGAACACATTGTACTCGTATTTCATAGCGACGCAATTTCCGTGTGAATTCGTCAATGTGTGGCAGTGAGGGATGCAGTAAAGAAGGATTAGTGGATCGGAAATGAGATTGTCGTATCCCACAAGAAAATCCTGTCGTTTCCATAGAAACGTTACTCGATTTAGAAGGAAATGTCTTAGAACACATAGTATTTCATAGCGACGCAATTTCCGTGTGAATTCGTCAATGTTTGGGAGTGAGGGTTGCAGTAAAGAAGGATTAGTGGATCGGAAATGTGATTGTCGTATCCCAAAAGAAAATCCTGTCGTTTCAATAGAAACGTTACTCGATTTAGAAGGAATTGTCTTAGAACACATAGTACTCGTATTTCATAGCGACGCAATTTCCGTGTGAATTCGTCAATGTTTGGGAGTGAGGGATGCAGTAAAGAAGGATTAGTGGATCGGAAATGAGATTGTCGTATCCCAAAAGAAAATCCTGTCGTTTCCATAGAAACGTTACTCGATTTAGAAGGAAATGTCTTAGAACACATAGCATTTCATAGCGACGCAATTTCCGTGTGAATTCGTCAATGTTTGGGAGTGAGGGATGCAGTAAAGAAGGATTAGTGGATCGGAAATGTGATTGACGTATCCCAAAAGAAAAACCTGTCGTGTCCATAGAAACGTTACTCGATTTAGGAGGAAATGTCTTAGAACACATAGTACTCGTATTTCATAGCGACGGAATTTCCGTGTGAATTCGTCAATGTGTGGGAGTGAGGGATGCAGTAAAGAAGGATTAGTGGATTGGAAATGAGATTGTCGTATCCCAAAAGAAAATCCTGTCGTTTCCATAGAAGCGTTACTCGATTTAAAAGGAAATGTCTTAGAACACATAGTATTTCATAGCGACGCAATTTCCGTGTGAATTCGTCAATGTTTGGGAGTGAGGGAGGCAGTAAAGAAGGATTAGTGGATCGGAAATGAGATTGTCGTATCCCAAAAGAAAATCCTGTCGTTTCCATAGAAACGTTACTCGATTTAGAAGGAAATGTCTTAGAACACATAGTATTTCATAGCGACGCAATTTCCGTGTGAATTCGTCAATGTTTGGGAGTGAGGGTTGCAGTAAAGAAGGATTAGTGGATCGGAAATGTGATTGTCGTATCCCAAAAGAAAATCCTGTCGTTTCAATAGAAACGTTACTCGATTTAGAAGGAAATGTCTTAGAATACATAGTACTCGTATTTCATAGCGACGGAATTTCCGTGTGAATTCGTCAATGTGTGGGAGTGAGGGATGCAGTAAAGAAGGATTAGTAGATCGGAAATGAGATTGTCGTATCCTAAAAGAAAATCCTGTCGTTTCCATAGAAACGTTACTCGATTTAGAAGGAAATGTCTTAGAACACATAGTTTTTCATAGCGACGCAATTTCCATGCGGATTCGTCAATGTTTGGGAGTGAGGGATGCAGTAAGGAAGGATTAGTGGATCGGAAATGTGATTGTCGTATCCCAAAAGAAAATCCTGTCGTTTCCATAGAAACGTTACTTGATTTAGAAGGAAATGTCTTAGAACACATAGTATATCATAGCGATGCAATTTCCGTGTGAATTCGTCAAAGTGTGGGAGTGAGGGATGCAGTAAAGAGGGATTAGTGGATCGGGAATGAGATTGTCGTATCCCAAAAGAAAATCCTGTCGTTTCCATAGAAACGTTACTCGATTTAGAAGGAGAAGTCATAGAACCCGTAGAAATTCATAGCGACGCAATTTCCGTGTGAATTCGTCAATGTTTGGGAGTGAGGGATGCAGTAAAGAAGGATTAGTGGATCGGAAATGTGATTGTCGTATCCCAAAAGAAAATCCTGTCGTTTCCATAGAAACGTTACTCGATTTAGAAAGAAATGTCTTAGAACACATTGTACTCGTATTTCATAGCGACGCAATTTCCGTGTGAATTCGTCAATGTGTGGCAGTGAGGGATGCAGTAAAGAAGGATTAGTGGATCGGAAAGGAGATTGTCGTATCCCAAAAGAAAATCCTGTCGTTTCCATAGAAACGTTACTCGATTTAGAAGGAAATGTCTTAGAACACATAGTACTCGTATTTCATAGCGACGCAATTTCCGTGTGAATTCGTCAATGTTTGGGAGTGAGGGATGCAGTAAAGAAGGATTAGTGGATCGGAAATGAGATTGTCGTATCCCAAAAGAAAATCCTGTCGTTTCCATAGAAACGTTACTCGATTTAGAAGGAAATGTCTTAGAACACATAGCATTTCATAGCGACGCAATTTCCGTGTGAATTCGTCAATGTTTGGGAGTGAGGGATGCAGTAAAGAAGGATTAGTGGATCGGAAATGTGATTGTCGTATCCCAAAAGAAAAACCTGTCGTGTCCATAGAAACGTTACTCGATTTAGAAGGAAATGTCTTAGAACACATAGTACTCGTATTTCATAGCGACGGAATTTCCGTGTGAATTCGTCAATGTGTGGGAGTGAGGGATGCAGTAAAGAAGGATTAGTGGATTAGAAATGAGATTGTCGTATCCCAAAAGAAAATCCTGTCGTTTCCATAGAAACGTTATTCGATTTAGAAGGAAATGTCTTAGAACACATAGTATTTCATAGCGACGCAATTTCCGTGTGAATTCGTCAATGTTTGGGAGTGAGGGAGGCAGTAAAGAAGGATTAGTGGATCGGAAATGAGATTGTCGTATCCCAAAAGAAAATCCTGTCGTTTCCATAGAAACGTTACTCGATTTAGAAGGAAATGTCTTAGAACACATAGTATTTCATAGCAACGCAATTTCCGTGTGAATTCGTCAATGTTTGGGAGTGAGGGATGCAGTAAAGAAGGATTAGTGGATCGGAAATGAGATTGTCGTATCCCAAAAGAAAATCCTGTCGTTTCCATAGAAACGTTATTCGATTTAGAAGGAAATGTCTTAGAACACATAGTATTTCATAGCGACGCAATTTCCGTGTGAATTCGTCAATGTTTGGGAGTGAGGGAGGCAGTAAAGAAGGATTAGTGGATCGGAAATGTGATTGTCGTATCCCAAAAGAAAATCCTGTCGTTTCAATAGAAACGTTACTCGATTTAGAAGGAATTGTCTTAGAACACATTGTACTCGTATTTCATAGCGACGCAATTTCCGTGTGAATTCGTCAATGTTTGGGAGTGAGGGATGCAGTAAAGAAGGATTAGTGGATCGGAAATGAGATTGTCGTATCCCAAAAGAAAATCCTGTCGTTTCCATAGAAACGTTACTCAATTTATAAGGAAATGTCTTAGAACACATAGTATTTCATAGCGACGCAATTTCCGTGTGAATTCGTCAATGTTTGGGAGTGAGGGATGCAGTAAAGAAGGATTAGTGGATCGGAAATGTGATTGTCGTATCCCAAAAGAAAAACCTGTCGTGTCCATAGAAACGTTACTCGATTTAGAAGGAAATGTCTTAGAACACATAGTATTCGTATCTCATAGCGTCGGAATTTCCGTGTGAATTCGTAAATGTGTGGGAGTGAGGGATGCAGTAAAGAAGGATTAGTGGATTGGAAATGAGATTGTCTATCCCAAAAGAAAATCCTGTCGTTTCCATAGAAACGTTACTCGATTTAGAAGGAAATGTCTTAGAACACATAGTATTTCATAGCGACGCAATTTCCGTGTGAATTCGTCAATGTTTGGGAGTGAGGGAAGCAGTAAAGAAGGATTAGTGGATCGGAAATGTGATTGTCGTATCCCAAAAGAAAATCCTGTCGTTTCCATAGAATCGTTACTCGATTTAGAAGGAAATGTCTTAGAACAGATAGTACTCGTATATCATAGCGACGAAATATCCATGTGAATTCGTCAATGTGTGGGAGTGAGGGATGCAGTAAAGAAGGATTAGTGGATCGGAAATGAGATTGTCGTATCCCAAAAGAAAATCCTGTCGTTTCCATAGAAACGTTACTCGATTTAGAAGGAAATGTCTTAGAACACATAGTATTTCATAGCGACGCAATTTCCGTGTGATTACGTCAATGTTTGGGAGTGAGGGATGCAGTAAAGTAGGATTAGTGGATCGGAAATATGATTGTCGTATCCCAAAAAAAAGGCCTGTCGTTTCCATAGAAACGTTACTCGATTTAGAAGGAAATGTCTCAGAACACGTAGTATTTCATAGCGATGCAATTTCCGTGTGAATTCGTCAATGTGTGGGAGTGAGGGATGCAGTAAAGAGGGATTAGTGGATCGGAAATGAGATTGTCGTATCCCAAAAGAAAATCCTGTCGTTTCCATAGAAACGTTACTCGATTTAGAGGGAAATGTCTTAGAACACATAGTATTTCATAGCGACGCAATTTCCATGTGAATGCGTCAACGTTTGGCAGTGAGGGATGCATTAAAGAAGGAATAGTGGATCGGAAATGTGATTGTCGTATCCCAAAAGAAAATCCTGTCGTTTCCATAGAAACGTTACTCGATTTAGAAAGAAATGTCTTAGAACACATTGTACTCGTATTTCATAGCGACGCAATTTCCGTGTGAATTCGTCAATGTGTGGCAGTGAGGGATGCAGTAAAGAAGGATTAGTGGATCGGAAATGTGATTGTCGTATCCCAAAAGAAAATCCTGTCGTTTCAATAGAAACGTCACTCGATTTAGAAGGAATTGTCTTAGAACACATAGTACTCGTATTTCATAGCGACGCAATTTCCGTGTGAATTCGTCAATGTTTGGGAGTGAGGGATGCAGTAAAGAAGGATTAGTGGATCGGAAATGAGATTGTCGTATCCCAAAAGAAAATCCTGTCGTTTCCATAGAAACGTTACTCGATTTAGAAGGAAATGTCTTAGAACACATAGCATTTCATAGCGACGCAATTTCCGTGTGAATTCGTCAATGTTTGGGAGTGAGGGATGCAGTAAAGAAGGATTAGTGGATCTGAAATGTGATTGTCGTATCCCAAAATAAAAACCTGTCGTGTCCATAGAAACGTTACTCGATTTAGAAGGAAATGACTTAGAACACATAGTACTCGTATTTCATAGCGACGGAATTTCCGTGTGAATTCGGCAATGTGTGGGAGTGAGGAATGCAGTAAAGAAGGATTAGTGGATTGGAAATGAGATTGTCGTATCCCAAAAGAAAATCCTGTCGTTTCCATAGAAACGTTATTCGATTTAGAAGGAAATGTCTTAGAACACATAGTATTTCATAGCGACGCAATTTCCGTGTGAATTCGTCAATGTTTGGGAGTGAGGGAGGCAGTAAAGAAGGATTAGTGGATCGGAAATGAGATTGTCGTATCCCAAAAGAAAATCCTGTCGTTTCCATAGAAACGTTACTCGATTTAGAAGGAAATGTCTTAGAACACATAGTATTTCATAGCGACGCAATTTCCGTGTGAATTCGTCAATGTTTGGGAGTGAGGGTTGCAGTAAAGAAGGATTAGTGGATCGGAAATGTGATTGTCGTATCCCAAAAGAAAATCCTGTCGTTTCAATAGAAACGTTACTCGATTTAGAAGGAATTGTCTTAGAACACATAGTACTCGTATTTCATAGCGACGCAATTTCCGTGTGAATTCGTCAATGTTTGGGAGTGAGGGATGCAGTAAAGAAGGATTAGTGGATCGGAAATGAGATTGTCGTATCCCAAAAGAAAATCCTGTCGTTTCCATAGAAACGTTACTCGATTTAGAAGGAAATGTCTTAGAACACATAGTATTTCATAGCGACGCAATTTCCGTGTGAATTCGTCAATGTTTGGGAGTGAGGGATGCAGTAAAGAAGGATTAGTGGATCGGAAATGTGATTGTCGTATCCCAAAACAAAAACCTGTCGTGTCCATAGAAACGTTACTCGATTTAGAAGGAAATGTCTTAGAACACATAGTACTCGTATTTCATAGCGACGGAATTTCCGTGTGAATTCGTCAATGTGTGGGAGTGAGGGATGCAGTAAAGAAGGATTAGTGGATTGGAAATGAGATTGTCGTATCCCAAAAGAAAATCCTGTCGTTTCCATAGAAACGTTACTCGATTTAGAAGGAAATGTCTTAGAACACATAGTATTTCATAGCGACGCAATTTCCGTGTGAATTCGTCAATGTTTGGGAGTGAGGGAAGCAGTAAAGAAGGATTAGTGGATCGGAAATGTGATTGTCGTATCCCAAAAGAAAATCCTGTCGTTTCCATAGAAACGTTACTCGATTTAGAAGGAAATGTCTTAGAACAGATAGTACTCGTATATCATAGCGACGAAATTTCCATGTGAATTCGTCAATGTGTGGGAGTGAGGGATGCAGTAAAGAAGGATTAGTGGATCGGAAATGAGATTGTCGTATCCCAAAAGAAAATCCTGTCGTTTCCATAGAAACGTTACTCGATTTAGAAGGAAATGTCTTAGAACACATAGTATTTCATAGCGACGCAATTTCCGTGTGATTACGTCAATGTTTGGGAGTGGGGGATGCAGTAAAGAAGGATTAGTGGATCGGAAATGAGATTGTCGTATCCCAAAAAAAAGGCCTGTCGTTTCCATAGAAACGTTACTCGATTTAGAAGGAAATGTCTTAGAACACGTAGTATTTCATAGCGATGCAATTTCCGTGTGAATTCGTCAATGTGTGGGAGTGAGGGATGCAGTAAAGAGGGATTAGTGGATCGGAATTGAGATTGTCGTATCCCAAAAGAAAATCCTGTCGTTTCCATAGAAACGTTACTCGATTTAGAGGGAAATGTCTTAGACCACATAGTATTTCATAGCGACGCTATTTCCATGTGAATTTGTCAACGTTTGGCAGTGAGGGATGCAGTGAACAAGGATTAGTGGATCGGAAATGTGATTGTCGTATCCCAAAAGAAAATCCTGTCGTTTCCATAGAAACGTTACTCGATTTAGAAGGTAATGTCTTAGGACACGTAGTATTTCGAGGCGATGCAATTTCCGTGTGAATTCGTCAATGTGTGGGAGTGAGGGATGCAGTAAAGAGGGATTAGTGGATCGGAAATGAGATTGTCGTATCCCAAAAGAAAATCCTGTCGTTTCCATAGAAACGTTACTCGATTTAGAGGGAGAAGTCATACAACCCATAGAAATTCATAGCGGCGCAATTTCCGTGTGAATTCCTCATTGTTTGGAAGTGAGGGATGCAGTAAAGAAGGATTAGTGGATCGGAAATGTGATTGTCGTATCCCAAAAGAAAATCCTGTCGTTTCCATAGAAACGTTACGCGATTTAGAAGGAGAAGTCATAGAACCCATAGCAATTTATAGCGACGCAATTTCCGTTTGAATTCGTCAATGTTTGGGAGTGAGGGATGCAGTAAAGAAGGATTAGTGCATCGAAAATGTGATTGTCGGATCCCAAAAGAAAATCCTGTCGTTTCCATAGAAACGTTACTCGATTTAGAAGGAAATGTCTTAGAACACATAGTACTCGTATTTCATAGCGACGCAATTTCCGTGTGAATTCGTCAATGTGTGGGAGTGAGGGATGCAGTAAAGAAGTATTAGTGGATCGGAAATGAGATTGTCGTATCAGAAAAGAAAATCCTGTCGTTTCCATAGAAACGTTACCCGATTTAGAAGGAAATGTCTTAGAACACATAGTATTTCATAGCGACGCAATTTCCGTGTGATTTCGTCAATGTTTGGGAGTGAGGGATGCAGTAAAGAAGGATTAGTGGATCGGAAATGAGATTGTCGTATCCCAAAAAAAAGGCCTGTCGTTTCCATAGAAACGTTACTTGATTTAGAAGGAGAAGTCATAGAACCCACAGTAAATCATAGCGACGCAATTTCCGTGTGAATTCGTCAATGTGTGGGAGTGGGGATGCAGTAATGAAGGATTAGTGGATCGGAAATGTGATTGTCGTATCCCAAAAGTAAATCCTGTCGTTTCCATAGAAACGTTACTCGATTTAGAAGGAAATGTCTTAGAATACATAGTACTCGTATTTCATAGCGACGCAATTTCCGTGTGAATTCGTCAATGTGTGGCAGTGAGGGATGCAAGAAAGAAGGATTAGTGGATCGGAAATGAGATTGTCGTATCCCAAAAGAAAATCCTGTCGTTTCCATAGAAACGTTACTCGATTTAGAAGGAAATGTCTTAGAACACATAGTATTACATAGCGACGCAATTTCCGTGTGAATTCATCAATGTTTGGGAGTGAGGGATGCAGTAAAGAAGGATAAGTGGATCGGAAATGAGATTGTCGTATCCCAAAAAAAAGTCCTGTCGTTTCCATAGAAACGTTACTTGATTTAGAAGGAGAAGTCATAGAACCCACAGTAATTCATAGCGACGCAATTTCCGTATGAATTCGTCAATGTGTGGGAGTGAGGGATGCAGTAAAGAAGGATTAGTGGATCGGAAATGTGATTGTCGTATCCCAAAAGTAAATCCTGTCGTTTCCATAGAAACGTTACTCGATTTAGAAGGAAATGTCTTAGAACACATAGTACTCGTATTTCATAGCGACGGAATTTCCGTGTGAATTCGTCAATGTGTGGGAGTGAGGGATGCAGTAAAGAAGGATTAGTGGATCGGAAATGAGATTGTCGTATCCCAAAAGAAAATCCTGTCGTTTCCATAGAAACGTTACTCGATTTAGAAGGAAATGTCTTAGAACACATAGTATTTCATAGCGACGCAATTTCCGTGTGAATTCGTCAATGTTTGGGAGTGAGGGTTGCAGTAAAGAAGGATTAGTGGATCGGAAATGTGATTGTCGTATCCCAAAAGAAAATCCTGTCGTTTCAATAGAAACGTTACTCGATTTAGAAGGAATTGTCTTAGAACACATAGTACTCGTATTTCATAGCGACGCAATTTCCGTGTGAATTCGTCAATGTTTGGGAGTGAGGGATGCAGTAAAGAAGGATTAGTGGATCGGAAATGAGATTGTCGTATCCCAAAAGAAAATCCTGTCGTTTCCATAGAAACGTTACTCGATTTATAAGAAAATGTCTTAGAACACATAGTATTTCATTGCGACGCAATTTCCGTGTGAATTCGTCAATGTTTGGGAGTGAGGGATGCAGTAAAGAAGGATTAGTGGATCGGAAATGTGATTGTCGTATCCCAAAAGAAAAACCTGTCGTGTCCATAGAAACGTTACTCGATTTAGAAGGAAATGTCTTAGAACACATAGTACTCGTATTTCAAAGCGACGGAATTTCCGTGTGAATTCGTCAATGTGTGGGAGTGAGGGATGCAGTAAAGAAGGATTAGTGGATTGGAAATGAGATTGTCGTATCCCAAAAGAAAATCCTGTCGTTTCCATAGAAACGTTACTCGATTTAGAAGGAAATGTCTTAGAACACATAGTATTTCATAGCGACGCAATTTCCGTGTGAATTCGTCAATGTTTGGGAGTGAGGGAAGCAGTAAAGAAGGATTAGTGGATCGGAAATGAGATTGTCATATCCCAAAAGAAAATCCTGTCGTTTCCATAGAAACGTTATTCGATTTAGAAGGAAATCTCTTAGAACAGATAGTACTCGTATATCATAGCGACGAAATTTCCATGTGAATTTGTCAATGTGTGGGAGTGAGGGATGCAGTAAAGAAGGATTAGTGGATCGGAAATGAGATTGTCGTATCCCAAAAGAAAATCCTGTCGTTTCCATAGAAACGTTACTCGATTTAGAAGGAAATGTCTTAGAACACATAGTATTTCATAGCGACGCAATTTCCGTGTGAATTCGTCAATGTTTGGGAGTGAGGGATGCAGTATAGAAGGATTAGTGGATCGGAAATGAGATTGTCGTATCCCAAAAAAAAGTCCTGTCGTTTCCATAGAAACGTTACTTGACATAGAAGGAGAAGTCATAGAACCCATAGTAATTCATAGCGACGCAATTTCCGTGTGAATTCGTCAATGTGTGGGAGTGAGGGATGGTGTAAAGAAGGATTAGTGGATCGGAAATGTGATTGTCATATCCCAAAAGAAAATCCTGTCGTTTCCATAGAAACGTTACTCGATTTAGAAGGACATGTCTTAGAACACATAGTACTCGTACTTCATAGCGACGCAATTTCCGTGTGAATTCGTCAGTGTGAGGGAGTAAGGGATGCAGTAAAGAAGGATTAGTGGATCGGAAATGAGATTGTCGTATCCCAAAAGAAAATCCTGTCGTTTCCATAGAAACGTTACTCGATTTAGAAGGAAATCTCTTAGAACACATAGTACTCGTATTTCATAGCGACGGAATTTCCGTGTGAATTCGTCAATGTTTGGGAGTGAGGGATGCAGTAAAGAAGGATTAGTGGATCGAAAATGTTATTGTCGTATCCCAAAAGAAAATCCTGTCGTTTCCATA
Organism: Schistocerca piceifrons; assembly: GCF_021461385.2. NCBI lineage: Eukaryota > Metazoa > Arthropoda > Insecta > Orthoptera > Acrididae > Schistocerca > Schistocerca piceifrons. Next base: position 4,101,021 of record NW_025728287.1, read on the forward strand.
GAAACGTTACTCGATTTAGAAGGAAATGTCTTAGAACACATAGTACTCGTATTTCATAGCGACGCAATTTCCGTGTGAATTCGTCAATGTTTGGGAGTGAGGGATGCAGTAAAGAATGATTAGTGGATCGGAAATGTGATTGTCGTATCCCAAAAGAAAATCCGGTCGTTTTCATAGAAACGTTACTTGATTTAGAGGGAAATGTCATAGAACACATAGTATTTCATAGCGACGCAATTTCCGTGTGAATTCGTCAATGTTTGGGAGTGAGGGATGCAGTAAAGAAGGAGTAGTGGATCGGAAATGAGATTGTCGTATCCCAAAAGAAAATCCTGTCGTTTCCATAGAAACGTTACTCGATTTAGAAGGAAATGTCTTAGAACACATAGCATTTCATAGCGACGCAATTTCCGTGTGAATTCGTCAATGTTTGGGAGTGAGGGATGCAGTAAAGAAGGATTAGTGGATCTGAAATGTGATTGTCGTATCCCAAAAGAAAAACATGTCGTGTCCATAGAAACGTTACTCGATTTAGAAGGAAATGACTTAGAACACATAGTACTCGTATTTCATAGCGACGGAATTTCCGTGTGAATTCGGCAATGTGTGGGAGTGAGGGATGCAGTAAAGAAGGATTAGTGGATTGGAAATGAGATTGTCGTATCCCAAAAGAAAATCCTGTCGTTTCCATAGAAACGTTATTCGATTTAGAAGGAAATGTCTTAGAACACATAGTATTTCATAGCGACGCAATTTCCGTGTGAATTCGTCAATGTTTGGGAGTGAGGGAGGCAGTAAAGAAGGATTAGTGGATCGGAAATGAGATTGTCGTATCCCAAAAGAAAATCCTGTCGTTTCCATAGAAACGTTACTCGATTTAGAAGGAAATGTCTTAGAACACACAGTATTTCATAGCGACGCAATTTCCGTGTGAATTCGTCAATGTTTGGGAGTGAGGGTTGCAGTAAAGAAGGATTAGTGGATCGGAAATGTGATTGTCGTATCCCAAAAGAAAATCCTGTCGTTTCAATAGAAACGTTACTCGATTTAGAAGGAATTGTCTTAGAACACATAGTACTCGTATTTCATAGCGACGCAATTTCCGTGTGAATTCGTCAATGTTTGGGAGTGAGGGATGCAGTAAAGAAGGATTAGTGGATCGGAAATGAGATTGTCGTATCCCAAAAGAAAATCCTGTCGTTTCCATAGAAACGTTACTCGATTTAGAAGGAAATGTCTTAGAACACCTAGTATTTCATAGCGACGCAATTTCCGTGTGAATTCGTCAATGTTTGGGAGTGAGGGATGCAGTAAAGAAGGATTAGTGGATCGGAAATGTGATTGTCGTATCCCAAAAGAAAAACCTGTCGTGTCCATAGAAACGTTACTCGATTTAGAAGGAAATGTCTTAGAACACATAGTACTCGTATTTCATAGCGACGGAATTTCCGTGTGAATTCGTCAATGTGTGGGAGTGAGGGATGCAGTAAAGAAGGATTAGTGGATTGGAAATGAGATTGTCGTATCCCAAAAGAAAATCCTGTCGTTTCCATAGAAACGTTACTCGATTTAGAAGGAAATGTCTTAGAACACATAGTATTTCATAGCGACGCAATTTCCGTGTGAATTCGTCAATGTTTGGGAGTGAGGGAAGCAGTAAAGAAGGATTAGTGGATCGGAAATGTGATTGTCGTATACCAAAAGAAAATCCTGTCGTTTCCATAGAAACGTTACTCGATTTAGAAGGAAATGTCTTAGAACAGATAGTACTCGAATATCATAGCGATGAAATTTCCATGTGAATTCGTCAATGTGTGGGAGTGAGGGATGCAGTAAAGAAGGATTAGTGGATCGGAAATGAGATTGTCGTATCCCAAAAGAAAATCCTGTCGTTTCCATAGAAACGTTACTCGATTTAGAAGGAAATGTCTTAGAACACATAGTATTTCATAGCGACGCAATTTCCGTGTGATTACGTCAATCTTTGGGAGTGAGGGATGCAGTAAAGAAGGATTAGTGGATCGGAAATGAGATTGTCGTATCCCAAAAAAAAGGCCTGTCGTTTCCATAGAAACGTTACTCGATTTAGAAGGAAATGTCTTAGAACACGTAGTATTTCATAGCGATGCAATTTCCGTGTGAATTCGTCAATGTGTGGGAGTGAGGGATGCAGTAAAGAGGGATTAGTGGATCGGAATTGAGATTGTCGTATCCCAAAAGAAAATCCTGTCGTTTCCATAGAAACGTTACTCGATTTAGAGGGAAATGTCTTAGAACACATAGTATTTCATAGCGACGCAATTTCCATGTGAATTCGTCAACGTTTGGCAATGAGGGATGCAGTAAACAAGGATTAGTGGATCGGAAATGTGATTGTCGTATCCCAAAAGAAAATCCTGTCGTTTCCATAGAAACGTTAATCGATTTAGAAGGAAATGTCTTAGGACACGTAGTATTTCATAGCGATGCAATTTCCGTGTGAATTCGTCAATGTGTGGGAGTGAGGGATGCAGTAAAGAGGGATTAGTGGATCGGAAATGAGATTGTCGTATCCCAAAAGAAATTCCTGTCGTTTCCATAGAAACGTTACTCGATTTAGAAGGAGAAGTCATACAACTCATAGAAATTCATAGCGACGCAATTTCCGTGTGAATTCGTCATTGCTTGGAAGTGAGGGATGCAGTAAAGAAGGATTAGTGGATCGGAAATGTGATTGTCGTATCCCAAAAGAAAATCCTGTCGTTTCCATAGAAACGTTACGCGATTTAGAAGGAGAAGTCATAGAACCCATAGCAATTTATAGCGACGCAATTTCCGTTTGAATTCGTCAATGTTTGGGAGTGAGGGATGCAGTAAAGAAGGATTAGTGCATCGAAAATGTGATTGTCGGATCCCAAAAGAAAATCCTGTCGTTTCCATAGAAACGTTACTCGATTTAGAAGGAAATGTCTTAGAACACATAGTACTCGTATTTCATAGCGACGCAATTTCCGTGTGAATTCGTCAATGTGTGGGAGTGAGGGATGCAGTAAAGAAGTATTAGTGGATCGGAAATGAGATTGTCGTATCCCAAAAGAAAATCCTGTCGTTTCCATAGAAACGTTACCCGATTTAGAAGGAAATGTCTTAGAACACATAGTATTTCATAGCGACGCAATTTCCGTGTGATTTCGTCAATGTTTGGGAGTGAGGGATGCAGTAAAGAAGGATTAGTGGATCGGAAATGAGATTGTCGTATCCCAAAAAAAAGGCCTGTCGTTTCCATAGAAACGTTACTTGATTTAGAAGGAGAAGTCATAGAACCCACAGTAAATCATAGCGACGCAATTTCCGTGTGAATTCGTCAATGTGTGGGAGTGGGGATGCAGTAATGAAGGATTAGTGGATCGGAAATGTGATTGTCGTATCCCAAAAGTAAATCCTGTCGTTTCCATAGAAACGTTACTCGATTTAGAAGGAAATGTCTTAGAATACATAGTACTCGTATTTCGTAGCGACGCAATTTCCGTGTGAATTCGTCAATGTGTGGCAGTGAGGGATGCAAGAAAGAAGGATTAGTGGATCGGAAATGAGATTGTCGTATCCCAAAAGAAAACCCTGTCGTTTCCATAGAAACGTTACTCGATTTAGAAGGAAATGTCTTAGAACACATAGTATTACATAGCGACGCAATTTCCGTGTGAATTCGTCAATGTTTGGGAGTGAGGGATGCAGTAAAGAAGGATAAGTGGATCGGAAATGAGATTGTCGTATCCCAAAAAAAAGTCCTGTCGTTTCCATAGAAACGTTACTTGATTTAGAAGGAGAAGTCATAGAACCCACAGTAATTCATAGCGACGCAATTTCCGTATGAATTCGTCAATGTGTGGGAGTGAGGGATGCAGTAAAGAAGGATTAGTGGATCGGAAATGTGATTGTCGTATCCCAAAAGAAAATCCTGTCGTTTCAATAGAAACGTTACTCGATTTAGAAGGAATTGTCTTAGATCACATAGTACTCGTATTTCATAGCGACGCAATTTCCGTGTGAATTCGTCAATGTTTGGGAGTGAGGGATGCAGTAAAGAAGGATTAGTGGATCGGAAATGAGATTGTCGTATCCCAAAAGAAAATCCTGTCGTTTCCATAGAAACGTTACTCGATTTAGAAGAAAATGTCTTAGAACACATAGTATTTCATTGCGACGCAATTTCCGTGTGAATTCGTCAATGTTTGGGAGTGTGGGATGCAGTAAAGAAGGATTAGTGGATCGGAAATGTGATTGTCGTATCCCAAAAGAAAAACCTGTCGTGTCCATAGAAACGTTACTCGATTTAGAAGGAAATGTCTTAGAACACATAGTACTCGTATTTCAAAGCGACGGAATTTCCGTGTGAATTCGTCAATGTGTGGGAGTGAGGGATGCAGTAAAGAAGGATTAGTGGATTGGAAATGAGATTGTCGTATCCCAAAAGAAAATCCTGTCGTTTCCATAGAAACGTTACTCGATTTAGAAGGAAATGTCTTAGAACACATAGTATTTCATAGCGACGCAATTTCCGTGTGAATTCGTCAATGTTTGGGAGTGAGGGAAGCAGTAAAGAAGGATTAGTGGATCGGAAATGAGATTGTCATATCCCAAAAGAAAATCCTGTCGTTTCCATAGAAACGTTACTCGATTTAGAAGGAAATGTCTTAGAACACATAGTATTTCATAGCAACGCAATTTCCGTGTGAATTCGTCAATGTTTGGGAGTGAGGGTTGCAGTAAAGAAGGATTAGTGGATCGGAAATGTGATTGTCGTATCCCAAAAGAAAATCCTGTCGTTTCAATAGAAACGTTACTCGATTTAGAAGGAATTGTCTTAGAACACATAGTACTCGTATTTCATAGCGACGCAATTTCCGTGTGAATTCGTCAATGTTTGGGAGTGAGGGATGCAGTAAAGAAGGATTAGTGGATCGGAAAGGAGATTGTCGTATCCCAAAAGAAAATCCTGGCGTTTCCATAGAAACGTTCCTCGATTTAGAAGGAAATGTCTTAGAACACATAGTATTTCATAGCGACGCAATTTCCGTGTGAATTCGTCAATGTTTGGGAGTGAGGGATGCAGTAATGAAGGATTAGTGGATCGGAAATGTGATTGTCGTATCCCAAAAGAAAAACCTGTCGTGTCCATAGAAACGTTACTCGATTTAGAAGGAAATGTCTTAGAACACATAGTACTCGTATTTCATAGCGACGGAATTTCCGTGTGAATTCGTCAATGTGTGGGAGTGAGGGACGCAGTAAAGAAGGATTAGTGGATTGGAAATGAGATTGTCGTATCCCAAAAGAAAATCCTGTCGTTTCCATAGAAACGTTACTCGATTTAGAAGGAAATGTCTTAGAACACATAGTATTTCATAGCGACGCAATTTCCGTGTGAATTCGTCAATGTTTGGGAGTGAGGGAAGCAGTAAAGAAGGATTAGTGGATCGGAAATGTGATTGTCGTATCCCAAAAGAAAATCCTGTCGTTTCCATAGAAACGTTACTCGATTTAGAAGGAAATGTCTTAGAACAGATAGTACTCGTATATCATAGCGACGAAATTTCCATGTGAATTTGTCAATGTGTGGGAGTGAGGGATGCAGTAAAGAAGGATTAGTGGATCGGAAATGAGATTGTCGTATCCCAAAAGAAAATCCTGTCGTTTCCATAGAAACGTTACTCGATTTAGAAGGAAATGTCTTAGAACACATAGTATTTCATAGCGACGCAATTTCCGTGTGAATTCGTCAATGTTTGGGAGTGAGGGATGCAGTATAGAAGGATTAGTGGATCGGAAATGAGATTGTCGTATCCCAAAAAAAAGTCCTGTCGTTTCCATAGAAACGTTACTTGACATAGAAGGAGAAGTCATAGAACCCATAGTAATTCATAGCGACGCAATTTCCGTGTGAATTCGTCAATGTGTGGGAGTGAGGGATGGTGTAAAGAAGGATTAGTGGATCGGAAATGTGATTGTCATATCCCAAAAGAAAATCCTGTCGTTTCCATAGAAACGTTACTCGATTTAGAAGGACATGTCTTAGAACACATAGTACTCGTACTTCATAGCGACGCAATTTCCGTGTGAATTCGTCAGTGTGAGGGAGTAAGGGATGCAGTAAAGAAGGATTAGTGGATCGGAAATGAGATTGTCGTATCCCAAAAGAAAATCCTGTCGTTTCCATAGAAACGTTACTCGATTTAGAAGGAAATCTCTTAGAACACATAGTACTCGTATTTCATAGCGACGGAATTTCCGTGTGAATTCGTCAATGTTTGGGAGTGAGGGATGCAGTAAAGAAGGATTAGTGGATCGGAAATGTGATTGTCGTATCCCAAAAGAAAATCCTGTCGTTTCCATAGAAACGTTACTCGATTTAGAAGGAAATGTCTTAGAACACATAGTACTCGTATTTCATAGCGACGCAATTTCCGTGTGAATTCGTCAATGTTTGGGAGTGAGGGATGCAGTAAAGAATGATTAGTGGATCGGAAATGTGATTGTCGTATCCCAAAAGAAAATCCGGTCGTTTTCATAGAAACGTTACTTGATTTAGAGGGAAATGTCATAGAACACATAGTATTTCATAGCGACGCAATTTCCGTGTGAATTCGTCAATGTTTGGGAGTGAGGGATGCAGTAAAGAAGGATTAGTGGATCGGAAATGTGATTGTCGTATCCCAAAAGAAAATCCTGTCCTTTCCATAGAAACGTTACTCGATTTAGAAGGAAATGTCTTAGAACACATAGTACTCGTATTTCATAGCGACGCAATTTCCGTGTGAATTCGTCAATGTTTGGGAGTGAGGGATGCAGTAAAGAATTATTAGTGGATCGGAAATGTGATTGTCGTATCCTAAAAGAAAATCCTGTCGTTTCCATAGAAACGTTACTCGATTTAGAAGGAAATGTCTTAGAACACATAGTACTCGTATTTCATAGAGACGCAATTTCCGTGTGAATTCGTCAATGTGTGGGTGTGAGGGATGCAGTAAAGAAGGATTAGTGGATCGGAAATGAGATTGTCGTATCCCAAAAAAAAGTCCTGTCGTTTCCATAGAAACGTTACTTGATATAGAAGGAGAAGTCATAGAACCCATAGTAATTCATAGCGACGCAATTTCCGTGTGAATTCGTCAATGTGTGGGAGTGAGGGATGGTGTAAAGAAGGATTAGTGGATCGGAAATGTGATTGTCATATCCCAAAAGAAAATCCTGTCGTTTCCATAGAGACGTTACTCGATTTAGAAGGAAATGTCTTAGAACACATAGTATTTCATAGCGACGCAATTTCCGTGTGAATTCGTCAATGTTTGGGAGTGAGGGATGCAGTAATGAAGGATTAGTGGATCGGAAATGTGATTGTCGTATCCCAAAAGAAAAACCTGTCGTGTCCATAGAAAAGTTACTCGATTTAGAAGGAAATGTCTTAGAACACATAGTACTCGTATTTCATAGCGACGGAATTTCCGTGTGAATTCGTCAATGTGTGGGAGTGAGGGACGCAGTAAAGAAGGATTAGTGGATTGGAAATGAGATTGACGTATCCCAAAAGAAAATCCCGTCGTTTCCATAGAAACGTTACTCGATTTAGAAGGAAATGTCTTAGAACACATAGTATTTCATAGCGACGCAATTTCCGTGTGAATTCGTCAATGTTTGCGAGTGAGGGAAGCAGTAAAGAAGGATTAGTGGATCGGAAATGTGATTGTCGTATCCCAAAAGAAAATCCTGTCGTTTCCATAGAAACGTTACTCGATTTAGAAGGAAATGTCTTAGAACAGATAGTACTCGTATATCATAGCGACGAAATTTCCATGTGAATTCGTCAATGTGTGGGAGTGAGGGATGCAGTAAAGAAGGATTAGTGGATCGGAAATGAGATTGTCGTATCCCAAAAGAAAATCCTGTCGTTTCCATAGAAACGTTACTCGATTTAGAAGGAAATGTCTTAGAACACATAGTATTTCATAGCGACGCAATTTCCGTGTGAATTCGTCAATGTTTGGGAGTGAGGGATGCAGTATAGAAGGATTAGTGGATCCGAAATGAGATTGTCGTATCCCAAAAAAAAGTCCTGTCGTTTCCATATAAACGTTACTTGACATAGAAGGAGAAGTCATAGAACCCATAGTAATTCATAGCGACGCAATTTCCGTGTGAATTCGTCAATGTGTGGGAGTGAGGGATGGTGTAAAGAAGGATTAGTGGATCGGAAATGTGACTGTCATATCCCAAAAGAAAATCCTGTCGTTTCCATAGAAACGTTACTCAATTTAGAAGGAAATGTCTTAGAACACATAGTACTCATACTTCATAGCGACGCAATTTCCGTGTGAATTCGTCAGTGTGAGGCAGTAAGGGATGCAGTAAAGAAGGATTAGTGGATCGGAAATGAGATTGTCGTATCCCAAAATAAAATCCTGTCGTTTCCATAGAAACGTTACTCGATTTAGAAGGAAATGTCTTAGAACACATAGTACTCGTATTTCATAGCGACGGAATTTCCGTGTGAATTCGTCAATGTTTGGGAGTGAGGGATGCAGTAAAGAAGGATTAGTGGATCGGAAATGTGATTGTCGTATCCCAAAAGAAAATCCTGTCGTTTCCATAGAAACGTTACTCGATTTAGAAGGAAATGTCTTAGAACACATAGTACTCGTATTTCATAGCGACGCAATTTCCGTGTGAATTCGTCAATGTTTGGGAGTGAGGGATGCAGTAAAGAAGGATTAGTGGATCGGAAATGTGATTGTCGTATCCCAAAAGAAAATCCGGTCGTTTTCATAGAAACGTTACTTGATTTAGAGGGAAATGTCATAGAACACATAGTATTTCATAGCGACGCAATTTCCGTGTGAATTCGTCAATGTTTGGGAGTGAGGGATGCAGTAAAGAAGGATTAGTGGATCGGAAATGTGATTGTCGTATCTCAAAAGAAAATCCTGTCGTTTCCATAGAAACGTTACTCGATTTAGAAGTAAATGTCTTAGAACACATAGTACTCGTATTTCATAGAGACGCAATTTCCGTGTGAATTCGTCAATGTGTGGGAGTGAGGGATGCAGTAAAGAAGGATTAGTGGATCGGAAATGAGATTGTCGTATCCCAAAAAAAAGTCCTGTCGTTTCCATAGAAACGTTACTTGATATAGAAGGAGAAGTCATAGAACCCATAGTAATTCGTAGCGACGCAATTTCCGTGTGAATTCGTCAATGTGTGGGAGTGAGGGATGGTGTAAAGAAGGATTAGTGGATCGGAAATGTGATTGTCATATCCCAAAAGAAAATCCTGTCATTTCCATAGAAACGTTACTTGATTTAGAAGGAAAAGTCGTAGAACACATAGTATTTCATAGCGACGCAATTTCCGTGTGAATTCGTCAATGTTTGGGAATGAGGGTTGCAGTAAAGAAGGATTAGTGGATGGGAAATGAGATTGTCGTATCCCAAAAGAAAATCCTGTCGTTCCATAGAAACGTTACTCGATTTAGAAGGAAATGTCTTAGAACACATAGTATTTCATAGCGACGCAATTTCCGTGTGAATTCGTCAATGTTTGGGAGTGAGGGATGCAGTAAAGAATTATTAGTGGATCGGAAATGTGATTGTCGTATCCTAAAAGAAAATCCTGTCGTTTCCATAGAAACGTTACTCGATTTAGAAGGAAATGTCTTAGAACACATAGTACTCGTATTTCATAGAGACGCAATTTCCGTGTGAATTCGTCAATGTGTGGGTGTGAGGGATGCAGTAAAGAAGGATTAGTGGATCGGAAATGAGATTGTCGTATCCCAAAAAAAAGTCCTGTCGTTTCCATAGAAACGTTACTTGATATAGAAGGAGAAGTCATAGAACCCATAGTAATTCATAGCGACGCAATTTCCGTGTGAATTCGTCAATGTGTGGGAGTGAGGGATGGTGTAAAGAAGGATTAGTGGATCGGAAATGTGATTGTCATATCCCAAAAGAAAATCCTGTCGTTTCCATAGAGACGTTACTCGATTTAGAAGGAAATGTCTTAGAACACATAGTATTTCATAGCGACGCAATTTCCGTGTGAATTCGTCAATGTTTGGGAGTGAGGGATGCAGTAATGAAGGATTAGTGGATCGGAAATGTGATTGTCGTATCCCAAAAGAAAAACCTGTCGTGTCCATAGAAAAGTTACTCGATTTAGAAGGAAATGTCTTAGAACACATAGTACTCGTATTTCCTAGCGACGGAATTTCCGTGTGAATTCGTCAATGTGTGGGAGTGAGGGACGCAGTAAAGAAGGATTAGTGGATTGGAAATGAGATTGTCGTATCCCAAAAGAAAATCCCGTCGTTTCCATAGAAACGTTACTCGATTTAGAAGGAAATGTCTTAGAACACATAGTATTTCATAGCGACGCAATTTCCGTGTGAATTCGTCAATGTTTGCGAGTGAGGGAAGCAGTATAGAAGGATTAGTGGATCGGAAATGAGATTGTCGTATCCCAAAAAAAAGTCCTGTCGTTTCCATAGAAACGTTACTTGACATAGAAGGAGAAGTCATAGAACCCATAGTAATTCATAGCGACGCAATTTCCGTGTGAATTCGTCAATGTGTGGGAGTGAGGGATGGTGTAAAGAAGGATTAGTGGATCGGAAATGTGACTGTCATATCCCAAAAGAAAATCCTGTCGTTTCCATAGAAACGTTACTCAATTTAGAAGGAAATGTCTTAGAACACATAGTACTCATACTTCATAGCGACGCAATTTCCGTGTGAATTCGTCAGTGTGAGGCAGTAAGGGATGCAGTAAAGAAGGATTAGTGGATCGGAAATGAGATTGTCGTATCCCAAAAGAAAATCCTGTCGTTTCCATAGAAACGTTACTCGATTTAGAAGGAAATGTCTTAGAACACATAGTACTCGTATTTCATAGCGACGGAATTTCCGTGTGAATTCGTCAATGTTTGGGAGTGAGGGATGCAGTAAAGAAGGATTAGTGGATCGGAAATGTGATTGTCGTATCCCAAAAGAAAATCCTGTCGTTTCCATAGAAACGTTACTCGATTTAGAAGGAAATGTCTTAGAACACATAGTACTCGTATTTCATAGCGACGCAATTTCCGTGTGAATTCGTCAATGTTTGGGAGTGAGGGATGCAGTAAAGAAGGATTAGTGGATCGGAAATGTGATTGTCGTATCCCAAAAGAAAATCCGGTCGTTTTCATAGAAACGTTACTTGATTTAGAGGGAAATGTCATAGAACACATAGTATTTCATAGCGACGCAATTTCCGTGTGAATTCGTCAATGTTTGGGAGTGAGGGATGCAGTAAAGAAGGATTAGTGGATCGCAAATGTGATTGTCGTATCTCAAAAGAAAATCCTGTCGTTTCCATAGAAACGTTACTCGATTTAGAAGGAAATGTCTTAGAACACATAGTACTCGTATTTCATAGAGACGCAATTTCCGTGTGAATTCGTCAATGTGTGGGAGTGAGGGATGCAGTAAAGAAGGATTAGTGGATCGGAAATGAGATTGTCGTATCCCAAAAAAAAGTCCTGTCGTTTCCATAGAAACGTTACTTGATATAGAAGGAGAAGTCATAGAACCCATAGTAATTCGTAGCGACGCAATTTCCGTGTGAATTCGTCAATGTGTGGGAGTGAGGGATGGTGTAAAGAAGGATTAGTGGATCGGAAATGTGATTGTCATATCCCAAAAGAAAATCCTGTCATTTCCATAGAAACGTTACTTGATTTAGAAGGAAAAGTCGTAGAACACATAGTATTTCATAGCGACGCAATTTCCGTGTGAATTCGTCAATGTTTGGGAATGAGGGTTGCAGTAAAGAAGGATTAGTGGATGGGAAATGAGATTGTCGTATCCCAAAAGAAAATCCTGTCGTTCCATAGAAACGTTACTCGATTTAGAAGGAAATGTCTTAGAACACATAGTATTTCATAGCGACGCAATTTCCGTGTGAATTCGTCAATGTTTGGGAGTGAGGGATGCAGTAAAGAATTATTAGTGGATCGGAAATGTGATTGTCGTATCCTAAAAGAAAATCCTGTCGTTTCCATAGAAACGTTACTCGATTTAGAAGGAAATGTCTTAGAACACATAGTATTTCATAGCGACGCAATTTCCGTGTGAATTCGTCAATGTTTGCGAGTGAGGGAAGCAGTAAAGAAGGATTAGTGGATCGGAAATGTGATTGTCGTATCCCAAAAGAAAATCCTGTCGTTTCCATAGAAACGTTACTCGATTTAGAAGGAAATGTCTTAGAACAGATAGTACTCGTATATCATAGCGACGAAATTTCCATGTGAATTCGTCAATGTGTGGGAGTGAGGGATGCAGTAAAGAAGGATTAGTGGATCGGAAATGAGATTGTCGTATCCCAAAAGAAAATCCTGTCGTTTCCATAGAAACGTTACTCGATTTAGAAGGAAATGTCTTAGAACACATAGTATTTCATAGCGACGCAATTTCCGTGTGAATTCGTCAATGTTTGGGAGTGAGGGATGCAGTATAGAAGGATTAGTGGATCCGAAATGAGATTGTCGTATCCCAAAAAAAAGTCCTGTCGTTTCCATATAAACGTTACTTGACATAGAAGGAGAAGTCATAGAACCCATAGTAATTCATAGCGACGCAATTTCCGTGTGAATTCGTCAATGTGTCTGAGTGAGGGATGGTGTAAAGAAGGATTAGTGGATCGGAAATGTGACTGTCATATCCCAAAAGAAAATCCTGTCGTTTCCATAGAAACGTTACTCAATTTAGAAGGAAATGTCTTAGAACACATAGTACTCATACTTCATAGCGACGCAATTTCCGTGTGAATTCGTCAGTGTGAGGCAGTAAGGGATGCAGTAAAGAAGGATTAGTGGATCGGAAATGAGATTGTCGTATCCCAAAATAAAATCCTGTCGTTTCCATAGAAACGTTACTCGATTTAGAAGGAAATGTCTTAGAACACATAGTACTCGTATTTCATAGCGACGGAATTTCCGTGTGAATTCGTCAATGTTTGGGAGTGAGGGATGCAGTAAAGAAGGATTAGTGGATCGGAAATGTGATTGTCGTATCCCAAAAGAAAATCCTGTCGTTTCCATAGAAACGTTACTCGATTTAGAAGGAAATGTCTTAGAACACATAGTACTCGTATTTCATAGCGACGCAATTTCCGTGTGAATTCGTCAATGTTTGGGAGTGAGGGATGCAGTAAAGAAGGATTAGTGGATCGGAAATGTGATTGTCGTATCCCAAAAGAAAATCCGGTCGTTTTCATAGAAACGTTACTTGATTTAGAGGGAAATGTCATAGAACACATAGTATTTCATAGCGACGCAATTTCCGTGTGAATTCGTCAATGTTTGGGAGTGAGGGATGCAGTAAAGAAGGATTAGTGGATCGGAAATGTGATTGTCGTATCTCAAAAGAAAATCCTGTCGTTTCCATAGAAACGTTACTCGATTTAGAAGTAAATGTCTTAGAACACATAGTACTCGTATTTCATAGAGACGCAATTTCCGTGTGAATTCGTCAATGTGTGGGAGTGAGGGATGCAGTAAAGAAGGATTAGTGGATCGGAAATGAGATTGTCGTATCCCAAAAAAAAGTCCTGTCGTTTCCATAGAAACGTTACTTGATATAGAAGGAGAAGTCATAGAACCCATAGTAATTCGTAGCGACGCAATTTCCGTGTGAATTCGTCAATGTGTGGGAGTGAGGGATGGTGTAAAGAAGGATTAGTGGATCGGAAATGTGATTGTCATATCCCAAAAGAAAATCCTGTCATTTCCATAGAAACGTTACTTGATTTAGAAGGAAAAGTCGTAGAACACATAGTATTTCATAGCGACGCAATTTCCGTGTGAATTCGTCAATGTTTGGGAATGAGGGTTGCAGTAAAGAAGGATTAGTGGATGGGAAATGAGATTGTCGTATCCCAAAAGAAAATCCTGTCGTTCCATAGAAACGTTACTCGATTTAGAAGGAAATGTCTTAGAACACATAGTATTTCATAGCGACGCAATTTCCGTGTGAATTCGTCAATGTTTGGGAGTGAGGGATGCAGTAAAGAATTATTAGTGGATCGGAAATGTGATTGTCGTATCCTAAAAGAAAATCCTGTCGTTTCCATAGAAACGTTACTCGATTTAGAAGGAAATGTCTTAGAACACATAGTACTCGTATTTCATAGAGACGCAATTTCCGTGTGAATTCGTCAATGTGTGGGTGTGAGGGATGCAGTAAAGAAGGATTAGTGGATCGGAAATGAGATTGTCGTATCCCAAAAAAAAGTCCTGTCGTTTCCATAGAAACGTTACTTGATATAGAAGGAGAAGTCATAGAACCCATAGTAATTCATAGCGACGCAATTTCCGTGTGAATTCGTCAATGTGTGGGAGTGAGGGATGGTGTAAAGAAGGATTAGTGGATCGGAAATGTGATTGTCATATCCCAAAAGAAAATCCTGTCGTTTCCATAGAGACGTTACTCGATTTAGAAGGAAATGTCTTAGAACACATAGTATTTCATAGCGACGCAATTTCCGTGTGAATTCGTCAATGTTTGGGAGTGAGGGATGCAGTAATGAAGGATTAGTGGATCGGAAATGTGATTGTCGTATCCCAAAAGAAAAACCTGTCGTGTCCATAGAAAAGTTACTCGATTTAGAAGGAAATGTCTTAGAACACATAGTACTCGTATTTCATAGCGACGGAATTTCCGTGTGAATTCGTCAATGTGTGGGAGTGAGGGACGCAGTAAAGAAGGATTAGTGGATTGGAAATGAGATTGTCGTATCCCAAAAGAAAATCCCGTCGTTTCCATAGAAACGTTACTCGATTTAGAAGGAAATGTCTTAGAACACATAGTATTTCATAGCGACGCAATTTCCGTGTGAATTCGTCAATGTTTGCGAGTGAGGGAAGCAGTATAGAAGGATTAGTGGATCGGAAATGAGATTGTCGTATCCCAAAAAAAAGTCCTGTCGTTTCCATAGAAACGTTACTTGACATAGAAGGAGAAGTCATAGAACCCATAGTAATTCATAGCGACGCAATTTCCGTGTGAATTCGTCAATGTGTGGGAGTGAGGGATGGTGTAAAGAAGGATTAGTGGATCGGAAATGTGACTGTCATATCCCAAAAGAAAATCCTGTCGTTTCCATAGAAACGTTACTCAATTTAGAAGGAAATGTCTTAGAACACATAGTACTCATACTTCATAGCGACGCAATTTCCGTGTGAATTCGTCAGTGTGAGGCAGTAAGGGATGCAGTAAAGAAGGATTAGTGGATCGGAAATGAGATTGTCGTATCCCAAAAGAAAATCCTGTCGTTTCCATAGAAACGTTACTCGATTTAGAAGGAAATGTCTTAGAACACATAGTACTCGTATTTCATAGCGACGGAATTTCCGTGTGAATTCGTCAATGTTTGGGAGTGAGGGATGCAGTAAAGAAGGATTAGTGGATCGGAAATGTGATTGTCGTATCCCAAAAGAAAATCCTGTCGTTTCCATAGAAACGTTACTCGATTTAGAAGGAAATGTCTTAGAACACATAGTACTCGTATTTCATAGCGACGCAATTTCCGTGTGAATTCGTCAATGTTTGGGAGTGAGGGATGCAGTAAAGAAGGATTAGTGGATCGGAAATGTGATTGTCGTATCCCAAAAGAAAATCCGGTCGTTTTCATAGAAACGTTACTTGATTTAGAGGGAAATGTCATAGAACACATAGTATTTCATAGCGACGCAATTTCCGTGTGAATTCGTCAATGTTTGGGAGTGAGGGATGCAGTAAAGAAGGATTAGTGGATCGCAAATGTGATTGTCGTATCTCAAAAGAAAATCCTGTCGTTTCCATAGAAACGTTACTCGATTTAGAAGGAAATGTCTTAGAACACATAGTACTCGTATTTCATAGAGACGCAATTTCCGTGTGAATTCGTCAATGTGTGGGAGTGAGGGATGCAGTAAAGAAGGATTAGTGGATCGGAAATGAGATTGTCGTATCCCAAAAAAAAGTCCTGTCGTTTCCATAGAAACGTTACTTGATATAGAAGGAGAAGTCATAGAACCCATAGTAATTCGTAGCGACGCAATTTCCGTGTGAATTCGTCAATGTGTGGGAGTGAGGGATGGTGTAAAGAAGGATTAGTGGATCGGAAATGTGATTGTCATATCCCAAAAGAAAATCCTGTCATTTCCATAGAAACGTTACTTGATTTAGAAGGAAAAGTCGTAGAACACATAGTATTTCATAGCGACGCAATTTCCGTGTGAATTCGTCAATGTTTGGGAATGAGGGTTGCAGTAAAGAAGGATTAGTGGATGGGAAATGAGATTGTCGTATCCCAAAAGAAAATCCTGTCGTTCCATAGAAACGTTACTCGATTTAGAAGGAAATGTCTTAGAACACATAGTACTTGTATTTCATAGCGACGCAATTTCCGTGTGAATTCGTCAATGTGTGGGAGTGAGGGATGCAGTGAAGAAGGATTAGTGGATCGGAAATGAGATTGTCGTATCCCAAAAGAAAATCCTGTCGTTTCCATAGAAACGATACTCGATTTAGAAGGAAATGCCTTAGAACACATAGTATTTCACAGCGACGCAATTTCCGTGTGAATTCGTCAATGTGTGGGAGTGAGGGATGCAGTAAAGAAGGATTAGTGGATCGGAAATGAGATTGTCGTATCCCAAAAGAAAATCCTGTCGTTTCCATAGAAACGTTACTCGATTTAGAAGGAAATGTCTTAGAACACATAGTATTTCATAGCGACGCAATTTCCATGTGAATTCGTCAATATTTGGGAGTGAGGGATGCAGTAAAGAAGGGTTAGTGGATCGGAAATGTGATTGTCGTATCCCAAAAGAAAATCCTGTCGTTTCCATAGAAACGTTACTCGATTTAGAAGGAAATGTCTTAGAACACGTAGTATTTCATAGCGATGCAATTTCCGTGTGAATTCGTCAATGTGTGGGAATGAGGGTTGCAGAAAAGAAGGATTAGTGGATGGGAAATGAGATTGTCGTATCCCAAAAGAAAATCCTGTCGTTCCATAGAAACGTTACTCGATTTAGAAGGAAATGTCTTAGAACACATAGTACTCGTATTTCATAGCGACGCAATTTCCGTGTGAATTCGTCAATGTGTGGGAGTGAGGGATGCAGTAAAGAAGTATTAGTGGATCGGAAATGAGATTGTCGTATCCCAAAAAAAAGTCCTGTCGTTTCCATAGAAACGTTACTTGACATAGAAGGAGAAGTCATAGAACCCATAGTAATTCATAGCGACGCAATTTCCGTGTGAATTCGTCAATGTGTGGGAGTGAGGGATGGTGTAAAGAAGGATTAGTGGATCGGAAATGTGATTGTCATATCCCAAAAGAAAATCCTGTCGTTTCCATAGAAACGTTACTCGATTTAGAAGGAAATGTCTTAGAACACATAGTACTCGTACTTCATAGCGACGCAATTTCCGTGTGAATTCGTCAGTGTGAGGGAGTTAGGGATGCAGTAAAGAAGGATTAGTGGATCGGAAATGAGATTGTCGTATCCCAAAAGAAAATCCTGTCGTTTCCATAGAAACGTTACTCGATTTAGAAGGAAATCTCTTAGAACACATAGTACACGTATTTCATAGCGACGGAATTTCCGTGTGAATTCGTCAATGTTTGGGAGTGAGGGATGCAGTAAAGAAGGATTAGTGGATCGGAAATGTGATTGTCGTATCCCAAAAGAAAATCCTGTCGTTTCCATAGAAACGTTACTCGATTTAGAAGGAAATGTCTTAGAGCACATAGTACTCGTATTTCATAGCGACGCAATTTCCGTGTGAATTCGTCAATGTTTGGGAGTGAGGGATGCAGTAAAGAAGGATTAGTGGATCGGAAATGTGATTGTCGTATCCCAAAAGAAAATCCGGTCGTTTCCATAGAAACGTTACTCGATTTAGAAGGAAATGTCATAGAACACATAGTATTTCATAGCGACGCAATTTCCGTGTGAATTCGTCAATGTTTTGGGAGTGAGGGATGCAGTAAAGGAGGATTAGTGGATCGGAAAGGAGATTGTCGTATCCCAAAAGAAAATCCTGTCGTTTCCATAGAAACGTTACTCGATTTAGAAGGAAATGTCTTAGAACACATAGTACTCGTATTTCATAGAGACGTAATTTCCGTGTGAATTCGTCAATGTGTGGGAGTGAGGGATGCAGTAAAGAAGGATTAGTGGATCGGAAATGAGATTGTCGTATCCCAAAAAAAAGTCCTGTCGTTTCCATAGAAACGTTACTTGATATAGAAGGAGAAGTCATAGAACCCATAGTAATTCATAGCGACGCAATTTCCATGTGAATTCGTCAATGTGTGGGAGTGAGGGATGGTGTAAAGAAGGATTAGTGGATCGGAAATGTGATTGTCATATCCCAAAAGAAAATCCTGTCGTTTCCATAGAAACGTGACTCGATTTAAAAGGAAAAGTCGTAGAACACATAGTATTTCATAGCGACGCAATTTCCGTGTGAATTCGTCAATGTTTGGGAATGAGGGTTGCAGTAAAGAAGGATTAGTGGATGGGAAATGAGATTGTCGTATCCCAAAAGAAAATCCTGTCGTTCCATAGAAACGTTACTCGATTTAGAAGGAAATGTCTTAGAACACATAGTACTTGTATTTTATAGCGACGCAATTTCCGTGTGAATTCGTCAATGTGTGGGAGTGAGGGATGCAGTAAAGAAGGATTAGTGGATCGGAAATGAGATTGTCGTATCCCAAAAGAAAATCCTGTCGTTTCCATAGAAACGTTACTCGATTTAGAAGGAAATGTCTTAGAACACATAGTATGTCACAGCGACGCAATTTCCGTGTGAATTCGTCAATGTGCGGGAGTGAGGGATGCAGTAAAGAAGGATTAGTGGATCGGAAATGAGATTGTCGTATCCCAAAAGAAAATCCTGTCGTTTCCATAGAAACGTTACTCGATTTAGAAGGAAATGTCTTAGAACACATAGTATTTCATAGCGACGCAATTTCCATGTGAATTCGTCAATGTTTGGGAGCGAGGGATGCAGTAAAGAAGGATTAGTGGATAGGAAATGTGATTGTCGTATCCCAAAAGAAAATCCTGTCGTTTCCATAGAAACGTTACTCGATTTAGAAGGAAATGTCTTAGGACACGTAGTATTTCATAGCGATGCCATTTCCGTGTGAATTCGTCAATGTGTGGGAGTGAGGGATGCAGTAAAGAGGGATTAGTGGATCGGAAATGAGATTGTCGTATCCCAAAAGAAAATCCTGTCGTTTCCATAGAAACGTTACTCGATTTAGAAGGAGAAGTCATAGAACCCATAGTAATTTATAGCGACGCAATTTCCGTGTGAATTCGTCAATGTTTGGGAGTGAGGGATGCAGTAAAGCAGGATTAGTGCATCGAAAATGTGATTGTCGTATCCCAAAAGAAAATCCTGTCGTTTCCATAGAAACGTTACTCGATTTAGAAGGAAATGTCTTAGAACACATAGTACTCGTATTTCATAGCGACGCAATTTCCGTGTGAATTCGTCAATGTGTGGGAGTGAGGGATGCAGTAAAGAAGTATTAGTGGATCGGAAATGAGATTGTCGTATCCCAAAAGAAAATCCTGTCGTTTCCATAGAAACGTTACTCGATTTATAAGGAAATGTCTTAGGACACATAGTATTTCATAGCGACGCAATTTCCGTGTGATTTCGTCAATGTTTGAGAGTGAGGGATGCAGTAAAGAAGGATTAGTGGATCGGAAATGAGATTGTCGTATCCCAAAAAAAAGGCCTGTCGTTTCCATAGACACGTTACTTGATTTAGAAGGAGAAGTCATAGAACCCACAGTAAATCATAGCGACGCAAGTTCCGTGTGAATTCGTCAATGTGTGGGAGTGAGGGATGCAGTAATGAAGGATTAGTGGATCGGAAATGTGATTGTCGTATACCAAAAGTAAATCCTGTCGTTTCCATAGAAACGTTACTCGATTTAGAAGGAAATGTCTTAGAATACATAGTACTCGTATTTCATATCGACGGAGTTTCCGTGTGAATTCGTCAATGTGTGGGAGTGAGGGATGCAGTAAAGAAGGATTAGTGGATCGGAAATGAGATTGTCGTATCCTAAAAGAAAATCCTGTCGTTTCCATAGAAACGTTACTCGATTTAGAAGGAAATGTCATAGAACACATAGTATTTCATAGCGACGCAATTTCCCTGTGAATTCGTCAGTGTTTGGGAGTGAGGGTTGCAGTAAAGAAGGATTAGTGGATGGGAAATGTGATTGTCGTATCCCAAAAGAAAATCCTGTCGTTTCCATAGAAACGTTACTCGATTTAGAAGGAATTGTCTTAGAACACATAGTACTCGTATTTCATAGCGACGCAATTTCCGTGTGAATTCGTCAATGTGTGGGAGTGAGGGATGCAGTAAAGAAGGATTAGTGGATCGGAAATGAGATTGTCGTATCCCAAAAGAAAATCCTGTCGTTTCCATAGAAACGTTACTCGATTTAGAAGGAAATGTCTTGGAACACATAGTATTTCATAGCGACGCAATTTCCTTGTGAATTCGTCAATGTTTGGGAGTGAGGGATGCAGTAAGGAAGGATTAGTGGATCGGAAATGTGATTGTCGTATCCCAAAAGAAAATCCTGTCGTTTCCATAGAAACGTTACTTGATTTAGAAGGAAATGTCTTAGAACACATAGTATTTCATAGCGATGCAATCTCCGTGTGAATTCGTCAATGTTTGGGAGTGAGGGATGCAGTAAAGAAGGATTAGTGGATCGGAAATGTGATTGTCGTATCCCAAAAGAAAATCCTGTCGTTTCCATAGAAACGTTACTCGATTTAGAAAGAAATGTCTTAGAACACATTGTACTCGTATTTCATAGCGACGCAATTTCCGTGTGAATTCGACAATGTGTAGCAGTGAGGGATGCAGTAAAGAAGGATTAGTGGATCGGAGATGAGATTGTCGTATCCCAAAAGAAAATCCTGTCGTTTCCATAGAAACGTTACTCGATTTAGAAGGAAATGTCTTAGAACACATAGTATTTCATAGCGACGCAATTTCCGTGTGAATTCGTCAATGTTTGGGAGTGAGGGATGCAGTAAAGAAGGATTAGTGGATCGGAAATGAGATTGTCGTATCCCAAAAAAAAGTCCTGTCATTTCCATAGAAACGTTACTTGATTTAGAAGGAGGAGTCATAGAACCCACAGTAATTCATAGCGGCGCAATTTCCGTATGAATTCGTCAATGTGTGGGAGTGAGGGATGCAGTAAAGAAGGATTAGTGGATCGGAAATGTGATTGTCGTATCCCAAAAGAAAAACCTGTCGTTTCCATAGAAACGTTACTCGATTTAGAAGGAAATGTCTTAGAACACATAGTACTCGTATTTCATAGCGACGGAATTTCCGTGTGAATTCGTCAATGTGTGGGAGTGAGGGATGCAGTAAAGAAGGATTAGTGGATCGGAAATGAGATTGTCGTATCCCAAAAGAAAATCCTGTCGTATCCATAGAAACGTTACTCGATTTAGAAGGAAATGTCTTAGAACACATAGTATTTCATAGCGACGCAATTTCCGTGTGAATTCGTCAATGTTTGGGAGTGAGGGTTGCAGTAAAGAAGGATTAGTGGATCGGAAATGTGATTGTCGTATCCCAAAAGAAAATCCTGTCGTTTCAATAGAAACGTTACTCGATTTAGAAGGAATTGTCTTAGAACACATAGTACTCGTATTTCATAGCGACGCAATTTCCGTGTGAATTCGTCAATGTTTGGGAGTGAGGGATGCAGTAAAGAAGGATTAGTGGATCGGAAATGAGATTGTCGTATCCCAAAAGAAAATCCTGTCGTTTCCATAGAAACGTTACTCGATTTAGAAGGAAATGTCTTAGAACACATAGTATTTCATAGCGACGCAATTTCCGTGTGAATTCGTCAATGTTTGGGAGTGAGGGATGCAGTAAAGAAGGATTAGTGGATCGGAAATGTGATTGTCGTATCCCAAAAGAAAAACCTGTCGTGTCCATAGAAACGTTACTCGATTTGGAAGGAAATGTCTTAGAACACATAGTACTCGTTTTTCATAGCGACGGAATACCCGTGTGAATTCGTCAATGTGTGGGAGTGAGGGATGCAGTAAAGAAGGATTAGTGGATCGGAAATGAGATTGTCGTATCCCAAAAGAAAATCCTGTCGTTTCCATAGAAACGTTACTCGATTTAGGAGGAAATCTCTTAGAACACATAGTACTCGTATTTCATAGCGACGGAATTTCCGTGTGAATTCGTCAATGTTTGGGAGTGAGGGATGCAGTAAAGAAGGATTAGTGGATCGGAAATGTGATTGTCGTATCCCAAAAGAAAATCCTGTCGTTTCCATAGAAACGTTACTCGATTTAGAAGGAAATGTCTTAGAACACATAGTACTCGTATTTCATAGCAACGCAATTTCCGTGTGAATTCGTCAATGTTTGGGAGTGAGGGATGCAGTAAAGAAGGATTAGTGGATCGGAAATGTGATTGTCGTATCCCAAAAGAAAATCCTGTCGTTTCCATAGAAACGTTACTCGATTTAGAAGGAAATGTCTTAGAACACATAGTACTCGTATTTCATAGCGACGCAATTTCCGTGTGAATTCGTCAATGTTTGGGAGTGAGGGATGCAGTAAAGAAGGATTAGTGGATCGGAAATGTGATTGTCGTATCCCAAAAGAAAATCCTGTCGTTTGCATAGAAACGTTACTCGATTTAGAAGGAAATGTCTTAGAACACATGGTATTTCATAGCGACGCAATTTCCGTGTGAATTCGTCAATGTTTTGGAGTGAGGAATGCAGTAAAGAAGGATTAGTGGATCGGAAATGTGATTGTCATATCCCGAAAGAAAATCCTGTCGTTTCCATAGAAAGGTTACTCGATTTAGAAGGAAATGTCTTAGAACACATTGTACTCGTATGTCATAGCGACGCAATTTCCGTGTGAATTCGTCAATGTGTGGGAGTGAGGGATGCAGTAAAGAAGGATTAGTGGATCGGAAATGAGATTGTCGTATCCCAAAAGAAACTCCTGTCGTTTCCATAGAAACGTTACTCGATTTAGAAGGAAATGTCTTAGAACACATAGTATTTCATAGCGACGCAATTTCCGTGTGAATTCGTCAATGTTTTAGAGTGAGGGATGCAGTAAAGAAGGTTTAGTGGATCGGAAATGTGATTGTCGTATCCCAAAAGAAAATCCTGTCGTTTCCATAGAAACGTTACTCGATTTAGATGGAAATGTCTTAGAACACATAGTACTCGTATTTCATAGCGACGAAATTTCCGTGTGAATTCGTCAATGTGTAGGAGTGAGGGATGCAGTAAAGAAGGATTAGTGGATCGGAAATGAGATTGTCGTATCCCAAAAGAAAATCCTGTCGTTTCCATAGAAACGTTACTCGATTTAGAAGGAAATGTCTTAGAACACATAGTATTTCATAGTGACGCAATTTCCGTGTGAATTCGTCAATGTTTGGGAGTGAGGGATGCAGTATAGAAGTATTAGTTAATCGGAAATGTGATTGTCGTATCCCAAAAAAAAGTCCTGTCGTTTCCATAGAAACGTTACTTGATATAGAAGGAGAAGTCATAGAACCCATAGTAATTCATAGCGACGCAATTTCCGTGTGAATTCGTCAATGTGTGGGAGTGAGGGATGGTGTAAAGAAGGATTAGTGGATCAGAAATGTGATTGTCATATCCCAAAAGAAAATCCTGTCGTTTCCATAGAAACGTTACTCGATTTAGAAGGAAATGTCTTAGAACACATAGTACTCGTATTTCATAGCGACGCAATTTCCGTGTGAATTCGTCAATGTGAGGGAGTAAGGGATGCAGTAAAGAAGGATTAGTGGATCGGAAATGAGATTGTCGTATCCCAAAAGGAAATCCTTTCGTTTCCATAGAAACGTTACTCGATTTACAAGGAAATCTCTTAGAACACATAGTACTCGTATTTCATAGCGACGGAATTTCCGTGTGAATTCGTCAATGTTTGGGAGTGAGGGATGCAGTAAAGAAGGATTAGTGGATCGGAAATGCGATTGTCGTATCCCAAAAGAAAATCCTGTCGTTTCCATAGAAACGTTACTCGATTTAGAAGGAAATGTCTTAGAACACATAGTACTCGTATTTCATAGCGACGCAATTTCCGTGTGAATTCGTCAATGTTTGGGAGTGAGGGATGCAGTAAAGAAGGATTAGTGGATCGGAAATGTGATTGTCGTATCCCAAAAGAAAATCCTGTCGTTTCCATAGAAACGTTACTCGATTTAGAAGGAAATGTCATAGAACACATAGTATTTCATAGCGACGCAATTTCCGTGTGAATTCGTCAACGTTTGGGAGTGAGGGATGCAGTAAAGAAGGATTAGTATATCGGAAATGTGATTGGCGTATCCCAAAAGAAAACCCTGTCGTTTCCATAGAAACGTTACTCGATTTAGAAGGAAATGTCTTAGAACAAATAGTACACGTATCTCATAGCGAAGCAATTTCCGTGTGAATTCGTCAATGTGTGCGAGTGAGGGATGCAATAAGGAGGATTAGTGGATCGGAAATGAGATTGTCGTATCCCAAACGAAAATCCTGTCGTTTCCATAGAAACGTTACAAGATTTAGAAGGAAATGTCCTAGAACACATAGTATTTCATAGCGACGCAATTTCCGTGTGAATTCGTCAATGTGTAGGAGTGAGGGATGCAGTAAAGAAGGATTAGTGGATCGGAAATGAGATTGTCGTATCCCAAAAGAAAATCCTGTCGTTTCCATAGAAACGTTACTCGATTTAGAAGGAAATGTCCTAGAACACATAGTATTTCATAGCGACGAAATTTCCGTGTGAATTCGTCAATGTGTAGGAGTGAGGGATGCAGTAAAGAAGGATTAGTGGATCGGAAATGAGATTGTCGTATCCCAAAAGAAAATCCTATCGTTTCCATAGAAACGTTACTCGATTTAGAAGGAAATGTCTTAGAACACATAGTATTTCATAGCGACGCAATTTCCGTGTGAATTCGACAATGTTTGGGAGTGAGGGATGCAGTATAGAAGTATTAGTGAATCGGAAATGAGATTGTCGTATCCCAAAAAAAAGTCCTGTCGTTTCCATAGAAACGTTACTTGATATAGAAGGAGAAGTCATAGAACCCATAGTAATTCATAACGACGCAATTTCCGTGTGAATTCGTCAATGTGTGGGAGTGAGGGATGGTGTAAAGAAGGATTAGTGGATCGGAAATGTGATTGTCATATCCCAAAAGAAAATCCTGTCGTTGCCATAGAAACGTTACTCGATTTAGAAGGAAATGTCTTAGAACACATAGTACTCGTATTTCATAGCGACGCAATTTCCGTGTGAATTCGTCAATGTGAGGGAGTAATGGATGCAGTAAAGAAGGATTAGTGGATCGGAAATGAGATTGTCGTATCCCAAAAGAAAATCCTTTCGTTTCCATAGAAACGTTACTCGATTTAGAAGGAAATCTCTTAGAACACTTAGTACTCGTATTTCATAGCGACGGAATTTCCGTGTGAATTCGTCAATGTTTGGGAGAGAGGGATGCAGTAAAGAAGGATTAGTGGATCGGAAATGCGATTGTCGTATCCCAAAAGAAAATCCTGTCGTTTCCATAGAAACGTTACTCGATTTAGAAGGAATTGTCTTAGAACACATAGTACTCGTATTTCATAGCGACGCAATTTCCGTGTGAATTCGTCAATGTTTGGGAGTGAGGGATGCAGTAAAGAAGGATTAGTGGATCGGAAATGAGATTGTCGTATCCCAAAAGAAAATCCTGTCGTTTCCATAGAAACGTTACTCGATTTAGAAGGAAATGTCTTAGAACACATAGTATTTCATAGCGACGCAATTTCCGTGTGAATTCGTCAATGTTTGGGAGTGAGGGATGCAGTAAAGAAGGATTAGTGGATCGGAAATGTGATTGTCGTATCCCAAAAGAAAAACCTGTCGTGTCCATAGAAACGTTACTCGATTTGGAAGGAAATGTCTTAGAACACATAGTACTCGTTTTTCATAGCGACGGAATACCCGTGTGAATTCGTCAATGTGTGGGAGTGAGGGATGCAGTAAAGAAGGATTAGTGGATCGGAAATGAGATTGTCGTATCCCAAAAGAAAATCCTGTCGTTTCCATAGAAACGTTACTCGATTTAGGAGGAAATCTCTTAGAACACATAGTACTCGTATTTCATAGCGACGGAATTTCCGTGTGAATTCGTCAATGTTTGGGAGTGAGGGATGCAGTAAAGAAGGATTAGTGGATCGGAAATGTGATTGTCGTATCCCAAAAGAAAATCCTGTCGTTTCCATAGAAACGTTACTCGATTTAGAAGGAAATGTCTTAGAACACATAGTACTCGTATTTCATAGCAACGCAATTTCCGTGTGAATTCGTCAATGTTTGGGAGTGAGGGATGCAGTAAAGAAGGATTAGTGGATCGGAAATGTGATTGTCGTATCCCAAAAGAAAATCCTGTCGTTTCCATAGAAACGTTACTCGATTTAGAAGGAAATGTCTTAGAACACATAGTACTCGTATTTCATAGCGACGCAATTTCCGTGTGAATTCGTCAATGTTTGGGAGTGAGGGATGCAGTAAAGAAGGATTAGTGGATCGGAAATGTGATTGTCGTATCCCAAAAGAAAATCCTGTCGTTTGCATAGAAACGTTACTCGATTTAGAAGGAAATGTCTTAGAACACATGGTATTTCATAGCGACGCAATTTCCGTGTGAATTCGTCAATGTTTTGGAGTGAGGAATGCAGTAAAGAAGGATTAGTGGATCGGAAATGTGATTGTCATATCCCGAAAGAAAATCCTGTCGTTTCCATAGAAAGGTTACTCGATTTAGAAGGAAATGTCTTAGAACACATTGTACTCGTATGTCATAGCGACGCAATTTCCGTGTGAATTCGTCAATGTGTGGGAGTGAGGGATGCAGTAAAGAAGGATTAGTGGATCGGAAATGAGATTGTCGTATCCCAAAAGAAACTCCTGTCGTTTCCATAGAAACGTTACTCGATTTAGAAGGAAATGTCTTAGAACACATAGTATTTCATAGCGACGCAATTTCCGTGTGAATTCGTCAATGTTTTAGAGTGAGGGATGCAGTAAAGAAGGTTTAGTGGATCGGAAATGTGATTGTCGTATCCCAAAAGAAAATCCTGTCGTTTCCATAGAAACGTTACTCGATTTAGATGGAAATGTCTTAGAACACATAGTACTCGTATTTCATAGCGACGAAATTTCCGTGTGAATTCGTCAATGTGTAGGAGTGAGGGATGCAGTAAAGAAGGATTAGTGGATCGGAAATGAGATTGTCGTATCCCAAAAGAAAATCCTGTCGTTTCCATAGAAACGTTACTCGATTTAGAAGGAAATGTCTTAGAACACATAGTATTTCATAGTGACGCAATTTCCGTGTGAATTCGTCAATGTTTGGGAGTGAGGGATGCAGTATAGAAGTATTAGTTAATCGGAAATGTGATTGTCGTATCCCAAAAAAAAGTCCTGTCGTTTCCATAGAAACGTTACTTGATATAGAAGGAGAAGTCATAGAACCCATAGTAATTCATAGCGACGCAATTTCCGTGTGAATTCGTCAATGTGTGGGAGTGAGGGATGGTGTAAAGAAGGATTAGTGGATCAGAAATGTGATTGTCATATCCCAAAAGAAAATCCTGTCGTTTCCATAGAAACGTTACTCGATTTAGAAGGAAATGTCTTAGAACACATAGTACTCGTATTTCATAGCGACGCAATTTCCGTGTGAATTCGTCAATGTGAGGGAGTAAGGGATGCAGTAAAGAAGGATTAGTGGATCGGAAATGAGATTGTCGTATCCCAAAAGGAAATCCTTTCGTTTCCATAGAAACGTTACTCGATTTACAAGGAAATCTCTTAGAACACATAGTACTCGTATTTCATAGCGACGGAATTTCCGTGTGAATTCGTCAATGTTTGGGAGTGAGGGATGCAGTAAAGAAGGATTAGTGGATCGGAAATGCGATTGTCGTATCCCAAAAGAAAATCCTGTCGTTTCCATAGAAACGTTACTCGATTTAGAAGGAAATGTCTTAGAACACATAGTACTCGTATTTCATAGCGACGCAATTTCCGTGTGAATTCGTCAATGTTTGGGAGTGAGGGATGCAGTAAAGAAGGATTAGTGGATCGGAAATGTGATTGTCGTATCCCAAAAGAAAATCCTGTCGTTTCCATAGAAACGTTACTCGATTTAGAAGGAAATGTCATAGAACACATAGTATTTCATAGCGACGCAATTTCCGTGTGAATTCGTCAACGTTTGGGAGTGAGGGATGCAGTAAAGAAGGATTAGTATATCGGAAATGTGATTGGCGTATCCCAAAAGAAAACCCTGTCGTTTCCATAGAAACGTTACTCGATTTAGAAGGAAATGTCTTAGAACAAATAGTACACGTATCTCATAGCGAAGCAATTTCCGTGTGAATTCGTCAATGTGTGCGAGTGAGGGATGCAATAAGGAGGATTAGTGGATCGGAAATGAGATTGTCGTATCCCAAACGAAAATCCTGTCGTTTCCATAGAAACGTTACAAGATTTAGAAGGAAATGTCCTAGAACACATAGTATTTCATAGCGACGCAATTTCCGTGTGAATTCGTCAATGTGTAGGAGTGAGGGATGCAGTAAAGAAGGATTAGTGGATCGGAAATGAGATTGTCGTATCCCAAAAGAAAATCCTGTCGTTTCCATAGAAACGTTACTCGATTTAGAAGGAAATGTCCTAGAACACATAGTATTTCATAGCGACGAAATTTCCGTGTGAATTCGTCAATGTGTAGGAGTGAGGGATGCAGTAAAGAAGGATTAGTGGATCGGAAATGAGATTGTCGTATCCCAAAAGAAAATCCTATCGTTTCCATAGAAACGTTACTCGATTTAGAAGGAAATGTCTTAGAACACATAGTATTTCATAGCGACGCAATTTCCGTGTGAATTCGACAATGTTTGGGAGTGAGGGATGCAGTATAGAAGTATTAGTGAATCGGAAATGAGATTGTCGTATCCCAAAAAAAAGTCCTGTCGTTTCCATAGAAACGTTACTTGATATAGAAGGAGAAGTCATAGAACCCATAGTAATTCATAACGACGCAATTTCCGTGTGAATTCGTCAATGTGTGGGAGTGAGGGATGGTGTAAAGAAGGATTAGTGGATCGGAAATGTGATTGTCATATCCCAAAAGAAAATCCTGTCGTTGCCATAGAAACGTTACTCGATTTAGAAGGAAATGTCTTAGAACACATAGTACTCGTATTTCATAGCGACGCAATTTCCGTGTGAATTCGTCAATGTGAGGGAGTAATGGATGCAGTAAAGAAGGATTAGTGGATCGGAAATGAGATTGTCGTATCCCAAAAGAAAATCCTTTCGTTTCCATAGAAACGTTACTCGATTTAGAAGGAAATCTCTTAGAACACTTAGTACTCGTATTTCATAGCGACGGAATTTCCGTGTGAATTCGTCAATGTTTGGGAGAGAGGGATGCAGTAAAGAAGGATTAGTGGATCGGAAATGCGATTGTCGTATCCCAAAAGAAAATCCTGTCGTTTCCATAGAAACGTTACTCGATTTAGAAGGAAATGTCTTAGAACACATAGTACTCGTATTTCATAGCGACGCAATTTCCATGTGAATTCGTCAATGTTTGGGAGTGACGGATGCAGTAAAGAAGGATTAGTGGATCGGAAATGTGATTGTCGTATCCCAAAAGAAAATCCTGTCGTTTCCATAGAAACGTTACTCGATTTAGAAGGAAATGTCTTAGAACACATAGTATTTCATAGCGACGCAATTTCCGTGTGAATTCGTCAATGTTTGGGAGTGAGGGATGCAGTAAAGAAGGATTAGTATATCGGAAATGTGATTGTCGTATCCCAAAAGAAAATCCTGTCGTTTCCATAGAAACGTTACTCGATATAGAAGGAAATGTCTTAGAACAAATAGTACTCGTATTTCATAGCGAAACAATTTCCGTGTGAATTCGTCAATGTGTGAGAGTGAGGGATGCAAATAAGGAGGATTAGTGGATCGGAAATGAGATTGTCGTATCACAAAAGAAAATCCTGTCGTTTCCATAGAAACGTTACTCGATTTAGAAGGAAATGTCCTAGAACACATAGTATTTCATAGCAACGCAATTTCCGTGTGAATTCGTCAATGTTTGGGAGTGAGGGATGCAGTAAAGAAGGATTAGTGGATCGGAAATGTGATTGTCGTATCCCAAAAGAAAATCCTGTCGTTTCCATAGAAACGTTACTCGATTTAGAAGGAAATGTCTTAGAACACATAGTACTCGTATTTCATAGCGACGAAATTTCCGTGTGAATTCGTCAATGTGTAGGAATGAGGGATGCAGTAAAGAAGGATTAGTGGATCGGAAATGAGATTGTCGTATCCCAAAAGAAAATCCTGTCGTTTCCATAGAAACGTTACTCGATTTAGAAGGAGATGTCTTAGAACACATAGTATTTCATAGCGACGCAATTTCCGTGTGAATTCGTCAATGTTTGGGAGTGAGGGATGCAGTATAGAAGTATTAGTGAATCGGAAATGAGATTGTCGTATCCCAAAAAAAAGTCCTGTCGTTTCCATAGAAACGTTACTTGATATAGAAGGAGAAGTCATAGAACCCATAGTAATTCATAGCGACGCAATTTCCGTGTGAATTCGTCAATGTGTGGGAGTGAGGGATGGTGAAAAGAAGGATTAGTGGATCGGAAATGTGATTGTCATATCCCAAAAGAAAATCCTGTCGTTTCCATAGAAACGTTACTCGAATTAGAAGGAAATGTCTTAGAACACATAGTACTCGTATTTCATAGCGACGCAATTTCCGTGTGAATTCGTCAACGTGAGGGAGTAGCGGATGCAGTAAAGAAGGATTAGTGGATCGGAAATGAGATTGTCGTATCCCAAAAGAAAATCCTTTCGTTTCCATAGTACCTTACTCGATTTAGAAGGAAATCTCTTAGAACACATAGTACTCGTATTTCATAGCGACGGAATTTCCGTGTGAATTCGTCAATGTTTGGGAGTGAGGGATGCAGTAAAGAAGGATTAGTGGATCGGAAATGCGATTGTCGTATCCCAAAAGAAAATCCTGTCGTTTCCATAGAAACGTTACTCGATTTAGAAGGAAATGTCTTGGAACACATAGTACTCGTATTTCATAGCGACGCAATTTCCGTGTGAATTCGTCAATGTTTGGGAGTGAGGGATGCAGTAAAGAAGGATTAGTGGATCGGAAATGTGATTGTCGTATCCCAAAAGAAAATCCTGTCGTTTCCATAGAAACGTTACTCGATTTAGAAGGAAATGTCTTAGAACACATAGTATTTCATAGCGACGCAATTTCCGTGTGAATTCGCCAATGTTTGGGAGTGAGGGATGCAGTAAAGAAGGATTAGTATATCGGAAATGTGATTGTCGTATCCCAAAAGAAGATAATGTCGTTTCCGTAGAAACGTTACTCGATTTAGAAGGAAATGTCTTAGAACAAGTAGTACTCGTATTTCATAGCGAAGCAATTTCCGTGTGAATTCGTCAATGTGTGGGAGTGAGGGATGCAAATAAGGAGGATTAGTGGATCGGAAATGAGATTGTCGTATCCCAAAAGAAAATCCTGTCGTTTCCATAGAAACGTTACTCGATTTAGAAGGAAATGTCTTAGAACACATAGTATTTCATAGCGACGCAATTTCCGTGTGAATTCGTCAATGTTTGGGAGTGAGGGATGCAGTATAGGAGGATTAGTGGATCGGAAATGAGATTGTCGTATCCCAAAAAGAAGTCCTGTCGTTTCCATAGAAACGTTACTTGATATAGAAGGAGAAGTCATAGAACCCATAGTAATTCATAGCGACGCAATTTCCGTGTGAATTCGTCAATGTGTGGGAGTGAGGGATGCTGTAAAGAAGGATTAGTGGATCGGAAATGTGATTGTCGTATCCCAAAGGAAAATCCTGTCGTTTCCATAGAAACGTTACTCGATTTAGAAGGAAATCTCTTAGAACACATAGTACTCGTATTTCATAGCGACATAATTTCCGTGTGAATTCGTCAGTGTTTGGGAGTGAGGGATGCAGTAAAGAAGGATTAGTGGATCGGAAATGTGATTGTCGTATCCCAAAAGAAAATCCTGTCGTTTCCATAGAAACGTTACTCGATTTAGAAGGAAATGTCTTAGAACACATAGTACTCGTATTTCATAGCGACGCAATTTCCGTGTGAATTCGTCAATGTTTGGGAGTGAGGGATGCAGTAAAGAAGGATTAGTGGATCGGAAATGTGATTGTCGTATCCCAAAAGAAAATCCTGTCGTTTCCATAGAAACGTTACTCGATTTAGAAGGAAATGTCTTAGAACACATAGTACTCGTATTTCATAGCGACGCAATTTCCGTGTGAATTCGTCAATGTGTGGGAGTGAGGGATGCAGTAAAGAAGGATTAGTGGATCGGAAATTAGATTGTCGTATCCCAAAAGAAAACCCTGTCGTTTCCATAGAAACGCTACTCGATTTAGAAATAGAAGTCATAGAACCCATAGTAATTCATACCGACGCAATTTCCGTGTGAATTCGTCAATGTGTGGGAGTGAGGGATGGTGTAAAGAAGGATTAGTGGATCGGAAATGTGATTGTCGTATCCCAAAAGAAAATTCTGTCGTTTCCATAGAAACGTTACTCGATTTAGACGGAAATGTCTTAGAACACATAGTACTCGTATATCATAGCGACGCAATTTCCGTGTGAATTCGTCAATGTGAGGGAGTAAGGGATGCAGTAAAGAAGGATTAGTGGATCGGAAATGAGATTGTCGTATCCCAAAAGAAAATCCTGTCGTTTCCATAGAAACGTTACTCGATTTAGAAGGGAATCTCTTAGAACACATAGTACTCGTATTTCATAGCAACGCAATTTCCGTGTGAATTCGTCAATGTTTGGGAGTGAGGGATGCAGTAAAGAAGGATTAGTGGATCGGAAATGTGATTTTCGTATCCCAAAAGAAAATC
Organism: Schistocerca piceifrons; assembly: GCF_021461385.2. Lineage (NCBI taxonomy): Eukaryota > Metazoa > Arthropoda > Insecta > Orthoptera > Acrididae > Schistocerca > Schistocerca piceifrons. The sequence continues at coordinate 4,134,178 of NW_025728287.1, forward strand.
CTGTCGTTTCATTAGAAACGTTACTCGATTTAGAAGGAAATGTCTTAGAACACATAGTACTCGTATTTCATAGCGACGCAATTTCCGTGTGAATTCGTCAATGTTTGGGAGTGAGGGATGCAGTAAAGAAGGATTAGTGGATCGGAAATGTGATTGTCGTAACCCAAAAGAAAATCCTGTCGTTTCCATAGAAACGTTACTCGATTTAGAAGGAAATGTCTTAGAACACATAGTATTTCAGAGCGACGCAATTTCCGTGTGAATTCGTCAATGTTTGGGACTGAGGGATGCAGTAAAGAAGGATTAGTGGATCGGAAATGTGATTGTCGTATCCCAAAAGAAAATCCTGTCGTTTCAATAGAAACGTTACTCGATTTAGAAGGAAATGTCTTAGAACAAATAGTACTCGTATTTCATAGCGAAGCAATTTCCGTGTGAATTCGTCAATGTGTGGGAGTGAGGGATGCAGTAAAGAAGGATTAGTGGATCGGAAATAAGATTGTCGTATCCCAAAAGAAAATCCTGTCGTTTCCATAGAAACGTTACTCGATTTAGAAGGAAATGTCCTAGAACACATAGTATTTCATAGCGACGCAATTTCCGTGTGAATTCGTCAATGTTTGGGAGTGAGGGATGCAGTAAAGAACTATTAGTGGATCGGAAATGTGATTGTCGTATCCCAAAAGAAAATCCTGTCGTTTCCATAGAAACGTTACTCGATTTAGAAGGAAATGTCTTAGAACACATAGTACTCGTATTTCATAGCGACGAAATTTCCGTGTGAATTCGTCAATGTGTGGGAGTGAGGGATGCAGTAAAGATGGATTAGTGGATCGGAAATGAGATTGTCGTATCCCAAAAGAAAATCCTGTCGTTTCCATAGAAACGTTACTCGATTTAGAAGGAAATGTCTTAGAACACATAGTATTTCATAGCGACGCAATTTCCGTGTGAATTCGTCAATGTTTGGGAGTGAGGGATGCAGTATAGAAGGATTAGTGGATCGGAAATGAGATTGTCGTGTTCCAAAAAGAAGTCCTGTCGTTTCTATAGAAACGTTACTTGATATAGAAGGAGAAGTCATAGAACCCATGGTAATTCATAGCGACGCAATTTGCGTGTGAATTCGTCAATGTTTGGGAGTGAGGGATGCAGTAAAGAAGGATTAGTGGATTGGAAATAAGATATTCGTATCCCAAAAGAAAATCCTGTCGTTTCCATAGAAACGTTACTCGATTCAGAAGGAAATGTCATAGAACACATAGTACTCGTATTTCATAGCGACGGAATTTCCGTGTGAATTCGTCAATGTGTGGGAGTGAGGGATGCAGTAAAGAAGGATTAGTGGATCGGAAATGAGATTGTCGTATCCCAAAAGAAAATCCTGTCGTTTCCATAGAAACGTTACTCGATTTAGAAGGAAATGTCTTAGAACACATAGTACTCGTATTTCATAGCGACGCAATTTCCGTGTGAATTCGTCAATGTGAGGGAGTGAGGGATGCAGTAAAGAAGGATTAGTGAATCGGAAATGAGATTGTCGTATCCCAAAAGAAAATCCTGTCGTTTCCAAAGGAACGTTACTCGATTTAGAAGGAAATGTCTTAGAACGCATAGTACTCGTATTTCATAGCGACGGAATTTCCGTGTGAATTCGTCAATGTTTGGGAGTGAGGGATGCAGTAAAGGAGGATTAGTGGATCGGGAATGAGATTGTCGTATCCCAAAAGAAAATACTGTCGTTTCCATAGAAACGTTACTCGATTTAGAAGGAAATGTCTTAGAACACATAGTACTCGTATTTCATAGCGACGCAATTTCCGTGTGAATTCGTCAATGTTTGGGAGTGAGGGATGCAGTAAAGAAGGATTAGGGGATCGGAAATGTGATTGTCGTATCCCAAAAGAAAATCCTGTCGTTTCCATAGAAACGTTACTCGATTTAGAAGGAAATGTCTTAGAACACATAGTACTCGTATTTCATAGCGACGCAATTTCCGTGTGAATTCGTCAATGTGTGGGAGTGAGGGATGCAGTAAAGAAGGATTAGTGGATCGGAAATTAGATTGTCGTATCCCAAAAGAAAACCCTGTCGTTTCCATAGAAACGCTACTCGATTTAGAAATAGAAGTCATAGAACCCATAGTAATTCATAGCGACGCAATTTCCGTGTGAATTCGTCAATGTGTGGGAGTGAGGGATGGTGTAAAGAAAGATTAGTGGATCGGAAATGTGATTGTCGTATCCCAAAAGAAAATCCTGTCGTTTCCATAGAAACGTTACTCGATTTAGAAGGAAATGTCTTAGAACACATAGTACTCGTATATCACAGCGACGCAATTTCCGTGTGAATTCGTCAATGTGAGGGAGTAAGGGATGCAGTAAAGAAGGATTAGTGGATCGGAAATGAGATTGTCGTATCCCAAAAGAAAATCCTGTCGTTTCCATAGAAACGTTACTCATTTTGAAGGAAATCTCTTAGAACACATAGTACTCGTATTTCATAGCGACGGAATTTCCGTGTGAATTCGTCAATGTTTGGGAGTGAGGGATGCAGTAAAGAAGGATTAGTGGATCGGAAATGTGATTTTCGTATCCCAAAAGAAAATCCTGTCGTTTCCATAGAAACGTTACTCGATTTAGAAGGAAATGTCTTAGAACACATAGTACTCGTATTTCATAGCGACGCAATTTCCGTGTGAATTCGTCAATGTTTGGGAGTGAGGGATGCAGTAAAGAAGGATTAGTGGATCGGAAATGTGATTGTCGTATCCCAAAAGAAAATCCTGTCGTTTCCATTGAAACGTTACTCGATTTAGAAGGAAATGTCTTAGAACACATAGTATTTCAGAGCGCCGCAATTTCCGTGTGAATTCGTCAATGTTTGGGAGTGAGGGATGCAGTGAAGAAGGATTAGTGGATCGGAAATGTGATTGTCGTATCCCAAAAGAAAATCCTGTCGTTTCCATAGAAACGTTACTCGATTTAGAAGGAAATGTCTTAGAACAAGTAGTACTCGTATTTCATAGCGACGCAATTTCCGTGTGAATTCGTCAATGTTTGGGAGTGAGGGATGCAGTAAAGAAGGATTAGTGGATCGGAAATGTGATTGTCGTATCCCAAAAGAAAATCCTGTCGTTTCCATAGAAACGTTACTCGATTTAGAAGGAAATGTCTTAGAACACATAGTACTCGTATTTCATAGCGACGCAATTTCCGTGTGAATTCGTCAATGTGTGGGAGTGAGGGATGCAGTAAAGACGGATTAGTGGATCGGAAATTAGATTGTCGTATCCCAAAGGATACCCTGTCGTTTCCATAGAAACGCTACTCGATTTAGAAATAGAAGTCATAGAACCCATAGTAATTCATAGCGACGCAATTTCCGTGTGAATTCGTCAATGTGTGGGAGTGAGGGATGGTGTAAAGAAGGATTAGTGGATCGGAAATGTGATTGTCGTATCCCAAAAGAAAATCCTGTCGTTTCCATAGAAACGTTACTCGATTTAGAAGGAAATGTCCTAGAACACATAGTATTTCATAGCGACGATATTTCCGTGTGAATTCGTCAATGTTTGGGAGTGAGGGATGCAGTAAAGAAGGATTAGTGGATCGGAAATGTGATTGTCGTATCCCAAAGAAAATCCTGTCGTTTCCATAGAAACGTTACTCGATTTATAAGGAAATGTCTTAGAACACATAATACTCGTATTTCATAGCGACGAAATTTCCGTGTGAATTCGTCAATGTGTGGGAGTGAGGGATGCAGTAAAGAAGGATTAGTGGATCGGAAATGAGATTGTCGTATCCCAAAAGAAAATCTTGTCGTTTCCATAGAAACGTTACTCGATTTAGAAGGAAATGTCTTAGAACACATAGTATTTCATAGCGACGCAATTTCCGTGTGAATTCGTCAATGTTTGGGAGTGAGGGATGCAGTATAGAAGGATTAGTGGATCGGAAATGAGATTGTCGTATTCCAAAAAGAAGTCCTGTCGTTTCCATAGAAACATTATATGATATAGAAGGAGAAGTCATAGAACCCATAGTAATTCATAGCGACGCAATTTCCGTGTGAATTCGTCAATGTTTGGGAGTAAGGGATGCAGTAAAGAAGGATTAGTGGATCGGAAATAAGATATTCGTATCCCAAAAGAAAATCCTGTCGTTTCCATAGAAACGTTACTCGATTCAGAAGGAAATGTCATAGAACACATAGTACTCGTATTTCATAGCGACGCAATTTCCGTGTGAATTCGTCAATGTGAGGGAGTGAGGGATGCAGTAAAGAAGGATTAGTGGATCGGAAATGAGATTGTCGTATCCCAAAAGAAAATCCTGTCGTTTCCAAAGGAACGTTACTCGATTCAGAAGGAAATGTCTTAGAACGCATAGTACTCGTATTTCATAGCGACGGAATTTCCGTGTGAATTCGTCAAAGTTTGGGAGTGAGGGATGCAGTAAAGAAGGATTAGTGGATCGGGAATGAGATTGTCGTATCCCAAAAGAAAATCCTGTCGTTTCCATAGAAACGTTACACGATTTAGAAGGAAATGTCTTAGAACACATAGTACTCGTATTTCATAGCGACGCAATTTCCGTGTGAATTCGTCAAAGTTTGGGAGTGAGGGATGCAGTAAAGAGAGATTAGTGGATCGGAAATGTGATTGTCGTATCCCAAAAGAAAATCCTGTCGTTTCCATAGAAACGTTACTCGATTTAGAAGGAAATGTCTTAGAACACATAGTATTTCAGAGCGACGCAATTTCCGTGTGAATTCGTCAATGTTTGGGAGTGAGGGATGCAGTAAAGAAGGATTAGTGGATCGGAAATGTGATTGTCGTATCCCAAAAGAAAATCCTGTCGTTTCCATAGAAACGTTACTCGATTTAGAAGGAAATCTCTTAGAACACATAGTACTCGTATTTCATAGCGACGGAATTTCCGTGTGAATTCGTCAATGTTTGGGAGTGAGGGATGCAGTAAAGAAGGATTAGTGGATCGGAAATGTGATTTTCGTATCCCAAAAGAAAATCCTGTCGTTTCCATAGAAACGTTACTCGATTTAGAAGGAAATGTCTTAGAACACATAGTACTCGTATTTCATAGCGACGCAATTTCCGTGTGAATTCGTCAATGTTTGGGAGTGAGGGATGCAGTAAAGAAGGATTAGTGGATCGGAAATGTGATTGTCGTATCCCAAAAGAAAATCCTGTCGTTTCCATAGAAACGTTACTCGATTTAGAAGGAAATGTCTTAGAACACATAGTATTTCAGAGCGACGCAATTTCCGTGTGAATTCGTCAATGTTTGGGTGTGAGGGATGCAGTAAAGAAGGATTAGTGGATCGGAAATGTGATTGTCGTATCCCAAAAGAAAATCCTGTCGTTTCCATAGAAACGTTACTCGATTTAGAAGGAAATGTCTTAGAACAAATAGTACTCGTATTTCATAGCGAAGCAATTTCCGTGTGAATTCGTCAATGTGTGGGAGTGAGGGATGCAGTAAAGAAGGATTAGTGGATCGGAAATGAGATTGTCGTATCCCAAAAGAAAATCCTGTCGTTTCCATAGAAACGTTACTCGATTTAGAAGGAAATGTCCTAGAACACATAGTATTTCATAGCGACGCAATTTCCGTGTGAATTCGTCAATGTTTGGGAGTGAGGGATGCAGTAAAGAAGGATTAGTGGATCGGAAATGTGATTGTCGTATCCCAAAAGAAAATCCTGTCGTTTCCATAGAAACGTTACTCGATTTAGAAGGAAATGTCTTAGAACACATAGTACTCGTATTTCATAGCGACGAAATTTCCGTGTGAATTCGTCAATGTGTGGGAGTGAGGGATGCAGTAAAGAAGGATTAGTGGATCGGAAATGAGATTGTCGTATCCCAAAAGAAAATCTTGTCGTTTCCATAGAAACGTTACTCGATTTAGAAGGAAATGTCTTAGAACACATAGTAATTTAGCGACGCAATTTCCGTGTGAATTCGTCAATGTTTGGGAGTGAGGGATGCAGTATAGAAGGATTAGTGGATCGGAAATGAGATTGTCGTATTCCAAAAAGAAGTCCTGTCGTTTCCATAGAAACGTTACTTGATATAGAAGGAGAAGTCATAGAACCCATAGTAATTCATAGCGACGCAATTTCCGTGTGAATTCGTCAATGTTTGGGAGTAAGGGATGCAGTAAAGAAGGATTAGTGGATCGGAAATAAGATATTCGTATCCCAAAAGAAAATCCTGTCGTTTCCATAGAAACGTTACTCGATTCAGAAGGAAATGTCATAGAACACATAGTACTCGTATTTCATAGCGACGGAATTTCCGTGTGAATTCGTCAATGTGTGGGAGTGAGGGATGCAGTAAAGAAGGATTAGGGATCGGAAATGAGATTGTCGTATCCCAAAAGAAAATCCTGTCGTTTCCATAGAAACGTTACTCGATTTAGAAGGAAATGTCTTAGAACACATAGTACTCGTATTTCATAGCGACGCAATTTCCGTGTGAATTCGTCAATGTGAGGGAGTGAGGGATGCAGTAAAGAAGGATTAGTGGATCGGAAATGAGATTGTCGTATCCCAAAAGAAAATCCTGTCGTTTCCAAAGGAACGTTACTCGATTCAGAAGGAAATGTCTTAGAACGCATAGTACTCGTATTTCATAGCGACGGAATTTCCGTGTGAATTCGTCAAAGTTTGGGAGTGAGGGATGCAGTAAAGAAGGATTAGTGGATCGGGAATGAGATTGTCGTATCCCAAAAGAAAATCCTGTCGTTTCCATAGAAACGTTACTCGATTTAGAAGGAAATGTCTTAGAACACATAGTACTCGTATTTCATAGCGACGCAATTTCCGTGTGAATTCGTCAAAGTTTGGGAGTGAGGGATGCAGTAAAGAGAGATTAGTGGATCGGAAATGTGATTGTCGTATCCCAAAAGAAAATCCTGTCGTTTCCATAGAAACGTTACTCGATTTAGAAGGAAATGTCTTAGAACACATAGTATTTCAGAGCGACGCAATTTCCGTGTGAATTCGTCAATGTTTGGGAGTGAGGGATGCAGTAAAGAAGGATTAGTGGATCGGAAATGTGATTGTCGTATCCCAAAAGAAAATCCTGTCGTTTCCATAGAAACGTTACTCGATTTAGAAGGAAATCTCTTAGAACACATAGTACTCGTATTTCATAGCGACGGAATTTCCGTGTGAATTCGTCAATGTTTGGGAGTGAGGGATGCAGTAGAGAAGGATTAGTGGATCGGAAATGTGATTTTCGTATCCCAAAAGAAAATCCTGTCGTTTCCATAGAAACGTTACTCGATTTAGAAGGAAATGTCTTAGAACACATAGTACTCGTATTTCATAGCGACGCAATTTCCGTGTGAATTCGTCAATGTTTGGGAGTGAGGGATGCAGTAAAGAGAGATTAGTGGATCGGAAATGTGATTGTCGTATCCCAAAAGAAAATCCTGTCGTTTCCATAGAAACGTTACTCGATTTAGAAGGAAATGTCTTAGAACACATAGTATTTCAGAGCGACGCAATTTCCGTGTGAATTCGTCAATGTTTGGGAGTGAGGGATGCAGTAAAGAAGGATTAGTGGATCGGAAATGTGATTGTCGTATCCCAAAAGAAAATCCTGTCGTTTCCATAGAAACGTTACTCGATTTAGAAGGAAATGTCTTAGAACAAATAGTACTCGTATTTCATAGCGAAGCAATTTCCGTGTGAATTCGTCAATGTGTGGGAGTGAGGGATGCAGTAAAGAAGGATTAGTGGATCGGAAATGAGATTGTCGTATCCCAAAAGAAAATCCTGTCGTTTCCATAGAAACGTTACTCGATTTAGAAGGAAATGTCCTAGAACACATAGTATTTCATAGCGACGCAATTTCCGTGTGAATTCGTCAATGTTTGGGAGTGAGGGATGCAGTAAAGAAGGATTAGTGGATCGGAAATGTGATTGTCGTATCCCAAAAGAAAATCCTGTCGTTTCCATAGAAACGTTACTCGATTTAGAAGGAAATGTCTTAGAACACATAGTACTCGTATTTCATAGCGACGAAATTTCCGTGTGAATTCGTCAATGTGTGGGAGTGAGGTGTGCAGTAAAGAAGGATTAGTGGATCGGAAATGAGATTGTCGTATCCCAAAAGAAAATCTTGTCGTTTCCATAGAAACGTTACTCGATTTAGAAGGAAATGTCTTAGAACACATAGTATTTTAGCGACGCAATTTCCGTGTGAATTCGTCAATGTTTGGGAGTGAGGGATGCAGTATAGAAGGATTAGTGGATCGGAAATGAGATTGTCGTATTCCAAAAAGAAGTCCTGTCGTTTCCATAGAAACGTTACTTGATATAGAAGGAGAAGTCATAGAACCCATAGTAATTCATAGCGACGCAATTTCCGTGTGAATTCGTCAATGTTTGGGAGTAAGGGATGCAGTAAAGAAGGATTAGTGGATCGGAAATAAGATATTCGTATCCAAAAAGAAAATCCTGTCGTTTCCATAGAAACGTTACTCGATTCAGAAGGAAATGTCATAGAACACATAGTACTCGTATTTCATAGCGACGGAATTTCCGTGTGAATTCGTCAATGTGTGGGAGTGAGGGATGCAGTAAAGAAGGATTAGTGGATCGGAAATGAGATTGTCGTATCCCAAAAGAAAATCCTGTCGTTTCCATAGAAACGTTACTCGATTTAGAAGGAAATGTCTTAGAACACATAGTACTCGTATTTCATAGCGACGCAATTTCCGTGTGAATTCGTCATTGTGAGGGAGTGAGGGATGCAGTAAAGAAGGATTAGTGGATCGGAAATGAGATTGTCGTATCCCAAAAGAAAATCCTGTCGTTTCCAAAGGAACGTTACTCGATTTAGAAGGAAATGTCTTAGAACGCATAGTACTCGTATTTCATAGCGACGAAATTTCTGTGTGAATTCGTCAATGTTTGGGAGTGAGGGATGCAGTAAAGAAGGATTAGTGGATCGGGAATGAGATTGTCGTATCCCAAAAGAAAATCCTGTCGTTTCTATAGAAACGTTACTCGATTTAGAAGGAAATGTCTTAGAACACATAGTACTCGTATTTCATAGCGACGCAATTTCCGTGTGAATTCGTCAAAGTTTGGGAGTGAGGGATGCAGTAAAGAAGGATTAGTGGATCGGAAATGTGATTGTCGTATCCCAAAAGAAAATCCTGTCGTTTCCATAGAAACGTTACTCGATTTAGAAGGAAATGTCTTAGAACACATAGTATTTCAGAGCGACGCAATTTCCGTGTGAATTCGTCAATGTTTGGGAGTGAGGGATGCAGTAAAGAAGCATTAGTGGATCGGAAATGTGATTGTCGTATCCTAAAAGAAAATCCTGTCGTTTCCATAGAAACGTTACTCGATTTAGAAGGAAATCTCTTAGAACACATAGCACTCGTATTTCATAGCGACGGAATTTCCGTGTGAATTCGTCAATGTTTGGGAGTGAGGGATGCAGTAAAGAAGGATTAGTGGATCGGAAATGTGATTTTCGTATCCCAAAAGAAAATCCTGTCGTTTCCATAGAAACGTTACTCGATTTAGAAGGAAATGTCTTAGAACACATAGTACTCGTATTTCATAGCGACGCTTTTTCCGGGTGAATTCGTCAATGTTTGGGAGTGAGGGATGCAGTAAATAAGGATTAGTGGATCGGAAATGTGATTGTCGTATCCCAAAAGAAAATCCTGTCGTTTCCATAGAAACGTTACTCGATTTAGAAGCAAATGTCTTAGAACACATAGTATTTTAGAGCGACGCAATTTCCGTGTGAATTCGTCAATGTTTGGGAGTGAGGGATGCAGTAAAGAAGGATTAGTGGATCGGAAATGTGATTGTCGTATCCCAAAAGAAAATCCTGTCGTTTCCATAGAAACGTTACTCGATTTAGAAGGAAATGTCTTAGAACAAATAGTACTAGTATTTCATAGCGAAGCAACTTCCGTGTGAATTCGTCAATGTGTGGGAGTGAGGGATGCAGTAAAGAAGGATTAGTGGATCGGAAACGAGATTGTCGTATCCCAAAAGAAAATCCTGTCGCTTCCATAGAAACGTTACTCCATTTAGAAGGAAATGTCCTAGAACACATAGTATTTCATAGCGACGAAATTTCCGTGTGAATACGTCAATGTTTGGGAGTGAGGGATGCAGTAAAGAAGGATTAGTGGATCGGAAATGTGATTGTCGTATCCCAAAAGAAAATCCTGTCGTTTCCATAGAAACGTTACTCGATTTAGAAGGAAATGTCTTAGGACACATAGTACTCGTATATCATAGCGACGAAATTTCCGTGTGAATTCGTCAATGTGTGGGAGTGAGGGATGCAGTAAAGAAGGATTAGTGGATCGGAAATGAGATTGTCGTATCCCAAAAGATAATCTTGACGTTTCCATAGAAACGTTACTCGATTTACAAGGAAATGTCTTAGAACACATAGTAATTTAGCGACGCCATTTCCGTGTGAATTCGTCAATGTTTGGGAGTGAGGGATGCAGTATAGAAGGATTAGTGGATCGGAAATGAGATTGTCGTATTCCAAAAAGAAGTCCTGTCGTTTCCATAGAAACGTTACTTGATATAGAAGGAGAAGTCATAGAACCCATAGTAATTCATAGCGACGCAATTTCCGTGTGAATTCGTCAATGTTTGGGAGTAAGGGATGCAGTAAAGAAGGATTAGTGGATCGGAAATAAGATATTCGTATCCCAAAAGAAAATCCTGTCGTTTCCATAGAAACGTTACTCGATTCAGAAGGAAATGTCATAGAACACATAGTACTCGTATTTCATAGCGACGGAATTTCCGTGTGAATTCGTCAATGTGTGGGAGTGAGGGATGCAGTAAAGAAGGATTAGTGGATCGGAAATGAGATTGTCGTATCCCAAAAGAAAATCCTGTCGTTTCCATTGAAACGTTACTCGATTTAGATGGAAATGCCTTAGAACACATAGTACTCGTATTTCATAGCGACGCAATTTCCGTGTGAATTCGTCAATGTGAGGGAGTGAGGGATGCAGTAAAGAAGGATTAGTGGATCGGAAATGAGATTGTCGTATCCCAAAAGAAAATCCTGTCGTTTCCAAAGGAACGTTACTCCATTTAGAAGGAAATGTCTTAGAACGCATAGTACTCGTATTTCATAGCGACGGAATTTCCGTGTGAATTCGTCAATGTTTGGGAGTGAGGGATGCAGTAAAGAAGGATTAGTGGATCGGGAATGAGATTGTCGTATCCCAAAAGAAAATCCTGTCGTTTCCATAGAAACGTTACTCGATTTAGAAGGAAATGTCTTAGAACACATAGTACTCGTATTTCATAGCGACGCAATTTCCGTGTGTATTCGTCAAAGTTTGGGAGTGAGGGATGCAGTAAAGAAGGATTAGTGGATCGGAAATGTGATTGTCGTATCCCAAAAGAAAATCCTGTCGTTTCCATAGAAACGTTACTCGATTTAGAAGGAAATGTCTTAGAACACATAGTATTTCACAGCGACGCAATTTCCGTGTGAATTCGTCAATGTTTGGGAGTGAGGGATGCAGTAAAGAAGGATTAGTGGATCGGAAGTGTGATTGTCGTATCCCAAAAGAAAATCCTGTCGTTTCCATAGAAACGTTACTCGATTTAGAAGGAAATGTCTTAGAACAAATAGTACTCGTATTTCATAGCGAAGCAATTTCCTTGAGAATTCGTCAATGTGTGGGAGTGATGGATGCAGTAAAGAAGGATTAGTGGATCGGAAATGAGATTGTCGTATCCCAAAAGAAAATCCCGTCGTTTCCATAGAAACGTTACTCGATATAGAAGGAAATGTCTTAGAACACATGGTATTTCATAGCGACGCAATTTCCGTGTGAATTCGTCAATGTTTGGGAGTGAGGGATGCAGTAAAGAAGGATTAGTGGATCGGAAATGAGATTGTCTTATCCCAAAAGAAAATCGTGTCGTTCCCATAGAAACGTTACTCGATTTAGATGGAAATGTCCTGGAACACATAGTATTTCATAGCGACGCAATTTCCGTGTGAATTCGTCAATGTTTGGGAGTGAGGGATGCAGTAAAGAAGGATTAGTGGATCGTAAATGTGATTGTCGTATCCCAAAAGAAAATCCTGTCGTTTCCATAGAAACGTTACTCGATTTAGAAGGAAATGTCTTAGAACACATAGTACTCGTATTTAATAGCGACGAAATTTCCGTGTGAATTCGTCAATGTGTGGGAGTGAGGGATGCAGTAAAGAAGGATTAGTGGATCGGAAATGAGATTGTCGTATCCCAAAAGAAAATCCTGTCGTTTCCATAGAAACGTTACTCGATTTAGAAGGAAATGTCTTAGAACACATAGTATTTCATAGCGACGCAATTTCCGTGTGAATTCGTCAATGTTTGGGAGTGAGGGATGCAGTAAAGAAGGATTAGTGGATCGGAAATGTGATTGTCGTATCCCAAAAGAAAATCCTGTCGTTTCCATAGAAACGTTACTCGATTTAGAAGGAAATGTCTTAGAACAAATAGTACTAGTATTTCATAGCGAAGCAACTTCCGTGTGAATTCGTCAATGTGTGGGAGTGAGGGATGCAGTAAAGAAGGATTAGTGGATCGGAAATGAGATTGTCGTATCCCAAAAGAAAATCCTGTCGCTTCCATAGAAACGTTACTCGATTTAGAAGGAAATGTCCTAGAACACATAGTATTTCATAGCGACGAAATTTCCGTGTGAATTCGTCAATGTTTGGGAGTGAGGGATGCAGTAAAGAAGGATTAGTGGATCGGAAATGTGATTGTCGTATCCCAAAAGAAAATCCTGTCGTTTCCATAGAAACGCTACTCGATTTAGAAGGAAATGTCTTAGAACACATAGTACTCGTATTTCATAGCGACGAAATTTCCGTGTGAATTCGTCAATGTGTGGGAGTGAGGGATGCAGTAAAGAAGGATTAGTGGATCGGAAATGAGATTGTCGTATCCCAAAAGAAAATCTTGTCGTTTCCATAGAAACGTTACTCGATTTAGAAGGAAATGTCTTAGAACACATAGTATTTTAGCGACGCAATTTCCGTGTGAATTCGTCAATGTTTGGGAGTGAGGGATGCATTATAGAAGGATTAGTGGATCGGAAATGAGATTGTCGTATTCCAAAAAGAAGTCCTGTCGTTTCCATAGAAACGTTACTTGATATAGAAGGAGAAGTCATAGAACCCATAGTAATTCATAGCGACGCAATTTCCGTGTGAATTCGTCAATGTTTGGGAGTAAGGGATGCAGTAAAGAAGGATTAGTGGATCGGAAATAAGATATTCGTATCCCAAAAGAAAATCCTGTCGTTTCCATAGAAACGTTACTCGATTCAGAAGGAAATGTCATAGAACACATAGTACTCGTATTTCATAGCGACGGAATTTCCGTGTGAATTCGTCAATGTGTGGGAGTGAGGGATGCAGTAAAGAAGGATAAGTGGATCGGAAATGAGATTGTCGTATCCCAAAAGAAAATCCTGTCGTTTCCATTGAAACGTTACTCGATTTAGAAGGAAATGTCTTAGAACACATAGTACTCGTATTTCATAGCGACGCAATTTCCGTGTGAATTCGTCAATGTGTGGGAGTGAGGGATGCAGTAAAGAAGGATTAGTGGATCGGAAATGAGATTGTCGTATCCCAAAAGAAAATCCTGTCGTTTCCAAAGGAACGTTACTCGATTTAGAAGGAAATGTCTTAGAACGCATAGTACTCGTATTTCATAGCGACGGAATTTCCGTGTGAATTCGTCAATGTTTGGGAGTGAGGGATGCAGTAAAGAAGGATTAGTGGATCGGGAATGAGATTGTCGTATCCCAAAAGAAAATCCTGTCGTTTCCATAGAAACGTTACTCGATTTAGAAGGAAATGTCTTAGAACCCATAGTACTCGTATTTCATAGCGACGCAATTTCTGTGTGAATTCGTCAAAGTTTGGGAGTGAGGGATGCAGTAAAGAAGGATTAGTGGATCGGAAATGTGATTGTCGTATCCCAAAAGAAAATCCTGTCGTTTCCATAGAAACGTTACTCGATTTAGAAGGAAATGTCTTAGAACACATAGTATTTCAGAGCGACGCAATTTCCGTGTGAATTCGTCAATGTTTGGGAGTGAGGGATGCAGTAAAGAAGGATTAGTGGATCGGAAATGTGATTGTCGTATCCCAAAAGAAAATCCTGTCATTTCCATAGAAACGTTACTCGATTTAGAAGGAAATGTCTTAGAACAAGTAGTACTCGTATTTCATAGCGAAGCAATTTCCTTGAGAATTCGTCAATGTGTGGGAGTGATGGATGCAGTAAAGAAGGATTAGTGGATCGGAAATGAGATTGTCGTATCCCAAAAGAAAATCCCGTCGTTTCCATAGAAACGTTACTCGATATAGAAGGAAATGTCTTAGAACACATGGTATTTCATAGCGACGCAATTTCCGTGTGAATTCGTCAGTGTTTGGGAGTGAGGGATGCAATAAAGAAGGATTAGTGGATCGGAAATTAGATTGTCGTATCCCAAAAGAAAATCCTGTCGTTCCCATAGAAACGTTACTCGATTTAGAAGGAAATGTCCTAGAACACATAGTATTTCATAGCGACGCAATTTCCGTGTGAATTCGTCAATGTTTGGGAGTGAGGGATGCAGTAAAGAAGGATTAGTGGATCGGAAATGAGATTGTCGTATCCCAAAAGAAAATCCTGTCGTTTCCATAGAAACGTTACTCGATTTAGAAGGAAATGTCTTAGAACACATAGTATTTCATAGCGACGCAATTTCCGTGTGAATTCGTCAATGTTTGGGAGTGAGGGATGCAGTATAGAAGGATTAGTGGATCGGAAATGAGATTGTCGTACCCCAAAAAGAAGTCCTGTCGTTTCCATAGAAACGTTACTTGATATAGAAGGAGAAGTCAGAGAACCCATAGTAATTCATAGCGACGCAATTTCCGTGTGAATTCGTCAATGTGTGGGAGTGAGGGATGCTGTAAAGAAGGATTAGTGGATCGGAAATGTGATTGTCGTATCCCAAAAGAAAATCCTGTCGTTTCCATAGAAACGTTACTCGATTTAGAAGGAAATGTCTTAGAACACATAGTACTCGTATCTCATAGCGACGGAATTTCCGTGTGAATTCGTCAATGTTTGGGAGTGAGGGATGCAGTAAAGAGGATTAGTGGATCGGAAATGAGATATTCGTATCCCAAAAGAAAATCCTGTCGTTTCCATAGAAACGTTACTCGATTTAAAAGGAAATGTCTTAGAACACATAGTACTCGTATTTCATAGCGACGCAATTTCCGTGTGAATTCGTCAATGTGTGGGAGTGAGGGATGCAGTAAAGAAGGATTAGTGGATCGGAAATGAGATTGTTGTATCCCAAAAGAAAATCCTGTCGTTTCCATAGAAACGTTACTCGATTTATAAGGAAATGTCTTAGAACACATAGTACTCGTATTTCATAGCGACGCAATTTCCGTGTGAATTCGTCAATGTGAGGGAGTTAGGGATGCAGTAAAGAAGGATTAGTGGATCGGAAATGTGATTGTCGTATCCCAAAAGAAAATCCCGTCGTTTCCATAGAAACGTTACTCGATTTAGAAAGAAATGTCGTAGAACACATAGTATTTCATAGCGACGCAATTTCCGTGTGAATTCGTCAATGTTTGGGAGTGAGGAATGCGGGTAAAGAAGGATTAGTGGATCGGAAATGTGATTGTCGTATCCCAAAAGAAAATCCTGTCGTTTCCATAGAAACGTTACTCGATTTAAAAGGAAATGTCTTAGAACACATAGTACTCGTATTTCATAGCGACGGAATTTCCGTGTGAATTCGTCAATGTTTTTGGAGTGAGGGATGCAGTAAAGAAGGATTAGTGGATCGGAAATAAGATATTCGTATCCCAAAAGAAAATCCTGTCGTTTCCATAGAAACGTTACTCGATTTAGAAGGAAATGTCTTAGAACACATAGTACTCGTATTTCATAGCGACGCAATTTCCGTGTGAATTCGTCAATGTGTGGGAGTGAGGGATGCAGTAAAGAAGGATTAGTGGATCGGAAATGAGATATTCGTATCCCAAAAGAAAATCCTGTCGTTTCCATAGAAATGTTACTCGATTTAGAAGGAAATGTCTAAGAACACATTGTACTCGTATTTCATAGTGACGCAATTTCCGTGTGAATTCGTCAATGTGAGGGAGTAAGGGATGCAGTAAAGAAGGATTAGTGGATCGGAAATGAGATTGTCGTATCCCAAAAGAAAATCCTGTCGTTTCCATTGAAACGTTACTCGATTTAGAAGGAAATCTCTTAGAACACATAGTACTCTTATTTCATAGCGACGGAATTTCCGTGTGAATTCGTCAATGTTTGGGAGTGAGGGATGCAGTAAAGAAGGATTAGTGGATCGGAAATGTGATTGTCGTATCCCAAAAGAAAATCCTGTCGTTCCCATAGAAACGTTACTCGATTTAGAAGGAAATGTCTTAGAACACATAGTACTCGTATTTCATAGCGACGCAATTTCCGTGTGAATTCGTCAATGTTTGGGAGTGAGGGATGCAGTAAAGAAGGATTAGTGGATCGGAAATGTGATTGTCGTATCCCAAAAGAAAATCCTGTCCTTTCCATAGAAACGTTACTCGATTTAGAATTAAATGTCTTAGAACACATAGTACTCGTATTTCATAGCGACGCAATTTCCGTGTGAATTCGTCAATGTGTGGGAGTGAGTAATGCAGTAAAGAAGGATTAGTGGATCGAAAATGAGATTGTCGTATCCCAAAAGAAAACCCTGTCGTTTCCATAGAAACGCCACTCGATTTAGAAGGAGAAGTCATAGAACCCATAGTAATACATAGCGACGCAATTTTAGTGTGAATTCGTCAATGTTTGGGAGTGAGGGATGCAGTAAAGAAGGATTAGTGGATCGGAAATGTGATTGTCGTATCCCAAAAGAAAATCCTGTCGTTTCCATAGAAACGTTACTCGATTGAGAAGGAAATGTCTTAGAACACATTGTACTCGTATTTCATAGCGACGAAATTTCCGTGTGAATTCGTCAATGTGTGGGAGTGAGGCATGCAGTAAAGAAGAATTAGTGGATCGGAAATGAGATTGTCGTATCCCAAAAGAAAATCCTGTCGTTTCCATAGAAACGTTACTCGATTTAGAAGGAAATGTCTTAGAGCACATAGTATTTCATAGCGACGCAATTTCCGTGTGAATTCGTCAATGTTTGGGAGTGAGGGATGCAGTATAGAAGGATTAGTCGATCGGAAATGAGACTGTCGTATCCCAAAAAAAAGTCCTGTCGTTTCCATAGAAAGGTTACTTGATATAGAAGGAGAAGTCATAGAACCCATAGTAATTCATAGCGACGCAATTTCCGTGTGAATTCGTCAATGTGTGGGAGTGAGGGATGGTGTAAAGAAGGATTAGTGGATCGGAAATGTGATTGTCGTATCCCAAAAGAAAATCCTGTCGTTTCCATAGAAACGTTACTCGATTTAGAAGGAAATCTCTTAGAACACATAGTACTCGTATTTCATAGCGACGGAATTTCCGTGTGAATTCGTCAATGTTTGGGAGTGAGGGATGCAGTAAAGAAGGATTAGTGGATCGGCAATGAGATTGTCGTATCCCAAAAGAATATCCTGTCGTTTCCATAGAAACGTTACTCGATTTAGAAGGAGATGTCTTAGAACACATAGTACTCGTATTTCATAGCGACGCAATTTCCGTGTGAATTCGTCAATGTGTGGGAGTGAGGGATGCAGTAAAGAAGGATTAGTGGATCGGAAATGAGATTGTCGTATCCCAAAAGAAAATCCCGTCGTTTCCATAGAAACGTTACTCGATTTAGAAAGAAATGTCTTAGAACACATAGTATTTCATAGCGACGCAATTTCCGTGTGAATTCGTCAATGTTTGGGAGTGAGGGATGCGGGTAAAGAAGGATTAGTGGATCGGAAATGTGATTGTCGTATCCCAAAAGAAAATCCTGTCGTTTCCATAGAAACGTTACTCGATTTAGAAGGAAATGTCTTAGAACACATAGTACTCGTATCTCATAGCGACGGAATTTCCGTGTGAATTCGTCAATGTTTGGGAGTGAGGGATGCAGTAAAGAAGGATTAGTGGATCGGAAATGAGATATTCGTATCCCAAAAGAGAATCCTGTCGTTTCCATAGAAACGTTACTCGATTTAGAAGGAAATGTCTTAGAACACATAGTACTCGTATTTCATAGCGACAGAATATCCGTGTGAATTCGTCAATGTGTGGGAGTGAAAGATGCAGTAAAGAAGGATTAGTGGATCGGAAATGAGATTGTCGTATCCCAAAAGAAAATCCTGTCGTTTCCATAGAAACGTTACTCGATTTATAAGGAAATGTCTTAGAACACATAGTACTCGTATTTCATAGCGACGCAATTTCCGTGTGAATTCGTTAATGTGAGGGAGTTAGGGATGCAGTAAAGAAGGATTAGTGGATCGGAAATGAGATTGTCGTATCCCAAAAGAAAATCCCGTCGTTTCCATAGAAACGTGACTCGATTTAGAAAGAAATGTCTTAGAACACATAGTATTTCATAGCGACGCAATTTCCGTGTGAATTCGTCAATGTTTGGGAGTGAGGGATGCAGTAAAGAAGGATTAGTGGATCGGAAATGTGATTGTAGTATCCCAAAAGAAAATCCTGTCGTTTCCATAGAAACGTTACTCGATTTAGAAGGAAATGTCTTAGAACACATAGTACTCGTATTTCATAGCGACGGAATTTCCGTGTGAATTCGTCAATGTTTGGGAGTGAGGGATGCAGTAAAGAAGGATTAGTGGATCGGAAATAAGATATTCGTATCCCAAAAGAAAATCCTGTCGTTTCCATAGAAACGTTACTCGATTTAGAAGGAAATGTCTTAGAACACATAGTACTCGTATTTCATAGCGACGGAATATCCGTGTGAATTCGTCAATGTGTGGGAGTGAGGGATGCAGTAAAGAAGGATTAGTGGATCGGAAATGAAATATTCGTATCCCAAAAGAAAATCCTGTCGTTTCCATAGAAACGTTACTCGATTTAGAAGGAAATGTCTTAGAACACATAGTACTCGTATTTCATAGCGACGCAATTTCCGTGTGAATTCGTCAATGTGAGGGAGTAAGGGATGCAGTAAAGAAGGATTAGTGGATCGGAAATGAGATTGTCGTATCCCAAAAGAAAATCCTGTCGTTTCCATAGAAACGTTACTCGATTTAGAAGGAAATCTCTTAGAACACATAGTACTCGTATTTCATAGCGACGGAATTTCTGTGTGAATTCGTCAATGTTTGGGAGGGAGGGATGCAGTAAAGAAGGATTAGTGGATCGGAAATGTGATTGTCGTATCCCAAAAGAAAATCCTGTCGTTTCCATAGAAACGTTACTCGATTTAGAAGGAAATGTCTTAGAACACATAGTACTCGTATTTCATAGCGACGGAATTTCCGTGTGAATTCGTCAATGTTTGGGAGTGAGGGATGCAGTAAAGAAGGATTAGTGGATCGGCAATGAGATTGTCGTATCCCAAAAGAATATCCTGTCGTTTCCATAGAAACGTTACTCGATTTAGAAGGAGATGTCTTAGAACACATAGTACTCGTATTTCATAGCGACGCAATTTCCGTGTGAATTCGTCAATGTGTGGGAGTGAGGGATGCAGTAAAGAAGGATTAGTGGATCGGAAATGAGATTGTCGTATCCCAAAAGAAAATCCCGTCGTTTCCATAGAAACGTTACTCGATTTAGAAAGAAATGTCTTAGAACACATAGTATTTCATAGCGACGCAATTTCCGTGTGAATTCGTCAATGTTTGGGAGTGAGGGATGCGGGTAAAGAAGGATTAGTGGATCGGAAATGTGATTGTCGTATCCCAAAAGAAAATCCTGTCGTTCCCATAGAAACGTTACTCGATTTAGAAGGAAATGTCTTAGAACACATAGTACTCGTATCTCATAGCGACGGAATTTCCGTGTGAATTCGTCAATGTTTGGGAGTGAGGGATGCAGTAAAGAAGGATTAGTGGATCGGAAATGAGATATTCGTATCCCAAAAGAAAATCCTGTCGTTTCCATAGAAACGTTACTCGATTTAGAAGGAAATGTCTTAGAACACATAGTACTCGTATTTCATAGCGACGGAATATCCGTGTGAATTCGTCAATGTGTGGGAGTGAAAGATGCAGTAAAGAAGGATTAGTGGATCGGAAATGAGATTGTCGTATCCCAAAAGAAAATCCTGTCGTTTCCATAGAAACGTTACTCGATTTATAAGGAAATGTCTTAGAACACATAGTACTCGTATTTCATAGCGACGCAATTTCCGTGTGAATTCGTTAATCTGAGGGAGTTAGGGATGCAGTAAAGAAGGATTAGTGGATCGGAAATGAGATTGTCGTATCCCAAAAGAAAATCCCGTCGTTTCCATAGAAACGTGACTCGATTTAGAAAGAAATGTCTTAGAACACATAGTATTTCATAGCGACGCAATTTCCGTGTGAATTCGTCAATGTTTGGGAGTGAGGGATGCAGTAAAGAAGGATTAGTGGATCGGAAATGTGATTGTAGTATCCCAAAAGAAAATCCTGTCGTTTCCATAGAAACGTTACTCGATTTAGAAGGAAATGTCTTAGAACACATAGTACTCGTATTTCATAGCGACGGAATTTCCGTGTGAATTCGTCAATGTTTGGGAGTGAGGGATGCAGTAAAGAAGGATTAGTGGATCGGAAATAAGATATTCGTATCCCAAAAGAAAATCCTGTCGTTTCCATAGAAACGTTACTCGATTTAGAAGGAAATGTCTTAGAACACATAGTACTCGTATTTCATAGCGACGGAATATCCGTGTGAATTCGTCAATGTGTGGGAGTGAGGGATGCAGTAAAGAAGGATTAGTGGATCGGAAATGAAATATTCGTATCCCAAAAGAAAATCCTGTCGTTTCCATAGAAACGTTACTCGATTTAGAAGGAAATGTCTTAGAACACATAGTACTCGTATTTCATAGCGACGCAATTTCCGTGTGAATTCGTCAATGTGAGGGAGTAAGGGATGCAGTAAAGAAGGATTAGTGGATCGGAAATGAGATTGTCGTATCCCAAAAGAAAATCCTGTCGTTTCCATAGAAACGTTACTCGATTTAGAAGGAAATCTCTTAGAACACATAGTACTCGTATTTCATAGCGACGGAATTTCTGTGTGAATTCGTCAATGTTTGGGAGGGAGGGATGCAGTAAAGAAGGATTAGTGGATTGGAAATGTGATTGTCGTATCCCAAAAGAAAATCCTGTCGTTTCCATAGAAACGTTACTCGATTTAGAAGGAAATGTCTTAGAACACATAGTACTCGTATTTCATAGCGACGCAATTTCCGTGTGAATTCGTCAATGTTTGGGAGCGAGGGATGCAGTAAAGAAGGATTAGTGGATCGGAAATGTGATTGTCGTATCTCAAAAGAAAATCCTGTCGTTTCCATAGAAACGTCACTCGATTTAGAAGGAGATGTCTTAGAACACATAGTACTCGTATTTCATAGCGGCGCAATTTCCGTGTGAATTCGTCAATGTGTGGGAGTTAGGGATGCAGTAAAGAAGGATTAGTGGATCGGAAATGAGATTGTCGTATCCCAAAAGAAAATCCCGTCGTTTCCATAGAAACGTTACTCGATTTAGAAAGAAATGTCTTAGAACACGCAGTATTTCATAGCGACGCAATTTCCGTGTGAATTCGTCAATGTTTGGGAGTGAGGGATGCGGGTAAAGAAGGATTAGTGGATCGGAAATGTGATTGTCGTATCCCAAAAGAAAATCCTGTCGTTTCCATAGAAACGTTACTCGATTTAGAAGGAAATCTCTTAGAACACATAGTACTCGTATTTCATAGCGACGGAATTTCCGTGTGAATTCGTCAATGTTTGGGAGTGAGGGATGCAGTAAAGAAGGATTAGTGGATCGGAAATGTGATTGTCGTATCCCAAAAGAAAATCCTGTCGTTCCCATAGAAACGTTACTCGATTTAGAAGGAAATGTCTTAGAACACATAGTACTCGTATTTCATAGCGACGCAATTTCCGTGTGAATTCGTCAATGTTTGGGAGTGAGGGATGCAGTAAAGAAGGATTAGTGGATCGGAAATGTGATTGTCGTATCCCAAAAGAAAATCCTGTCCTTTCCATAGAAACGTTACTCGATTTAGAATTAAATGTCTTAGAACACATAGTACTCGTATTTCATAGCGACGCAATTTCCGTGTGAATTCGTCAATGTGTGGGAGTGAGTGATGCAGTAAAGAAGGATTAGTGGATCGAAAATGAGATTGTCGTATCCCAAAAGAAAACCCTGTCGTTTCCATAGAAACGCCACTCGATTTAGAAGGAGAAGTCATAGAACCCATAGTAATACATAGCGACGCAATTTTAGTGTGAATTCGTCAATGTTTGGGAGTGAGGGATGCAGTAAAGAAGGATTAGTGGATCGGAAATGTGATTGTCGTATCCCAAAAGAAAATCCTGTCGTTTCCATAGAAACGTTACTCGATTGAGAAGGAAATGTCTTAGAACACATTGTACTCGTATTTCATAGCGACGAAATTTCCGTGTGAATTCGTCAATGTGTGGGAGTGAGGCATGCAGTAAAGAAGAATTAGTGGATCGGAAATGAGATTGTCGTATCCCAAAAGAAAATCCTGTCGTTTCCATAGAAACGTTACTCGATTTAGAAGGAAATGTCTTAGAGCACATAGTATTTCATAGCGACGCAATTTCCGTGTGAATTCGTCAATGTTTGGGAGTGAGGGATGCAGTATAGAAGGATTAGTCGATCGGAAATGAGACTGTCGTATCCCAAAAAAAAGTCCTGTCGTTTCCATAGAAAGGTTACTTGATATAGAGGGAGAAGTCATAGAACCCATAGTAATTCATAGCGACGCAATTTCCGTGTGAATTCGTCAATGTGTGGGAGTGAGGGATGGTGTAAAGAAGGATTAGTGGATCGGAAATGTGATTGTCGTATCCCAAAAGAAAATCCTGTCGTTTCCATAGAAACGTTACTCGATTTAGAAGGAAATCTCTTAGAACACATAGTACTCGTATTTCATAGCGACGCAATTTCCGTGTGAATTCGTCAATGTTTGGGAGTGAGGGATGCAGTAAAGAAGGATTAGTGGATCGGCAATGAGATTGTCGTATCCCAAAAGAATATCCTGTCGTTTCCATAGAAACGTTACTCGATTTAGAAGGAGATGTCTTAGAACACATAGTACTCGTATTTCATAGCGACGCAATTTCCGTGTGAATTCGTCAATGTGTGGGAGTGAGGGATGCAGTAAAGAAGGATTAGTGGATCGGAAATGAGATTGTCGTATCCCAAAAGAAAATCCCGTCGTTTCCATAGAAACGTTACTCGATTTAGAAAGAAATGTCTTAGAACACATAGTATTTCATAGCGACGCAATTTCCGTGTGAATTCGTCAATGTTTGGGAGTGAGGGATGCGGGTAAAGAAGGATTAGTGGATCGGAAATGTGATTGTCGTATCCCAAAAGAAAATCCTGTCGTTTCCATAGAAACGTTACTCGATTTAGAAGGAAATGTCTTAGAACACATAGTACTCGTATCTCATAGCGACGGAATTTCCGTGTGAATTCGTCAATGTTTGGGAGTGAGGGATGCAGTAAAGAAGGATTAGTGGATCGGAAATGAGATATTCGTATCCCAAAAGAGAATCCTGTCGTTTCCATAGAAACGTTACTCGATTTAGAAGGAAATGTCTTAGAACACATAGTACTCGTATTTCATAGCGACGGAATATCCGTGTGAATTCGTCAATGTGTGGGAGTGAAAGATGCAGTAAAGAAGGATTAGTGGATCGGAAATGAGATTGTCGTATCCCAAAAGAAAATCCTGTCGTTTCCATAGAAACGTTACTCGATTTATAAGGAAATGTCTTAGAACACATAGTACTCGTATTTCATAGCGACGCAATTTCCGTGTGAATTCGTTAATGTGAGGGAGTTAGGGATGCAGTAAAGAAGGATTAGTGGATCGGAAATGAGATTGTCGTATCCCAAAAGAAAATCCCGTCGTTTCCATAGAAACGTGACTCGATTTAGAAAGAAATGTCTTAGAACACATAGTATTTCATAGCGACGCAATTTCCGTGTGAATTCGTCAATGTTTGGGAGTGAGGGATGCAGTAAAGAAGGATTAGTGGATCGGAAATGTGATTGTAGTATCCCAAAAGAAAATCCTGTCGTTTCCATAGAAACGTGACTCGATTTAGAAGGAAATGTCTTAGAACACATAGTACTCGTATTTCATTGCGACGGAATTTCCATGTGAATTCGTTAATGTTTGGGAGTGAGGGATGCAGTAAAGAAGGATTAGTGGATCGGAAATAAGATATTCGTATCCCAAAAGAAAATCCCGTCGTTTCCATAGAAACGTTACTCGATTTAGAAAGAAATGTCTTAGAACACGCAGTATTTCATAGCGACGCAATTTCCGTGTGAATTCGTCAATGTTTGGGAGTGAGGGATGCGGGTAAAGAAGGATTAGTGGATCGGAAATGTGATTGTCGTATCCCAAAAGAAAATCCTGTCGTTTCCATAGAAACGTTACTCGATTTAGAAGGAAATCTCTTAGAACACATAGTACTCGTATTTCATAGCGACGGAATTTCCGTGTGAATTCGTCAATGTTTGGGAGTGAGGGATGCAGTAAAGAAGGATTAGTGGATCGGAAATGTGATTGTCGTATCCCAAAAGAAAATCCTGTCGTTCCCATAGAAACGTTACTCGATTTAGAAGGAAATGTCTTAGAACACATAGTACTCGTATTTCATAGCGACGGAATATCCGTGTGAATTCGTCAATGTGTGGGAGTGAGGGATGCAGTAAAGAAGGATTAGTGGATCGGAAATGAAATATTCGTATCCCAAAAGAAAATCCTGTCGTTTCCATAGAAACGTTACTCGATTTAGAAGGAAATGTCTTAGAACACATAGTACTCGTATTTCATAGTGACGCAATTTCCGTGTGAATTCGTCAATGTGAGGGAGTAAGGGATGCAGCAAAGAAGGATTAGTGGATCGGAAATGAGATTGTCGTATCCCAAAAGAAAATCCTGTCGTTTCCATAGAAACGTTACTCGATTTAGAAGGAAATCTCTTAGAACACATAGTACTCGTATTTCATAGCGACGGAATTTCTGTGTGAATTCGTCAATGTTTGGGAGGGAGGGATGCAGTAAAGAAGGATTAGTGGATCGGAAATGTGATTGTCGTATCCCAAAAGAAAATCCTGTCGTTTCCATAGAAACGTTACTCGATTTAGAAGGAAATGTCTTAGAACACATAGTACTCGTATTTCATAGCGACGCAATTTCCGTGTGAATTCGTCAATGTTTGGGAGCGAGGGATGCAGTAAAGAAGGATTAGTGGATCGGAAATGTGATTGTCGTATCTCAAAAGAAAATCCTGTCGTTTCCATAGAAACGTCACTCGATTTAGAAGGAGATGTCTTAGAACACATAGTACTCGTATTTCATAGCGGCGCAATTTCCGTGTGAATTCGTCAATGTGTGGGAGTTAGGGATGCAGTAAAGAAGGATTAGTGGATCGGAAATGAGATTGTCGTATCCCAAAAGAAAATCCCGTCGTTTCCATAGAAACGTTACTCGATTTAGAAAGAAATGTCTTAGAACACGCAGTATTTCATAGCGACGCAATTTCCGTGTGAATTCGTCAATGTTTGGGAGTGAGGGATGCGGGTAAAGAAGGATTAGTGGATCGGAAATGTGATTGTCGTATCCCAAAAGAAAATCCTGTCGTTTCCATAGAAACGTTACTCGATTTAGAAGGAAATCTCTTAGAACACATAGTACTCGTATTTCATAGCGACGGAATTTCCGTGTGAATTCGTCAATGTTTGGGAGTGAGGGATGCAGTAAAGAAGGATTAGTGGATCGGAAATGTGATTGTCGTATCCCAAAAGAAAATCCTGTCGTTCCCATAGAAACGTTACTCGATTTAGAAGGAAATGTCTTAGAACACATAGTACTCGTATTTCATAGCGACGCAATTTCCGTGTGAATTCGTCAATGTTTGGGAGTGAGGGATGCAGTAAAGAAGGATTAGTGGATCGGAAATGTGATTGTCGTATCCCAAAAGAAAATCCTGTCCTTTCCATAGAAACGTTACTCGATTTAGAATTAAATGTCTTAGAACACATAGTACTCGTATTTCATAGCGACGCAATTTCCGTGTGAATTCGTCAATGTGTGGGAGTGAGTGATGCAGTAAAGAAGGATTAGTGGATCGAAAATGAGATTGTCGTATCCCAAAAGAAAACCCTGTCGTTTCCATAGAAACGCCACTCGATTTAGAAGGAGAAGTCATAGAACCCATAGTAATACATAGCGACGCAATTTTAGTGTGAATTCGTCAATGTTTGGGAGTGAGGGATGCAGTAAAGAAGGATTAGTGGATCGGAAATGTGATTGTCGTATCCCAAAAGAAAATCCTGTCGTTTCCATAGAAACGTTACTCGATTGAGAAGGAAATGTCTTAGAACACATTGTACTCGTATTTCATAGCGACGAAATTTCCGCGTGAATTCGTCAATGTGTGGGAGTGAGGCATGCAGTAAAGAAGGATTAGTGGATCGGAAATGAGATTGTCGTATCCCAAAAGAAAATCCTGTCGTTTCCATAGAAACGTTACTCGATTTAGAAGGAAATGTCTTAGAGCACATAGTATTTCATAGCGACGCAATTTCCGTGTGAATTCGTCAATGTTTGGGAGTGAGGGATGCAGTATAGAAGGATTAGTCGATCGGAAATGAGACTGTCGTATCCCAAAAAAAAGTCCTGTCGTTTCCATAGAAAGGTTACTTGATATAGAAGGAGAAGTCATAGAACCCATAGTAATTCATAGCGACGCAATTTCCGTGTGAATTCGTCAATGTGTGGGAGTGAGGGATGGTGTAAAGAAGGATTAGTGGATCGGAAATGTGATTGTCGTATCCCAAAAGAAAATCCTGTCGTTTCCATAGAAACGTTACTCGATTTAGAAGGAAATCTCTTAGAACACATAGTACTCGTATTTCATAGCGACGGAATTTCCGTGTGAATTCGTCAATGTTTGGGAGTGAGGGATGCAGTAAAGAAGGATTAGTGGATCGGCAATGAGATTGTCGTATCCCAAAAGAATATCCTGTCGTTTCCATAGAAACGTAACTCGATTTAGAAGGAGATGTCTTAGAACACATAGTACTCGTATTTCATAGCGACGCAATTTCCGTGTGAATTCGTCAATGTGTGGGAGTGAGGGATGCAGTAAAGAAGGATTAGTGGATCGGAAATGAGATTGTCGTATCCCAAAAGAAAATCCCGTCGTTTCCATAGAAACGTTACTCGATTTAGAAAGAAATGTCTTAGAACACATAGTATTTCATAGCGACGCAATTTCCGTGTGAATTCGTCAATGTTTGGGAGTGAGGGATGCGGGTAAAGAAGGATTAGTGGATCGGAAATGTGATTGTCGTATCCCAAAAGAAAATCCTGTCGTTTCCATAGAAACGTTACTCGATTTAGAAGGAAATGTCTTAGAACACATAGTACTCGTATCTCATAGCGACGGAATTTCCGTGTGAATTCGTCAATGTTTGGGAGTGAGGGATGCAGTAAAGAAGGATTAGTGGATCGGAAATGAGATATTCGTATCCCAAAAGAGAATCCTGTCGTTTCCATAGAAACGTTACTCGATTTAGAAGGAAATGTCTTAGAACACATAGTACTCGTATTTCATAGCGACGGAATATCCGTGTGAATTCGTCAATGTGTGGGAGTGAAAGATGCAGTAAAGAAGGATTAGTGGATCGGAAATGAGATTGTCGTATCCCAAAAGAAAATCCTGTCGTTTCCATAGAAACGTTACTCGATTTATAAGGAAATGTCTTAGAACACATAGTACTCGTATTTCATAGCGACGCAATTTCCGTGTGAATTCGTCAATGTGAGGGAGTTAGGGATGCAGTAAAGAAGGATTAGTGGATCGGAAATGAGATTGTCGTATCCCAAAAGAAAATCCCGTCGTTTCCATAGAAACGTGACTCGATTTAGAAAGAAATGTCTTAGAACACATAGTATTTCATAGCGACGCAATTTCCGTGTGAATTCGTCAATGTTTGGGAGTGAGGGATGCAGTAAAGAAGGATTAGTGGATCGGAAATGTGATTGTAGTATCCCAAAAGAAAATCCTGTCGTTTCCATAGAAACGTTACTCGATTTAGAAGGAAATGTCTTAGAACACATAGTACTCGTATTTCATAGCGACGGAATTTCCGTGTGAATTCGTCAATGTTTGGGAGTGAGGGATGCAGTAAAGAAGGATTAGTGGATCGGAAATAAGATATTCGTATCCCAAAAGAAAATCCTGTCGTTTCCATAGAAACGTTACTCGATTTAGAAGGAAATGTCTTAGAACACATAGTACTCGTATTTCATAGCGACGGAATATCCGTGTGAATTCGTCAATGTGTGGGAGTGAGGGATGCAGTAAAGAAGGATTAGTGGATCGGAAATGAAATATTCGTATCCCAAAAGAAAATCCTGTCGTTTCCATAGAAACGTTACTCGATTTAGAAGGAAATGTCTTAGAACACATAGTACTCGTATTTCATAGCGACGCAATTTCCGTGTGAATTCGTCAATGTGAGGGAGTGAGGGATGCAGTAAAGAAGGATTAGTGGATCGGAAATGAGATTGTCGTATCCCAAAAGAAAATCCTGTCGTTTCCATAGAAACGTTACTCGATTTAGAAGGAAATCTCTTAGAACACATAGTACTCGTATTTCATAGCGACAGAATTTCTGTGTGAATTCGTCAATGTTTGGGAGGGAGGGATGCAGTAAAGAAGGATTAGTGGATCGGAAATGTGATTGTCGTATCCCAAAAGAAAATCCTGTCGTTTCCATAGAAACGTTACTCGATGTAGAAGGAAATGTCTTAGAACACATAGTACTCGTATTTCGTAGCGACGCAATTTCCGTGTGAATTCGTCAATGTTTGGGAGCGAGGGATGCAGTAAAGAAGGATTAGTGGATCGGAAATGTGATTGTCGTATCTCAAAAGAAAATCCTGTCGTTTCCATAGAAACGTCACTCGATTTAGAAGGAGATGTCTTATAACACATAGTACTCGTATTTCATAGCGGCGCAATTTCCGTGTGAATTCGTCAATGTGTGGGAGTTAGGGATGCAGTAAAGAAGGATTAGTGGATCGGAAATGAGATTGTCGTATCCCAAAAGAAAATCCCGTCGTTTCCATAGAAACGTTACTCGATTTAGAAAGAAATGTCTTAGAACACGCAGTATTTCATAGCGACGCAATTTCCGTGTGAATTCGTCAATGTTTGGGAGTGAGGGATGCGGGTAAAGAAGGATTAGTGGATCGGAAATGTGATTGTCGTATCCCAAAAGAAAATCCTGTCGTTTCCATAGAAACGTTACTCGATTTAGAAGGAAATGTCTTAGAACACATGGTACTCGTATCTCATAGCGACGGAATTTCCGTGTGAATTCGTCAATGTTTGGGAGTGAGGGATGCAGTAAAGAAGGATTAGTGGATCGGAAATGAGATATTCGTATCCCAAAAGAAAATCCTGTCGTTTCCATAGAAACGTTACTCGATTTAGAAGGAAATGTCTTAGAACACATTGTACTCGTATTTCATAGCGACGGAATATCCGTGTGAATTCGTCAATGTGTGGGAGTGAGGGATGCAGTAAAGAAGGATTAGTGGATCGGAAATGAGATTGTCGTATCCCAAAAGAAAATCCTGTCGTTTCCATAGAAACGTTACTCGATTTATAAGGAAATGTCTTAGAACACATAGTACTCGTATTTCATAGCGACGCAATTTCCGTGTGAATTCGTCAATGTGAGGGAGTTAGGGATGCAGTAAAGAAGGATTAGTGGATCGGAAATGAGATTGTCGTATCCCAATAGAAAATCCCGTCGTTTCCATAGAAACATGACTCGATTTAGAAAGAAATGTCTTAGAACACATAGTATTTCATAGCGACGCAATTTCCGTGTGAATTCGTCAATGTTTGGGAGTGAGGGATGCAGTAAAGAAGGATTAGTGGATCGGAAATGTGATTGTAGTATCCCAAAAGAAAATCCTGTCGTTTCCATAGAAACGTTACTCGATTTAGAAGGAAATGTCTTAGAACACATAGTACTCGTATTTCATAGCGACGGAATTTCCGTGTGAATTCGTCAATGTTTGGGAGTGAGGGATGCAGTAAAGAAGGATTAGTGGATCGGAAATAAGATATTCGTATCAAAAAAGAAAATCCTGTCGATTCCATAGAAACGTTACTCGATTTAGAAGGAAATGTCTTAGAACACATAGTACTCGTATTTCATAGCGACGGAATATCCGTGTGAATTCGTCAATGTGTGGGAGTGAGGGATGCAGTAAAGAAGGATTAGTGGATCGGAAATGAGATTGTCGTATCCCAAAAGAAAATCCTGTCGTTTCCATAGAAACGTTACTCGATTTAGAAGGAAATCTCTTAGAACACATAGTACTCGTATTTCCTAGCGACGGAATTTCTGTGTGAATTCGTCAATGTTTGGGAGTGAGGGATGCAGTAAAGAAGGATTAGTGGATCGCAAATGTGATTGTTGTATCCCAAAAGAAAATCCTGTCGTTTCCATAGAAACGTTACTCGATTTAGAAGGAAAAGTCTTAGAACACATAGTATTTCATAGCGACGCAATTTCCGTGTGAATTCGTCAATGTGTGGGAGTGAGGGATGCAGTAAAGAAGGATTAGTGGATCGGAAATGAGATTGTCGTATCCGAAAAGAAAACCCTGTCGTTTCCATAGAAACGCTACTCGATTTAGAAGGAGAAGTCATAGGACCCATAGTAATTCATAGCGACGCAATTTCCGTGTGAATTCGTGAATGTTTGGGAGTGAGGGATGCAGTAAAGAAGGAGTAGTGGATCGGAAATGTGATTGTCGTATCCCAAAAGAAAATCCTGTCGTTTCTATAGAAACGTTACTCGATTGAGAAGGAAATGTCTTAGAACACATTGTACTCGTATTTCATAGCGACGAAATTTCCGTGTGAATTCGTAAATGTGTGGGAGTGAGGCATTCGGTAAAGAAGGATTCGTGGATCGGAAATGTGATTGTCGTATCCCAAAAGAAAATCCTGTCGTTTCCGTAGAAACGTTACTCGATTTAGAAGGAAACGTCTTAGAACACATAGTATTTCATAGCGACGCAATTTCCGTGTGAATTCGTCAATGTTTGGGAGTGAGGGATGCAGTATAGAAGGATTAGTGGATCGGAAATGAGATTGTCGTATCCCAAAAAAAAGTCCTGTCGTTTCCATAGAAAGGTTACTTGTCATAGAAGGAGAAGTCATAGAACCCATAGTAATTCATAGCGACGCAATTTCCGTGTGAATTCGTCAATGTGTGGGAGTGAGGGATGGTGTAAAGAAGGATTAGTGGATCGGAAATGTGATTGTCGTATCCCAAAAGAAAATCCATTCGTTTCCAAAAAAACGTTACTCGATTTAGAAGGAAATCTCTTAGAACACATAGTACTCGTATTTCATAGCGACGGAATTTCCGTGTGAATTCGTCAATGTTTGGGAGTGAGGGATGCAGTAAAGAAGGATTAGTGGATCGGAAATGTGATTGTCGTATCCCAAAAGAAAATTCTGTCGTTTCCATAGAAACGTTACTCGATTTAGAAGGAAATCTCTTAGAACACATAGTACTCGTATTTCATAGCGACGGAATTTCCGTGTGAATTCGTCAATGTTTGGGAGTGAGGGATGCAGTAAAGAAGGATTAGTGGATCGGAAATGTGGTTGTCGTATCAGAAAAGAAAATCCTGCCGTTTCCATAGAAACGTTACTCGATTTAGAGGGAAATGTCTTAGAACACATAGTACTAGTATTTCATAGCGACGCAATTTCCGTGTGAATTCGTCAATGTTTGGGAGTGAGGTATGCAGTAAAGAAGGATTAGTGGATCGGAAATGTGATTGTCGTATCCCAAAAGAAAATCCTGTCGTTTCCATAGAAACGATACTCGATTTAGAAGGAAATGTCTTAGAACACATAGTATTTCAGAGCGACGCAATTTCCGTGTGAATTCGTCAATGTTTGGGAGTGAGGGATGCAGTAAAGAAGGATTAGTGGATCGGAAATGTGATTGTCGTATCCCAAAAGAAAATCCTGTCGTTTCCATAGAAACGTTACTCGATTTAGAAGGAAATGTCTTAGAACAAATTGTACTCGTATTTAATAGCGAAGCAATTTCCGTGTGAATTCGTCAATGTGTGGGAGTGAGGGATGCAGTAAAGGAGGATTA
This sequence comes from Schistocerca piceifrons, assembly GCF_021461385.2. Taxonomy (NCBI): domain Eukaryota; kingdom Metazoa; phylum Arthropoda; class Insecta; order Orthoptera; family Acrididae; genus Schistocerca; species Schistocerca piceifrons. Next base: position 4,166,657 of record NW_025728287.1, read on the forward strand.
GTGGATCGGAAATGAGATTGTCGTATCCCAAAAGAAAATCCTGTCGTTTCCATAGAAACGTTACTCGATTTAGAAGGAAATGTCCTAGAACACATAGTATTTCATAGCGACGCAATTTCCGTGTGAATTCGTCAATGTTTGGGAGTGAGGGATGCAGTAAAGAAGGATTAGTGGATCGGAAATGTGATTGTCGTATCCCAAAAGAAAATCTGTCGTTTCCATAGAAACGTTACTCGATTTAGAAGGAAATGTCTTAGAACACATAGTACTCGTATTTCATAGCGACGAAATTTCCGTGTGAATTCGTCAATGTGTGGGAGTGAGGGATGCAGTAAAGAAGGATTAGTGGATCGGAAATGAGATTGTCGTATCCCAAAAGAAAATCCTGTCGTTTCCATAGAAACGTTACTCGATTTAGAAGGAAATGTCTTAGAACACATAGTATTTCATAGCGACGCAATTTCCGTGTGAATTCGTCAATGTTTGGGAGTGAGGGATGCAGTATAGAAGGATTAGTGGATCGGAAATGAGATTGTCGTATCCCAAAAAGAAGTCCTGTCGTTTCCATAGAAACGTTACTTGATATAGAAGGAGAAGTCATAGAACCCATAGTAATTCATAGCGACGCAATTTCCGTGTGAATTCGTCAATGATTGGGAGTGAGGGATGCAGTAAAGAAGGATTAGTGGATCGGAAATAAGTTATTCGTATCCCAAAAGAAAATCCTGTCGTTTCCATAGAAACGTTACTCGATTCAGAAGGAAATGTCATAGAACACATAGTACTCGTACGTCATAGCGACGGAATTTCCGTGTGAATTCGTCAATGTGTGGGAGTGAGGGATGCAGTAAAGAAGGATTAGTGGCTCGGAAATGAGATTGTCGTATCCCAAAAGAAAATCCTGTCGTTTCCATAGAAACGTTACTCGATTTAGAAGGAAATGTCTTAGAACACATAGTACTCGTATTTCATAGCGACGCAATTTCCGTGTGAATTCGTCAATGTGAGGGAGTGAGGGATGCAGTAAAGATGGATTAGTGGATCGGAAATGAGATTGTCGTATCCCAAAAGAAAATCCTGTCGTTTCCATAGAAACGTTACTCGATTTAGAAGGAAATGTCTTAGAACACATAGTACTCGTATTTCATAGCGACGCAATTTCCGTGTGAATTCGTCAAAGTTTGGGAGTGAGGGATGCAGTGAAGAAGGATTAGTGGATCGAAAATGTGATTGTCGTATCCCAAAAGAAAATCCTGTCGTTTCCAAAGAAACGTTACTCGATTTAGAAGGAAATGTCTTAGAACACATAGTATTTCAGAGCGACGCAATTTCCGTGTGAATTCGTCAATGTTCTGGAGTGAGGGATGCAGTAAAGAAGGATTAGTGGATCGGAAATGTGATTGTCGTATCCCAAAAGAAAATCCTGTCGTCTCCATAGAAACGTTACTCGATTTAGAAGGAAATGTCTTAGAACAAATAGTACTCGTATTTCATAGCGAAGCAATTACCGTGTGAATTCGTCAATGTGTGGGAGTGAGGGATGCAGTAAAGAAGGATTAGTGGATCGGAAATGAGATTGTCGTATCCCAAAAGAAAATCCCGTCGTTTCCATAGAAACGTTACTCGATTTAGAAAGAAATGTCTTAGAACACATAGTATTTCATAGCGACGCAATTTCCGTGTGAATTCGTCAATGTTCTGGAGTGAGGGATGCAGTAAAGAAGGATTAGTGGATCGGAAATGTGATTGTCGTATCCCAAAAGAAAATCCTGTCGTTTCCATAGAAACGTTACTCGATTTAGAAGGAAATGTCTTAGAACACATAGTACTCGTATTTCATAGCGACGGAATATCCGTGTGAATTCGTCAATGTGTGGGAGTGAGGGATGCAGTAAAGAAGGATTAGTGGATCGGAAATGAAATATTCGTATCCCAAAAGAAAATCCTGTCGTTTCCATAGAAACGTTACTCGATTTAGAAGGAAATGTCTTAGAACACATAGTACTCGTATTTCATAGCGACGCAATTTCCGTGTGAATTCGTCAATATGAGGGAGTAAGGGATGCAGTAAAGAAGGATTAGTGGATCGGAAATGAGATTGTCGTATCCCAAAAGAAAATCCTGTCGTTTCCATAGAAACGTTACTCGATTTAGAAGGAAATCTCTTAGAACACATAGTACTCGTATTTCATAGCGACAGAATTTCTGTGTGAATTCGTCAATGTTTGGGAGGGAGGGATGCAGTAAAGAAGGATTAGTGGATCGGAAATGTGATTGTCGTATCCCAAAAGAAAATCCTGTCGTTTCCATAGAAACGTTACTCGATGTAGAAGGAAATGTCTTAGAACACATAGTACTCGTATTTCATAGCGACGCAATTTCCGTGTGAATTCGTCAATGTTTGGGAGCGAGGGATGCAGTAAAGAAGGATTAGTGGATCGGAAATGTGATTGTCGTATCTCAAAAGAAAATCCTGTCGTTTCCATAGAAACGTCACTCGATTTAGAAGGAGATGTCTTAGAACACATAGTACTCGTATTTCATAGCGGCGCAATTTCCGTGTGAATTCGTCAATGTGTGGGAGGTAGGGATACAGTAAAGAAGGATTAGTGGATCGGAAATGAGATTGTCGTATCCCAAAAGAAAATCCCGTCGTTTCCATAGAAACGTTACTCGATTTAGAAAGAAATGTCTTAGAACACGCAGTATTTCATAGCGACGCAATTTCCGTGTGAATTCGTCAATGTTTGGGAGTGAGGGATGCGGGTAAAGAAGGATTAGTGGATCGGAAATGTGATTGTCGTATCCCAAAAGAAAATCCTGCCGTTTCCATAGAAACGTTACTCGATTTAGAAGGAAATGTCTTAGAACACATAGTACTCGTATCTCATAGCGACAGAATTTCCGTGTGAATTCGTCAATGTTTGGGAGTGAGGGATGCAGTAAAGAAGGATTAGTGGATCGGAAATGAGATATTCGTATCCCAAAAGAAAATCCTGTCGTTTCCATAGAAACGTTACTCGATTTAGAAGGAAATGTCTTAGAACACATAGTACTCGTATTTCATAGCGACGGAATATCCGTGTGAATTCGTCAATGTGTGGGAGTGAGGGATGCAGTAAAGAAGGATTAGTGGATCGGAAATGAGATTGTCGTATCCCAAAAGAAAATCCTGTCGTTTCCATAGAAACGTTACTCGATTTATAAGGAAATGTCTTAGAACACATAGTACTCGTATTTCATAGCGACGCAATTTCCGTGTGAATTCGTCAATGTGAGGGAGTTAGGGATGCAGTAAAGAAGGATTAGTGGATCGGAAATGAGATTGTCGTATCCCAATAGAAAATCCCGTCGTTTCCATAGAAACGTGACTCGATTTAGAAAGAAATGTCTTAGAACACATAGTATTTCATAGCGACGCAATTTCCGTGTGAATTCGTCAATGTTTGGGAGTGAGGGATGCAGTAAAGAAGGATTAGTGGATCGGAAATGTGATTGTAGTATCCCAAAAGAAAATCCTGTCGTTTCCATAGAAACGTTACTCGATTTAGAAGGAAATGTCTTAGAACACATAGTAATTCATAGCGACGCAATTTCCGTGTGAATTCGTGAATGTTTGGGAGTGAGGGATGCAGTAAAGAAGGAGTAGTGGATCGGAAATGTGATTGTCGTATCCCAAAAGAAAATCCTGTCGTTTCTATAGAAACGTTACTCGATTGAGAAGGAAATGTCTTAGAACACATTGTACTCGTATTTCATAGCGACGAAATTTCCGTGTGAATTCGTAAATTTGTGGGAGTGAGGCATGCGGTAAAGAAGGATTCGTGGATCGGAAATGTGATTGTCGTATCCCAAAAGAAAATCCTGTCGTTTCCGTAGAAACGTTACTCGATTTAGAAGGAAACGTCTTAGAACACATAGTATTTCATAGCGACGCAATTTCCGTGTGAATTCGTCAATGTTTGGGAGTGAGGGATGCAGTATAGAAGGATTAGTGGATCGGAAATGAGATTGTCGTATCCCAAAAAAAAGTCCTGTCGTTTCCATAGAAAGGTTACTTGTCATAGAAGGAGAAGTCATAGAACCCATAGTAATTCATAGCGACGCAATTTCCGTGTGAATTCGTCAATGTGTGGGAGTGAGGGATGGTGTAAAGAAGGATTAGTGGATCGGAAATGTGATTGTCGTATCCCAAAAGAAAATCCATTCGTTTCCAAAAAAACGTTACTCGATTTAGAAGGAAATCTCTTAGAACACATAGTACTCGTATTTCATAGCGACGGAATTTCCGTGTGAATTCGTCAATGTTTGGGAGTGAGGGATGCAGTAAAGAAGGATTAGTGGATCGGAAATGTGATTGTCGTATCCCAAAAGAAAATTCTGTCGTTTCCATAGAAACGTTACTCGATTTAGAAGGAAATCTCTTAGAACACATAGTACTCGTATTTCATAGCGACGGAATTTCCGTGTGAATTCGTCAATGTTTGGGAGTGAGGGATGCAGTAAAGAAGGATTAGTGGATCGGAAATGTGGTTGTCGTATCAGAAAAGAAAATCCTGCCGTTTCCATAGAAACGTTACTCGATTTAGAAGGAAATGTCTTAGAACACATAGTACTAGTATTTCATAGCGACGCAATTTCCGTGTGAATTCGTCAATGTTTGGGAGTGAGGTATGCAGTAAAGAAGGATTAGTGGATCGGAAATGTGATTGTCGTATCCCAAAAGAAAATCCTGTCGTTTCCATAGAAACGATACTCGATTTAGAAGGAAATGTCTTAGAACACATAGTATTTCAGAGCGACGCAATTTCCGTGTGAATTCGTCAATGTTTGGGAGTGAGGGATGCAGTAAAGAAGGATTAGTGGATCGGAAATGTGATTGTCGTATCCCAAAAGAAAATCCTGTCGTTTCCATAGAAACGTTACTCGATTTAGAAGGAAATGTCTTAGTACAAATTGTACTCGTATTTCATAGCGAAGCAATTTCCGTGTGAATTCGTCAATGTGTGGGAGTGAGGGATGCAGTAAAGGAGGATTAGTGGATCGGAAATGACATTGTCGTATCCCAAAAGAAAATCCTGTCGTTTCCATAGAAACGTTACTCGATTTAGAAGGAAATGTCCTAGAACACATAGTATTTCATAGCGACGCAATTTCCGTGTGAATTCGTCAATGTTTGGGAGTGAGGGATGCAGTAAAGAAGGATTAGTGGATCGGAAATGTGATTGTCGTATCCCAAAAGAAAATCTGTCGTTTCCATAGAAACGTTACTCGATTTAGAAGGAAATGTCTTAGAACACATAGTACTCGTATTTCATAGCGACGAAATTTCCGTGTGAATTCGTCAATGTGTGGGAGTGAGGGATGCAGTAAAGAAGGATTAGTGGATCGGAAATGAGATTGTCGTATCCCAAAAGAAAATCCTGTCGTTTCCATAGAAACGTTACTCGATTTAGAAGGAAATGTCTTAGAACACATAGTATTTCATAGCGACGCAATTTCCGTGTGAATTCGTCAATGTTTGGGAGTGAGGGATGCAGTATAGAAGGATTAGTGGATCGGAAATGAGATTGTCGTATCCCAAAAAGAAGTCCTGTCGTTTCCATAGAAACGTTACTTGATATAGAAGGAGAAGTCATAGAACCCATAGTAATTCATAGCGACGCAATTTCCGTGTGAATTCGTCAATGATTGGGAGTGAGGGATGCAGTAAAGAAGGATTAGTGGATCGGAAATAAGTTATTCGTATCCCAAAAGAAAATCCTGTCGTTTCCATAGAAACGTTACTCGATTCAGAAGGAAATGTCATAGAACACATAGTACACGTACGTCATAGCGACGGAATTTCCGTGTGAATTCGTCAATGTGTGGGAGTGAGGGATGCAGTAAAGAAGGATTAGTGGCTCGGAAATGAGATTGTCGTATCCCAAAAGAAAATCCTGTCGTTTCCATAGAAACGTTACTCGATTTAGAAGGAAATGTCTTAGAACACATAGTACTCGTATTTCATAGCGACGCAATTTCCGTGTGAATTCGTCAATGTGAGGGAGTGAGGGATGCAGTAAAGATGGATTAGTGGATCGGAAATGAGATTGTCGTATCCCAAAAGAAAATCCTGTCGTTTCCATAGAAACGTTACTCGTTTTAGAAGGAAATGTCTTACAACACATAGTACTCGTACTTCATAGCGACGGAATTTCCGTGTGAATTCGTCAATGTTTGGGAGTGAGGGATGCAGTAAAGAAGGATTAGTGGATCGGGAATGAGATTGTCGTATCCCAAAAGAAAATCCTGTCGTTTCCATAGAAACGTTACTCGATTTAGAAGGAAATGTCTTAGAACACATAGTACTCGTATTTCATAGCGACGCAATTTCCGTGTGAATTCGTCAAAGTTTGGGAGTGAGGGATGCAGTGAAGAAGGATTAGTGGATCGAAAATGTGATTGTCGTATCCCAAAAGAAAATCCTGTCGTTTCCAAAGAAACGTTACTCGATTTAGAAGGAAATGTCTTAGAACACATAGTATTTCCGAGCGACGCAATTTCCGTGTGAATTCGTCAATGTTCTGGAGTGAGGGATGCAGTAAAGGAGGATTAGTGGATCGGAAATGTGATTGTCGTATCCCAAAAGAAAATCCTGTCGTTTCCATAGAAACGTTACTCGATTTAGAAGGAAATGTCTTAGAACAAATAGTACTCGTATTTCATAGCGAAGCAATTACCGTGTGAATTCGTCAATGTGTGGGAGTGAGGGATGCAGTAAAGAAGGATTAGTGGATCGGAAATGAGATTGTCGTATCCCAAAAGAAAATCCCGTCGTTTCCATAGAAACGTTACTCGATTTAGAAAGAAATGTCTTAGAACACATAGTATTTCATAGCGACGCAATTTCCGTGTGAATTCGTCAATGTTTGGGAGTGAGAGATGCGGGTAAAGAAGGATTAGTGGATCGGAAATGTGATTGTCGTATCCCAAAAGAAAATCCTGTCGTTTCCATAGAAACGTTACTCGATTTAGAAGGAAATGTCTTAGAACACATAGTACTCGTATTTCATAGCGACGGAATTTCCGTGTGAATTCGTCAATGTTTGGGAGTGAGGGATGCAGTAAAGAAGGATTAGTGGATCGGAAATGAGATATTCGTATCCCAAAAGAAAATCCTGTCGTTTCCATAGAAACGTTACTCGATTTAGAAGGAAATGTCTTAGAACACATAGTACTCGTATTTCATAGCGACGGAATATCCGTGTGAATTCGTCAATGTGAGGGAGTGAGGGATGCAGTAAAGAAGGATTTGTGGATCGGAAATGAGATTGTCGTATCCCAAAAGAAAATCCCGTCGTTTCCATAGAAACGTTACTCGATTTAGAAAGAAATGTCTTAGAACACATAGTATTTCATAGCGACGCAATTTCCGTGTGAATTCGTCAATGTTTGGGAGTGAGGGATGCGGGTAAAGAAGGATTAGTGGATCGGAAATGTGATTGTCGTATCCCAAAAGAAAATCCTGTCGTTTCCATAGAAACGTTACCCGATTAAGAAGGAAATGTCTTAGAACACATAGTACTCGTATTTCATAGCGACGGAATTTCCGTGTGAATTCGTCAATGTTTGGGAGTGAGGGATGCAATAAAGAAGGATTAGTGGATCGGAAATAAGATATTTGTATAACAAAAGAAAATCCTGTCGTTTCCATAGAAACGTTACTCGATTTAGAAGGAAATGTCTTAGAACACATAGTACTCGTATTTCATAGCGACGCAATTTCCGTGTGAATTCGTCAATGTGTGGGAGTGAGGGATGCAGAAAAGAAGGATTAGTGGGTCGGAAATGATACTGTCGTATCCCAAAAGAAAATCCTGTCGTTTCCATAGAAACGTTACTCGATTTAGAAGGAAATGTCTTAGGACACATAGTACTCGTATTTCATAGCGACGCAATTTCCGTGTGAATTCGTCAATGTGTGGGAGTGAGGGATGCAGTAAAGAAGGATTAGTGGATCGGAAATGAGATTGTCGTATCCCAAAAGAAAATCCTGTCGTTTCCATAGAAACGTTACTCGATTTAGAAGGAAATGTCTTAGAACACATAGTACTCGTATTTCATAGCGACGCAATTTCCGTGTGAATTCGTCAATGTAAGGGAGTGAGGGATGCAGTAAAGAAGGATTAGTGGATCGGAAATGAGATTGTCGTACCCCAAAAGAAAATCCTGTCGTTTCCATAGAAACGTTACTCGATTTAGAAGGAAATGTCTTAGAACACATAGTACTCGTATTTCATAGCGACGGAATTTCCGTGTGAATTCGACAATGTTTGGGAGTGAGGGAAGCAGTAAAGAAGGATTAGTGGATCGGAAATGTGATTGTCGTATCCCAAAAGAAAATCCTGTCGTTTCCATAGAAACGTTACTCGATTTAGAAGGAAATGTCTTAGAACAAATAGTACTCGTATTTCATAGCGAAGCAATTTCCGTGTGAATTCGTCAATGTGTGGGAGTGAGGGATGCAGTAAAAAAGGATTAGTGGATCGGAAATGAGATTGTCGTATCCCAAAAGAAAATCCCGTCGTTTCCATAGAAACGTTAGTCGATTTAGAAAGAAATGTCTTAGAACACATAGTATTTCATAGCGACGCAATTTCCGTGTGAATTCGTCAATGTTTGGGAGTGAGGGATGCGGGTAAAGAAGGATTAGTGGATCGGAAATGTGATTGTCTTATCCCAAAAGAAAATCCTGTCGTTTCCATAGAAACGTTACTCGATTTAGAAGGAAATGTCTTAGGACACATAGTACTCGTATTTCATAGCGACGCAATTTCCGTGTGAATTCGTCAATGTGTGGGAGTGAGGGATGCAGTAAAGAAGGATTAGTGGATCGGAAATGAGATTGTCGTATCCCAAAAGAAAATCCTGTCGTTTCCATAGAAACGTTACTCGATTTAGAAGGAAATGTCTTAGAACACATAGTACTCGTATTTCATAGCGACGCAATTTCCGTGTGAATTCGTCAATGTAAGGGAGTGAGGGATGCAGTAAAGAAGGATTAGTGGATCGGAAATGAGATTGTCGTATCCCAAAAGAAAATCCTGTCGTTTCCATAGAAACGTTACTCGATTTAGAAGGAAATGTCTTAGAACACATAGTACTCGTATTTCATAGCGACGGAATTTCCGTGTGAATTCGACAATGTTTGGGAGTGAGGGATGCAGTAAAGAAGGATTAGTGGATCGGAAATGTGATTGTCGTATCCCAAAAGAAAATCCTGTCGTTTCCATAGAAACGTTACTCGATTTAGAAGGAAATGTCTTAGAACAAATAGTACTCGTATTTCATAGCGAAGCAATTTTTGTGTGAATTCGTCAATGTGTGGGAGTGAGGGATGCAGTAAAAAAGGATTAGTGGATCGGAAATGAGATTGTCGTATCCCAAAAGAAAATCCCGTCGTTTCCATAGAAACGTTAGTCGATTTAGAAAGAAATGTCTTAGAACACATAGTATTTCATAGCGACGCAATTTCCGTGTGAATTCGTCAATGTTTGGGAGTGAGGGATGCGGGTAAAGAAGGATTAGTGGATCGGAAATGTGATTGTCTTATCCCAAAAGAAAATCCTGTCGTTTCCATAGAAACGTTACTCGATTTAAAAGGAAATGTCTTAGAACACATAGTACTCGTATTTCATAGCGACGTACTTTCCGTGTGAATTCGTCAATGTTTGGGAGTGAGGGATGCAGTAAAGAACGATTAGTGGATCGGAAATGAGATATTCGTATCCCAAAAGAAAATCCTGTCGTTTCCATAGAAACGTTACTCGATTTAGAAGGAAATGTCTTAGAACACATAGTACACGTATTTCATAGCGACGGAATTTCCGTGTGAATTCGTCAATGTGTGGGAGTGAGGGATGCAGTAAAGAAGGATTTGTGGATCGGAAATGAGATTGTCGTATCCCAAAAGAAAATCCTGTCGTTTCCATAGAAACGTTACTCGATTTATAAGGAAATGTCTTAGAACACATAGTACTCGTATTCCATAGCGACGCAATATCCGTGTGAATTCGTCAATGTGAGGGAGTGAGGGATGCAGTAAAGAAGGATTAGTGGATCGGAAATGAGATTGTCGTATCCCAAAAGAAAATCCCGTCGTTTCCATAGAAACGTTACTCGATTTAGAAAGAAATGTCTTAGAACACATAGTATTTCATAGCGACGCAATTTCCGTGTGAATTCGTCAATGTTTGGGAGTGAGGGATGCGGGTAAATAAGGATTAGTGGATCGGAAATGTGATTGTCGCATCCCAAAAGAAAATCCTGTCGTTTCCATAGAAACGTTACTCGATTTAAAAGGAAATGTCTTAGAACACATAGTACTCGTATTTCATAGCGAGGTAATTTCCGTGTGAATTCGTCAATGTTTGGGAGTGAGGGATGCAGTAAAGAAGGATTAGTGGATCGGAAAGGAGATATTCGTATCCCAAAAGAAAATCCTGTCGTTTTTATAGAAACGTTACTCGATTTAGAAGGAAATGTCTTAGAACACATAGTACTCGTATTTCATAGCGACGGAATATCCGTGTGAATTCGTCAATGTGTGGGAGTGAGGGATGCAGTAAAGAAGGATTAGTGGATCGGAAATGAGATTGTCGTATCCCAAAAGAAAATCCTGTCGTTTCCATAGAAACGTAACTCGATTTATAAGGAAATGTCTTAGAACACATAGTACTCGTATTTCATAGCGACGCAATTTCCGTGTGAATTCGTCAATGTGAGGGAGTGAGGGATGCAGTAAAGAAGGATTAGTGGATCGGAAATGAGATTGTCGTATCCCAAAAGAAAATCCCGTCGTTTCCATAGAAACGTTACTCGATTTAGAAGGAAATGTCTTAGAACACATAGTACTCGTATTTCATAGCGAATAAATTTCCGTGTGAATTCGTCAATGTGTGGGAGTGAGGGATGCAGTAAAGAAGGATTAGTGGATCGGAAATGAGATTGTCGTATCCCAAAAGAAAATCCTGTCGCTTCCATAGAAACGTTACTCGATTTAGAAGGAAATGTCTTAAAACACATAGTACTCGTATCTCATAGCGACGCAATTTCCGTGTGAATTCGTCAATGTGAGGGAGTAAGGGATGCAGTAAAGAAGGATTAGTGGATCGGAAATGAGATTGTCGTATCCCAAAAGAAAATCCTGTCGTTTCCATAGAAACGTTACTCGATTTAGAAGGAAATCTCTTAGAACACATAGTACTCGTATTTCATAGCGACGCAATTTCCGTGTGAATTCGTCAATGTTTGGGAGTGAGGGATGCAGTAAAGAAGGATTAGTGGATCGGAAATGAGATTGTCGTATCCCAAAAGAAAATCCTGTCGTTTCCATAGAAACGTTACTCGATTTAGAAGGAAATGTCTTAGAACACATAGTACTCGTATTTCATAGCGACGCAATTTCCGTGTGAATTTGTCAATGTGTGGGAGTGAGGGATGCAGTAAAGAAGGATTAGTGGATCGGAAATGTGATTGTCGTATCCCAAAAGAAAACCCTGTCGTTTCCATAGAAACGCTACTCGATTTAGAAGGAGAAGTCACAGAACCCATAGTAATTCATAGCGACGCAATTTCCGTGTGAATTCGTCAATGTTTGGGAGTGAGGGATGCAGTAAAGAAGGATTAGTGGATCGGAAATGTGATTGTCGTATCCCAAAAGAAAATCCTGTCGTTTCCATAGAAACGTTACTCGATTGAGAAGGAAATGTCTTAGAACTCATAATACTCGTATTTCATAGCGACGAAATTTCCGTGTGAATTCGTCAATGTGTGGGAGTGAGGGATGCAGTAAAGAAGGATTAGTGGATCGGAAATGAGATTGTCGTATCCCAAAAGAAAATCCTGTCGTTTCCATAGAAACGTTACTCGATTTAGAAGGAAACGTCTTAGAACACATAGTATTTCATAGCGACGCAATTTCCGTGTGAATTCGTCAATGTTTGGGAGTGAGGGATGCAGTATAGAAGGATTAGTGGATCGGAAATGAGATTGTCGTATCCCAAAAAGAAGTCCTGTCGTTTCCATAGAAACGTTACTTGATATAGAAGGAGAAGTCATAGAACCCATAGTAATTCATAGCGACGCAATGTCCGTGTGAATTCGTCAATGTTTGGGAGTGAGGGTGCAGTAAAGAAGGATTAGTGGATCGGAAGTAAGATATTCGTATCCCAAAAGAAAATCCTGTCGTTTCCATAGAAACGTTACTCGATTCAGAAGGAAATGTCATAGAACACATAGTACTCGTATTTCATAGCGACGGAATTTCCGTGTGAATTCGTTAATGTCTGGGAGTGAGGGATGCAGTAAAGAAGGATTAGTGGATCGGAAATGAGATTGTCGTATCCCAAAAGAAAATCCTGTCGTTTCCATAGAAACGTTACTCGATTTAGAAGGAAATGTCTTAGAACACATAGTACTCGTATTTCATAGCGACGCAATTTCCGTGTAAATTCGTCAATGTGAGGGAGTGAGGGATGCAGTAAAGAAGGATTAGTGGATCGGAAATGAGATTGTCGTATCTCAAAAGAAAATCCTGTCGTTTCCATAGAAACCTTACTCGATTTAGAAGGAAATGTCTTAGAACACATAGTACTCGTATTTCATAGCGACAGAATTTCCGTGTGAATTCGTCAATGTTTGGGAGTGAGGGATGCAGTAAAGAAGGATTAGTGGATCGGAAATGTGATTGTCGTATCCCAAAAGAAAATCCTGTCGTTTCCATAGAAACGTTACTCGATTTAGAAGGAAATGTCTTAGAACACATAGTACTCGTATTTCATAGCGACGCAATTTCCGTGTGAATTCGTCAATGTGTGGGAGTAAGGGATGCAGTAAAGAAGGATTAGTGGATCGGAAATAAGATTGTCGTATCCCAAAAGAAAATCCTGTCGTTTCCATAGAAACGTTACTCGATTTAGAAAGAAATGTCTTAGAACACATAGTATTTCATAGCGACGCAATTTCCGCGTGAATTCGTCACTGTTTGGGAGTGAGGAATGCAGTAAAGAAGGATTAGTGGATCGGAAATGTGATTGTCGTATCCCAAAAGAAAATCCTGTCGTTTCCATAGAAACGTTACTCCATTTAGAAGGAATTGTCTTAGAACACATAGTACTCGTATTTCATAGCGACGGAATTTTCATGTGAATTCGTCAATGTTTGGGAGTGAAGGATGCAGTAAAGAAGGATTAGTGGATCGGAAATGAGATTGTCGTATCCCAAAGGAAAAACCTGTCGTTTCCATAGAAACGTTACTCGATTTAAAAGGAAATGTCTTAGAACACATAGTATTTCATAGCGACGCAATTTCCGTATGAATTCGTCAATGTTTGGGAGTGAGTGATGCAGTAAAGAAGGATTAATGGATTGGAAATGAGATTGTCGTATCCCAAAAAAGAGTCCTGTCGTTTCCATAGAAACATTACTTGATTTAGAAGGAGAAGTCATAGAACCCATAGTAATTCATAGCGACGCAATTTCCGTGTGAATTCGTCAATGTGTGGGGGTGAGGGATGCAGTAAAGAAGGATTAGTGGATCGGAAATGAGATTTTCGTATCCCAAAAGAAAATCCTGTCGTTTCCATAGAAACGTTACTCGATTTAAAAGGAAATGTCTTAGAACACATAGTATTTCATAGCGACGCAATTTCCGTGTGAATTCGTCAATGTGTGGGAGTGAGGGATGCAGTAAAGAAGGATTAGTGGATCGGAAATGAGATTGTCGTATCCCAAAAGAAAATCCTGTCGTTTCCATAGAAACGTTACTCGATTTTGAAGGAAACGTCTTAGAACACATAGTATTTCATAGCGACGCAATTTCCGTGTGAATTCGTCAATGTTTGGGAGTGAGGGATGCAGTATAGAAGGATTAGTGGATCGGAAATGAGATTGTCGTATCCCAAAAAGAAGTCCTGTCGTTTCCATAGAAACGTTACTTGATATAGAAGGAGAAGTCATAGAACCCATAGTAATTCATAGCGACGCAATGTCCGTGTGAATTCGTCAATGTTTGGGAGTGAGGGTGCAGTAAAGAAGGATTAGTGGATCGGAAGTAAGATATTCGTATCCCAAAAGAAAATCCTGTCGTTTCCATAGAAACGTTACTCGATTCAGAAGGAAATGTCATAGAACACATAGTACTCGTATTTCATAGCGAGGGAATTTCCGTGTGAATTCGTTAATGTCTGGGAGTGAGGGATGCAGTAAAGAAGGATTAGTGGATCGGAAATGAGATTGTCGTATCCCAAAAGAAAATCCTGTCGTTTCCATAGAAACGTTACTCGATTTAGAAGGAAATGTCTTAGAACACATAGTACTCGTATTTCATAGCGACGCAATTTCCGCGTAAATTCGTCAATGTGAGGGAGTGAGGGATGCAGTAAAGAAGGATTAGTGGATCGGAAATGAGATTGTCGTATCTCAAAAGAAAATCCTGTCGTTTCCATAGAAACCTTACTCGATTTAGAAGGAAATGTCTTAGAACACATAGTACTCGTATTTCATAGCGACGGAATTTCCGTGTGAATTCGTCAATGTTTGGGAGTGAGGGATGCAGTAAAGAAGGATTAGTGGATCGGAAATGTGATTGTCGTATCCCAAAAGAAAATCCTGTCGTTTCCATAGAAACGTTACTCGATTTAGAAGGAAATGTCTTAGAACACATAGTACTCGTATTTCATAGCGACGCAATTTCCGTGTGAATTCGTCAATGTGTGGGAGTAAGGGATGCAGTAAAGAAGGATTAGTGGATCGGAAATAAGATTGTCGTATCCCAAAAGAAAATCCTGTCGTTTCCATAGAAACGTTACTCGATTTAGAAAGAAATGTCTTAGAACACATAGTATTTCATAGCGACGCAATTTCCGCGTGAATTCGTCACTGTTTGGGAGTGAGGAATGCAGTAAAGAAGGATTAGTGGATCGGAAATGTGATTGTCGTATCCCAAAAGAAAATCCTGTCGTTTCCATAGAAACGTTACTCCATTTAGAAGGAATTGTCTTAGAACACATAGTACTCGTATTTCATAGCGACGGAATTTTCATGTGAATTCGTCAATGTTTGGGAGTGAAGGATGCAGTAAAGAAGGATTAGTGGATCGGAAATGAGATTGTCGTATCCCAAAGGAAAATCCTGTCGTTTCCATAGAAACGTTACTCGATTTAAAAGGAAATGTCTTAGAACACATAGTATTTCATAGCGACGCAATTTCCGTATGAATTCGTCAATGTTTGGGAGTGAGGGATGCAGTAAATAAGGATTAATGGATTGGAAATGAGATTGTCGTATCCCAAAAAAGAGTCCTGTCGTTTCCATAGAAACATTACTTGATTTAGAAGGAGTAGTCATAGAACCCATAGTAATTCATAGCGACGCAATTTCCGTGTGAATTCGTCAATGTGTGGGGGTGAGGGATGCAGTAAAGAAGGATTAGTGGATCGGAAATGAGATTTTCGTATCCCAAAAGAAAATCCTGTCGTTTCCATAGAAACGTTACTCGATTTAAATGGAAATGTCTTAGAACACATAGTATTTCATAGCGACGCAATTTCCGTGTGAATTCGTCAATGTGTGGGAGTGAGGGATGCAGTAAAGAAGGATTAGTGGATCGGAAATGAGATTGTCGTATCCCAAAAGAAAATCCTGTCGTTTCCATAGAAACGTTACTCGATTTAAAAGGAAATGTCTTAGAACTTATAGTATTTCATAGCGATGCAATTTCCGTGTGAATTCGTCAATGTTTGGGAGTGAGGGATGCAGTAAAGAAGGATTAATGGATTGGAAATGAGATTGTCGTATCCCAAAAGAAAATCCTGTCGTTTCCATAGAAACGTTACTCGATTTAAAAGGAAATGTCTTAGAACACATAGTATTTCATAGCGACGCAATTTCCGTGTGAATTCGTCAATGTGTGGGAGTGAGGGATGCAGTAAAGAAGGATTAGTGGATCGGAAATGAGAATGTCGTATCCCAAAAGAAAATCCTGTCGTTTCCATAGAAACGTTACTCGCTTTAGCAGGAAATGTCTTAGAACACATAGTATTTCATAGCGACGCAATTTCCGTGTGAATTCGTCAATGTGTGGGAATGAAAGATGCAGTAAAGAAGGATTAGTGGATCGGAAATGAGATTGTCGTATCCCAAAAGAAAATCCTGTCGTTTCCATAGAAACGTTACTCGATTTAAAAGGAAATGTCTTATAACACATAGTATTTCATAGCGACGCAATTTCCGTGTGAATTCGTCAATGTTTGGGAGTGAGGGATGCAGTAAAGAAGGATTAATGGATTGGAAATGAGATTGTCGTATCGCAAAAAAGAGTCCTGTCGTTTCCATAGAAACATTACTTGATTTAGAAGGAGAAGTCATAGAACCCATAGTAATACATAGCGACGCAATTTCCGTGTGAATTCGTCAATGTGTGGGGGTGAGGGATGCAGTAAAGAAGGATTAGTGGATCGGAAATGTGATTGTCGTATCCCAAAAGAAAATCCTGTCTTTTAAATAGAAACGTTACTCGATTTAGAAGGAAATGTCTTAGAACACATAGTACTCGTATTTCATAGCGACGCAATTTCCGTGTGAATTCGTCAATGTGAGGGAGTGAGGGATGCAGTAAAGAAGGATTAGTGGATCGGAAATGAGATTGTCGTATCCCAAAAGAAAATCCTGACGTTTCCATAGAAACGTTACTCGATTTAGAAGGAAATGTCTTAGAACACATAGTACTCGTATTTCATAGCGACGGAATTTCCGTGTGAATTCGTCAATGTTTGGGAGTGAGGGATGCAGTAAAGAAGGATTAGTGGTTCGGGAATGAGATTGTCGTATCCCAAAAGAAAATCCTGTCGTTTCCATAGAAACGTTACTCGATTTAGAAGGAAATGTCTTAGAACACATAGTACTTGTATTTCATAGCGACGCCATTTCCGTGTGAATTCGTCAAAGTTTGGGGGTGAGGGATGCAGTAAAGAAGGATTAGTGGATCGGAAATGTGATTGTCGTATCCCAAAAGAAAATCCTGTCGTTTCCATTGAAACGTTACGCGATTTAGAAGGAAATGTCTTAGAACACATAGTATTTCAGAGCGACGCAATTTCCGTGTGAATTCGTCAATGTTTGGGAGTGAGGGATGCAGTAAAGAAGGATTACTGGATCGGAAATGTGATTGTCGTATCCCAAAAGAAAATCCTGTCGTTTCCATAGAAACGTTACTCGATTTAGAAGGAAATGTCTTAGAACAAATAGTACTCGTATTTCATAGCCAAGCAATTTCCGTGTGAATTCGTCAATGTGTGGGAGTGAGGGATGCAGTAAAGAAGGATTAGTGGATCGGAAATGAGATTGTCGTATCCCAAAAGAAAATCCTGTCGTTTCCATAGAAACGTTACTCGATTTAGAAGGAAATGTCTTAGAACACATAGTATTTCAGAGCGACGCAATTTCCGTGTGAATTCGTCAATGTTTGGGAGTGAGGGATGCAGTAAAGAAGGATTAGTGGATCGGAAATGTGATTGTCGTATCCCAAAAGAAAATCCTGTCGTTTCCATAGAAACGTTACTCGATTTAAAAGGAAATGTCTTAGAACACATAGTATTTCATAGCGACGCAATTTCCGTGTGAATTCGTCAATGTGTGGGAGTGAGGGATGCAGTAAAGAAGGATTAGTGGATCGGAAATGAGAATGTCGTATCCCAAAAGAAAATCCTGTCGTTTCCATAGAAACGTTACTCGCTTTAGCAGGAAATGTCTTAGAACACATAGTATTTCATAGCGACGCAATTTCCGTGTGAATTCGTCAATGTGTGGGAGTGAAAGATGCAGTAAAGAAGGATTAGTGGATCGGAAATGAGATTGTCGTATCCCAAAAGAAAATCCTGTCGTTTCCATAGAAACGTTACTCGATTTAAAAGGAAATGTCTTATAACACATAGTATTTCATAGCGACGCAATTTCCGTGTGAATTCGTCAATGTTTGGGAGTGAGGGATGCAGTAAAGAAGGATTAATGGATTGGAAATGAGATTGTCGTATCGCAAAAAAGAGTCCTGTCGTTTCCATAGAAACATTACTTGATTTTGAAGGAGAAGTCATAGAACCCATAGTAATTCATAGCGACGCAATTTCCGTGTGAATTCGTCAATGTGTGGGGGTGAGGGATGCAGTAAAGAAGGATTAGTGGATCGGAAATGTGATTGTCGTATCCCAAAAGAAAATCCTGTCTTTTAAATAGAAACGTTACTCGATTTAGAAGGAAATGTCTTAGAACACATAGTACTCGTATTTCATAGCGACGCAATTTCCGTGTGAATTCGTCAATGTGAGGGAGTGAGGGATGCAGTAAAGAAGGATTAGTGGATCGGAAATGAGATTGTCGTATCCCAAAAGAAAATCCTGACGTTTCCATAGAAACGTTACTCGATTTAGAAGGAAATGTCTTAGAACACATAGTACTCGTATTTCATAGCGACGGAATTTCCGTGTGAATTCGTCAATGTTTGGGAGTGAGGGATGCAGTAAAGAAGGATTAGTGGATCGGGAATGAGATTGTCGTATCCCAAAAGAAAATCCTGTCGTTTCCATAGAAACGTTACTCGATTTAGAAGGAAATGTCTTAGAACACATAGTACTCGTATTTCATAGCGACGCCATTTCCGTGTGAATTCGTCAAAGTTTGGGGGTGAGGGATGCAGTAAAGAAGGATTAGTGGATCGGAAATGTGATTGTCGTATCCCAAAAGAAAATCCTGTCGTTTCCATTGAAACGTTACGCGATTTAGAAGGAAATGTCTTAGAACACATAGTATTTCAGAGCGACGCAATTTCCGTGTGAATTCGTCAATGTTTGGGCGTGAGGGATGCAGTAAAGAAGGATTAGTGGATCGGAAATGTGATTGACGTATCCCAAAAGAAAATCCTGTCGTTTCCATAGACACATTACTCGATTTAGAAGGAAATGTCTTAGAACAAATAGTACTCGTATTTCATAGCCAAGCAATTTCCGTGTGAATTCGTCAATGTGTGGGAGTGAGGGATGCAGTAAAGAAGGATTAGTGGATCGGAAATGAGACTGTCGTATCCCAAAAGAAAATCCTGACGTTTCCATAGAAACGTTACTCGATTTAGAAGGAAATGTCTTAGAACACATAGTACTCGTATTTCATAGCGACGGAATTTCCGTGTGAATTCGTCAATGTTTGGGAGTGAGGGATGCAGTAAAGAAGGATTAGTGGATCGGGAATGAGATTGTCGTATCCCAAAAGAAAATCCTGTCGTTTCCATAGAAACGTTACTCGATTTAGAAGGAAATGTCTTAGAACACATAGTACTCGTATTTCATAGCGACGCCATTTCCGTGTGAATTCGTCAAAGTTTGGGGGTGAGGGATGCAGTAAAGAAGGATTAGTGGATCGGAAATGTGATTGTCGTATCCCAAAAGAAAATCCTGTCGTTTCCATTGAAACGTTACGCGATTTAGAAGGAAATGTCTTAGAACACATAGTATTTCAGAGCCACGCAATTTCCGTGTGAATTCGTCAATGTTTGGGAGTGAGGGATGCAGTAAAGAAGGATTACTGGATCGGAAATGTGATTGTCGTATCCCAAAAGAAAATCCTGTCGTTTCCATAGAAACGTTACTCGATTTAGAAGGAAATGTCTTAGAACAAATAGTACTCGTATTTCATAGCCAAGCAATTTCCGTGTGAATTCGTCAATGTGTGGGAGTGAGGGATGCAGTAAAGAAGGATTAGCGGATCGGAAATGAGATTGTCGTATCCCAAAAGAAAATCCTGTCGTTTCCATAGAAACGTTACTCGATTTAGAAGGAAATGTCTTAGAACACATAGTATTTCAGAGCGACGCAATTTCCGTGTGAATTCGTCAATGTTTGGGAGTGAGGGATGCAGTAAAGAAGGATTAGTGGATCGGAAATGTGATTGTCGTATCCCAAAAGAAAATCCTGTCGTTTCCATAGAAACGTTACTCGATTTAAAAGGAAATGTCTTAGAACACATAGTATTTCATAGCGACGCAATTTCCGTGTGAATTCGTCAATGTGTGGGAGTGAGGGATGCAGTAAAGAAGGATTAGTGGATCGGAAATGAGAATGTCGTATCCCAAAAGAAAATCCTGTCGTTTCCATAGAAACGTTACTCGCTTTAGCAGGAAATGTCTTAGAACACATAGTATTTCATAGCGACGCAATTTCCGTGTGAATTCGTCAATGTGTGGGAGTGAAAGATGCAGTAAAGAAGGATTAGTGGATCGGAAATGAGATTGTCGTATCCCAAAAGAAAATCCTGTCGTTTCCATAGAAACGTTACTCGATTTAAAAGGAAATGTCTTATAACACATAGTATTTCATAGCGACGCAATTTCCGTGTGAATTCGTCAATGTTTGGGAGTGAGGGATGCAGTAAAGAAGGATTAATGGATTGGAAATGAGATTGTCGTATCGCAAAAAAGAGTCCTGTCGTTTCCATAGAAACATTACTTGATTTAGAAGGAGAAGTCATAGAACCCATAGTAATTCATAGCGACGCAATTTCCGTGTGAATTCGTCAATGTGTGGGGGTGAGGGATGCAGTAAAGAAGGATTAGTGGATCGGAAATGTGATTGTCGTATCCCAAAAGAAAATCCTGTCTTTTAAATAGAAACGTTACTCGTTTTAGAAGGAAATGTCTTAGAACACATAGTACTCGTATTTCATAGCGACGCAATTTCCGTGTGAATTCGTCAATGTGAGGGAGTGAGGGATGCAGTAAAGAAGGATTAGTGGATCGGAAATGAGATTGTCGTATCCCAAAAGAAAATCCTGACGTTTCCATAGAAACGTTACTCGATTTAGAAGGAAATGTCTTAGAACACATAGTACTCGTATTTCATAGCGACGGAATTTCCGTGTGAATTCGTCAATGTTTGGGAGTGAGGGATGCAGTAAAGAAGGATTAGTGGATCGGGAATGAGATTGTCGTATCCCAAAAGAAAATCCTGTCGTTTCCATAGAAACGTTACTCGATTTAGAAGGAAATGTCTTAGAACACATAGTACTCGTATTTCATAGCGACGCCATTTCCGTGTGAATTCGTCAAAGTTTGGGGGTGAGGGATGCAGTAAAGAAGGATTAGTGGATCGGAAATGTGATTGTCGTATCCCAAAAGAAAATCCTGTCGTTTCCATAGAAACGTTACTCGATTTAGAAGGAAATGTCCTAGAACACATAGTATTTCATAGCGACGCAATTTCCGTGTGAATTCGTCAATGTGTGGGAGTGAGGGATGCAGTAAAGAAGGATTAGTGGATCGGAAATGTGATTGTCGTATCCCAAAAGAAAATCCTGTCGTTTCCATAAAAACGTTACTCGATTTAGAAGGAAATGTCTTAGAACACATAGTACTCGTATTTCATAGCGACGGAATTTCCGTGTGAATTCGTCAATGTGTGGGAGTGAGGGATGCAGTAAGAAGGATTAGTGGATCGGAAATGAGATTGTCGTATAACAAAAGAAAATCCTGTCGTTTCCATAGAAACGTTACTCGATTTAGAAGGAAATGTCTTAGAACACATAGTACTCGTATTTCATAGCGACGCAATTTCCGTGTGAATTCGTCAATGTGAGGGAGTAAGGGATGCAGTAAAGAAGGATTAGTGGATCGGAAATGAGATTGTCGTATCCCAAAAGAAAATCCTGTCGTTTCCATAGAAACGTTACTCGATTTAGAAGGAAATCTCTTAGAACACATAGTACTCGTATTTCATAGCGACGCAATTTCCGTGTGAATTCGTCAATGTTTGGGAGTGAGGGATGCAGTAAAGAAGGATTAGTGGATCGGAAATGTGATTGTCGTATCCCAAAAGAGAATCCTGTCGTTTCCATAGAAACGTTACTCGATTTAGAAGGAAATGTCTTAGAACACATAGTACTCGTATTTCATAGCGACGCAATTTCCGTGTGAATTCGTCAATGTTTGGGAGTGAGGGATGCAGTAAAGAAGGATTAGTGGATCGGAAATGTGATTGTCGTATCCCAAAAGAAAATCCTGTCGTTTCCATAGGAACGTTACTCGATTTAGAAGGAAATCTCTTAGAACACATAGTACTCGAATTTCATAGCGACGGAATTTCCGTGTGAATTCGTCAATGTTTGGGAGTGAGGGATGCAGTAAAGAAGGATTAGTGGATCGGAAATGTGATTGTCGTATCCCAAAAGAAAATCCTGTCGTTTCCATAGAAACGTTACTCGATTTAGAAGGAAATGTCTTAGGACACATAGTACTCGTATTTCATAGCGACGCAATTTCCGTGTGAATTCGTCAATGTTTGGGAGTGAGGGATGCAGTAAAGAAGGATTAGTGGATCGGAAATGTGATTGTCGGATCCCAAAACAAAATCCTGTCGCTTCCATAGAAACGTTACTCGATTTAGAAAGAAATCTCTTAGAACACATAGTACTCGTATTTCATAGCGACGGAATTTCCGTGTGAATTCGTCAATGTTTGGGAGTGAGGGATGCAGTAAAGAAGGATTAGTGGATCGGAAATGTAATTGTCGTATCCCAAAAGAAAATCCTGTCGTTTCCATAGAAACATTACTCGATTTAGAAGGAAATGTCTTAGATCACATAGTACTCGTATTTCATATCGACGCAATTTCCGTGTGAATTCGTCTATGTTTGGGAGTGAGGGATGCAGTAAAGAAGGATTAGTGGATCGGAAATGAGATTTTCGTATCCCAAAAGAAAATCCTGTCGTTTCCGTAGAAACGTTACTCGATTTAAAAGGAAATGTCTTAGAACACATAGTATTTCATAGCGACGCAATTTCCGTGTGAATTCGTCAATGTGTGGGAGTGAGGGATGCAGTAAAGAAGGATTAGTGGATCGGAAATGAGATTGTCGTATCCCAAAAGAAAATCCTGTCGTTTCCATAGAAACGTTACTCGATTTAAAAGGAAATGTCTTAGAACTTATAGTATTTCATAGCGATGCAATTTCCGTGTGAATTCGTCAATGTTTGGGAGTGAGGGATGCAGTAAAGAAGGATTAATGGATTGGAAATGAGATTGTCGTATCCCAAAAGAAAATCCTGTCGTTTCCATAGAAACGTTACTCGATTTAAAAGGAAATGTCTTAGAACACATAGTATTTCATAGCGACGCAATTTCCGTGTGAATTCGTCAATGTGTGGGAGTGAGGGATGCAGTAAAGAAGGATTAGTGGATCGGAAATGAGATTGTCGTATCCCGAAAGAAAATCCTGTCGTTTCCATAGAAACGTTACTCGATTTAAAAGGAAATGTCTTAGAACACATAGTATTTCATAGCGACGCAATTTCCGTGTGAATTCGTCAATGTGTGGGGGTGAGGGATGCAATAAAGAAGGATTAGTGGATCGGAAATGTGATTGTCGTATCCCAAAAGAAAATCCTGTCTTTTAAATAGAAACGTTACTCGATTTAGAAGGAAATGTCTTAGAACACATAGTACTCGTATTTCATAGCGACGCAATTTCCGTGTGAATTCGTCAATGTGAGGGAGTGAGGGATGCAGTAAAGAAGGATTAGTGGATCGGAAATGAGATTGTCGTATCCCAAAAGAAAATCCTGACGTTTCCATAGAAACGTTACTCGATTTAGAAGGAAATGTCTTAGAACACATAGTACTCGTATTTCATAGCGACGGAATTTCCGTGTGAATTCGTCAATGTTTGGGAGTGAGGGATGCAGTAAAGAAGGATTAGTGGATCGGGAATGAGATTGTCGTATCCCAAAAGAAAATCCTGTCGTTTCCATAGCAACGTTACTCGATTTAGAAGGAAATGTCTTAGAACACATAGTACTCGTATTTCATAGCGACGCCATTTCCGTGTGAATTCGTCAAAGTTTGGGGGTGAGGGATGCAGTAAAGAAGGATTAGTGGATCGGAAATGTGATTGTCGTATCCCAAAAGAAAATCCTGTCGTTTCCATTGAAACGTTACGCGATTTAGAAGGAAATGTCTTAGAACACATAGTATTTCAGAGCGACGCAATTTCCGTGTGAATTCGTCAATGTTTGGGCGTGAGGGATGCAGTAAAGAAGGATTAGTGGATCGGAAATGTGATTGACGTATCCCAAAAGAAAATCCTGTCGTTTCCATAGACACGTTACTCGATTTAGAAGGAAATGTCTTAGAACAAATAGTACTCGTATTTCATAGCCAAGCAATTTCCGTGTGAATTCGTCAATGTGTGGGAGTGAGGGATGCAGTAAAGAAGGATTAGTGGATCGGAAATGAGATTGTCGTATCCCAAAAGAAAATCCTGTCGTTTCCATAGAAACGTTACTCGATTTAGAAGGAAATGTCCTAGAACACATAGTATTTCATAGCGACGCAATTTCCGTGTGAATTCGTCAATGTTTGGGAGTGAGGGATGCAGTAAAGAAGGATTAGTGGATCGGAAATGTGATTGTCGTATCCCAAAAGAAAATCCTGTCGTTTCCATAAAAACGTTACTCGATTTAGAAGGAAATGTCTTAGAACACATAGTACTCGTATTTCATAGCGACGGAATTTCCGTGTGAATTCGTCAATGTGTGGGAGTGAGGGATGCAGTAAGAAGGATTAGTGGATCGGAAATGAGATTGTCGTATAACAAAAGAAAATCCTGTCGTTTCCATAGAAACGTTACTCGATTTAGAAGGAAATGTCTTAGAACACATAGTACTCGTATTTCATAGCGACGCAATTTCCGTGTGAATTCGTCAATGTGAGGGAGTAAGGGATGCAGTAAAGAAGGATTAGTGGATCGGAAATGAGATTGTCGTATCCCAAAAGAAAATCCTGTCGTTTCCATAGAAACGTTACTCGATTTAGAAGGAAATCTCTTAGAACACATAGTACTCGTATTTCATAGCGACGCCATTTCCGTGTGAATTCGTCAAAGTTTGGGGGTGAGGGATGCAGTAAAGAAGGATTAGTGGATCGGAAATGTGATTGTCGTATCCCAAAAGAAAATCCTGTCGTTTCCATTGAAACGTTACGCGATTTAGAAGGAAATGTCTTAGAACACATAGTATTTCAGAGCGACGCAATTTCCGTGTGAATTCGTCAATGTTTGGGCGTGAGGGATGCAGTAAAGAAGGATTAGTGGATCGGAAATGTGATTGACGTATCCCAAAAGAAAATCCTGTCGTTTCCATAGACACATTACTCGATTTAGAAGGAAATGTCTTAGAACAAATAGTACTCGTATTTCATAGCCAAGCAATTTCCGTGTGAATTCGTCAATGTTTGGGAGTGAGGGATGCAGTAAAGAAGGATTAGTGGATCGGAAATGTGATTGTCGTATCCCAAAAGAAAATCCTGTCGTTTCCATAGGAACGTTACTCGATTTAGAAGGAAATCTCTTAGAACACATAGTACTCGAATTTCATAGGGACGGAATTTCCGTGTGAATTCGTCAATGTTTGGGAGTGAGGGATGCAGTAAAGAAGGATTAGTGGATCGGAAATGTGATTGTCGTATCCCAAAAGAAAATCCTGTCGTTTCCATAGAAACGTTACTCGATTTAGAAGGAAATGTCTTAGGACACATAGTACTCGTATTTCATAGCGACGCAATTTCCGTGTGAATTCGTCAATGTTTGGGAGTGAGGGATGCAGTAAAGAAGGATTAGTGGATCGGAAATGTGATTGTCGTATCCCAAAAGAAAATCCTGTCTTTTAAATAGAAACGTTACTCGATTCAGAAGGAAATGTCTTAGAACACATAGTACTCGTATTTCATAGCGACGCAATTTCCGTGTGAATTCGTCAATGTGAGGGAGTGAGGGATGCAGTAAAGAAGGATTAGTGGATCGGAAATGAGATTGTCGTATCCCAAAAGAAAATCCTGTCGTTTCCATAGAAACATTACTCGATTTAGAAGGAAATGTCTTAGATCACATAGTACTCGTATTTCATATCGACGCAATTTCCGTGTGAATTCGTCTATGTTTGGGAGTGAGGGATGCAGTAAAGAAGGATTAGTGGATCGGAAATGAGATTTTCGTATCCCAAAAGAAAATCCTGTCGTTTCCGTAGAAACGTTACTCGATTTAAAAGGAAATGTCTTAGAACACATAGTATTTCATAGCGACGCAATTTCCGTGTGAATTCGTCAATGTGTGGGAGTGAGGGATGCAGTAAAGAAGGATTAGTGGATCGGAAATGAGATTGTCGTATCCCAAAAGAAAATCCTGTCGTTTCCATAGAAACGTTACTCGATTTAAAAGGAAATGTCTTAGAACTTATAGTATTTCATAGCGATGCAATTTCCGTGTGAATTCGTCAATGTTTGGGAGTGAGGGATGCAGTAAAGAAGGATTAATGGATTGGAAATGAGATTGTCGTATCCCAAAAGAAAATCCTGTCGTTTCCATAGAAACGTTACTCGATTTAAAAGGAAATGTCTTAGAACACATAGTATTTCATAGCGACGCAATTTCCGTGTGAATTCGTCAATGTGTGGGGGTGAGGGATGCAATAAAGAAGGATTAGTGGATCGGAAATGTGATTGTCGTATCCCAAAAGAAAATCCTGTCTTTTAAATAGAAACGTTACTCGATTCAGAAGGAAATGTCTTAGAACACATAGTACTCGTATTTCATAGCGACGCAATTTCCGTGTGAATTCGTCAATGTGAGGGAGTGAGGGATGCAGTAAAGAAGGATTAGTGGATCGGAAATGAGATTGTCGTATCCCAAAAGAAAATCCTGACGTTTCCATAGAAACGTTACTCGATTTAGAAGGAAATGTCTTAGAACACATAGTACTCGTATTTCATAGCGACGGAATTTCCGTGTGAATTCGTCAATGTTTGGGAGTGAGGGATGCAGTAAAGAAGGATTAGTGGATCGGGAATGAGATTGTCGTATCCCAAAAGAAAATCCTGTCGTTTCCATTGAAACGTTACGCGATTTAGAAGGAAATGTCTTAGAACACATAGTATTTCAGAGCGACGCAATTTCCGTGTGAATTCGTCAATGTTTGGGCGTGAGGGATGCAGTAAAGAAGGATTAGTGGATCGGAAATGTGATTGACGTATCCCAAAAGAAAATCCTGTCGTTTCCATAGACACGTTACTCGATTTAGAAGGAAATGTCTTAGAACAAATAGTACTCGTATTTCATAGCCAAGCAATTTCCGTGTGAATTCGTCAATGTGTGGGAGTGAGGGATGCAGTAAAGAAGGATTAGTGGATCGGAAATGAGATTGTCGTATCCCAAAAGAAAATCCTGTCGTTTCCATAGAAACGTTACTCGATTTAGAAGGAAATGTCCTAGAACACATAGTATTTCATAGCGACGCAATTTCCGTGTGAATTCGTCAATGTTTGGGAGTGAGGGATGCAGTAAAGAAGGATTAGTGGATCGGAAATGTGATTGTCGTATCCCAAAAGAAAATCCTGTCGTTTCCATAAAAACGTTACTCGATTTAGAAGGAAATGTCTTAGAACACATAGTACTCGTATTTCATAGCGACGGAATTTCCGTGTGAATTCGTCAATGTGTGGGAGTGAGGGATGCAGTAAGAAGGATTAGTGGATCGGAAATGAGATTGTCGTATAACAAAAGAAAATCCTGTCGTTTCCATAGAAACGTTACTCGATTTAGAAGGAAATGTCTTAGAACACATAGTACTCGTATTTCATAGCGACGCAATTTCCGTGTGAATTCGTCAATGTGAGGGAGTAAGGGATGCAGTAAAGAAGGATTAGTGGATCGGAAATTAGATTGTCGTATCCCAAAAGAAAATCCTGTCGTTTCCATAGAAACGTTACTCGATTTAGAAGGAAATCTCTTAGAACACATAGTACTCGTATTTCATAGCGACGCAATTTCCGTGTGAATTCGTCAATGTTTGGGAGTGAGGGATGCAGTAAAGAAGGATTAGTGGATCGGAAATGTGATTGTCGTATCCCAAAAGAGAATCCTGTCGTTTCCATAGAAACGTTACTCGATTTAGAAGGAAATGTCTTAGAACACATAGTACTCGTATTTCATAGCGACGCAATTTCCGTGTGAATTCGTCAATGTTTGGGAGTGAGGGATGCAGTAAAGAAGGATTAGTGGATCGGAAATGTGATTGTCGTATCCCAAAAGAAAATCCTGTCGTTTCCATAGGAACGTTACTCGATTTAGAAGGAAATCTCTTAGAACACATAGTACTCGAATTTCATAGCGACGGAATTTCCGTGTGAATTCGTCAATGTTTGGGAGTGAGGGATGCAGTAAAGAAGGATTAGTGGATCGGAAATGTGATTGTCGTATCCCAAAAGAAAATCCTGTCGTTTCCATAGAAACGTTACTCGATTTAGAAGGAAATGTCTTAGGACACATAGTACTCGTATTTCATAGCGACGCAATTTCCGTGTGAATTCGTCAATGTTTGGGAGTGAGGGATGCAGTAAAGAAGGATTAGTGGATCGGAAATGTGATTGTCGGATCCCAAAACAAAATCCTGTCGCTTCCATAGAAACGTTACTCGATTTAGAAAGAAATCTCTTAGAACACATAGTACTCGTATTTCATAGCGACGGAATTTCCGTGTGAATTCGTCAATGTTTGGGAGTGAGGGATGCAGTAAAGAAGGATTAGTGGATCGGAAATGTAATTGTCGTATCCCAAAAGAAAATCCTGTCGTTTCCATAGAAACATTACTCGATTTAGAAGGAAATGTCTTAGATCACATAGTACTCGTATTTCATATCGACGCAATTTCCGTGTGAATTCGTCTATGTTTGGGAGTGAGGGATGCAGTAAAGAAGGATTAGTGGATCGGAAATGAGATTTTCGTATCCCAAAAGAAAATCCTGTCGTTTCCGTAGAAACGTTACTCGATTTAAAAGGAAATGTCTTAGAACACATAGTATTTCATAGCGACGCAATTTCCGTGTGAATTCGTCAATGTGTGGGAGTGAGGGATGCAGTAAAGAAGGATTAGTGGATCGGAAATGAGATTGTCGTATCCCAAAAGAAAATCCTGTCGTTTCCATAGAAACGTTACTCGATTTAAAAGGAAATGTCTTAGAACTTATAGTATTTCATAGCGATGCAATTTCCGTGTGAATTCGTCAATGTTTGGGAGTGAGGGATGCAGTAAAGAAGGATTAATGGATTGGAAATGAAATTGTCGTATCCCAAAAGAAAATCCTGTCGTTTCCATAGAAACGTTACTCGATTTAAAAGGAAATGTCTTAGAACACATAGTATTTCATAGCGACGCAATTTCCGTGTGAATTCGTCAATGTGTGGGAGTGAGGGATGCAGTAAAGAAGGATTAGTGGATCGGAAATGAGATTGTCGTATCCCGAAAGAAAATCCTGTCGTTTCCATAAAAACGTTACTCGATTTAAAAGGAAATGTCTTAGAACACATAGTATTTCATAGCGACGCAATTTCCGTGTGAATTCGTCAATGTGTGGGAGTGAGGGATGCAGTAAAGAAGGATTAGTGGATCGGAAATGAGAATGTCGTATCCCAAAAGAAAATCCTGTCGTTTCCATAGAAACGTTACTCGCTTTAGCAGGAAATGTCTTAGAACACATAGTATTTCATAGCGACGCAATTTCCGTGTGAATTCGTCAATGTGTGGGAGTGAAAGATGCAGTAAAGAAGGATTAGTGGATCGGAAATGAGATTGTCGTATCCCAAAAGAAAATCCTGTCGTTTCCATAGAAACGTTACTCGATTTAAAAGGAAATGTCTTATAACACATAGTATTTCATAGCGACGCAATTTCCGTGTGAATTCGTCAATGTTTGGGAGTGAGGGATGCAGTAAAGAAGGATTAATGGATTGGAAATGAGATTGTCGTATCGCAAAAAAGAGTCCTGTCGTTTCCATAGAAACATTACTTGATTTAGAAGGAGAAGTCATAGAACCCATAGTAATTCATAGCGACGCAATTTCCGTGTGAATTCGTCAATGTGTGGGGGTGAGGGATGCAGTAAAGAAGGATTAGTGGATCGGAAATGTGATTGTCGTATCCCAAAAGAAAATCCTGTCTTTTAAATAGAAACGTTACTCGATTTAGAAGGAAATGTCTTAGAACACATAGTACTCGTATTTCATAGCGACGCAATTTCCGTGTGAATTCGTCAATGTGAGGGAGTGAGGGATGCAGTAAAGAAGGATTAGTGGATCGGAAATGAGATTGTCGTATCCCAAAAGAAAATCCTGACGTTTCCATAGAAACTTTACTCGATTTAGAAGGAAATGTCTTAGAACACATAGTACTCGTATTTCATAGCGACGGAATTTCCGTGTGAATTCGTCAATGTTTGGGAGTGAGGGATGCAGTAAAGAAGGATTAGTGGATCGGGAATGAGATTGTCGTATCCCAAAAGAAAATCCTGTCGTTTCCATAGAAACGTTACTCGATTTAGAAGGAAATGTCTTAGAACACATAGTACTCGTATTTCATAGCGACGCCATTTCCGTGTGAATTCGTCAAAGTTTGGGGGTGAGGGATGCAGTAAAGAAGGATTAGTGGATCGGAAATGTGATTGTCGTATCCCAAAAGAAAATCCTGTCGTTTCCATTGAAACGTTACGCGATTTAGAAGGAAATGTCTTAGAACACATTGTATTTCAGAGCGACGCAATTTCCGTGTGAATTCGTCAATGGTTGGGAGTAAGGGATGCAGTAAAGAAGGATTAGTGGATCGGAAATGTGATTGTCGTATCCCAAAAGAAAATCCTGTCGTTTCCATAGAAACGTTACTCGATTTAGAAGGAAATGTCTTAGAACAAATAGTACTCGTATTTCATAGCCAAGCAATTTCCGTGTGAATTCGTCAATGTGTGGGAGTGAGGGATGCAGTAAAGAAGGATTAGTGGATCGGAAATGAGATTGTCGTATCCCAAAAGAAAATCCTGTCGTTTCCATTGAAACGTTACTCGATTTAGAAGGAAATGTCCTAGAACACATAGTATTTCATAGCGACGCAATTTCCGTGTGAATTCGTCAATGTTTGGGAGTGAGGGATGCAGTAAAGAAGGATTAGTGGATCGGAAATGTGATTGTCGTATCCCAAAAGAAAATCCTGTCGTTTCTATAAAAACGTTACTCGATTTAGAAGGAAATGTCTTAGAACACATAGTACTCGTATTTCATAGCGACGGAATTTCCGTGTGAATTCGTCAATGTGTGGGAGTGAGGGATGCAGTAAGAAGGATTAGTGGATCGGAAATGAGATTGTCGTATCCCAAAAGAAAATCCTGTCGTTTCCATAGAAACGTTACTCGATTTAGAAGGAAATGTCTTAGAACACATAGTACTCGTATTTCATAGCGACGCAATTTCCGTGTGAATTCGTCAATGTGAGGGAGTAAGGGATGCAGTAAAGAAGGATTAGTGGATCGGAAATGAGATTGTCGTATCCCAAAAGAAAATCCTGTCGTTTCCATAGAAACGTTACTCGATTTAGAAGGAAATCTCTTAGAACACATAGTACTCGTATTTCATAGCGACGCAATTTCCGTGTGAATTCGTCAATGTTTGGGAGTGAGGGATGCAGTAAAGAAGGATTAGTGGATCGGAAATGTGATTGTCGTATCCCAAAAGAGAATCCTGTCGTTTCCATAGAAACGTTACTCGATTTAGAAGGAAATGTCTTAGAACACATAGTACTCGTATTTCATAGCGACGCAATTTCCGTGTGAATTCGTCAATGTTTGGGAGTGAGGGATGCAGTAAAGAAGGATTAGTGGATCGGAAATGTGATTGTCGAATCCCAAAAGAAAATCCTGTCGTTTCCATAGAATCGTTACTCGATTTAGAAGGAAATCTCTTAGAACACATAGTACTCGAATTTCATAGCGACGGAATTTCCGTGGGAATTCGTCAATGTTTGGGAGTGAGGGATGCAGTAAAGAAGGATTAGTGGATCGGAAATGTGATTGTCGTATCCCAAAAGAAAATCCTGTCGTTTCCATAGAAACGTTACTCGATTTAGAAGGAAATGTCTTAGGACACATAGTACTCGTATTTCATAGCGACGCAATTTCCGTGTGAATTCGTCAATGTTTGGGAGTGAGGGATGCAGTAAAGAAGGATTAGTGGATCGGAAATGTGATCGTCGGATCCCAAAAGAAAATCCTGTCGCTTCCATAGAAACGTTACTCGATTTAGAAAGAAATCTCTTAGAACACATAGTACTCGTATTTCATAGCGACGGAATTTCCGTGTGAATTCGTCAATGTTTGGGAGTGAGGGATGCAGTAAAGAAGGATTAGTGGATCGGAAATGTAATTGTCGTATCCCAAAAGAAAATCCTGTCGTTTCCATAGAAACATTACTCGATTTAGAAGGAAATGTCTTAGATCACATAGTACTCGTATTTCATATCGACGCAATTTCCGTGTGAATTCGTCAATGTTTGGGAGTGAGGGATGCAGTAAAGAAGGATTAGTGGATCGGAAATGAGATTGTCGTATCCCAAAAGAAAATCCTGTCGTTTCCATAGAAACGTTACTCGATTTAGAAGGAAATGTCTTAGAACACATAGTACTCGTATTTCATAGCGACGCAATTTCTGTGTGAATTCGTCAATGTGTGGGAGTGAGGGATGCAGTAAAGAAGGATTAGTGGATCGGAAATGTGATTGTCGTATCCCAAAAGAAAACCCTGTCGTTTCCATAGAAACGCTACTCGATTTAGAAGGAGAAGTCACAGAACCCATAGTAATTCATAGCGACGCAATTTCCGTGTGAATTCGTCAATGTTTGGGAGTGAGGGATGCAGTAAAGAAGGATTAGTGGATCGGAAATGTGATTGTCGTATCCCAAAAGAAAAACCTGTCGTTTCCACAGAAACGTTACTCGATTGAGAAGGAAATGTCTTAGAACACATAATACTCGTATTTCATAGCGACGAAATTTCCGTGTGAATTCGTCAATGTGTGGGAGTGAGGGATGCAGTTAAGAAGGATTAGTGGATCGGAAATGAGATTGTCGTATCCCAAAAGAAAATCCTGTCGTTTCCATAGAAACGTTACTCGATTTAGAAGGAAATGTCTTAGAACACATAGTATTTCATAGCGACGCAATTTCCGTGTGAATTCGTCATTGTTTGGGAGTGAGGGATGCAGTATAGAAGGATTAGTGGATCGGAAATGAGATTTTCGTATCCCAAAAAAAAGTCCTGTCGTTTCCATAGAAAGGTTACTTGATATAGGAGGAGAAGTCATAGAACCCATAGTAATTCATAGCGACGCAATGTCCGTGTGAATTCGTCAATGTGTGGGAGTGAGGGATGCAGTAAAAAAGGATTAGTGGATCGGAAATGTGATTGTCGTATCCCAAAAGAAAATCCTGTCGTTTCCATAGAAACGTTACTCAATTTAGAAGGAAATGTCTTAGAACACATAGTACTCGTATTTCATAGCGACGCAATTTCCGTGTGAATTCGTCAATGTGAGGGAGTAAGGGATGCAGGAAAGAAGGATTAGTGGATCGGAAATGAGATTGTCGTATCCCAAAAGAAATTCCTGTCGTTTCCATAGAAACGTTACTCGATTTAGAAGGAAATCTCTTAGAACACATAGTACTCGTATTTCATAGCGACGGAATTTCCGTGTGAATTCGTCAATGTTTGGGAGTGAGGGATGCAGTAAAGAAGGATTAGTGGATCGGA
This sequence comes from Schistocerca piceifrons, assembly GCF_021461385.2. NCBI lineage: Eukaryota > Metazoa > Arthropoda > Insecta > Orthoptera > Acrididae > Schistocerca > Schistocerca piceifrons. Next base: position 4,200,353 of record NW_025728287.1, read on the forward strand.
AATGTGATTGTCGTATCCCAAAAGAAAATCCTGTCGTTTCCATAGAAACGTTACTCGATTTAGAAGGAAATGTCTTAGAACACATAGTACTCGTATTTCATAGCGACGCAATTTCCGTGTGAATTCGTCAATGTTTGGGAGTGAGGGATGCAGTAAAGAAGGATTAGTGGATCGGAAATGTGATTGTCGTATCCCAAAAGAAAATCCTGTCGTTTCCATAGATACGTTACTCGATTTAGAAGGAAATCTCTTAGAACACATAGTACTCGTATTTCATAGCGACGCAATTTCCGTGTGAATTTGTCAATGTTTGGGAGTGAGGGATGCAGTAAAGAAGGATTAGTGGATCTGAAATGTGATTGTCGTATCCCAAAAGAAAATCCTGTCGTTTCCATAGATACGTTACTCGATTTAGAAGGAAATCTCGTAGAACACATAGTACTCGTATTTCATAGCAACGGAATTTCCGTGTGAATTCGTCAATGTTTGGGAGTGAGGGATGCAGTAAAGGAGGATTAGTGGATCGGAAATGTGACTGTCGTATCCCAAAAGAAAATCCTGTCGTTTCCATAGAAACGTTACTCGATTTAGGAGGAAATGTCTTAGAACACATAGTGCTCGTATTTCATAGCGACGGAATTTCTGTGTGAATTCGTCAATGTTTGGGAGTGAGGGATGCAGTAAAGAAGGATTAGTGGATCGGAAATGTGATTGTCGTATCCCAAAAGAAAATCCTGTCGTTTCCATAGAAACGTTACTCGATTTAGAAGGAAATGTCTTAGAACACATAGTACTCGTATTTCATAGCGACGCAATTTCCGTGTGAATTCGTCAATTTTGGCAGTGAGGGATGCAGTAAAGAAGGATTAGTGGATCGGAAATGTGATTGTCGGATCCCAAAAGAAAATCCTGTCGCTTCCATAGAAACGTTACTCGATTTAGAAAGAAATCTCTTAGAACACATAGTACTCGTATTTCATAGCGACGGAATTTCCGTGTGAATTCGTCAATGTTTGGGAGTGAGGGATGCAGTAAAGAAGGATTAGTGGATCGGAAATGTAATTGTCGTATCCCAAAAGAAAATCCTGTCGTTTCCATAGAAACGTTACTCGATTTAGAAGGAAATCTCTTAGAACACACAGTACTCGTATTTCATAGCGACGCAATTTCCGTGTTATTTCGTCAATGTGTGGGAGTGAGGGATGCAGTAAAGAAGGATTAGTGGATCGGAAATGTGATTGTCGTATCCCAAAAGAAAACCCTGTCGTTTCCATAGAAACGCTACTCGATTTAGAAGGAGAAGTCACAGAACCCATAGTAATTCATAGCGACGCAATTTCCGTGTGAATTCGTCAATGTTTGGGAGTGAGGGATGCAGTAAAGAAGGATTAGTGGATCGGAAATGTGATTGTCGTATCCCAAAAGAAAAACCTGTCGTTTCCATAGAAACGTTACTCGATTGAGAAGGAAATGTCTTAGAACACATAATACTCGGATTTCATAGCGACGAAATTTCCGTGTGAATTCGTCAATGTGTGGGAGTGAGGGATGCAGTAAAGAAGGATTAGTGGATCGGAAATGAGATTGTCGTATCCCAAAAGAAAATCCTGTCGTTTCCATAGAAACGTTACTCGATTTAGAAGGAAATGTCTTAGAACACATAGTATTTCATAGCGACGCAATTTCCGTGTGAATTCGTCAATGTTTGGGAGTGAGAGATGCAGTATAGAAGGATTAGTGGATCGGAAATGAGATTGTCGTATCCCAAAAAAAAGTCCTGTCGTTTCCATAGAAAGGTTACTTGATATAGGAGGAGAAGTCATAGAACCCATAGTAATTCATAGCGACGCAATTTCCGTGTGAATTCGTCAATGTGTGGGAGTGAGGGATGGTGTAAAGAAGGATTAGTGGATCGGAAATGTGATTGTCGTATCCCAAAAGAAAATCCTGTCGTTTCCATAGAAACGTTACTCGATTTAGAAGGAAATGTCTTAGAACACATAGTACTCGTATTTCATAGCGACGCAATTTCCGTGTGAATTCGTCAATGTGAGGGAGTAAGGGATGCAGGAAAGAAGGATTAGTGGATCGAAAATGAGATTGTCGTATCCCAAAAGAAAATCCTGTCGTTTCCATAGAAACGTTACTCGAATTAGAAGGAAATCTCTTAGAACACATAGTACTCGTATTTCATAGCGACGGAATTTCCGTGTGAATTCGTCAATGTTTGGGAGTGAGGGATGCAGTAAAGAAGGATTAGTGGATCGGAAATGAGATTGTCGTATCCCAAAAGAAAATCCTGTCGTTTCCATAGAAACGTTACTCGATTTAGAAGGAAATGTCTTAGAACACATAGTATTTCATAGCGACGCAATTTCCGTGTGAATTCGTCAATGTTTGGGAGTGTGGGATGCAGTAAAGAAGGATTAGTGGATCAGAAATGTGATTGTCGTATCCCAAAAGAAAATCCTGTCGTTTCCATAGAAACGTTACTCGATTTAGAAGGAAATGCCTTAGAACACATAGTATATCAGAGCGACGCAATTTCCGTGTGAATTCGTCAATGTTTGGGAGTGAGCAATGCAGTAAAGAAGGATTAGTGGATCGGAAATGTGATTGTCGTATCCCAAAAGAAAATCCTGTCGTTTCCATGGAAACGTTACTCGATTTAGAAGGAAATGTCTTAGAACAAATAGTACTCGTATTTCATAGCGAAGCAATTTCCGTGTGAATTCGTTAATGTGTGGGAGTGAGGGATGCAGTAGAGAAGGATTAGTGGATCGGAAATGAGATTGTCGTATCCCAAAAGAAAATCCTGTCGTTTCCAAAGAAACGTTACTCGATTTAGAAGGAAATGTCCTAGAACACATAGTATTTCATAGCGACGCAATTTCCGTGTGAATTCGTCAATGTTTGGGAGTGAGGGATGCAGTAAAGAAGGATTAGTGGATCGGAAATGTGATTGTCGTATCCCAAAAGAAAATCCTGTCGTTTCCATTGAAACGTTACTCGATTTAGAAGGAAATGTCTTAGAACACATAGTACTCGTATTTCAAAGCGACGAAATGTCCGTGTGAATTCATCAATGTGTGGGAGTGAGGGATGCAGTAAAGAAGGTTTAGTGGATCGGAAATGAGATTGTCGTATCCCAAAAGAAAATCCTGTCGTTTCCATAGAAACGTTACTCGATTTAGAAGGAAATGTCTTAGAACACATAGTATTTCATAGCGACGCAATTTCCGTGTGAATTCGTCAATGTTTGGGAGTGAGGGATGCAGTATAGAAGGATTAGTGGATCGGAAATCAGATTGTCGTATCCCAAAAAGAAGTCCTGTCGTTTCCATAGAAACGTTACTTGATATAGAAGGAGAAGTCATAGAACCCATAGTAATTCATAGCGACGCAATGTCCGTGTGAATTCGTCAATGTTTGGGAGTGAGGGTGCAGTAAAGAAGGATTAGTGGATCGGAAATTAGATATTCGTATCCCAAAAGAAAATCCTGTCGTTTCCATAGAAACGTTACTCGATTCAGAAGGAAATGTCATAGAACACATAGTACTCGTATTTCATAGCGACGCAATTTCCGTGTGAATTCGTCAATGTTTGGGAGTGAGGGATGCAGTAAAGAAGGATTAGTGGATCGGAAATGTGATTGTCGGATCCCAAAAGAAAATCCTGTCGCTTCCATAGAAACGTTACTCGATTTAGAAAGAAATCTCTTAGAACACATAGTACTCGTATTTCATAGCGACGGAATTTCCGTGTGAATTCGTCAATGTTTGGGAGTGAGGGATGCAGTAAAGAAGGATTAGTGGATCGGAAATGTAATTGTCGTATCCCAAAAGAAAATCCTGTCGTTTCCATAGAAACATTACTCGATTTAGAAGGAAATGTCTTAGATCACATAGTACTCGTATTTCATATCGACGCAATTTCCGTGTGAATTCGTCAATGTTTGGGAGTGAGGGATGCAGTAAAGAAGGATTAGTGGATCGGAAATGAGATTGTCGTATCCCAAAAGAAAATCCTGTCGTTTCCATAGAAACGTTACTCGATTTAGAAGGAAATGTCTTAGAACACATAGTACTCGTATTTCATAGCGACGCAATTTCTGTGTGAATTCGTCAATGTGTGGGAGTGAGGGATGCAGTAAAGAAGGATTAGTGGATCGGAAATGTGATTGTCGTATCCCAAAAGAAAACCCTGTCGTTTCCATAGAAACGCTACTCGATTTAGAAGGAGAAGTCACAGAACCCATAGTAATTCATAGCGACGCAATTTCCGTGTGAATTCGTCAATGTTTGGGAGTGAGGGATGCAGTAAAGAAGGATTAGTGGATCGGAAATGTGATTGTCGTATCCCAAAAGAAAAACCTGTCGTTTCCATAGAAACGTTACTCGATTGAGAAGGAAATGTCTTAGAACACATAATACTCGTATTTCATAGCGACGAAATTTCCGTGTGAATTCGTCAATGTGTGGGAGTGAGGGATGCAGTAAAGAAGGATTAGTGGATCGGAAATGAGATTGTCGTATCCCAAAAGAAAATCCTGTCGTTTCCATAGAAACGTTACTCGATTTAGAAGGAAATGTCTTAGAACACATAGTATTTCATAGCGACGCAATTTCCGTGTGAATTCGTCATTGTTTGGGAGTGAGGGATGCAGTATAGAAGGATTAGTGGATCGGAAATGAGATTTTCGTATCCCAAAAAAAAGTCCTGTCGTTTCCATAGAAAGGTTACTTGATATAGGAGGAGAAGTCATAGAACCCATAGTAATTCATAGCGACGCAATGTCCGTGTGAATTCGTCAATGTGTGGGAGTGAGGGATGCAGTAAAAAAGGATTAGTGGATCGGAAATGTGATTGTCGTATCCCAAAAGAAAATCCTGTCGTTTCCATAGAAACGTTACTCAATTTAGAAGGTAATGTCTTAGAACACATAGTACTCGTATTTCATAGCGACGCAATTTCCGTGTGAATTCGTCAATGTGAGGGAGTAAGGGATGCAGGAAAGAAGGATTAGTGGATCGGAAATGAGATTGTCGTATCCCAAAAGAAAATCCTGTCGTTTCCATAGAAACGTTACTCGATTTAGAAGGAAATCTCTTAGAACACATAGTACTCGTATTTCATAGCGACGGAATTTCCGTGTGAATTCGTCAATGTTTGGGAGTGAGGGATGCAGTAGAGAAGGATTAGTGGATCGGAAATGTGATTGTCGTATCCCAAAAGAAAATCCTGTCGTTTCCATAGAAACGTTACTCGATTTAGAAGGAAATGTCTTAGAACACATAGTACTCGTATTTCATAGCGACGCAATTTCCGTGTGAATTCGTCAATGTTTGGGAGTGAGGGATGCAGTAAAGAAGGATTAGTGGATCGGAAATGTGATTGTCGTATCCCAAAAGAAAATCCTGTCGTTTCCATAGATACGTTACTCGATTTAGAAGGAAATCTCTTAGAACACATAGTACTCGTATTTCATAGCGACGCAATTTCCGTGTGAATTTGTCAATGTTTGGGAGTGAGGGATGCAGTAAAGAAGGATTAGTGGATCTGAAATGTGATTGTCGTATCCCAAAAGAAAATCCTGTCGTTTCCATAGATACGTTACTCGATTTAGAAGGAAATCTCTTATAACACATAGTACTCGTATTTCATAGCAACGGAATTTCCGTGTGAATTCGTCAATGTTTGGGAGTGAGGGATGCAGTAAAGAAGGATTAGTGGATCGGAAATGTGACTGTCGTATCCCAAAAGAAAATCCTGTCGTTTCCATAGAAACGTTACTCGATTTAGAAGGAAATGTCTTAGAACACATAGTGCTCGTATTTCATAGCGACGGAATTTCCGTGTGAATTCGTCAATGTTTGGGAGTGAGGGATGCAGTAAAGAAGGATTAGTGGATCGGAAGTGTGATTGTCGTATCCCAAAAGAAAATCCTGTCGTTTCCATAGAAACGTTACTCGATTTAGAAGGAAATGTCTTAGAACACATAATACTCGGATTTCATAGCGACGAAATTTCCGTGTGAATTCGTCAATGTGTGGGAGTGAGGGATGCAGTAAAGAAGGATTAGTGGATCGGAAATGAGATTGTCGTATCCCAAAAGAAAATCCTGTCGTTTCCATAGAAACGTTACTCGATTTAGAAGGAAATCTCTTAGAACACACAGTACTCGTATTTCATAGCGACGCAATTTCCGTGTTAATTCGTCAATGTTTGGGAGTGAGGGATGCAGTAAAGAAGGATTAGTGGATCGGAAGTGTGATTGTCGTATCCCAAAAGAAAATCCTGTCGTTTCCATAGAAACGTTACTCGATTTAGAAGGAAATGTCTTAGAACACATAATACTCGGATTTCATAGCGACGAAATTTCCGTGTGAATTCGTCAATGTGTGGGAGTGAGGGATGCAGTAAAGAAGGATTAGTGGATCGGAAATGAGATTGTCGTATCCCAAAAGAAAATCCTGTCGTTTCCATAGAAACGTTACTCGATTTAGAAGGAAATCTCTTAGAACACACAGTACTCGTATTTCATAGCGACGCAATTTCCGTGTTAATTCGTCAATGTGTGGGAGTGAGGGATGCAGTAAAGAAGGATTAGTGGATCGGAAATGTGATTGTCGTATCCCAAAAGAAAACCCTGTCGTTTCCATAGAAACGCTACTCGATTTAGAAGGAGAAGTCACAGAACCCATAGTAATTCATAGCGACGCAATTTCCGTGTGAATTCGTCAATGTTTGGGAGTGAGGGATGCAGTAAAGAAGGATTAGTGGATCGGAAATGTGATTGTCGTATCCCAAAAGAAAAACCTGTCGTTTCCATAGAAACGTTACTCGATTGAGAAGGAAATGTCTTAGAACACATAATACTCGGATTTCATAGCGACGAAATTTCCGTGTGAATTCGTCAATGTGTGGGAGTGAGGGATGCAGTAAAGAAGGATTAGTGGATCGGAAATGAGATTGTCGTATCCCAAAAGAAAATCCTGTCGTTTCCATAGAAACGTTACTCGATTTAGAAGGAAATGTCTTAGAACACATAGTATTTCATAGCGACGCAATTTCCGTGTGAATTCGTCAATGTTTGGGAGTGAGAGATGCAGTATAGAAGGATTAGAGGATCGGAAATGAGATTGTCGTATCCCAAAAAAAAGTCCTGTCGTTTCCATAGAAAGGTTACTTGATATAGGAGGAGAAGTCATAGAACCCATAGTAATTCATAGCGACGCAATTTCCGTGTGAATTCGTCAATGTGTGGGAGTGAGGGATGGTGTAAAGAAGGATTGGTGGATCGGAAATGTGATTGTCGTATCCCAAAAGAAAATCCTGTCGTTTCCATAGAAACGTTACTCGATTTAGAAGGAAATGTCTTAGAACACATAGTACTCGTATTTCATAGCGACGCAATTTCCGTGTGAATTCGTCAATGTGAGGGAGTAAGGGATGCAGGAAAGAAGGATTAGTGGATCGGAAATGAGATTGTCGTATCCCAAAAGAAAATCCTGTCGTTTCCATAGAAACGTTACTCGAATTAGAAGGAAATCTCTTAGAACACATAGTACTCGTATTTCATAGCGACGGAATTTCCGTGTGAATTCGTCAATGTTTGGGAGTGAGGGATGCAGTAAAGAAGGATTAGTGGATCGGAAATGAGATTGTCGTATCCCAAATGAAAATCCTGTCGTTTCCATAGAAACGTTACTCGATTTAGAAGGAAATGTCTTAGAACACATAGTATTTCATAGCGACGCAATTTCCGTGTGAATTCGTCAATGTTTGGGAGTGTGGGATGCAGTAAAGAAGGATTAGTGGATCAGAAATGTGATTGTCGTATCCCAAAAGAAAATCCTGTCGTTTCCATAGAAACGTTACTCGATTTAGAAGGAAATGTCTTAGAACACATAGTATATCAGAGCGACGCAATTTCCGTGTGAATTCGTCAATGTTTGGGAGTGAGGGATGCAGTAAAGAAGGATTAGTGGATCGGAAATGTGATTGTCGTATCCCAAAAGAAAATCCTGTCGTTTCCATGGAAACGTTACTCGATTTAGAAGGAAATGTCTTAGAACAAATAGTACTCGTATTTCATAGCGAAGCAATTTCCGTGTGAATTCGTTAATGTGTGGGAGTGAGGGATGCAGTAGAGAAGGATTAGTGGATCGGAAATGAGATTGTCGTATCCCAAAAGAAAATCCTGTCGTTTCCAAAGAAACGTTACTCGATTTAGAAGGAAATGTCCTAGAACACATAGTATTTCATAGCGACGCAATTTCCGTGTGAATTCGTCAATGTTTGGGAGTGAGGGATGCAGTAAAGAAGGATTAGTGGATCGGAAATGTGATTGTCGTATCCCAAAAGAAAATCCTGTCGTTTCCATTGAAACGTTACTCGATTTAGAAGGAAATGTCTTAGAACACATAGTACTCGTATTTCAAAGCGACGAAATGTCCGTGTGAATTCATCAATGTGTGGGAGTGAGGGATGCAGTAAAGAAGGTTTAGTGGATCGGAAATGAGATTGTCGTATCCCAAAAGAAAATCCTGTCGTTTCCATAGAAACGTTACTCGATTTAGAAGGAAATGTCTTAGAACACATAGTATTTCATAGCGACGCAATTTCCGTGTGAATTCGTCAATGTTTGGGAGTGAGGGATGCAGTATAGAAGGATTAGTGGATCGGAAATCAGATTGTCGTATCCCAAAAAGAAGTCCTGTCGTTTCCATAGAAACGTTACTTGATATAGAAGGAGAAGTCATAGAACCCATAGTAATTCATAGCGACGCAATGTCCGTGTGAATTCGTCAATGTTTGGGAGTGAGGGTGCAGTAAAGAAGGATTAGTGGATCGGAAATTAGATATTCGTATCCCAAAAGAAAATCCTGTCGTTTCCATAGAAACGTTACTCGATTCAGAAGGAAATGTCATAGAACACATAGTACTCGTATTTCATAGCGACGCAATTTCCGTGTGAATTCGTCAATGTTTGGGAGTGAGGGATGCAGTAAAGAAGGATTAGTGGATCGGAAATGTGATTGTCGGATCCCAAAAGAAAATCCTGTCGCTTCCATAGAAACGTTACTCGATTTAGAAAGAAATCTCTTAGAACACATAGTACTCGTATTTCATAGCGACGGAATTTCCGTGTGAATTCGTCAATGTTTGGGAGTGAGGGATGCAGTAAAGAAGGATTAGTGGATCGGAAATGTAATTGTCGTATCCCAAAAGAAAATCCTGTCGTTTCCATAGAAACATTACTCGATTTAGAAGGAAATGTCTTAGATCACATAGTACTCGTATTTCATATCGACGCAATTTCCGTGTGAATTCGTCAATGTTTGGGAGTGAGGGATGCAGTAAAGAAGGATTAGTGGATCGGAAATGAGATTGTCGTATCCCAAAAGAAAATCCTGTCGTTTCCATTGAAACGTTACTCGATTTAGAAGGAAATGTCTTAGAACACATAGTACTCGTATTTCATAGCGACGCAATTTCTGTGTGAATTCGTCAATGTGTGGGAGTGAGGGATGCAGTAAAGAAGGATTAGTGGATCGGAAATGTGATTGTCGTATCCCAAAAGAAAACCCTGTCGTTTCCATAGAAACGCTACTCGATTTAGAAGGAGAAGTCACAGAACCCATAGTAATTCATAGCGACGCAATTTCCGTGTGAATTCGTCAATGTTTGGGAGTGAGGGATGCAGTAAAGAAGGATTAGTGGATCGGAAATGTGATTGTCGTATCCCAAAAGAAAAACCTGTCGTTTCCATCGAAACGTTACTCGATTGAGAAGGAAATGTCTTAGAACACATAATACTCGTATTTCATAGCGACGAAATTTCCGTGTGAATTCGTCAATGTGTGGGAGTGAGGGATGCAGTAAAGAAGGATTAGTAGATCGGAAATGAGATTGTCGTATCCCAAAAGAAAATCCTGTCGTTTCCATAGAAACGTTACTCGATTTAGAAGGAAATGTCTTAGAACACATAGTATTTCATAGCGACGCAATTTCCGTGTGAATTCGTCAATGTTTGGGAGTGAGGGATGCAGTATAGAAGGATTAGTGGATCGGAAATGAGATTGTCGTATCCCAAAAAAAAGTCCTGTCGTTTCCATAGAAAGGTTACTTGATATAGGAGGAGAAGTCATAGAACCCATAGTAATTCATAGCGACGCAATGTCCGTGTGAATTCGTCAATGTGTGGGAGTGAGGGATGCAGTAAAAAAGGATTAGTGGATCGGAAATGTGATTGTCGTATCCCAAAAGAAAATCCTGTCGTTTCCATAGAAACGTTACTCAATTTAGAAGGAAATGTCTTAGAACACATAGTACTCGTATTTCATAGCGACGCAATTTCCGTGTGAATTCGTCAATGTGAGGGAGTAAGGGATGCAGGAAAGAAGGATTAGTGGATCGGAAATGAGATTGTCGTATCCCAAAAGAAAATCCTGTCGTTTCCATAGAAACGTTACTCGATTTAGAAGGAAATCTCTTAGAACACATAGTACTCGTATTTCATAGCGACGGAATTTCCGTGTGAATTCGTCAATGTTTGGGAGTGAGGGATGCAGTAAAGAAGGATTAGTGGATCGGAAATGTGATTGTCGTATCCCAAAAGAAAATCCTGTCGTTTCCATAGAAACGTTACTCGATTTAGAAGGAAATGTCTTAGAACACATAGTACTCGTATTTCATAGCGACGTAATTTCCGTGTGAATTCGTCAATGTTTGGGAGTGAGGGATGCAGTAAAGAAGGATTAGTGGATCGGAAATGTGATTGTCGTATCCCAAAGGAAAATCCTGTCGTTTCCATGGAAACGTTACTCGATTTAGAAGGAAATGTCTTAGAACACATAGTACTTGTATTTCATAGCGACGCAATTTCCGTGTGAATTTGTCAATGTTTGGGAGTGAGGGATGCAGTAAAGAAGGATTAGTGGATCTGAAATGTGATTGTCGTATCCCAAAAGAAAATCCTGTCGTTTCCATAGATACGTTACTCGATTTAGAAGGAAATCTCTTAGAACACATAGTACTCGTATTTCATAGCAACGGAATTTCCGTGTGAATTCGTCAATGTTTGGGAGTGAGGGATGCAGTAAAGAAGGATTAGTGGATCGGAAATGTGACTGTCGTATCCCAAAAGAAAATCCTGTCGTTTCCATAGAAACGTTACTCGATTTAGAAGGAAATGTCTTAGAACACATAGTGCTCGTATTTCATAGCGACGGAATTTCCGTGTGAATTCGTCAATGTTTGGGAGTGAGGGATGCAGTAAAGAAGGATTAGTGGATCGGAAATGTGATTGTCGTATCCCAAAAGAAAATCCTGTCGTTTCCATAGAAACGTTACTCGATTTAGAAGGAAATGTCTTAGAACACATAGTACTCGTATTTCATAGCGACGCAATTTCCGTGTGAATTCGTCAATGTTTGGCAGTGAGGGAAGCAGTAAAGAAGGATTAGTGGATCGGAAATGTGATTGTCGGATCCCAAAAGAAAATCCTGTCGCTTCCATAGAAACGTTACTCGATTTAGAAAGAAATCTCTTAGAACACATAGTACTCGTATTTCATAGCGACGGAATTTCCGTGTGAATTCGTCAATGTTTGGGAGTGAGGGATGCAGTAAAGAAGGATTAGTGGATCGGAAATGTAATTGTCGTATCCCAAAAGAAAATCCTGTCGTTTCCATAGAAACGTTACTCGATTTAGAAGGAAATCTCTTAGAACACACAGTACTCGTATTTCATAGCGACGCAATTTCCGTGTTAATTCGTCAATGTGTGGGAGTGAGGGATGCAGTAAAGAAGGATTAGTGGATCGGAAATGTGATTGTCGTATCCCAAAAGAAAACCCTGTCGTTTCCATAGAAACGCTACTCGATTTAGAAGGAGAAGTCACAGAACCCATAGTAATTCATAGCGTCGCAATTTCCGTGTGAATTCGTCAATGTTTGGGAGTGAGGGATGCAGTAAAGAAGGATTAGTGGATCGGAAATGTGATTGTCGTATCCCAAAAGAAAAACCTGTCGTTTCCATAGAAACGTTACTCGATTGAGAAGGAAATGTCTTAGAACACATAATACTCGGATTTCATAGCGACGAAATTTCCGTGTGAATTCGTCAATGTGTGGGAGTGAGGGATGCAGTAAAGAAGGATTAGTGGATCGGAAATGAGATTGTCGTATCCCAAAAGAAAATCCTATCGTTTCCATAGAAACGTTACTCGATTTAGAAGGAAATGTCTTAGAACACATAGTATTTCATAGCGACGCAATTTCCGTGTGAATTCGTCAATGTTTGGGAGTGAGAGATGCAGTATAGAAGGATTAGTGGATCGGAAATGAGATTGTCGTATCCCAAAAAAAAGTCCTGTCGTTTCCATAGAAAGGTTACTTGATATGGGAGGGGAAGTCATAGAACCCATAGTAATTCATAGCGACGCAATTTCCGTGTGAATTCGTCAATGTGTGGGAGTGAGGGATGGTGTAAAGAAGGATTAGTGGATCGGAAATGTGATTGTCGTATCCCAAAAGAAAATCCTGTCGTTTCCATAGAAACGTTACTCGATTTAGAAGGAAATGTCTTAGAACACATAGTACTCGTATTTCATAGCGACGCAATTTCCGTGTGAATTCGTCAATGTGAGGGAGTAAGGGATGCAGGAAAGAAGGATTAGTGGATCGGAAATGAGATTGTCGTATCCCAAAAGAAAATCCTGTCGTTTCCATAGAAACGTTACTCGAATTAGAAGGAAATCTCTTAGAACACATAGTACTCGTATTTCATAGCGACGGAATTTCCGTGTGAATTCGTCAATGTTTGGGAGTGAGGGATGCAGTAAAGAAGGATTAGTGGATCGGAAATGAGATTGTCGTATCCCAAAAGAAAATCCTGTCGTTTCCATAGAAACGTTACTCGATTTAGAAGGAAATGTCTTAGAACACATAGTATTTCATAGCGACGCAATTTCCGTGTGAATTCGTCAATGTTTGGGAGTGTGGGATGCAGTAAAGAAGGATTAGTGGATCGGAAATGTGATTGTCGTATCCCAAAAGAAAATCCTGTCGTTTCCATAGAAACGTTACTCGATTTAGAAGGAAATGTCTTAGAACACATAGTATATCAGAGCGACGCAATTTCCGTGTGAATTCGTCAATGTTTGGGAGTGAGGGATGCAGTAAAGAAGGATTAGTGGATCGGAAATGTGATTGTCGTATCCCAAAAGAAAATCCTGTCGTTTCCATGGAAACGTTACTCGATTTAGAAGGAAATGTCTTAGAACAAATAGTACTCGTATTTCATAGCGAAGCAATTTCCGTGTGAATTCGTCAATGTGTGGGAGTGAGGGATGCAGTAGAGAAGGATTAGTGGATCGGAAATGAGATTGTCGTATCCCAAAAGAAAATCCTGTCGTTTCCATAGAAACGTTACTCGATTTAGAAGGAAATGTCCTAGAACACATAGTATTTCATAGCGACGCAATTTCCGTGTGAATTCGTCAATGTTTGGGAGTGAGGGATGCAGTAAAGAAGGATTAGTGGATCGGAAATGTGATTGTCGTATCCCAAAAGAAAATCCTGTCGTTTCCATTGAAACGTTACTCGATTTAGAAGGAAATGTCTTAGAACACATAGTACTCGTATTTCAAAGCGACGAAATGTCCGTGTGAATTCATCAATGTGTGGGAGTGAGGGATGCAGTAAAGAAGGATTAGTGGATCGGAAATGAGAATGTCGTATCCCAAAAGAAAATCCTGTCGTTTCCATAGAAACGTTACTCGATTTAGAAGGAAATGTCTTAGAACACATAGTATTTCATAGCGACGCAATTTCCGTGTGAATTCGTCAATGTTTGGGAGTGAGGGATGCAGTATAGAAGGATTAGTGGATCGGAAATGAGATTGTCGTATCCCAAAAAGAAGTCCTGTCGTTTCCATAGAAACGTTACTTGATATAGAAGGAGAAGTCATAGAACCCATAGTAATACATAGCGACGCAATGTCCGTGGGAATTCGTCAATGTTTGGGAGTGAGGGTGCAGTAAAGAAGGATTAGTGGATCGGAAATAAGATATTCGTATCCCAAAAGAAAATCCTGTCGTTTCCATAGAAACGTTACTCGATTCAGAAGGAAATGTCATAGAACACATAGTACTCGTATTTCATAGCGACGGAATTTCCGTGTGAATTCGTTAATGTGTGGGAGTGAGGGATGCAGTAAAGAAGGATTAGTGGATCGGAAATGAGATTGTCGTATCACAAAAGAAAATCCTGTCGTTTCCATAGAAACGTTAATCGATTTAGAAGGAAATGTCTTAGAACACATAGTACTCGTATTTCATAGCGACGCAATTTCCGTGTCAATTCGTCAATGTGAGGGAGTGAGGGATGCAGTAAAGAAGGATTAGTGGATCGGAAATGAGATTGTCGTATCCCAAAAGAAAATCATGTCGTTTCCATAGAAACCTTACTCGATTTAGAAGGAAATGTCTTAGAACACATAGTACTCGTATTTCATAGCGACGGAATTTCCGTGTGAATTCGTCAATGTTTGGGAGTGAGGGATGCAGTAAAGAAGGATTAGTGGATCGGGAATGAGATTGTCGTATCCCAAAAGAAAATCCTGTCGTTTCCATAGAAACGTTACTCGATTTAGAAGGAAATGTCTTAGAACACATAGTACTCGTATTTCATAGCGACGCAATTTCCGTGTGAATTCGTCAAAGTGTGGGAGTGAATGATGCAGTAAAGAAGGATTAGTGGATCGGAAATGTTATTGTCGTATCCCAAAAGAAAATCCTGTCGTTTCCATAGAAACGTTACTCGATTTAGAAGGAAATGTCTTAGAACACATAGTATTTCAGAGCGACGCAATTTCCGTGTGAATTCGTCAATGTTTGGGAGTGAGGGATGCAGTAAAGAAGGATTAGTGGATCAGAAATGTGATTGTCGTATCCCAAAAGAAAATCCTGTCGTTTCCATAGAAACGTTACTCGATTTAGAAGGAAATGTCTTAGAACAAATAGTACACGTATTTCATAGCGAAGCAATTCCCGTGTGAATTCGTCAATGTGTGGGAGTCAGGGATGCAGTAAAGAAGGATTAGTGGATCGGAAATGTAATTGTCGGATCCCAAAAGAAAATCCTGTCGCTTCCATAGAAACGTTACTCGATTTAGAACGAAATCTCTTAGAACACATAGTACTCGTATTTCATAGCGACGGAATTTCCGTGTGAATTCGTCAATGTTTGGGAGTGAGGGATGCAGTAAAGAAGGATTAGTGGATCGGAAATGTAATTGTCGTATCCCAAAAGAAAATCCTGTCGTTTCCATAGAAACGTTACTCGATTTAGAAGGAAATGTCTTAGGACACATAGTACTCGTATTTCATAGCGACGCAATATCCGTGTGAATTCGTCAATGTTTGGGAGTGAGGGATGCAGTAAAGAAGGATTAGTGGATCGGAAATGTGATTGTCGGATCCCAAAAGAAAATCCTGTCGCTTCCATAGAAACGTTACTCGATTTAGAAAGAAATCTCTTAGAACACATAGTACTCGTATTTCATAGCGACGGAATTTCCGTGTGAATTCGTCAATGTTTGGGAGTGAGGGATGCAGTAAAGAAGGATTAGTGGATCAGAAATGTAATTGTCGTATCCCAAAAGAAAATCCTGTCGTTTCCATAGAAACATTACTCGATTTAGAAGGAAATGTCTTAGAACACATAGTACTCGTATTTCATAGCGACGCAATTTCCGTGTGAATTCGTCAATGTTTGGGAGTGAGGGATGCAGTAAAGAAGGATTAGTTGATCGGAAATGTGATTGTCGTATCCCAAAAGAAAAACCTGTCGTTTCCATAGAAACGTTACTCGATTGAGAAGGAAATGTCTTAGAACACATAATACTCGGATTTCATAGCGACGAAATTTCCGTGTGAATTCGTCAATGTGTGGGAGTGAGGGATGCAGTAAAGAAGGATTAGTGGATCGGAAATGAGATTGTCGTATCCCAAAAGAAATTCCTGTCGTTTCCATAGAAACGTTACTCGATTTAGAAGGAAATGTCTTAGAACACATAGTATTTCATAGCGACGCAATTTCCGTGTGAATTCGTCAATGTTTGGGAGTGAGAGATGCAGTATAGAAGGATTAGTGGATCGGAAATGTAATTGTCGTATCCCAAAAGAAAATCCTGTCGTTTCCATAGAAACATTACTCGATTTAGAAGGAAATGTCTTAGAACACATAGTACTCGTATTTCATAGCGACGCAATTTCCGTGTGAATTCGTCAATGTTTGGGAGTGAGGGATGCAGTAAAGAAGGATTAGTGGATCGGAAATGTGATTGTCGTATCCCAAAAGAAAAACCTGTCGTTTCCATAGAAACGTTACTCGATTGAGAAGGAAATGTCTTAGAACACATAATACTCGGATTTCATAGCGACGAAATATCCGTGTGAATTCGTCAATGTGTGGGAGTGAGGGATGCAGTAAAGAAGGATTAGTGGATCGGAAATGAGATTGTCGTATCCCAAAAGAAAATCCTGTCGTTTCCATAGAAACGTTACTCGATTTAGAAGGAAATGTCTTAGAACACATAGTATTTCATAGCGACGCAATTTCCGTGTGAATTCGTCAATGTTTGGGAGTGAGAGATGCAGAATAGAAGGATTAGTGGATCGGAAATGAGATTGTCGTATCCCAAAAAAAAGTCCTGTCGTTTCCATAGAAAGGTTACTTGATATAGGAGGAGATGTCATAGAACCCATAGTAATTCATAGCGACGCAATTTCCGTGTGAATTCGTCAATGTGTGGGAGTGAGGGATGGTGTAAAGAAGGATTAGTGGATCGGAAATGTGATTGTCGTATCCCAAAAGAAAATCCTGTCGTTTCCATAGAAACGTTACTCGATTTAGAAGGAAATGTCTTAGAACACATAGTACTCGTATTTCATAGCGACGCAATTTCCGTGTGAATTCGTCAATGTGAGGGAGTAAGGGATGCAGGAAAGAAGGATTAGTGGATCGGAAATGAGATTGTCGTATCCCAAAAGAGAATCCTGTCGTTTCCATAGAAACGTTACTCGAATTAGAAGGAAATCTCTTAGAACACATAGTACTCGTATTTCATAGCGACGGAATTTCCGTGTGAATTCGTCAATGTTTGGGAGTGAGGGATGCAGTAAAGAAGGATTAGTGGATCGGAAATGTGATTGTCGTATCCCAAAAGAAAATCCTGTCGTTTCCATAGAAACGTTACTCGATTTAGAAGGGAATGTCTTAGAACACATAGTATTTCATAGCGACGCAATTTCCGTGTGAATTCGTCAATGTTTGGGAGTGTGGGATGCAGTAAAGAAGGATTAGTGGATCGGAAATGTGATTGTCGTATCCCAAAAGAAAATCCTGTCGTTTCCATAGAAACGTTACTCGATTTAGAAGGAAATGTCTTAGAACACATAGTATATCAGAGCGACGCAATTTCCGTGTGAATTCGTCAATGTTTGGGAGTGAGGGATGCAGTAAAGAAGGATTAGTGGATCGGAAATGTGATTGTCGTATCCCAAAAGAAAATCCTGTCGTTTCCATGGAAACGTTACTCGATTTAGAAGGAAATGTCTTAGAACAAATAGTACTCGTATTTCATAGCGAAGCAATTTCCGTGTGAATTCGTCAATGTGTGGGAGTGAGGGATGCAGTAGAGAAGGATTAGTGGATCGGAAATGAGATTGTCGTATCCCAAAAGAAAATCCTGTCGTTTCCATAGAAACGTTACTCGATTTAGAAGGAAATGTCCTAGAACACATAGTATTTCATAGCGACGCAATTTCCGTGTGAATTCGTCAATGTTTGGGAGTGAGGGATGCAGTGAAGAAGGATTAGTGGATCGGAAATGTGATTGTCGTATCCCAAAAGAAATTCCTGTCGTTTCCATTGAAACGTTACTCGATTTAGAAGGAAATGTCTTAGAACACATAGTACTCGTATTTCAAAGCGACGAAATTTCCGTGTGAATTCATCAATGTGTGGGAGTGAGGGATGCAGTAAAGAAGGATTAGTGGATCGGAAATGAGATTGTCGTATCCCAAAAGAAAATCCTGTCGTTTCCATAGAAACGTTACTCGATTTAGAAGGAAATGTCTTAGAACACATAGTATTTCATAGCGACGCAATTTCCGTGTGAATTCGTCAATGTTTGGGAGTGAGGGATGCAGTATAGAAGGATTAGTGGATCGGAAATGAGATTGTCGTATCCCAAAAAGAAGTCCTGTCGTTTCCATAGAAACGTTACTTGATATAGAAGGAGAAGTCATAGAACCCATAGTAATTCATAGCGACGCAATGTCCGTGTGAATTCGTCAATGTTTGGGAGTGAGGGTGCAGTAAAGAAGGATTAGTGGATCGGAAGTAAGATATTCGTATCCCAAAAGAAAATCCTGTCGTTTCCATAGAAACGTTACTCGATTCAGAAGGAAATGTCATAGAACACATAGTACTCGTATTTCATAGCGACGGAATTTCCGTGTGAATTCGTTAATGTGTGGGAGTGAGGGATGCAGTAAAGTAGGATTAGTGGATCGGAAATGAGATTGTCGTATCACAAAAGAAAATCCTGTCGTTTCCATAGAAACGTTACTCGATTTAGAAGGAAATGTCTTAAAACACATAGTACCCGTATTTCATAGCGACGCAATTTCCGTGTCAATTCGTCAATGTGAGGGAGTGAGGGATGCAGTAAAGAAGGATTAGTGGATCGGAAATGAGATTGTCGTTTCCCAAAAGAAAATCCTGTCGTTTCCATAGAAACCTTACTCGATTTAGAAGGGAATGTCTTAGAACACATAGTATTTCATAGCGACGCAATTTCCGTGTGAATTCGTCAATGTTTGGGAGTGAGGGATGCAGTAAAGAAGGATTAGTGGATCGGGAATGAGATTGTCGTATCCCAAAAGAAAATCCTGTCGTTTCCATAGAAACGTTACTCGATTTAGAAGGAAATGTCTTAGAACACATAGTATTTCAGAGCGACGCAATTTCCGTGTGAATTCGTCAATGTTTGGGAGTGAGGGATGCAGTAAAGAAGGATTAGTGGATCAGAAATGTGATTGTCGTATCCCAAAAGAAAATCCTGTCGTTTCCATGGAAACGTTACTCGATTTAGAAGGAAATGTCTTAGAACAAATAGTACACGTATTTCATAGCGAAGCAATTCCCGTGTGAATTCGTCAATGTGTGGGAGTGAGGGATGCAGTAAAGAAGGATTAGTGGATCGGAAATGTAATTGTCGGATCCCAAAAGAAAATCCTGTCGCTTCCATAGAAACGTTACTCGATTTAGAAAGAAATCTCTTAGAACACATAGCACTCGTATTTCATAGCGACGGAATTTCCGTGTGAATTCGTCAATGTTTGGGAGTGAGGGATGCAGTAAAGAAGGATTAGTGGATCGGAAATGTAATTGTCGTATCCCAAAAGAAAATCCTGTCGTTTCCATAGAAACGTTACTCGATTTAGAAGGAAATGTCTTAGGACACATAGTACTCGTATTTCATAGCGACGCAATTTCCGTGTGAATTCGTCAATGTTTGGGAGTGAGGGATGCAGTAAAGAAGGATTAGTGGATCGGAAATGTAATTGTCGTATCCCAAAAGAAAATCCTGTCGTTTCCATAGAAACATTACTCGATTTAGAAGGAAATGTCTTAGAACACATAGTACTCGTATTTCATAGCGACGCAATTTCCGTGTGAATTCGTCAATGTTTGGGAGTGAGGGATGCAGTAAAGAAGGATTAGTGGATCGGAAATGAGATTGTCGTATCCCAAAAGAAAATCCTGTCGTTTCCATAGAAACGTTACTCGATTTAGAAGGAAATGTCTTAGAACACATAGTACTCGTATTTCATAGCGACGCAATTTCTGTGTGAATTCGTCAATGTGTGGGAGTGAGGGATGCAGTAAAGAAGGATTAGTGGATCGGAAATGTGATTGTCGTATCCCAAAAGAAAACCCTGTCGTTTCCATAGAAACGCTACTCGATTTAGAAGGAGAAGTCACAGAACCCATAGTAATTCATAGCGACGCAATTTCCGTGTGAATTCGTCAATGTTTGGGAGTGAGGGATGCAGTAAAGAAGGATTAGTGGATCGGAAATGTGATTGTCGTATCCCAAAAGAAAAACCTGTCGTTTCCATAGAAACGTTACTCGATTGAGAAGGAAATGTCTTAGAACACATAATACTCGTATTTCATAGCGACGAAATTTCCGTGTGAATTCGTCAATGTGTGGGAGTGTGGGATGCAGTAAAGAAGGATTAGTGGATCGGAAATGAGATTGTCGTATCCCAAAAGAAAATCCTGTCGTCTCCATAGAAACGTAACTCGATTTAGAAGGAAATGTCTTAGAACACATAGTATTTCATAGCGACGCAATTTCCGTGTGAATTCGTCAATGTTTGGGAGTGAGGGATGCAGTATAAAAGGATTAGTGGATCGGAAATGAGATTGTCGTATCCCAAAAAAAAGTCCTGTCGTTTCCATAGAAAGGTTACTTGATATAGGAGGAGAAGTCATAGAACCCATAGTAATTGATAGCGACGCAATGTCCGTGTGAATTCGTCAATGTGTGGGAGTGAGGGATGCAGTAAAAAAGGATTAGTGGATCAGAAATGTGATTGTCGTATCCCAAAAGAAAATCCTGTCGTTTCCATAGAAACGTTACTCAATTTAGAAGGAAATGTCTTAGAACACATAGTACTCGTATTTCATAGCGACGCAATTTCCGTGTGAATTCGTCAATGTGAGGGAGTAAGGGATGCAGGAAAGAAGGATTAGTGGATGGGAAATGAGATTGTCGTATCCCAAAAGAAAATCCTGTCGTTTCCATAGAAACGTCACTCGATTTAGAAGGAAATCTCTTAGAACACATAGTACTCGTATTTCATAGCGACGGAATTTCCGTGTGAATTCGTCAATGTTTGGGAGTGAGGGATGCAGTAAAGAAGGATTAGTGGATCGGAAATGTGATTGTCGTATCCCAAAAGAAAAACCTGTCGTTTCCATAGAAACGTTACTCCATTTAGAAGGAAATGTCTTAGAACACATAGTACTCGTATTTCATAGCGACGCAATTTCCGTGTGAATTCGTCAATGTTTGGGAGTGAGGGATGCAGTAAAGAAGGATTAGTGGATCGGAAATGTGATTGTCGTATCCCAAAAGAAAATCCTGTCGTTTCCATAGAAACGTTACTCGATTTAGAAGGATATGTCTTAGAACACATAGTACTCGTATTTCATAGCGACGCAATTTCCGTGTGAATTCGTCAATGTTTGGGAGTGAGGGATGCAGTAAAGAAGGATTAGTGGATCTGAAATGTGATTGTCGTATCCCAAAAGAAAATCCTGTCGTTTCCATAGATACGTTACTCGATTTAGAAGGAAATCTCTTAGAACACATAGTACTCGTATTTCATAGCGACGGAATTTCCGTGTGAATTCGTCAATGTTTGGGAGTGAGGGATGCAGTAAAGAAGGATTAGTGGATCGGAAATGTGATTGTCGTATCCCAAAAGAAAATCCTGTCGTTTCCATAGAAACGTTACTCGATTTAGAAGGAAATGTCTTAGAACACATAGTGCTCGTATTTCATAGCGACGGAATTTCCGTGTGAATTCGTCAATGTTTGGGAGTGAGGGATGCAGTAAAGAAGGATTAGTGGATCGGAAATGTGATTGTCGTATCCCAAAAGAAAATCCTGTCGTTTCCATAGAAACGTTACTCGATTTAGAAGGAAATGTCTTAGAACACATAGTACTCGTATTTCATAGCGACGCAATTTCCGTGTGAATTCGTCAATGTTTGGGAGTGAAGGATGCAGTAAAGAAGGATTAGTGGATCGGAATTGAGATTGTCGTATCCCAAAGGAAAATCCTGTCGTTTCCATAGAAACGTTACTAGATTTAGAAGGAAATGTATTAGAACACATAGTATTTCATAGCGGCGCAATATCCGTGTGAATTCGTCAATGTTTGGGAGTGAGGGATGCAGTAAAGAAAGGTTAGTGGATCGGAAATGAGAGTGTCGTATCCCAAAAAAAAGTCCTGTCGTTTCCATAGAAACGTTACTTGATTTAGAAGGAAATGTCTTAGAACACATAATACTCGGATTTCATAGCGACGAAATTTCCGTGTGAATTCGTCAATGTGTGGGAGTGAGGGATGCAGTGAAGAAGGATTAGTGGATCGGAAATGAGATTGTCGTATCCCAAAAGAAAATCCTGTCGTTTCCATAGAAACGTTACTCGATTTAGAAGGAAATGTCTTAGAACACATAGTATTTCATAGCGACGCAATTTCCGTGTGAATTCGTCAATGTTTGGGAGTGAGAGATGCAGTATAGAAGGATTAGTGGATCGGAAATGAGATTGTCGTATCCCAAAAAAAAAGTCCTGTCGTTTCCATAGAAAGGTTACTTGATATAGGGAGGAGATGTCATAGAACCCATAGTAATTCATAGCGACGCAATTTCCGTGTGAATTCGTCAATGTGTGGGAGTGAGGGATGGTGTAAAGAAGGATTAGTGGATCGGAAATGTGATTGTCGTATCCCAAAAGAAAATCCTGTCGTTTCCATAGAAACGTTACTCGAATTAGAAGGAAATCTCTTAGAACACATAGTTACTCGTATTTCATAGCGACGGAATTTCCGTGTGAATTCGTCAATGTTTGGGAGTGAGGGATGCAGTAAAGAAGGATTAGTGGATCGGAAATGCGATTGTCGTATCCCAAAAGAAAATCTTGTCGTTTCCATAGAAACGTTACTCGATTTAGAAGGAAATGTCTTAGAACACATAGTATTTCATAGCGACGCAATTTCCGTGTGAATTCGTCAATGTTTGGGAGTGTGGGATGCAGTAAAAGAAGGATTAGTGGATCGGAATGTGATTGTCGTATCCCAAAAGAAAATCCTGTCGTTTCCATAGAAACGTTACTCGATTTAGAAGGAAATGTCTTAGAACACATAGTATATCAGAGCGACGCAATTTCCGTGTGAATTCGTCAATGTTTGGGAGTGAGGGATGCAGTAAAGAAGGATTAGTGGATCGGAAATGTGATTGTCGTATCCCAAAAGAAAATCCTGTCGTTTCCATGGAAACGTTACTCGATTTAGAAGGAAATGTCTTAGAACAAATAGTACTCGTATTTTCATAGCGAAGCAATTTCCGTGTGAATTCGTCAATGTGTGGGAGTGAGGGATGCAGTAGCGAAGGATTAGTGGATCGGAAAATGAGATTGTCGTATCCCAAAAGAAAATCCTGTCGTTTCCATAGAAACGTTACTCGATTTAGAAGGAAATGTCCTAGAACCACATAGTATTTCATAGCGACGCAATTTCCGTGTGAATTCGTCAATGTTTGGGAGTGAGGGATGCAGTAAAGAAGGATTAGTGGATCGGAAATGTGATTGTCGTATCCCAAAAGAAAATCCTGTCGTTTCCATTGAAACGTTACTCGATTTAGAAGGAAATGTCATAGAACACATAGTACTCGTATTTCAAAGCGAGACGAAATTTTCCGTGTGAATTCATCAATGTGTGGGAGTGAGGGATGCAGTAAAGAAGGATTAGTGGATCGGAAATGAGATTGTCGTATCCCAAAAGAAAATCCTGTCGTTTTCCATAGAAACGTTACTCGATTTAGAAGGAAATGTCTTAGAACACATAGTATTTCATAGCGACGCAATTTCCGTGTGAATTCGTCAATGTTTGGGAGTGTGAGGGATGCAGTATAGAAGGATTAGTGGATCGGAAATGAGATTGTCGTATCCCAAAAAGAAGTCCTGTCGTTTCCATAGAAACGTTACTTGATATAGAAGGAGAAGTCATAGAACCCCATAGTAATTCATAGCGACGCAATGTCCGTGTGAATTCGTCAATGTTTGGGAGTGAGGGTGCAGTAAAGAAGGAATAGTGGATCGGAAGTAAGATATTCGTATCCCAAAAGAAAATCCTGTCGTTTCCATAGAAACGTTACTCGATTCAGAAGGAAATGTCATAGAACACATAGTCCTCGTATTTCATAGCGACGGAATTTCTGTGTGAATTCGTTAATGTGTGGGAGTGAGGGATGCAGTAAAAGAAGGATTAGTGGATCGGAAATGAGATTGTCGTATCACAAAAGAAAATCCTGTCGTTTCCATAGAAACGTTACTCGATTTAGAAGGAAATGTCTTAGAACACAAAGTACTCGTGATTTCATAGCGACGCAATTTCCGTGTCAATTCGTCAATGTGAGGGAGTGAGGGATGCAGTAAAGAAGGATTAGTGGATCGGAAATGAGATTGTCGTATCCCAAAAGAAAATCCTGTCGTTTCCAGTAGAAACCTTACTCGATTTAGAAGGAAATGTCTTAGAACACATAGTACTCGTATTTCATAGCGACGGAATTTCCGTGTGAATTCGTCAATGTTTGGGAGTGAGGGATGCAGTAAAGAAGGATTAGTGGATCGGGAATGAGATTGTCGTATCCCAAAAGAAAATCCTGTCGTTTCCATAGAAACGTTACTTCGATTTAGAAGGAAATGTCTTAGAACACATAGTACTCGTATTTCATAGCGACGGAATTTCCATGTGAATTCGTCAATGTTTGGGAGTGAAGGATGCAGTAAAGAAGGATTAGTGGATCGGAAATGAGATTGTCGTATCCCAAAGGAAAAATCCTGTCGTTTCCATAGAAACGTTACTAGATTTAGAAGGAAATGTCTTAGAACACATAGTATTTTCATAGCGGCGCAATATCCGTGTGAATTCGTCAATGATTGGGAGTGAGGGATGCAGTAAAGAAAGATTAGTGGATCGGAAATGAGATTGTCGTATCCCAAAAAAAAGTCCTGTCGTTTCCATAGAAACGTTACTTGATTTAGAAGGAGAAGTCATAGAACCCATAGTAATTCACTTCGACGCAATTTCCGTGTGAATTCGTCAATGTGTGGGAGTGAGGGATACAGTAAAGAAGGATTAGTGGATCGGAAATGTGATTGTCGTATCCGCAAAAGAAAATCCTGTCGTTTTCCATAGAAACGTTACTCGATTTAGAAGGAAATGTCTTAGAACACATAGTACTCGTATTTCATAGCGACGCAATTTCCGTGTGAATTCGTCAATGTGTGGGAGTGAGGGATGCAGTAAAGAAGGATTAGTGGATCGGAAATAAGGTTGTCGTATCCCAAAAGAAAATCCTGTCGTTTCCATAGAAACGTTACTCGATTTAGAAAGAAATGTCTTAGAACACATAGTATTTCATAGCGACGCAATTTCCGCGTGGAATTCGTCACTGTTTGGGAGTGAGGAATGCAGTAAAGAAGGATTAGTGGATCGGAAATGTGATTGTCGATTCCAAAAGAAAATCCTGTCGTTTCCATAGAAACGGTACTCGATTTAGAAGGAATTGTCTTAGAACACATAGTACTCGTATTTCATAGCGACGGAATTTCCATGTGAATTCGTCAATGTTTGGGAGTGAAGGATGCAGTAAAGAAGGATTAGTGGATCGGAAATTGAGATTGTCGTATCCCAAAGAAAATCCAGTCGTTTCCATAGAAACGTTACTCGATTTAAAAGGAAATGTCTTAGAACACATAGTATTTCATAGCGACGCAATTTCTGTGTGAATTCGTCAATGTTTGGGAGTGAGGGATGCAGTAAAGAAGGATTAATGGATTGGAAATGAGATTGTCGTATCCCAAAAAAGAGTCCTGTCGTTTCCATAGAAACATTACTTGATTTAGAAGGAGAGGTCATAGAACCCATAGTAATTCATAGCGACGCAATTTCCGTGTGAATTCGTCAATGTGTGGGGGGCGAGGGATGCAGTAAAGAAGGATTAGTGGATCGGAAATGAGATTGTCGTATCCCAAAAGAAAATCCTGTCGTTTCCATAGAAACGTTACTCGATTTAAAGGAAATGTTCTTAGAACACATAGTAATTTCATAGCGAACGCAATTTCCGTGTGAATTCGTCAATGTGTGGGAGTGAGGGATGCAGTAAAGAAGGATTAGTGGATCGGAAATGAGATTGTCGTATCCCAAAAGAAAATCCTGTCGTTTCCATAGAAACGTTACTCGATTTAAAAAGGAAATGTCTTAGAACACATAGAATTTCATAGCGATGCAATTTCCGTGTAAATTCGTCAATGTTTGGGGAGTGAGGGATGCAGTAAAGAAGTATTAATGGATTGGAAATGAGATTGTCGTATCCCAAAAGAAAATCCTGTCGTTTCCATAGAAAACGTTACTCGATTTAGAGGGAATTGTCTTAGAACACATAGTACTCGTATTTCATAGCGACGGAATTTCCATGTGAATACGTCAATGTTTGGGGAGTGAAGGATGCAGTAAAGAAGGATTAGTGGATCGGAAATGAGATTGTCGTATCCCAAAGGAAAATCCTGTCGTTTCCATAGAAACGTTACTAGATTTAGAAGGAAATGTCTTAGAACACATAGTATTTCATAGCGGCGCAATATCCGTGTGAATTCGTCAATGTTTGGGAGTGAGGTGATGCAGTAAAGAAAGATTAGTGGATTGGAAATGAGATTGTCGTATCCCAAAAAAAAAAGTCCTGTCGTTTCCATAGAAACGTTACTTGATTTAGAAGGAGAAGTCATAGAACCCATAGTAATTCATAGGCGACGCAATGTCCGTGTGAATTCGTCAATGTTTGGGAGTGAGGGTGCAGTAAAGTAGGATTAGTGGATCGGAAGTAAGTATATTCGTATCCCAAAAGAAAATCCTGTCGTTTCCATAGAAACTTTACTCGATTCAGAAGGAAATGTCATAGAACACATAGTACTTCGTATTTCATAGCGACGGAATTTCCGTG
Source organism: Schistocerca piceifrons (assembly GCF_021461385.2). NCBI lineage: Eukaryota > Metazoa > Arthropoda > Insecta > Orthoptera > Acrididae > Schistocerca > Schistocerca piceifrons. Next base: position 4,227,237 of record NW_025728287.1, read on the forward strand.
TGAATTCGTCAATGTTTGGGAAGTGAGGGTGCAGTAAGAGTAGGATTAGTGGATCGGAAGTAAGATATTCGTATCCCCAAAAGAAAATCCTGTCGTTTCCATAGAAACGTTACTCGATTTAGAAGGAAATGTCTTAGAACACATAGTATTTCAGAGCGACGCAATTTCCGTGTGAATTCGTCAATGTTTGGGAGTGAGGGATGCAGTAAAGAAGGATTAGTGGATCGGAAATGTGATTGTCGTATCCCAGAAGAAAATCCTGTCGTTTCCATAGAAACGTTACTTCGATTTAGAAGGAAATGTCTTAGAACAAATAGTACTCGTATTTCATAGCGAAGCAATTTCCGTGTGAATTCGTCAATGTGTGGGAGTGAGGGATGCAGTAACGAAGGATTAGTGGATCGAAATGAGATTGTCGTATCCCAAAAGAAAATCCTGTCGTTTCCATAGAAACGATACTCGATTTAAAAGGAAATGTCTTAGAACACATAGTACTCGTATTTTCATAGCGACGCAATTTCCGTGTGAATTCGTCAATGTGTGGGAGTGAGGGATGCAGTAAAGAAGGATTAATGGATTGGAAATGAGATTGTCGTATCGCAAAAAAGAATCCTGTCGTTTTCATAGAAACATTACTTGATTTAGAAGGAGAAGTCATAGAACCCATAGTAATTCATAGCGACGCAATTTCCGTGTGAATTCGTCAATGTGTGGGGGTGAGGGATGCAGTAAAGAAGGATTAGTGGATCGGAAATG